>NC_064622.1:278643623-279843623 GCF_023898315.1 Schistocerca nitens
GGGAGAGGGGGAGAGAGATGTGGGAGAGGGGGAGAGAAATGTGGGAGAGGGGGAGAGAAATGTGGGAGAGGGGGAGAGAAATGTGGGAGAGGGGGGAGAGAAATGTGGGAGAGGGGGAGAGAAATGTGGGAGAGGGGGAGGGAGATGTGGGAGAGGGGGGGAGATGTGGGAGAGGGGGGGAGATGTGGGAGAGGGGGGGAGATGTGGGAGAGGGGGGAGATGTGGGAGAGGGGGGGAGATGTGGGAGAGGGGGGGAGATGTGGGAGAGGGGGGGAGATGTGGGAGAGGGGGGAGATGTGGGAGAGGGGGGAGATGTGGGAGAGGGGGGAGATGTGGGAGAGGGAGGAGATGTGGGAGAGGGGGGAGATGTGGGAGAGGGGGGAGATGTGGGAGAGGGGGGAGATGTGGGAGAGGGGGGAGATGTGGGAGAGGGGGGAGATGTGGGAGAGGGGGGAGATGTGGGAGAGGGGGGAGATGTGGGAGAGGGGGGAGATGTGGGAGAGGGGGGAGATGTGGGAGAGGGGGGAGATGTGGGAGAGGGGGGAGATGTGGGAGCGGGGGAGATGTGGGAGAGGGGGGAGATGTGGGAGAGGGGGGAGATGTGGGAGAGGGGGGAGATGTGGGAGCGGGGGAGATGTGGGAGAGGGGGGGAGATGTGTTAGAGGGGGAAAGAGGAGAGAGGGAGGGTAATGGATGGACAGATAGATAGATAGATAGAGAGAGAGAGAGAGAGAGAGAGAGAGAGAGAGAGAGAGAGGGGGGGGGGGAATGAACATTATGCATTACATGCAGTATGTGCTGGTGCATCTGTACAATTGTTTAATCGGAAACCAAGCACCACGTTGGAAATATATTTGAAAATGTTATACTTTACAAGCAAAGAAGAAAGGAAATATGGAGTTAAACAACCTTCTACAATGATGTCATCAGGGAGGAAGCACAAGCTGGACAGAGAAAGAACATTGGTTTTGTCCTTTGTAAAAGAATCAACCCATCTTTTGTCCTCGAGTTTGGTAAACCACAGAAAACCTAAATCTGGGTAGCTGGATGTGGATCTGAACTGGTGTTACTGTGCAGGCATATATAGTATCTTAGTCACTGTACCGTATGTCTTAGTAGTTGCCAGCATGGAAATAACTGATAGTTATCTGCATTGTAGTATATCCTAATAACTTTTCTTCTAAATAATTAGCCACAGTAACTGACAGCTCAGATATGCTTATGTCAACAACATAAACCTATTTTGATTATAAAAATTTAACAATAAGTGCTGCTGCTTCATATAACATTTACATCCATAAACAAACAACAACATGAAAACGATCAATATTGAGGTCTCCTCACATGTTTCTTACCTCTGGTGTATAAACATATGCAGCTTGGAACACTCCTGCAATGATGCCTCTTGCCAAAAAGAGGACTGATGTCAGGAAACCTCGGCTGTAAGTGGAATGTCACAAAATTTTAGAGTCTGCGGGAAAATTTAAGAAACTGTGTACAACATTAGTAAGGGGGGAAAAATCAAATATATTACAAAACTAAATGTTCAAAACAAATCCTTCCTGATCTTTTTACATTCTGAGAAAGAATTATCTGGACTACACTATGCAATCAGCCAGTAATGAACAAAATAGCAAAGGCATAATAGTGACACTAAAAATATTACTCACTTGCTTGTACAAATAAAGAGGAAGCAAATACAGATGGTGAAAATCACGAACTGCACAGCCATTGTGTTCCTTCGACCGAACCTTTCAATAACAAATATAGTGGCAAATATACCTGAGAAGGAGATAAATGCATCTTTAGATAAAATTTCTAGCACATATTTAATGCTACATAAATGTGTGTGGGGGTGGTGGTGGTGGGGGAGGACAGGAGTGTGCGCAAGTGTGGAAGAGGAGGGTGTTTGCACACATGACAGCATGAACAACAAAACAACTGAACCACTGTCTACAATATTTGTCATAACTAAATGTAAAGACACATTTTGGTCTAATATCCTAGGAATTCAAACCTTTGATATTAAGTGAGTTATTCGATTAAAAATAGTTCTGAGTAATTCAAACCCAAGCTATTATGTGAGTTATTCGATTAAAATAGTCCTTATTACAAAAATCTTTAAATGAGTCTTTGGTAAACATAACGCAATGTGTGAACATCCTACATTAAAGACAATGTTTTTAATAAATATCTTTTAGAACTGTTTCTCTGTTAATATAGAGCAAGCACTCAGCATAAATAAAATAGTTGAGTAAGAAGACACCAGATAGTATTTTGTCAAAATGGTGCTGGTTACTGCCTGATCTCTGTTCCTGCTAGACAACAGGATTTTTTTGATCACTGTAGTATGAAAATATGAACTGTACATTTTGGCAAAGTTTTTTTTAATGCTATACCAGAATAGTTTGTGAATGCTTATACGGCTTTGGTCTGAAAATGAATAAAATTAACCTTTAATCAGCATTAGCCATTTGAAGAAAACTACATTATTTCACATCAGTTTCCCATTTCTGAAGTAACAGGCACTGAGACTAAACTGGCAGGAGTCTTATAAGGCAGTAAGGACGATCTGAACTGTGCAGCATTCCTGCCAAACTTGAAATGAGATAACACACATAAATGGCAGTGAAGTTTAAATAATTTATTCTTTACCTTGTTGCAGCCAAAATATTTTAAGAAATGCAGTTTTTGTGTGTGTACCTCTCAGTATAACATGACCTACTGTTTCATTTAATTAATTTTTGTTTTGATAAATCTAACTAATCACACTATCAAAACAATGCTGATGCTTTACACGTAAAAATTCAGTCACAGAACTGTGCAGCTAAATGCATATTGGCAGACAGCTGATATATCTAAAATATAAAAATTATCAAGGTCAACTTTTGTTTAAGAGTAATATGAATGGAGTTATAACACTGAAGTGCCAAAGAAACTGGTATAGGCACGCATATTCAAACACAGAGATATGTAAACAGGCAGATTACGGCACTGCAGTCACCAATGCCTATATAATATAACAAGTGTGGCACAGTTGTTAGATCAATTACTGCTGCTACAATGACAGGGTACCAAGATTTAAGTGAGTTAGAACATGGTGTTTTAGTCAGTGCATGAGGGATGGGACACAGCATCTCTGAGGTAGCAATAAAGTGGGGATTTCCCACATGACCATTTCACAAATAAATTGTGAATATCAGGAATCCAGTGAAACATCAAATGTCCACCACTACTGCAGCCGGAATAAGATCCTGCAACAACAGGATCAATAACGACTGAAGAGAATCATTCAATGTGACAGAAGTGCAATTCTTCTGCAAATTGCTATAGATTTCAATGTTGGACCACCAACAAGTGTCAGCATGCAAACCATTCAATGAAACATCATCGGTATGGGTTTTTGAAGCTGAAGGACCACTCTTGTGTTCTTGATGGCTGTACGACACAAAGCTTCACGGCTCGACTAGTCTCATCAACACCGACATTGGAATGCTGCTGACTGGAAACATGTTGCTTGGTCGGACGAGTCTCGTTTCAAATTGTAACGAGTGGATGGACATGTACGGGTATGGAGACAACCTCATGAATCCATGGACCCTGGATGTCAGCAGGACACTGTTCAAGCAGGTGGAGGCATGTGCAGTTGGAGTGATATTGGACCCCTGTTACTTCTAGGTATGACTCTGACAAGTTGTAATCTCCCCACGGAAAATTACCCTCTACCACGCGATAATTAATAATGGTCAATCAAATCATCTACATTTATTTACGTTTGAAAAGTATCTAATCAGATTTCTTAGTAATATATGCGCCGACAGCTCGTCGACGCCAAGGTATTTTTCTAGTACGTTTATTCTTTGGGAACAACAGAGGTACGGGTATGTATGCTCCATGGTTATTATAGAGAGGGAAAGGAACAGCTTCGGAAAGTATCGGTTAGGAGTTTTTTCGGATTGCTAAAAGAGATTTTTTTACTCTTCTTCGCGCTAAAGCGAAATAGGAAAGTTGGTGCCGCTAGCGTGATAGGTCAGGAGAAAGAAAGACTGTAGAAGTAAATTGCATGAGACTTAAAATCCACGGAAACGGAACATGTATGGAAATGGATTCAATATACTATTTTCCTCAGAAATAAGGTTTGTGACCATTTTATTCTAGAGTGAAGGATGAATGAGTTCTCTGTCTGAATCATTGATGATTGTCTGGGCCCTGTAATTAATTGGGAAGTTTCAGTTGTGACGGAGAGAGCCTGCAATCTCTGAGTTTTTATAAATCGTCCAAAAAGGCTTCGTCCACATCTGAAATTTTAGATCTATCGTAAACTGAACGAATTGTTCAAACGATCGATTTTCCCAACTGAATGCAGCGCTTAATAATAATAACAAATGCAAAGATCTTTTCTAGCAAGGCAGCCGCTGAATATTAAGACTGAAGGGCTCCACCAGAGATTCTACTAGGCTGATTTCATGTAAATAATAGATTTAAACTGTATACAGATAAAGGACAGAGAGAGAGAGAGAGAGAGAGAGAGAGAGAGAGCGAATGAAATTCTAGAAATTACTCAGAATCCTCAATTAGCATAATTGTTTGTCTGTCTTTTCAAGGATCAGCCTATTAAGAAAACATAAAGCCCTGACTTTATTGTCACGATTTATGTGTGAGAGTGAAAGAGCGATAAAGGCGACAGATACACTTCTGTACAGACAAAACATTACACCAAGTTAGCGGCAAGCTGCATTTACATAGACTTTCATCATTTACAAAAAAAAGTAGAGTAAAATTCATTATAATGGCCAATCTGTGACAGGACACGTTTTTGGACGTTGTTAAAATAATTTTGTTCTCTGTTTCATGTAAATTACGACGAGCCAACTTAACTTGGGAAAGAGAAGAAATACTCGCAGTCAAATCTACACAGATAAACAGCACGCTGGGCGCAGAAAAAAGGCCAGATCTATAATTTTTTATTAAAGCTTGCTAGTATTCTGGAAGTAGACGTAGATTTGAACAATTACTAATTGTGTTCATGCCAGACGTAGATTGATTGAACTGCCCTAGTTGCATTTACCTGTATAAGTACTATAAGAAAGTAGCCACAGAAGTATTATTGTGTGAAAGGAGATATATACATATTGACTGTAGAATATTTATATGGTTTTAACTAGGGCAATGTTTAAGATGAGTCAAGCAGAGCAGAGCAACACGCAACAGCCTTCAGCTGTTAGCACTGAGGATAATAGTGATGTAGTAAGAAGTGTTATAGAACCGATCGCTACAGATAGCATGATAGAACGCCCTGTAGACACGTTTGGAGATGTAACAGCAGGTATGCAACATGGATTAGATCCATTAGTAATTATCATGAGACAGATGCAGATGATAACCGAGAGCATGAATAATATGAAAACCGACATTAACGCGAAATTAGCCTCAGTTACTGAAGGGCAAAACCATTTGAATACAAAATTAGCCTCAGTTACTGAAGGGCAAAACCATTTGAATATGAAATTAGCCTCAGTTACTGAAGGGCAAAACCATTTGAATATGAAATTAGCCTCAGTTACTGAAGGGCAAAACCATTTGAATACAAAATTAGCCTCAGTTACTGAAGGGCAAGAAAATCTGAAAATTGACACTAACACAAAGTTAGCCTCAGTTACCGAGGGGCAAGAAAATCTGAAAATCGACATTAACGCGAAGTTCGCCTCAGTTAATGAGGGGCAGGAAAATCTGAAAGCTGAGATTAAGCAGCAGTTACATGACAGTTTTTCCGAATTAGAGCAGCGGATAGAGGCAAAGACAAAGGAACTTAAAGATCAGGCCGAAGAGACGGAACGAAAATTAACTGCACAAATCGAATTGGTGAAAGCTCAATGTGAGGAATCTACTCACCGCGTACGTGTAGAAATGAAGGAGTATGTGGCCATTAAGATAGATACCGTACGGGAAGAGGTGGAAATGGTTCCGCAATTAGTACAAAAGCAAGATGCCATGTCATGTGCAATTGCGCAACTTCCTGAATTGGCACGTACGCAGACTAACCTAAAGGAAAGTGTCGAACATCTGACAGAACGTCAAGACGTTATAGACCACCAAATTAATGTATTAACGGGTAAATTATCCGAAATCACATTAGAAAACAAAAGGCTAATGTGTGAAAACGTTGAGCAAAATGTTAAAGCAGCATTCCAGAGTCTATGTGGCAAACAGGAAGAGAATTTGTTTGCTAAAGGACTTGAGGAAGTGCGACAGCAGTTAGGTGCTGATTTCGAGCATTGGAAACAAACGATAGCAGAGTCGATACGCGTTTCACAACAAGGCACAGAACAAATGAATACAGGCCAGCAGCAGAAGTTGCCAGCGACTATAGAGCCAGTTACTGCACATTCGCACACAATACCGACTTGTGTAAGTAACTCAAATATTAAATTGCCACGAGCTAGTTGTTCGCGTGAAGTTTTATCTGACGGAGATTACGAAAGCCTTTGCCATGCCGAAGAAAAAATGATAAAGCATCGGCAATTTCAGATTTTTAACACTGACAAAAGGGGGGTCCATCCGATTGTTTTTATTCGAAGTTTTAGAGGAGTGCTACCCAGAAATTGGTCGGAGTGGCAGAAGATCAGTTTCGTGACTGGGTATATACAAGGTTCGGGGGCGATCTGGGCCTCGGACATGACTTCTGTTTGCTCGACCTATGAAGATTTTGAGAAAGCGTTTTTAGCAAAGTTCTGGTCAGAAGGGGTACAGGAACGCCTAAGGCAGGAGGTGCTCTACCCAGAGCCTTTCTCTTTTTCAAAGGGAAGCCTTAGGAAGTATTTTGAAAAATATATAAATAAAACCAGATATTGGGACAGACCTATGCCTTTGCCAGATATAATAAACATACTTAAGGCAAGATTACCAACTAACATACGGAATCAATTAATTTACGGGAACGACATTAGATCATATAGACATTATAGAAGAGAACAACCAGAAAGCCCGTAACAATAGATTCCAATATAGGGAGATAGAACCTCCGGTAAATGGTAGGCAAGGGAACGCACAGAGATCGATAAATAGTGGAGAAACCCCTCAAAATCTCAATAATAATACCGGCAATAGTCTTGCGAGGGGCTATCCAAGGAACAACAGGAATGGGAAACTATACAATCCCGTATGGGGAAACGAAAGGAATTTCAGACCGCAAGCTTGGAACAATAACGGTAATAGAAAGTGGAATCAACCGGGGGGAATAAACTCAAACAACCAACATCAGTGGGGATGGACATCTGCGAATCAACCGGTAATTACCGAAGTGACGGACGATGTCAACCAACAGGCGAATCAAAATCCAACAAACTTGTAAGGACCCACTCGTGCCCCGGAGGAGCGGTCAACAATAGGTTGAGGGGCAACAGGATATGTGTAGCCATGCTGACGTATAATGATGGACGATTACTGGCAGATGAATTGACCGAGGACTTAGAACTCCAAGATGAGGATAAGGAACAGGTGGCAGTAGCCGAAGTGCAAGTCATTTTGGAGACTGTACCTACAGTGGCGGTTTTAGACACAGCTGCAACCACAAATGTTATTTCGGAGGCTCTACTCAACAAGATCAGAAATATAAGACGAGTACCAATTTCTCCAGTTCAAAATTGCAGAATAATAGGCGCCGTTGGGGCTAGATCGGCTAATGTAAAAGTGCAGTCACTACTTAGTGTAAAAGTCGGAAATGTAGCAATATTAAGCACATTCCTTGTTGTAAAAAATTTGGTGGTAGACTGCATTATCGGAGTCGACAGCCTACGTCAATACGGATGCAGAATAGATTTTAAAACAGGAAAAATTTGGTTAAATGTAAATAAACAAGAAATTAAGTTGGACTTGTTGAAAAAGGAAAGCCTTACCAGAAAATATAATAGTGGGATCAGCGTGCAAGTAATCAGGACTGCACAGAATTCTAAACAGCACATAAATAATGAGGTCCAAGTCAAAGGATATTTCGGTCAATTAGTGTATGAGAAGTTAAATGAATCCGACTGCATTATTGAAGATCAGAAGAAGCAGCTCAAAGAATTATTATTAGTGTATGAAAACGTGTTTGATGAAAGGCCAGGAGTTATTAAGGGATACATATGCCATCTCTACGTTAAGCCGCACGAAACATATTGTAGAACTTTCTATCCTGTTCCCTGGAGGTTAAAGGCTCAAGTTCAAAAAGAAATAGATCGCATGTTGAAATGGAGTTTGATCGAACCCTCTACAAGCCCATACTGCTCCCCATTGTTGGTCGTGCCAAAAGCAAATGGAACTGTGAGATTGGTACTCGACGCCAGGGAAATAAATAAAATCATAATTCCAGTGAGAACACATCCGGAAAACATAGACGAATTGATACAACGGTTCCAGGATGTCCAATATTTGACGAGCATCGATTTGCGGAGTTCTTATTGGCAGGTCAAGCTGGATGAGTTATCAAGGAAATATACAGCTTTCATTTATGCCGGAAGAAGTTACCAATTTACTGTAGTTCCTTTCGGACTCAACATTAGTGCTGGAATCTTTATAGGAGCTCTAGATTATGCACTAGGCCCAGAACTAAGAAGCAGGATAACAGTATTTGTTGATGATATGCTTATTGCATCGAAGACCTGGGAAGAGCATATTACCTTACTGAGTCGGGTGTTGGACGTGTTCAAAACCATGGGAATAACTGCTAACCTACAGAAATCCCATTTTGCACTAGACAGAATCAAGTTCCTGGGGCATATAATTGACGCAAAGGGAATTTTACCGACCAAGGAGAAGCTAATTGCGATTAGTAAGTTTCCAACACCAAGAAATAGGAGGCAATTAAAAGGGTTTATGGGTCTTGCCTCATTTTTTAGAAGATTTATAACGAATAAGGCCATGAATGCAGCAGCTCTCAATAGTTTGCTGAAGAAGGATGTGCCCTGGCTCTGGACATTAGAGTGTCAAGAAGCATTTGAAGAGATAAAGAAGCAATTAGTAAATGCACCGCTTCTGTACCATCCGGACATGCAAGAGGAATTCTACTTGTCAACAGATTCGTCAAATGTGGGTCTTGGAGTGTGCCTTTTCCAAGTACGCAAGATAAATGGACAGCTTACCTTTTGTCCTATTGCGTTTGCTAGTCGTGTTTTGTCCAACTGTGAACAAACGTACACGACGACAGAATTAGAGGCCCTTGCGGTCGTCTGGGGGTTTAAAAAATTTCATTATTATTTATATGGGTCGAAGACCATCGTATATTGCGATCACCAATCATTAACGTTTTTACAAACGTGTAAACTGTTACACCCCAGACTGGCTAGATGGACGCTTGCTCTGCAACAATACCAGTTTAAGATCGTACATGTCTCAGGGCAGCAAAACATTATTGCTGACGCTCTATCAAGGTCACCGCTGGGTTTAACAAAAGAGATTGAAGTAAATAATTCCTCAGAATTCCCTGTATTGCTGCTGCAGGAAAATCCATTTAAGACGTACTATGTCAATTTGTGTGTGCATATGGCCCAGTTACAGAAAAAGGATGCTCAATGGGGAAGTGTCATTCAAAGGTTACAACATCAACCTTCGGATCAGATGGCAAACTATTACAAGCTAGTTAATGGCGTATTATTTTTCCGCTGTGGAAGGCCAAACAAAGTCCGTTTGTGTGTTTGTATACCTGAGGCACAAATAGAGAAACTTGTATGGTTCACTCATTTAACCTGGGGACATTTCGGTGCGACAAAATGTGCAGACAAAATAAGTGGTTACTGTTATTTTCCCAACATAAGGCGCAGAGTGCATGAGATCTTAAAGAGGTGCATAATCTGTCAAAAAACAAAGCCAGATTCAAAAGGGACTAAGCATCCATTATGCTCTATATTAGTACAAGAACCAAAAGGATTAATTTCGTGCGATCTGTGTGGACCGTTACCTACTTCAAGAGGTGGTGTTAAATATGTGTTGGCATTTCTCGATGTGTGTACGAAATACGTAAAGCTGTACCCGATAAAGGCGGCTACAGCCAAAGTAATTGTATTAAGATTGATAAAGGATTATCTTCCACATGTTGGTAGACCTAAGGCGATCATAACAGACAATGCTAAAATATTCACGGGACTCCGATGGAAGCAGACTTTGTCTCAAGTCGGCGTGAAACACATACTAACATCATTTTACCACCCACAAGGCAATTTGGTTGAGAGGATTTTTAGAGAATTCAATCGATTTATGAGGACGTATTGCCATAATAAGCAAACTGCGTGGGCAAATTATGTGGAGGAGTTTGAGCAGATATACAATAACATGCCCCACTCCTCAACGGGATATACACCTCGTGAATTGATGTTCGAAACAAAAGAGGAAAACTTCTGGACTGACCATATCCCCAAAACTCAGGAAACTGAGATGCCTTGGGAAGAAAAAATAAGACAAGCTATCATAAACATGACGAAAAAGGCTGATCAAAGAAAACAACGATATGACAAATTAATCAAAAGGGTACAGACATACCATGTTGGAGAGAAGGTACTAGTTAAACGACATACCAAATCATCCGTGATAAAGAAAAGTATAAAGAAATGGGAGTTACTATATATTGGACCATACATTATCCTACAAATTCCGAATCCTGGAGCTTATCTGTTAGCATACCCGGGATCAAACAAAATAAAAGGATTATTTTCTCATAACGACTTAAAAAAATATAATGAAGATTAGAAGATGGTGAGGAATGGTGTTCCGAGTGACAGAAATGAACGCTCGTAAAAAACATAATAATAAACTGTGTGTGTGTAGTGATAGAAACCTGTAAATTGAAATAGTTAATCAGTGACATAGAGTATAGAAATAGTGACTAACTATTATTATCGAGTGTTGTAAAGAAGATAGTGGAGATAGGCTTCACTTGTGTTAGGGTGAATATAGAACTTTAGCATTGCTAATGTCATCAAGAATGATTAAGGATCTAACTGACCTTCAAGAAGAACGAAAGGTTTCCCGCAAATGACGCTGAATAATCAAAGGAGGTTCCGAGTGAATATTCATATATAATCTCATGTGAACGCTTAGATGTGTAAACGTGTGAAGGAATGTGTTGTGGTAGTGAATTGCGAGTGACGGTTAATGCCGCAAAATAATTTCCCGCGCAAAACAGTTGACGTCGGCGCGAGAATTAAAATCGATAGAGACGGCACAGATATGCTTTGTAAGGGACTCGCACCAAACGCGAGGATAAACTGATTCATGTTGAACTTTAAAAGGAATTGGTGGTATAATTAGAAGTTAATAGTTTTTAATTTATTAATGAATGATAAAAAAATAATAATATTCATAGAATTAGGAGTTATTTAATGGTTCGTGTTCGTTTGAGAATTTTGTGTGAAAAATCCATTTCCATATATGAACATGGATGAACACAGTATGAATCAGAGAGTAAATGAAAGAAGCGAATCCGCATTCCTCAATGCTAATAACTTTTACATTTCAGCACTCAAGCGTAAAAATATCTGTATTTAGAATAAAAAGTTTTGAGTATAGCTAAATTATATGACTTATCAAGGAAATATGGAAGATGTCTTGGTGTAAAATGAACTACACTTTCCATTATTCGATGATTTGAATCCAAAATCTATAGTAAGTTACATGAATCCTTTAAATTACGAAGAACAAATCAGTGATAGAAAATCTGTTAGAACTTTTGGACTTATAAGTACAAGTGTGGAGGCAAAGTCAAAAGGAGTATTCAAACGAGAGTAAATCGGATGATGCTTTTGGCAACATCATTAGTTAATGGTTGAATTCCTTGAAGTACGTCGTAACAAAAAGGATCCATGAAGCCATAAGGATTTTGCTTTCAAAAAGGAGAATCTTGGACGGTGCAACCTAATCAGTTCTCTTACAGGAAGAGTTTCCCTTTTGGTCATTGCTAATTCTTTTGGAATGAATGTTGCATGTGAATTCGAGTAACCCTGTCCCTTCTACTCTTCCCATTGTGGGCCGCGTAGAAGATCAACTACAAAGGGGGCCGCGTAGAAGACCGACTACAAATGTGGACGTCGGGGACATGCAAGACCCGGGGGAGTTTAGCACCGCAAGATATTGTACTTGGAGCAAGATTGTAAAACGAGAATTTACGTTATTTATTGTAAAACGTTTTTTTTTTTTTTGCTAGAGGCACAAACCACTCTTTTCCAAATTGTAATACAAATTGATCCCTGTCTTTCCTTTAGAGATGAATTTCAAAATTATTTTTGTTCTTCTACAGGCTTTCCTATCTTCTATGTACCGTAGGCTGGGGGTCTAGGCTTAAGAGGTTTTCCAAGGTTTCCCTGCTTAAGAAAGTTCCCGAATGGGTAGACCCTGACATCAATTCATGAAAGATCATCTTCCTTGGTTGTGCACATCAAACATAACACCTAGATGCACGTAAAAGCAATACAGCTGCGGTACCTGTCTCTTCATTTCTTCTGTCTTCAACATTTCGTTTCTTCGTCTGTCTCAAAAATAATATTCTTTTTCAGTCGGAGGACTGACAATCATCACTTCCGGGTTATCCACGCTAATAGATAGCTCGCGAAGTGTGTTCGGTGAATCAAAATTGAGCTCACAAACTTCGCTCGCTGCGAGGGGCATTGTAATCTCCCCACGGAAAATTACCCTCTACCACGCGATAATTAATAATGGTCAATCAAAAGTATCTAATCAGATTTCTTAGTAATATATGCGCCGACAGCTCGTCGACGCCAAGGTATTTTTCTAGTACGTTTATTCTTTGGGAACAACAGAGGTACGGGTATGTATGCTCCATGGTTATTATAGAGAGGGAAAGGAACAGCTTCGGAAAGTATCGGTTAGGAGTTTTTTCGGATTGCTAAAAGAGATTTTTTTACTCTTCTTCGCGCTAAAGCGAAATAGGAAAGTTGGTGCCGCTAGCGTGATAGGTCAGGAGAAAGAAAGACTGTAGAAGTAAATTGCATGAGACTTAAAATCCACGGAAACGGAACATGTATGGAAATGGATTCAATATACTATTTTCCTCAGAAATAAGGTTTGTGACCATTTTATTCTAGAGTGAAGGATGAATGAGTTCTCTGTCTGAATCATTGATGATTGTCTGGGCCCTGTAATTAATTGGGAAGTTTCAGCTGTGACGGAGAGAGCCTGCAATCTCTGAGTTTTTATAAATCGTCCAAAAAGGCTTCGTCCACATCTGAAATTTTAGATCTATCGTAAACTGAACGAATTGTTCAAACGATCGATTTTCCCAACTGAATGCAGCGCTTAATAATAATAACAAATGCAAAGATCTTTTCTAGCAAGGCAGCCGCTGAATATTAAGACTGAAGGGCTCCACCAGAGATTCTACTAGGCTGATTTCATGTAAATAATAGATTTAAACTGTATACAGATAAAGGACAGAGAGAGAGAGAGAGAGAGAGAGAGAGAGAGAGCGAATGAAATTCTAGAAATTACTCAGAATCCTCAATTAGCATAATTGTTTGTCTGTCTTTTCAAGGATCAGCCTATTAAGAAAACATAAAGCCCTGACTTTATTGTCACGATTTATGTGTGAGAGTGAAAGAGCGATAAAGGCGACAGATACACTTCTGTACAGACAAAACATTACACCAAGTTAGCGGCAAGCTGCATTTACATAGACTTTCATCATTTACAAAAAAAAGTAGAGTAAAATTCATTATAAAGTGACATGTATGCAAGCATCCTGTCTGATCATCTGCATCCATTCATGCCCATTGTGCATTCCGACGGACTTGGGCAATTCAAGCAGGACGATGTGGCACCCCACACATCCAGAATTGCTACAGAGTGGCTCCAGGAACACTCTTCTGAGTTTAAACACTCTGCTGGCCACCGAAGTCCCCAGACATGAACATTACTGAGCATATCTGGAATGCCTTGCAGCATGCTGTTCAGAAGAGATCTCCATCCCCCTAGTACTCTTACAGATTTAGGGACAAGCCCTGCAGGATTCATGGTGTCAATCCCTCCAACACCACTTCAGACATCAGTCGAGTCCATGCCACGTAGTGTTGCGAGATTTCTGTGTGCTCACAGGGTCCCTATACAATATTAGGCAGGTGTACCTTTGGCTCTTCAGTGTAGTATGAGCGATATCCAGACAGTAAAGTTGTAAGGCCTATAGCTCTACCATGGAATTAAGTTTTCCATGGTTAGTACCATTTTTGTGTATGGTAGCAACAGTGAAACAAATGCTTATGCTTATGCTGATGCTTATTGTGGTGCCAGTTAAAGATAAGTGCTCTCATTCCGTATCCCACCAAGTGTGAAGTGTGTGCTGTGATACACTAGCCAGGGTGTATACATGGACAAGGAAAAAAAATTCCCAGATTTTTCCAGGATTTCCCGGTTGAAAATACTTTCTCTCGGATGAAAATACACTTTTCTGCGTTAAGTGGAAGTACACTTTTCCTCGGCACTGCAAAACGTATCAATCCTTAAATGATTTATGGTTTGACACACCAATGCAGAATTACCGGCACTTTAGAAAATGAAACTCAGGGGGGGAAAAAAAACACGTTTCGGAAAGATCTTTGATGTGCAGCAACATGTACGCTTCATATTTTTGTGTTACGAAAGTATAAATTCGAATTCCACCAAACACCGCATGTTACTTTCCGAAGCATTGAAATCGAGATTGTGACGCACTTTTGTAAGCCAGTCAGAGCTCATGTCACATGATCTCGCCAGCTGATGACAGCACAGGACACGTGATGTAGTCAGCCAATAGCAAGATCAGTTTTAAGTAGCGCGAACACACAAATAAGAAAAGTTAATGGTATAATTAAATATACATATTGTTGCTACCAGAAAAGCAAAGCTTTCACATACAATATTGGTCTCTAAGATTAATAAGCTGCAAGAGAAGCTAAGCTTCCACATATAATGTTGATCTCTTTTGCACGTGTTACACTTTAAGATACATCACATAAATGTGCCAGTAAAATTTTTAATAACGACGCAAATGTCTGATCTCATGGACTCGAAATTCTTCTAGATGGTTGTCCCCAAAGAGCTGATTTTTAAATGAGAGTCAAACGCTCTGTGATTTAAGAAATTCGTCGTTCATTTTGCAAATAGTTCATCTTGTATAAAAGGAAATTAACTTTGAAAGTAAAGCTTTTCAAAACCACCATTAGCAATATTTTCCCGTCACCTGTTAGGAATAGGCCCGTTTCAGCAGTTGCCAGCCCGTATGTTGGTACGCATAAAACATTAAAAGATCTTGCATTAAATCAAATTTAATGTAAACTGCTGTCATGTCACACTCATCGGAGGCAATTTGTTGTCAAGAAGCATTGCATAGTCTTCCTAAAGCCTTTGACAGACTTTGCTGTTGGCAGACCCTTGTATGAGCACTGTGTTTTATTGTATACAGCGCGCGATTTTTTTTTTCCTCTCTCGTTCATCTTTTGTTCCTGCAGTATTATTCTGCAGAAGTGGTATACCGTAATATTCTTTGTTAGAGTATTGGTTCTAACCAGTCAAAATCTCAAAAATTTAACTGAAAAGTAAAACAATGAAAAATTCCCCGAATTCTAAAAAATTCCCAGGTTTTTCCCAGTTTTCTCCCGGATGAAAAAATTCCTGGGTTTTTCCCGGATCTCCCAGTTGTCCCGGGTGGTATACCCCCTGACTAGCTGAATGCCAAGGGTATAAACATGGTTATGTGACTCCAACATGTGATAAACGGGTATGGATTTTTACTTTCACAAGAACAGAAATTCACAATGAAGAGAGAAGTGAATGCCTCATTAACTGGTGCAAAAACTTGAAGAGCATATTTCTTCTGATTGCCATGTAACTACTGATGACCTATACAAACTGTATATGAAGTTTCTTGAACCATTGCTCATGAAAATGTGACTGATTGACTAAGATATTACAAGTAGTGTACAGTGGGTTCTGAAGATGCTTACAGCAGAACACAAAATCTATCAACAGAGTCAAAGCTACAAGAGTTTCTTGATCATTTTGTGAATGATGGGGGGATTTTTCTTGATTTCACAGTGACAAGGGATGAGACATGAGTTTACCATTCATGCCCTACAAAACAAGTGCCAACCAATACAGTGGCATCACACGCATTCCCCTTCAACAAAAAAATTCAAATCTCAGTAATCAGATCATGAAGTTATGGCAACCATTTTCCGAGTCAGAAAAGGGGTTCTGCTTGTCGAATTCTTGCCTAGAGGAGAAATAATTGACTGTGTACGATAATGTGAGGAACTCAAGAAACTTCTGTGAGGCCCTCAAGAAATTTCGCAGAGCCATAAAGAACAAACACTATGGAACGCTGACGAAGGGAGTCTTCCTCCTTAATGACAGCACTAGGCTACCAATTTGCTTGAGTAACGCAAGACTTGATGACCTCACTTTGTAGGAATCTTTTACACTACCCCTCTTACCAAAATACTGATTTTGTGCCTAGTGACTACCATTTATTTCCTAAATTGAAGGAATATGTAGGTGGAAAGAACTTTTCTAATGATGGGGCAGTGAAAATCGAAGTGGAGAAGCACGTATTAAAAAACTCATTCCATGACTGACAAAATGCACTGAAGTAAATAATGGATTACATGGCATAATGATGTAATATCTATGCCACTGTTCCTGCATGTTTCATTGAAATATTTGTGTTTGTACAGTTTCTGAACATGGCTGCTTCATGTACTACATTCATTCTCACCTTTTCATGTTCCATCTGTGGATACAGCACGGGAGAAATGATGTTGCTCTCATTTGTATTGTCTATACCTCCACTAATTCTAAATGGTAAGGGTCCCAGTCTGACAAGTGGTAATCAAGACTGAACTGAATAAACATTAATATAAGAAAATGGCTTTTTACAACAAATTTAATCTGTGAATACCACAAATTCTTGCAAAATTTAATTTATGGAAGTGTACTTTTAAAATATATATGCACACAAGTCTATGGTCAACATGGTACTTGCTAACAGAGCATCCTACACTTTTGATTTTCCTCTCTATTTTAATGAGTAAACAAACCTGGAAACTCTGCAAGTGTAGTCCAGAGAAGATCCATGTAATCGGTGGCAGCAAGTTCACGACAGTCAGCACTACAAGTGTCAACTGGTCGAAGGACAGTTGCTGCAAGTGAACAAGTACCATCTGCAGCCTCAAAAAGTTCTGTTGTCATGAGGACGACACCATAATAGCAGAAGGCACATGCAGTCCTGACAAAGAGCATAGTATAAATGATCACACAGTGTTTCCCACACAGATTAAAATATGCCATTATTAGCACACTCTGCAAGAAGGGTGACTTCACAGATTCAATAACTGTCTGGTGGTCTCCCTCCTTGTCATTTTCAGGAAGTTTTTGAGAAATCTTAGTTGTTAACAGAAGGGTTCTGGAGGGAGCTGAGGAAGCAATCTGCTTCCAGCATAATGACTGATAGAGAGAAAAGTATGTGGGCAGAATAAGCTCCCCATTCCTCATGCAATGGTAGTACCACACATGTGATTTGCATTTTACACTGAGAATGAGCATTGAAGTAGAAATGACACATTGTACAAGCGCTATTCTTAAATTAACCCCTCACTGGCAATTTTTTTTTTAAAGAAGGGGAAAATGTATATACAATCTGCACTTGCATGTTGACATTACTTCTCCACAGTCACCACATTAAACCAAACATCTGTTGTACTATGGCACTGCCTTAACCATCACTTCATCAAAGAATTGCATCACTTGTTGCTTTGGCCAGTTGCTGACGCTGTTATTGAGCTTATGGCTGATCATGAGGTGCTGAGTAGTCAGCCAGGCCTTTATCTTGAGGAAAAAGATGAAAGTCGCTTGGTGACAAGCCCAGACTAATGGGAAAATGTTTAAAAATCTCCTAGGTAAAAAGTAGAGTTTTTCCTTCATTCAGTCTGCCTCCGTAGCGTAGCAGTAGCGTTACTGCCTACCACGCAGGGGGCCCGGATTTGATTCCCGGCAGGGGACTGGGTTTTGTATGCCCTTCACCATCATTTTCATCATCATTGACTTGCAAGTTGCCGATGTGGCTAAAAAGGACTTGCAATATGGCAGCCGAACTCCTCCGAAGGGGGCCAACAATGCCATATGATCATTTCATTTTTTGCTTCGTTCAATTCACAGTATGGGGCTACACACTGTCATGAAGGAGAGTGGTTCCTTTGATAATCATACTATGTTTCTTTTGGATTGGCCATTTGAGACTGGAAAGGGTCTTACAATAGATGTACAAATACCAGAGAAGGAAAGTTGCTACTCACCATATAGCAGAAATGCTGAGTCACGATAGGCACAACAAAAAGAGTCACACAATAACTGTGTGAATTTTTTTGTTGTGCCTATTGTGACGCAGCATCTCCGCTATATGGTAAGTAGCAACTTTCTTTCTCTGGTATTGTTACACTCCATCCTGGATTTTCCATTGTTTAATAAATGTACAAAGTTGCAGTATTCTGATGTGTTACTCTCATGAAATTCGTTGTCAAAATTCCTCTGTGATCTCAAAAACTGTAATCACCATTTTACAGTCTGACAGATCTGCTTGAATTTTTGGGCTTATTGGGAAAATGAGTGTGAATCCACTATTTGGACCATTCCTTAGTTTTAGAATTTACATATTGCACCCATGACTTGTCCCCAGTCGTGATACTGTTTAGGAATTCCTCTTCATCTTCAAGGTAGTGCAGAAGGAACGTCAAGACTGAAAATATTCTCTCAGTTTTGTTCACATCAATTTGACTTTTTGGTACCAACAGTGCACAACTTATGGTAACCTAATTACTTTGTGACAGTGTTAAGGAGCGTTGACATTGAAATCTGAGGCATATCTTCAAAAAGATTGGAAACTGTATACCGACATCTTTCACACATAACTTTGTCAACATGTTGAACAAGTACATCAGTCTGTGCAGCCGTCCTGGCATTTTCTGTAACACCATCACTCACATCACCACTCACATCACCATCCCAATACACACAACAGAATAACTTCTGCCTCGACTGACATCTCTGCCCAAACTCTTTGTCTTCAAATATGTCTGCTTGTGTCTGTATATGTGCGGATGGATATGTGTGTGTGTGCGCTAGTGTATACCTGTCCTTTTTTCCCCCTAAGGTAAGTATTTCCGCTCCCGGGATTGGAATGACTCCTTACCCCCTCCCTTAAAACCGACATCCTTTCGTCTTTCCCTCTCCTTGCCTCTTTCCTGATGAAGCAACCGTTGGTTGCGAAAGCTTGAATTTTGTGTGTGTGTGTTTATAATTGTTTGTGTGTCTATTAACATGCCAACGCTTTCGCTTGGTAAGTTACATCATCTTTGTTTTTAGATATATTTTTCCCACGCAGAATATATATATATATATATTCTGCCCAAACTCTTTGTCTTTAAATGTGTCTGCTTCTGTCTGTATATATGTGTATGGAATGTGTGTGTGTGCGAGTGTATACCCGTCCTTTTTTCCCCCTAAGGTTAGTCTTTCCTCTCCCGGGACTGGAATGACTCCTTACCCTCTCCCTTAAAACCCACATCCTTTCGTCTTTCCCTCTCCTTCCCTCTTTCCTGATGAGGCAACAGTTTGTTGCGAAAGCTTGAAACAGTGTGTATGTTTGTGTGTCTGTCGCCCTGCCAGGACTTTCATTTGGTAAGTCACATCATCTTTGTTTTTAGATATATTTTTCCTACGTGGAATGTTTCCCTCTACTATATATATATATATATATATATATATATATATATATATATATATATATATATATATACCACTTGGCTGTGTCATTTCCTTTTGCTTCCTATAAGGACACACTACAGTACTGTGTCACTGGGATTTCAGTTTGTACCATGACCACAGACATACACCTGCAAACAAACAAAAATTACTAAGGTAACTTGATCTTTTCAGGATTTTAATTCAAACTTTATGATACATTCAATAATAATTAATAAAATTTTTGAATGCTAAAATGTCACCTGTTGCGATATTCCAGAAATTTTTGAGAAAAAGAAAAGAAAGAAGGTTCCATCAATTGTAACATTGTATTATACATGTTACAGATTTGGTAATAGTAAGTCCTTGGTGAAATATAAATAAATTAAGAAGTTATGATAACACACCCTTTTAAGAGCGAGGGTGAGAGGGAGGGAGGGAGGGAGGGAGGGAGGGAGGGAGGGAGGGAGAGGGTGAGAGAAAGAGAGAGAGAGAGAGAGAGAGAGAGAGAGCACAAAACAAAGGAATTATCTGAATGGGAGGGATATCGGTAGCTGTTATGTACATGTAAAGACAAACAAGTGATTACAGCTTCAGAACAATTGGATGATTTATTCAAGAGAATGAACTTCACAAATTGAGCATTGATCCTACCCTGGCCCTTACCCAAGCAGTTGTTTAGTTTGGCATTGATTGACAGAGTTATTTAATGTCCTCCTGTGGGATATCAAGACAAATTCTGTGCACTTGACACGCTAGATCATAAAGATTGCAGCTGGTTGGAGGACCCTGAACATAACATTCCAAATGTTCTCAATTGGGCCAAGGTACAATTTGGCCATCATGAAGACAAGCAGTAGAAACTCTTGCTGTGTACTGGTGAGCACTATCTTACTGAAATGTAAGCCCAGGACAGCTTGCCATGAAGGGTAACAAAACGGGGCATAGAATGTCATAAACATACCACAGTGCTGTAATGGTGCCGCGGCTGACTACCAACGAGGTCCCGCTGTGAAAGGAATCCAACTGGCTTCTTTGAGCCCAACTCCGTATCATTTCTCAAACACTGCCATCTGTGTGTAATTGTTCCCATGCCTATCTGCGAGGCATAGTTACTGTCCAACTGAATACAGCTCATGAAATTCACAAGGTTTTCATGCCCTAGTACTGGCATGTCACATCCCATTTACTATCCTTGCCAATCACATGGTGAAATTGCTCTGCAGCTTCACACATTCATCCACTGGCTGCCAAAGTTTACAATTTTGCATTTTCTGCCCATGCCCATATGAATATCAATTTGTGAACAATTTGTGTAGCTCCTTTGTGGTGCATGGCACACAGGATAGAAATGTGAACTCATTCTGGCCACTGAGAGGGTGAGTAGCGTATAGAGCAAAATGATGTGAAGGAGCAGTCAAAATGAACTCACTAATGCCACAGTCCTCCCACCCAGCTGTTAGAAACTTATCCCCGACCCTCACTCCTGTTCCTTTCTATTCTTGTCCACTCCACCTGACACAGCTCCCCCAACCCTAGTCTGGTCGCAGGTACAAGTTTTGTTGTCAGTTTCAACAATAAATTCATACAGTACTGTTGTAGTCTGTAACTCTGAAAGACAGACTCATCTGAAAGTTAGCAACATTCTCAGTCTTGTTTAAACATCTACTGGTAATTCGGTAGTTCAATTACTCCCCGAGTTGTTACCTTTATGATTTATATCAGAGCTGTTGCACTTTTATACGATACACAGTTTATGTATATCAGAAAGTTACACTATGCCCTTCAAATACTTCATGTAGAGCTCGCATGGGAATAAATTACAATGGACTTTTAAGGTTTCATTATGGACTTTTAAACAGTCTTGCTCTGAGTTAATACAGAAGTCTACAATATTTTGTTTGAATCAGGCAGTAGACTCCTCCTCCGTCCCACTGACAGAGGGTGCAGGACAAATAAGAAAGCACAAAAACAGCAGATAAAATAGCAAATTATATTTATGGAAAATTATTTATTAGTTCTGCATAAAATTCAAACTCTAAAAGAACACTGGACATTCAGTTTTAGTGCAAAAATCACTCCATTTTTGAACAACCCTCACAATACTAGAGGAGTGGGGAGGTTTACTTTATGCTCACCGTTTGAAAGTATCGTAATATAGTTAAGTTTCTTTACATTTTACTATTTTGAAAAATATATATAGTTATTATTTTCAGTGATTTCTTCTACCACATTCCATATATGTTTTTAATTTTTCAGTTGAACTTAACCCAAAAATTTAAGTCTCACTAGTAGTTGTAACTTTCTTCACTTATGTCACAGTCAATATTTCCAGGTTCAGGGCCTAACTTACAAATCAATATTTCTTTAAAAAGTATGTTGAGAGTAGAAGTCAACAACAATGAATGAAATTTGCAATTTTAAATTTTTTGTGGTGGTTACAAAGTCAGTAGTATACGTGTACTCAAAGATATTTTCAGGTTCTGGAAGCTACTTACACATCAGTACCTCTTTAAAATGTATGTTAATATAATTCAGTAACAATTGATGAACTTTTATTTCAGTGGACATGAAGTATAAAATACACCTCCCCCCCCCCCCCTTGGTAATGCGCATTATGAAAAATGCCTATGTATTGCAAATTTTCATGCACAACACCAGTAAGAAATAAGACACATCACAGGAAGTTCTACAGCTTACATTTATTCCCAGACTGTACTCTCATTTGCATAAAAAGCAGTGACATATACAGCCACAAAACTTTTCAATAACCAGCCTACAGAAATAAATATCCTACTAACAGAGAGCAGTAGAAGTATTTTCTTAAAGGTGGAATAAAGTAGTTTCTGAATTGAAGACAAAGTTTCCATAAAAGCACTCAATTATCTTTAACAGTATTTTATTTGTAATTTTCTGTCTAGATTGCATTATATATGACACAATGACAATTTGTTTCTTCTCGACAACTCCTACTACTATATTGTAGAAGATTTACTTAACAGAAACAGCTAATCAATTTTGAAACCTGCAAACTGCCAGCAAGTAGCCATAAATATAATTTCTAAGAAGTGTGTGAAAATTTTCATCATTTATTGCAAATTTTGTCTATAAAACTAAACACACAGTAATAATATGCTCTCTTCTTTGAGGCATCTCTTCCTTAGAGCTAAATCTATTACAGAATACTCACCAGATCAGCCAAAGCAGCAATGATGTCCTCCTGAGCTCTGGCAACAGGAGATCAGTAACACGACCACGCTTGGTAGCTGATGACGCAGATTCCACCACCAGACGTCCTGGCAATTCTGGTCGACCATTTTCGTGTGCAATTTGCTGCAGTGTGGCCAGGGCCACTTCAGGTTTGCCACTTGCAACGTGATACCTGGCACTTTCTGGCAGCCACTTTAACAGAGAAATTTTAATGCTGCAGTGGCTCTGGTCAGGAGATGTGTTCAAAGTTTCAAGGAGAGTAGTTTGTTAGACATGTCAGAGCATTTGTTGGAGGTAATTCAAATCTAAAATTAGCAACAGTTTCCAAGCTTTACAGGTTCTGATAAGTACAGAAGTACAAGTGCAGGAGTTGAAATTTTATTTAGCTTACAAGTTAACATTCACATCAACATTTTATCAGAATGAAACATGCATGCACATGCTTGTATGTCATTTCTCACCTCACAGGAGGAAACAAATTAATGCTTGACATCGTTTATCAACAGCCAAGATCGCTATTTTTTATTTCATTACCAGTAAATCTAAGGCGCTATCACCGGATATGTACAGCATAAAGATTGTAAATTACGATCATAATCAGATCAGATACAAAATGGTGGGGTAAATATTTTCACACAATGGGTTTATACAACATATTTTATGCATATGCATCTCAGTACATGTCCATCATAAGTATAATATATCGCATCAAGTTGAGACATGTCATTCCAGTAACATGTAGAAAGTGATGCATCTGTAGTGTTTTTTTTTTTAAAGGATTTACATAAAATATCATAAATACTGCACCAAATACACAATACTGTGTTCATAAAAAAATATTTTCCTAAAATTTTTTTATAAAAATGTTTAAAACTGAATTTCTTATAAGATTATAAAATAATTTATTGTATATCAACTGTGCTACCTATTGTATTTGTAGTTAAATAGTTACAAGGCAAGTACAATGCATAAAATACATCACAATTGAATAACCTTATAGTATATCACTCTGAGTCTGTGTGGTACGAGTACAGACAATGCACGAAGTACATGTCCCACTTATTACCTGCATACATTATGACATGTTCTTCATACATTGTATCTGAATTCTCTATCATCTAGACTTAAAGTGATCTTCTCTAAACTTGTCCAATGGTGATATATTTTCCACACTATACTCACCTTGTAACTATTTGACTACGAATGCAGTAGGGTTTGGATTTCTTGTGTTACATTATTACATACTAAAAGCTAAATATTGCATTTTTTAACTCCTTGAGTTTATCTTATTCCTAAGCTTTACAATTTATGATCGATTTCTGTATATTTACTACTACAGTGCCACCTGCTGGTAGTTCATAACATTGTTGCTTTTACATAAATCTTGTTTCATTATTGACATGTCAATGCATAAATTCCTGCGTGTTACTGCAAAGCTTTGTCACTACTTGACACGACATATTGTACATAAGATAGAGATGTACTGAGGATGTGGTTGCAGAAGGTATGTTCTGTAAAGCTAGTTTGTGAAAATATATACCCCATCTTACTGTAGCCTATCTGTCCTGATTATATTTTAGTTTGCGATCTTTATGGTTTACAGATCTCATGATGGCATCTTAGATTTGCCAAAACTGCCTACCAATAAAATTATAGTTGGTGTTCTTCACTATTGAAGTTTTTACTTCTATTTTTCACAAAAAAATTAATGTTACTGAAACAGTTGTTCCAATGACATTAATACATCTAGCAGCATGTGATAATGTAATAGTCCCACAAGGGTTGAGTTGAATGGTCCATAGCTGACTACATTTGATGAAGTATAAATATCTGAAAACAAGATAATGACAATGGCAGAATGTGGTTTGATCAACATAATATAACAATGACACATTGAATTGAATAATTGTACAAATGACTTGATAAATACCGAAATCAGTGGATTTTTCTTCTCTTTCTGTAGTTAAAGTGGAGCCTGGGCTAGCCTCAGTACTTGTAAAGTGATACAGATAAATCCACTACCTCCATAATCGTTGTCATGATTCCACAATAAAGCTCAGAGTGTCATGCACAAAAACAATGTTTTGTCTTCTGTTTCTGGCTATTTAGTGCCAGGTGTCCCACATGCCATTCTGTAGCAAACCCTAGCAGAGTCCATTGTTAAATATTCTTCTTGGGTTGCTTAGTGACCTTCCACAAGGACAAAATCAAGCAGATATAGAAAAATCTGCTTTTCAATGGTCACACGTTTCAGTTCTTTTGCATTTCACTGAGTTCAGGATTGTAGCAGATATAAAGAATCTCTCCTAATGAAATGAAAATTTTTCTTGAAACTTTTCAGTAACATTCAAGGACAATAAGTAAGTCATTACCAAGTATCGCATGTCTTACATTTACACAGGATATTGATACAATATCTATTGTTTGAGTAACACCCCACACATCTAGAGCCAATTTATTATTATTATTATTATTATTATTATTATTATTATTATTATTAATAATAATAATAATAATAATAATAATATTCATGTGGTTTACATGGTCATTTTACATTCTTATATAAATGATAAAAAATATATGTAAAACTACAAAGCAAGACAAACATAATACAAAAAATTAACACTCTAAAATTTCTGACTGAATAACTAGATTACTTAAAGAACTCAGCATTTGGCATATTAACGAACACTGCCGAAGGCGAAAGAAGCAGCAAGTGGAAAAAAAAAAATCTATAAACATGAACTGATGTGTGGAACTGAACCTGTTATTTTCTGGACTGTGTTCCGGGACACATCCACTGAGCCACTGTCTGATAACTACAGTGCAACTTACATACACATACTACTAGCCTTTTTCATCAAGGTGCCTGTAGATAGAATGGCACTTATTTTGTCGTTAAAAATTTAATGCGAATTGTGTAGTTACTGTTATTCGAGCCTAGAGATCATTTTTGTAAGAGGTCTTCAAATGTTATTGGTTGCTGTCAAACTTCAAGCACTTAACTTTCCACTGCAAATATTTTGAATTTCCCACTTTTAAATTGCCAGTAAGTATCTATAAAATATTTTAATCACATCAATTATGAGTCATCTCTCAGAAGTGTTATGAGATCTGTTATCTGCATTCATTACTTGCATAACCAATAATTTCTTAACATAATCTTACATACCTAATGAAATATTTTGAGCTTCAGCAGTGTGAGGGTGGCACATTCAAATATTTACTGAATATTTTTTATGTTAATAAAAACTTCTTTATTGTTTACCTCTTTTTAACTTGTGCAAGGTCAAAACAAAAGCACTGTTTTGCATTGCCACTAGCTTGTGAATTGACAATTGAAGTTAAACCTGACTTGATCCACGAAATTTCACAAGTCAAAGCTAATCCTACTTCATGGAAACGTAATTTGAGATTTACATTTATACAACAGAGATTTCATGTTCTGCATGTAATTTTCTGTGTTAATCTAAGTCCAACTGTTATATACGGTCAGCCCTTAGATATTTATCTTTCTAGAATGCTGTATGTTGGTTGGTTGGTTTTGGGGAAGGAGACCAGACAGCGTGGTCATCGGTCTCATCGGATTAGGGAAGGATGGGGAAGGAAGTCGGCCGTGCCCTTTCAGAAATGCTGTATGTCTTAGATTTGCTTGTTAATTTCAGCTACCATGATGGGTTCTCTGTGAAAATAGTTTCCAGATTTGCTTGTTAATTTCAGCTACCACGATGGGTTCTCTGTGAAAATAGTTTCCAGACAATTAAATTCTGTGATTCTACTGTAGGATCCTTTCATCCTCAACCAGTGGCTACCCCTACCCATGCTTAATCCATGTCAATGATAAAATGTTCAATTTTTGGTTCATTTATAAAAAGGGCAATCCTGCTTGCTGCCCTCTCTATAACCTCACTTATTTATCCCAATTCTTCCTGAGATTGGGCAAGAATGCTGTCTTATTTACATATACTGGGTGAGAGTTTTTCTAATCTTCAACTTTAATTTCTTCATAGATCTCGAACTGGGGTAAACCCAATAAACAAGCAAACTAAATTAATTTTTCTGTCTTTTCAATAACAAATTTATTACTAAAAATGCCTGTGTCAGGGTAAAAATTTACAGTACTTTACAATGGCAAAATTGTAGCCCCAACATTTACTATGCAGAAAAGTTATGGATACATTCCTTACCACATTAATTATTTAAACTCTCACAAAGTATGCCAATGTTTTACAAACGAGAGAAGTGCAAATAGGACTTGCACTCTGAGGGTTCCACATAGACCTTAGAATTTCAACTTGATACGTCTACGCACTCCAGAGAAAAAGGGGTCTTAACAATGGACAGATAGGCAGGCAGGCAGGCAGGCAGGCAGGTAGGCAGGCAGGCAGTAAAGTGATACTGTAAGTGTTCTGTTTTTATCAACTGAGATACGGAGCCCCAAAAAACAATACACAAATGGCTTTGGCCAGATAGACACTTACAGAAAATTATTCCTTTAATACTCCCCTGGACCAATATGTTGCATTTGTGTGTGTCTTAGTTCAGAACAGCCAATTTCATTCTGGTTCACGCATATTATCTTCCATACGGACTTCTAATGGCTTTTTTGCACTTCATTATGAACTTGGTTTTTTTGCACTTCATTAGGAACTTAAAACAGTTTCAATACCTTTTCGCACGGTAAATTTATGTTACTTCTGTCACGTTACTCCATGTACGTATCTCAACCAGGGCCACTGTCTTATTTCTGTCTAGCTCCTTTTGGGAGGCATATTTTTCGTTCACAACATAGATACCCAAGGCAACAAGTATGTTATAACAATAACAGTCTTCATAAACACACAATAATCTCACCTCTTATTTATTTCTTTATCCAGTCATAGGCAATAAATACTGTTTGGATGTTGTCCAAATGCACATATAAATTTTATGTAAAATCATAAGAACCCCACCCTTAACATGTATCTGTTTTTCCTGCTTCCACTTGTCTTTCAAAAGTGAAATTCTTAAATCACTACAAGAATACAAGTATTAACTTCTTAGGAACAATAAGCCTTTCTGTCACTAGTTCTTTATAGACTGTCGTATCGGCCGCCGCACGGCAGCCATCAACTCGGCGCGGCGTGCTACAACACACGCGGCACACAGCGAGTACCGCTGGTGCCGCACACGATGTCAACAACTGGCGCAAGTGAACGCGTCGTCGCGGGGTTAGCGGCAGCGTATACACCACTATCGATACGGATTACCCTGGTGGCACTGCCCTTGCCACCAGAGTGAGCAACCGTATAAGGGCGCCATCTACCAACACTCTGATTGGCTGGACCTGCGGATTTAAGCAAGCTCCCTGAGCCCGTTTAACCAGTTCAATCTTCACCGATGACTGTGTTACTACCCGGCTGCTGGATTCACGATGACCGAACCGTACTGTGGCCTCCCCGGCTGGAAACTTGCGACGCGTCGGTATCAACTGGTTGGCAGTGGTTTGGACTTGTATTCTCTACTAGTGACTCTGATTTCTCCTTGGCACTACAGCCAGCAAAGTGTTGTGTAGTCGAACTTAAGTTTTGTTTTGAGTGACAGAAGGTCAAATAAATTTGGTTATCATGGAATATTTGTTGTGTTATAGTGCGGACATAACACAGACCTACAGCTACAGTTGTTCAGTTGCCATAACTGTTGAGGGTAAAAAGCAGTCACTATATGGGGAAGACTTCATATTCATTCTTATGATAAACTAAGTTAACCTGGAATCACCTGAAGGGTGACTGACTTTCTGCAGCTTCACTGTCAACTGTTAACATATTTCTGATTCAAAGAGCTATATCATTAACAATTACTGCTTCTGAATTTTTAATTCTGACAACTTCACGGCTTTTGTTGGATCTCTACTCATTACTCATAGGTAATAAATGGGATGGATGAAAAATTATTACTGCTTGTAAAAACCAAGTGTAGAAAATAAAATGTGAGATTAATTTGTACATACTGGAGTCACACAGGCGAACACTATGACGGGAACCGCAGATAGAGCCAGCAGCCAACGCCAACCAAGTGTTGGCATCACCAGCAGGGCCAAGACAACCTCCAGGCAGGCACCTAATGCCCAGAAACACTGAAAGCATGGAATACAAGACATGTAATGGAAAAATGAAAGAGTTCCATAAAATCTCACAAAACAAAAAAAAAGGCATGTGTTGATATGAAAGCTTTATACATAAAATAGGGGTGGAAAAATGTCCAGATCAAACAGATAACTCCCTTTAATATCAAATATATTTGTGGCTTGTGGATTTTTCAGACACTCACAATTGTACCAGGACTTTCTAGTTGACAAAGTTATTTCTCACTCTTTCATTTTAAAAGTTTAAATTATTCAAATCTATTTTTGATGGTTCCATAAGGAATGCACATTAGGTCATCATTCATTGTGTCACTCGTGTTCCATGAATCTCTTTATAGAGGAAAATTTTCAGGAATATGAAACAAGTCAAGTTATACCAAGGAAAAGCAGCTGTTAGTTAGTTTAATGCAGCTTCTATCAATGAATATCTAAAAACTACTTGTGCCTCCTCAAACTAAGAATGTTGCTATATTTAAATGGTCAAGTGTTTTAAATGTCTGCTGTGTACATCCTATTGCTAGCTTAATACTTACATGACCACACTGATATTTATCACAGAACAGTAGCTAGCACTGTATCACAAGAACAGGTAACTTAACAGTGAACACTGCTACATTTCATGAAGATAAATTTTGAGTCTTTAAATCTAAAAAATTGGGCTAATTTGCAGGAATGATCAATCAGGTATGGTTCAATTTTGTTTTTGTTTTGAATTTATATGTACTCTTTTTTTCTTTGTGATTAATGGGAATGCCGTATCTTTGTCTGCCGTCTCAGCCACAGCTACCATTTATGTAGCAAGATGGCTTCGCTATTTCCTACTACAGGTAGAGGAATGTGGCATGTGGCTGGTGCTTCACGATCCAGCCACACACCACACAACAGAGTGTTGCAGATTGCCACACTGTCTCACAAATGCAAGTAAGTGCAGTCTGTGACAATCACTGCAGTACTGAGAGTGCCACATTCACTGTATGCAGCTAGTACTAGCTTCCGTCTGCAAGCCACATGATGCAAGACATCTTCCCGGTATTCAGACACCGGACAGCCTTTATAGCACACAACCCAGAAGCTTGCCAGACAGTGCAAGTCCCAGCCTGGATATAGATGTTTGACATCAGAAGTGCCATGAGTATATTTCACTGAATGCAGCATGTGACTTCAGAACCTTGGACATCGTCAGCGCAGCCTAAACTGACTGCATCTACGGCTCAAGAACTGTATTGTATTAGTGATTTTCTCTCAGTAGATCACAACGACCACTATGTTGCCTTCACCAGAAAGCTATTTCTGTTGCTCATATTATTGTGTACTTCTCTGTAGTAATAAAGTTCTGCTTTTATTGGATACCTGAGCACCTTTCTCTGCTTAAGCTTGCATCTCCTACAATGAGATACTTTAGAGAGCTTGCTGAAGATCTTAGCAGTAGAATACAGAACCCTGCACCAAACTACACACGGATGCCAAGTATAGAAGGAAATTAATTTTCTGTCACATATTGTTCAACAAAACTGATTTTTACTGTCAGTAACAAGTACATGTTTACTAACAAGTATGTGTGCTGTTTCCAAAATCTTTGGAAAGGCTTGCAAAGTGTGCAACTATTTACTTCCTACAAATTCATAGGTGCTCATTTTTTAGGAATCGACACTTTCCTGCATTGCCACACTTGTTATATAAGAGAACACAGTGAAAGTAAGCAATGTAAGTCAGCACTAAACATTTATTTTCAAGTACAAAATTATGTCGAAATGCGCTTTGATTTTAGTTTACCTGTGTTTTGATTACATGTCTGTTACCAGTTACACCCAAAAATTTTCAAGGTGTTACATTTAGCATAATGTCTACTTCTACTACCAGTATGTGACTTTTGTGGGTCTGAAGTCACACACGAGTCTTTCTGCTGTGAACCAGATGTAGACATGGTCACCTGTCATCAGTTTTATGTTCACGGCAGAGTTTGCGTCTTTTATTGGTATACTGTCGTTAGTAAATTAAAATGTGTAATGACAAATATACAGATATAGTGACAAAAAAACAGTCATGTATATAATATCATGAATTTCACTATAACAACATAAAATGGCATGTCTGGCAGAAGTCAGATGTACTACTCAACATGCAAAACTAAATGACAAACATAAATAGACAAGAACAAAAATGAATTTTCATACCTAATGCAGAAATGACCACCATATGTGTATGAAGTGTGCATGCTTATATGAACGTACGTACTTACGTGTGTGTGTGTGTATGTGTGTTTTCTGAAGAAGTCTTTGGCCAAAAGCTAAATGTGTAACAGTCTTTTCGTTGTGCCTTATCTGCAACTCAAGATGTCATCTTTACATTGTTGAACTTCTAATGATTGATGCGTCTATGCTCAAAATGGTTCAGTTCCAAGATACAACTGCAAGTTGAAATGTTTTTCATGTTCACTGTGTAGGGACCAGATTGAATTCTTATATTCTAGTGTAAAGGCACATAGGAGATTACCAGAGAGGATCCTATAATTTATCTGAACACTTTGACTCAGAGATTAAAAAGAATAAAATCTTACAAGTGGTACAGCCATTTTCATGAAGGACATGAAAACATTAAAGATGACATGCTCTGAACACCTCAACACATCATCAATTGACGAAATCATGGAAAAAGTGAATAACAATTGAAGTCACTGATTATGTTCACTTATCAATGGGCTCCTAAATGATATTTTTTCAGATCTTTTGGATATGAAACATGACAATAAAACTTGTTCCAAAATTGTTGAATTTCGAACAAAAACGGCATTGATGTAAGTTGCTCACAAGTCTCTAGATAAAGTTAACAACAATGCTGAATAAACTAAACATGTTATAACAGTTGATGAAACAGGAATTTATGGATCTGATGTTGAAATTGAGGCTCAATCATCACAGTGGAAGCATTCTGGTTCACTAAGAGCAAATAAAGCTCAATAAGGCAGTCTAATGTGAAAGCTATGCGCAATGTGTTCTTAAATGTTACTAGCATAGTATACCATGAGTTCTTGCCACAAGGTTGAACAATCAACACACACACACACACACACACACACACACACACACACACACACACACACACACACACACACATTTGTGGTGAAACAATTCATGGCTTTTGCACCATGATAACGTACCTGTTTGGTATTCACAAAAATAAAGAAAACCTTAACCTTATGTCAGGTGCAGCTGATCAAACATATATGTAAAAATTTTCTGTAATTATTTACGAACAATAGAGAGCAAACACTTCTTTTCACTCTTAGTTTCCCTTCTCTGACCCGTTTTCACTGTTGTGTTCTTCAGTATCGGGGTGAATGATATTTGTCGAAACATGTTTATTGTTCAATATGTTACAATGTGTCCATTCTCATTTCATTTTAACAGAACATTTATTTGGTTAATGACATGACTTTGAAAGCAATATGAAGTTACTTCAGAATGTAAAATGCATTTTTTTTTTTTAACTGTTCCTTACAGCTCTCTGAATATCAAGTATCAAATTGATATACTGCATCTGATTGCATTATTTTAGGTGAGTTAACTTGATAATGGCAGGCTACAGTAAGACATATAGTCTCCTCAACACAAAACATGTTGAGCAAATTCGACAGCTGTTTGAAGAGCATAATAATGAAGTTCACTAGGATTACAAAGACCCGAGTGGAAACAGGTTGTGATGATTAAGTTCAATTGGAAGATTCAGAAACAACTGAAGCCAAGAGTGAAGATGATGAAGTCACTGAGGAAGCCACCATAATTATATAGGAAGGAATGGTGAGACAAAATGAAACGAAGTTCCACTATCACAGAGTGTACATTACTGGATCTACAATGTTATCTGAGATGTTCTATATGTGCAGTGAAAGCAGCATGAATGCCTTTAAAATACTGGGCTTGCCTCATAGATGACAAAATTTTGTCCACTACAATTCTATTTACAATTCAGTAAACTGGAAGCGTCAAAGCTTCAATTCAGTGTGTTAGACACAGAAAACCAGTCTCATGTTTTTAGCTGGTCTTAACAAAAGTAACAGAAACAGCTTGGAGAATCAGTGGGAAACTAATGGGGATGGTATTGAAAAACTTTGTCTCATAAGCAACCTACAACATTTCAAATTCATCATATGGTGAAGTATACTTGACAATTGTGCAATTTGTGATGATATGAGACAGACAAAACAACAGTAATTCATTTTTATATTTGTACAGAACTGTCAGAAACCCTGTACAAGGTTACGACAAATGACTGAAGCCATTTCACATATTTGCTGTTGCTATATTATTTGATGTACTGACACATGTCTTTGCACACACAAAGAAAAACTGATTTTTTAACATATGTGCCCCTACTGATTCTGCAGATGATATGCTGATAATCAAATTCTTCTAACATATAGCACAGCATGTCCCTGCCAATCTGTTCAAAAGCACTGCTGATGCGAGCTCACAGTTCTGGCAGTTTTGTTGGTACTGGACATGAAAACACTATCATTCACATAACCCCAGACAAAAAAAATAACATAGGGTTAGTTTGGGAGGGTGTGGAGGCCCTAACATGAACTGCTTTTCAACAACTCCACCTTGACTGATCCATCAGTTTCTCGATTTCTTGTTTAAGAATTCACAAATATCATGGTAGAAGTGGGATGGAGCACCACCCTGTTGGTAGATGAAGTGTACGCCGCCAGTCTCCAGCTATGCCACGATTCAATTTTCCACCATGTCCATATGATACACATATCTTGTAACAGTCTTTTCACAGAAGAAAAAGGAACCATAAACTTTAATCCCCACAACTGCACAGAACACACTAAAATTTTCTGCACTATAGTGCGGAATTCTTTGTCCCTCACATTTACACATTGTGCATCTTCGCTGCGCCATTCACAAAAAAGATGAGTTTCACACAAAACACATTCTCTTCCATAAGCTGTTGCAACTGTACCAAAAATTCAAAGTGTCTGACTGTCATTGGGAGTCAGGGCTCGCAGCAATTGCAAGTGGTAAGGCTTCAGCTTCAGTCATTTCCTTAAGGTCTCTCAAACGGTCAGTTGCAATTGCAAGTGGTAAGGCTTCAGCTTCAGTCATTTCCTTAAGGTCTCTCAAACGGTCAGTTGTGGTATGTTCAGTTCTCTGTTTGCTCTTTTTGTTGATTTTGGTGGGCTACATACGAAACTCTCCTGCACACAGTCAACAGTTTCTTCACACTCTGCAGACATTTCATTCTGAATTGTTGCTGAAATGTTACGGCAGATCGATGTGAATTCATTTAAAGCACAACATACGCTTTCTTGGCACCTGTCAACATTTTGCCAAACTGCTCACTATTGCATTCTTGTGGCAGAAATCTTAAGTACAGCTGCAGCAGTATAAAACGTTTTGAGTTTTTCTATACGAGTGTTAATGTGGTTGCAATGAATTTATGAAATCGTTTCAATCATTTATAACAACATTGTACTATTAGAGAAAACATTAGACTAGTTGAATAATGAAGAATTAAGTAGAAGGTGCAACTTTGTCACCAATATATACCTAGCAAATCAAACAAATATGGCATCAGAATACATGCCCTTGTGGGTTCCCAGGTGTTTCACCTACATAATTTGGAAATACACAGTAGATTTTCAATCAGAGGGATTACACTACATAAGCAACAATCCTTTGGATGTTGTTCTGTGACTGTCAGAACCTAATTATCAGTCAAATTGAAATGTGATGGCAGACAGTTCCTTTAACCCTTTCGTGGTTGATGGGTCATATATGTCCCACTAACTTTGAGCGCCAGTTCGAGTGTCGGGATATATGTTACCCAGCTCTGCACGGTGCTGCCATCTAAGGACGACTGTACTGAACCTAAAAAAAAAAAATCAGGACTGCACTGCAAAGGCAATAGAGAAGCCGTGACTACTTTTGTTGACTGGGGTGTATATATGGCCGCTGCAACGCCACGTATTTGTGTCATTCTTCAGTTTTCATCATTTCTCACTTTCCAGCGATGTCTGAAGTAGTAATTCATCTTATTATTAACGTAATAATCATTTTTTAGTACAAATACAGTGTGGAATGTACTTCTCAATGACTGTACTATCTTATAATCGAAATAAATGTAGTGGGACGCATGTGTCCCAGCAGACATTATTTGTAAAGATTAGCAAGACAATTGAAAAGAGGAAAAAGAGGTGATCAATGCCCACTTTCTTCCAAGCAAAGAGAGGAGTCTCTAGTGTGCCAGATGACGTCCGGCTCGTGAACGTAGGCAAACATGTACCGAAAGACAGTAGCACTAGGAAGCGATGCAGATTCTGCAGCACGAACTCTAAAGAGAAGAGAACAAAAGTTGTTTGCACTGCTTGTGGTGTACCACTCTGTGCCACACCATGTTTTTCCAAGTTTCATGGCATGTAAAGTTTTGTAAGTATTGATCATGTATCACGAAAACTGAAATGCAATGAATATTTTTTACACTGGCTCAACACAAATAAAAAGATTACATGCATGTATAATTTGTAGTTATTTTATTCTCTGCAAAATCCTGTTTATGGCTAAAAAAAAATAAAATTACAAAATCAGTCAGTCAGCAGAAAAGGTATCTTGCATTGGTTCATGGGACATGTGTGTCCCACTTCCTGTTGTGAAAAAATGGAGAACTTAAAAAATATTTTGGTGGTGAAAATATAATAATGGGACTGAAAAGAAACTGTTATCGCCTTAATATTTTAAAAATCCGTAAAAAATGAATTTTATCCATGAAAGGGTTAACATTATTGGCAAGAGCGAGTAAAAAATCATTCTTTTGTTTGGACAAAGAAAAAAAAAAAACATGAGATTTCTCTGGAATTTGCTAAGAGTGAAGGAAGAGTTGCCAACAATTAATTTGTTTGTTTCAAGAATGGCTTTACTCTAGTTTTCTATGATCCAGAAAAGGAAGTGAGCCTGACATCAAGCTTGCATGAGAATAATTCAACAGAGGCTAACACAGGAGATAAACAGAAGTAAACTATTACAACATTTTATACAGTACCTAAAGTATAGGCAACATTACAGATAACTTCACTGATTTGTACAATGTTGTAAGAAATGTGTACTGTTGACCTATGCCAATGATCAACAGGAGTAGAATCAATGCACAAGTAATTTATTTTGTGCAACAATGAAAAATGTATCAGAAGGAAAGTATTCCTGAAACAACTGTCTCATGTGTTAGTTTTGGCATATTTCGTCCGAAGAAGTCTGAACATCTCAGGGTTTCATACTGATCTCCAGCAAAGGCTCAAACATTACAAGTCTTTCTGTAAATATATCTGTTATTTAGAGTGTGTTGGATTATTGACATTTATCTTTAAAAAGCAAGTGAATAAGCTATATGATCTATTTGATACTCTGTGCCTGTACTGGTCCATTATTTCACAAGCTTAGACAAGATTCATATCACATTGTTGAGAGAGCTAAAAGTTATTCTGAAGACCAGAGTTTCAAACCATTTTGTGAATCGGAAAAAGTGCTGGCACTAAGTACATAATAAATAATGGGGTTATTTTAAACATGATAACATTGATGTAAGCAACCAAATAAAATAATTAAAAAATATACATTATTTTTTGATATACCTTGTACATACACAAACATGAAATGATATGAAGTAATACATACACAAATAGGAAGTGATTCGCATGACTATTAGTGTGATTAGATTAGCTCTAGTCATAATTTAATGTATAGTTTGACTCATTCTGAGTACTCAAAGGTTCAGGTTCACAATGGGATTTAAGCAGTATGACGTCTAAGTGGATGAGTGATTGCAGCACAGTCCATGTCCACTCACATATAGGGGCTCAAAAGAAAGGTAAAACTACAATAAAAAATTACAAAGCAACTTTTGTACATAAGGGAAATATTCACTTATGAGCTGCAGTGCAGAAGATGTCATCAATGAAACTAGGAAAGTGATATGAACAGAGAAAATACTATTTGCAGCACCGACAGTAATACTGAAATGGCACCACACACAGATCAGCAAGTGTTAAGATACAGAGACAAAATAAAATGCAATCTGAGAACAGTGTAATAGTCTAGCACCAATATTTACAGATCTCAACAAGTTTATACCTACTGATTGTTTAGCACAGGATGCATTGCATCTGATTATGGTTTACAACATTTAGTACAATGTTTACTGATGTGTGCAAAATTATAAACAATAAGAGAAATTAAATATAATGTGAGTGAGAAGTGGTATAAATAAAAATTACCCCTAAGAAAAATACTTGAAAACTTTTAGTGTAGCTTTATACATAAAACTATAGGTAGAGCCAAGAGCACATTTTTTTATGCATGTACATACAAAACATGCGAATGGTACAGAGGTTAAAGTTAATGATCTACAAACTTTTTTTGCCAGCAGAGAGAAATATTAGTTTCTGCCAAAACAATCATTGCATTAACTGCCCATCCTCAACGGATTCATGAATTAAATTGTAGCAAGTAGATTTGCAGAAGTAAGAGTATTCGTGTGGTTCCAAATAAATTTTTAAAAATTCTTTAACATACAAAATAAGAGATAATTTTAGTTTCGGGATTGATGAAGGCATGTTTGAAAGTGACTATATAACATTGGCAGAACAAAACTTCTCATATTTAGAATATACAGAATCTCAGATAAAGGCATAACAGAAATATTCCTGTTTAAACTTCGGAGTATTTTACAGGAACAAACAAATGCGAAAGTGGAGGATGTGTGCTCGTGCCAACAGCCAAAACAGTAAAGCTTCTACATGTCTTAGATACTGTAGCTCTCAGAATTATTATAATACAGTCCTATAAAATTGTTTGTGGAAGCCAGATATGTTATTAGGAAACTATTAAAATCACACACCGACTTGAGTGTGCGTCTTTCACTGTAATTCAAATAAAGGATGAATCATACAGTGGAGTAAATGGTCTCACCAAAATTTTCTTCACTAAATTGTGACATACAAAGTCAACCACAATGCCTCTAGCTCCAGTCTGCATTAAAAATTCTGTTATATGTAAGAAAGAACAAAATACCATCAGCGAAGATTTTTTTTTAACAGTAATCTAGATCACTTAATACGTTTCTTTGAATATAATGACATTTTGGCTACTGCCATCATCAGGTCTGTACATAAAATTGTTAAAAATAAAGAAATATATCAGGTGATCTTGATGACTTTACTCACAAAAATCCCCAATGACTGCAGACTCATTTAGGAAATTTATTCCTTTTATTAATAATGCATGCACTGGTTGAGACAGGTAGACACACTACATTTTTAGAAGTAAGAATCATGGCAAATAAACCAAGCTTTGTTAATAAGTTACATAATCCATACAAGAAGCTATTATGCTTTACTGAAACTTTGCATTAGTTATTATTTACATTGCGCCCAGTTTCAGAAAGCATCATCATCTATACAGCCTAGAAACTATGAAAGTTTTACACATAAGAAAATTGGTCATTGTTAAAATCAGAATACCTTCAACCAAGAGTTACTAGTTGACTGTAAGAAATATATTACAATTTGCTGCCAACACCCATTATGTACACAGAAAATGAGCAGAGCATGCTGTTAAGTTCAGCCTCCACCTGATGGCAGCTCCTGCAAGAAAACAGAAATGAATCTTTTTAGAGCCACATGTACTGTCTCATGAATAACAGCTGATAATGCAACAAACTCATGTCCATGATAATGACCTTTTTTTTCTAAGCTAAAGAAAGACTGATTGTAGCACATGCAATAAGCACATAAAAACAAATATAGGGACACATGCTTTATAACAAGAGTGACATGAAAAGTTCTTGCCCTGGTACAAGGACAACACACACACACACAAATAAAATTCTTATTGATCTTACAATTAAATTTTTTCTCAAGATATTTAAGTCTCTTCTTTATCTATGATAATGTTCGAAGCAGAAGAAATGAATTAAAATTTGTGCTGCGGCCGGGACTCGATCCCGGGTCTTCTTGCTATAGAAATTCTAGGCAGAAATGCTAACCATTACAACACCACAGCACTATGGTCAGCATTGCTGCACGAACTCCTGAAGTTGAGTGCCCTCCCCAGACCCAAGAAGACCCGGGTTCAAATCCCGGCGACAGCACAAATTTTAATTCATTTCTTCTGTGTCAATCATTATCGTAAATAAAATTCTGTCTTTTTTTTTTAAACGGTACATGTTAGGGAATAACTTAAGACAAGTGTCTACTTAATCTGCAAAATATTTTTGTTTGTATGATTTTTTAAAAGTTATGACATGTGTCTTTTGTACACAAGGATAAACTGGGTACTGTGTTACTATAGAATTAATGTTTTTTCACAATTTGTAGCCAATAAAAACCCACCCAAAGTTGGAAAATGTTTAAAAGAAGTCTACCATTTCATTTTTCATAGATAAGAGACAAAAGACAATAGGCAGAATTCAAATACACTGAATTCCCTTGAGCATGTCTCACGTGATGAATGTCCCAAAGCCACAACCACAGATGAAAACATTGTGGATTAAATGTGTATGAAATATATGACGCCAAAGGCATATGAAGCAAAGAGTAGGACACATTTTAACTGGAGAATTAATTGCAAGAAAACTTTGTGCAAGAAAGGTGCTGCATGTTGAATGCTGACTAACAGCAAATGCAAATACAAATATCTGGACTGTTTTTACACAAATCCAACAGACTTTAAGCTTTTTTTCCCTGTGGATGATTTGTAAGTCCATTACTTCACACCACAAAAATGAAAAGATGAATAAAGCAGTGGGTGGAAGATGGAAAAAAAAAAAAAAAAAAAGGGGAAGGTGAAGTTGATTTCATCTGCCTGGAAGGTTGAAAGCAGTGTATTTTAAGATACAAATGGGATTCTTCTTACTGGTGTATCTTGCAAACAGTGAACACTACAATCCTTCTGGTCCAACTGGACAAAACATATGAGAAGCAGCTTATTTTGAAAAATGGGAAAATATCAAGGAAATGCACCTCCACAAAGCTGCTGAGAATCGAAAACTAATTTGGAGCACAAATTGTTGAAATATCCAATCTGTTCACCAGATTTTGTACCTCTAGATTTCCACTTAGTCCTTCACATGACCGTCTCCAGAAAATCATACTTCCAGTTACACAGAAAGATTTTACAGGATGAATGAAACTACAAGGAATGAGTGAAAAATAATGATTTTTAGATTTCAGCTCCATACGTTGGGGAGGAGACCACGAAAGTTTCAAGCTGTCTCTTAAGTCATGTTACGCACTCATATGAAACCATGCCTTCAGTTGTAATCTTATATTTACATACACAATTTAATGGTAAATGATTTTTGGGAGTTATGTTTTAATATAATGTTAAATAATGATGTACTATTATGAATTATTAAATATATTAAGGAACTGAAATGCATAAGGAAGCCATATACCAAGCAGTAGACTATTCAACATATGTTTTTGAGCCATGCTGTACAATGGAGAGAGAGAAGCTTATTATACAGTTTGTAAATATTCCATATTCCCTACAATATTCAAGTAATTTATAATCATTACTTGTATTCACATTTCAATTCCAGAAGTGATGAAAGGAGTACTGATGATAATCCAGAGAATACCGTAAACACAGTTATCTGATTTACTTTCAGAGACTCCAGTACTGGCACCATTAGTCAGCAGGCCTTTATTCATCTTTCGCATATATAGGAAGTTAGAAGTTTGGATCATCATGCTCTGCTATTTTAGATGGTACGTAAGCACACAGACAACTACTATTCCTATACCATGACTCACTGCTGATTGAAAATCATCTGAAGAATGCGAGAATGGATCTATCTGTACTACAACAAAAGCTGATGCAGTCTGCAAAGCAGACTACTTGAAAATGACAGTAATGATATTTGTGTGCTTGATCCATCTCTAGGGACATCTGTGGCTGGCAATTACAAAGTGTGATAGCTGCATTTAGGCACCTGTGTGATGAAAGCAATTTACTTGATTACTACAAAAATAACTACAGTCCTCTGAGTCTTGGAGACTGAATAAAGACAAATGCAAATTGGGTGTGAGGAAATATAATTCTTAGGATACTTTTTAGCAGAGGATGGATTCATCCTGATAAAGTAAGCAGCATTAATAAACTTAAAAATACTCAAAATAAAAAGCAGCTCTGACGGGTATTAGGGATTGTGAACTGAAAGACCCATTGCAGTAGTTGCTAAGGAAACAACCTTAATGGAAATAGGATTTGGCACAACAGCTTATAGAACCTCTACAGTCCACCACTCTACCAACTGAGCTACCAGAGGAACCCAAAGCTACCAGAGATAAAGCCGTAGAATACCTCACACACTTAATGAATGCCATCCTGAAACACCAACACTTCCCTGAGTTTTGGAAGGCGGCCAAGGTCCTGATGTTCAGGAAGCCAGGGAAAGACCACTCCCTCCCACAAAATTACCGACCCATCAGTCTGCTGTGTTCGCTCAGCAAGATTGTTCAGAAGGTAATATTAAAATGTATCACTAGGCATTGCATCGCCAATGACACCCTAAGACCGGAGCAATTCGGCTTTAGGAATCACCACTCGACAACACAACTACTCCTCCGCGTAGTCGAACATATAACACACGGCTACAACATGAACAAAGCCACAGGGGCCGTGTTCCTGGACATCGAAAAGGCTTTCGACCGTCTCTGGCGCAACGGACTCATACGCAAACTAAGCGAAGCTGGTTTCCCGGACAGACTCGTACGTCTCATACAATCATATCTCACGAACAGATGTTTCAACGCTAACGTGCAGGATAAACAATCAATACAACACGGTATCCAAGCTGGAGTATCCCAAGGAAGCATCCTAGGGCCCATCTTGTTTAACCTGTACATTAATGACTTCCCAGCAACACAAAACACGACGTTAGCCGTCTACGCGGACGACACCGCCACCCTTGCACAAGATTGGAAACCGTCGAACATCAATTCACGAATACAGACAGCACTCAGAACAGCTGAGCCTTGGTTGGAGCAATGGCGTATTAAAGTAAACGTCGACAAGTGTGAAGCAGTTCTGTTCACACGCAGACCAAAACTACTGCGCAAACATCAACACTGTAGACCGATAACACTACATACACGCCCAATACGTTTCCGAGAGAAAGTCAGATACCTTGGTGTCTGGCTGGACCGGAAACATACATGGGGGGAACACATCGAGTACGTTGCCAACCGAGCGCACACGAGGCTCAAACAGCTCTATCCAATGCTCAACAGGGAAAGCACACTGAATAGGTGGGTGTCGAGGTCCATATACATGACACTAATTGGACCTCTGATTACGTACGCAGCTCCCGTCTGGGGATATGCAGCTCCTACACAACTGCGCCGCCTGCAGGTCATACAGAACTAGGTGCTACGAATAATTAGCAACGCTCCACACTACACATGCACCGTGGGTCTTCACCATGAATACCGCCTTGATACCCTCAAGGAAGTATTCAAAAAACAAGCCACACGACTGTACAGGAACTCAAGACACTCGAACAATCCTTTCATCCTCACTCTGGGAAACTACGATCACAACCACAGGTGGAAACACAAGCGGCCAAAGACACTGCTAGCTGGGGCATAGCCACCTATGGTAAACTAACATACGCAAACAAGCGACAAACGTCGGCAAGCCCCTGCATATCAGCAACACTGACTGGTAACTACTAGCTGCTATTAGAGCCGACCAACAGGCAACAGCAGGGACACCGACGAGCTCGCCCACAGATGCACAAACAATCCGCCAACATTCCCTCACACTGTGCTTCCGGTATATGACCTATCAGACACAAGATCGATAATAAACTTAACTGTTGCAGGTTGCTGACGCTGAACGAGGACTCTGCACCAGCACCCAGCGCCAGCCGCCGAGCAGCACAACCGCACAACGTCAAGGTATCGACATGCATGATACCCACTACTAACAAAGCCTATCCTTGCACGACCTATCGCAGGTAGCAAGACAACCGCTACTGCTCTTACCACCCGACCTAACTACCACAGAGGTTTTTTTCCCCTTGGCTCTTGCCTTGGCACTTTTTTTCCTCTGCCCTTCAAACCGCTACCCTTCGTTCGATTTCGACTCAATCTATCTCCAGATGAGCGCGTATTAATGGTTAACCCTAACCAGACGTACGCAAACATCGCAGTACCTACATCCTGCAACACCTCACTTTAGTGAATACTAACCCTTATGCAGAGATGGCAGTAGACCTATTGTGTTGACCATCATGCCGGTGTGGGTGTGGAGGGGCTCCACCTCTTGTAAAAAAAAAAAAAAAAAAAAAAAAAAAAAAAAAAAAAAAAAAAAAAAAAAAAAAGGGGGGGGGGGGGGCACAACAGCAAGCACTTTCCAAAATAAAAGAATGTCTCCCAACATCTCCAGTGCTTTGTTATTATGATGTAGATGAAAATGTAAAAGTTGACAGTCGATGTCAGCCAATAATCTATAGGCACTGTCTTCTCACAAGGTGAACAACCAGTTGCATATGCTACAAATTCCTTGTCACCAGCACAACAGTTTTATCCAGAAACAGGAAAGAAAGAGGCAATGGCAATTAAATGTGCAGTCAAAACGTTCATGAATATATTTAGTATTATTATTTTGAGCTCTTCCTCATTACAGAGGCTTATCTCCAAAATAATAATTTACTCGGAAATTACAATACAATGAATACATGTTCTTAAACTATATTTTCAAAATATTCCTCCATGTGTTTCGATCTTGTGTGTCTTCTTCCTCTGTGCCCATTCTCGTCATTGTGTGCTGTACATTTTGGAGCCAGGTGGTCATATGTCATCGACTTCTTCTTCTCGCCTCCAGTTCCCACTCCAGCATCAATTTTGGTATTCTGGTTTTCTCCATTCGTCGTACATGTCCATACCTCTGTACTTTCTTCCTATCCATTACGTCATATATTCTTTCTTTTTATTTCCATTCTCCTTACTATTTCAGTGTTCCTTATCTTTTCTTTCCTGGAGATTCTTGCCGATCTTCTCCAGAAGTCCATCTCTAGAGCTTGTAATATTTTAATGTGCTTCATGTTAATTGTCCAGGTCTCCACACCATACAGAACCACACTCTCTATTATGGATTTGTATATTAATTTTTTAGTTCTGTTCATTACATTCCTGCTCCATAAGACTGAGTTGAGCATCCCAATGACCTTCCGTCCGCTTCTAATTCTTTTATTGATTTCTGACTCTGATTTTCCCTCGGTTTCTAAAATGGATCACAAATAACCGAAGGGGTTTCTTTTTGATTTTCTTTCCTTCAATGTAGAGCTCATCTGAATCACGATTCATGAATATATTTATGACAAAAAATTGATAATTGAAACTGACCACAAACTACTGGAGGTAATTTTTTAAAAAATCATTAGAAGGCCACACCTACAAGACAAATGCATATTTTTTTTTAAAAAAATTGCCATATTCTCATAAAGTAATTTATACTAAAGGATTAAGTATACCCACAACTGATATTCTAAGTAGAGACAGCAAGAAACAAGAAGATTATGTAGAAATGGAAGAACTATAAGTACTGATGGCTTTACCTGTACATGAAGAATTCCTGACACGACTGAAGGGGGCTACATTTATGGATACAGAATTACAATTATGCAAGGATTTCCAGATCAAGGAAATGTCACAATAATTGTCACACTTCTGGACCCTTAAAGAAATGCTTAGCCACGCTGAATGAATTTTCTTCAAAGGACAAAAGATAATTATACCAGCACAATTAAAAATCAATCCATGAAGGACACCTTGGCACAGAAAGTTGTTGCAAGAGAACTAGGGAATATGCCATCTGGAAAAATGTTACAAGACACCAAGAATCACATATCAAGATGTAAAAAATGTCAACAGTGTTCAAGAAATGAGGTACCATTATAGTGAAATCAATACTAAGTTATCTGGGGCAATAATGTAGCATATTTCTTTTTTGGGGGATAATAGACAGTTATTCCAGATTTTTTAAATCTTGTGACATGCCAAACAGTACCACTGAAGAAGTTTTTTTTTTTTTTTGGGGGGGGGGGGGGGGGGGAAGGTAACAGGATCAGCTTGTTTGTAATACTGAAAGTGCTAATAACAGGTAACGGACCACCCTTCAATTCTAGGTACTTTAAAGATCAGCTAATTGTTTATACCATTCAGCATCAGACTTCAAGTCCTGGATTTCCTAGAGGCGATGGCTTTGCTGATGTTATATTCAAACAGCGAAAAGTTTACTCTCAAAGTGTTCAATGGATAAAACTCCTAAATTATTTAAATACATTGCAAAGTGAAGTGTTGGGTTCAGCTAATCAGTGAACATTTTGAAGGAAAACAAGAACTCTGCTACCCAATGCACTAGAAGATCTCATTCACAGGCTATAAAACCACAAGTTAGCAAAGAATTTAAAAATTTGAGTTACCAGTAAAAAAGCTATGTAGTTAGACAAATAAAATCTACAATACTCCAGAAACAGGAGAAACAGTTAGAAGACAGTTTGGTCATAGAAACTGCATGGGAAAAGAAGTTTGAAGACTAGCAAATGTTCGGAGATCAGTAGTATTTGAAACATGTACTGGAAGCTGTACAGATAACACTCAGCATGTTCAATAAACAAAGATGTTCATCAAACTGGAATTGGTCATCATCCCTGAAGAGGTCCAATGGAATGAAAGTACCTCACAGTTGAGATGTGAGCCATATGATTACTGTCTTCAAATAGATCCCTGAACCATTATGCCAAAGAAGGGAGTGTAAAGTGACGATAACGAGGAAATGCATGAAGATTCCAGAACTGCTACTCAATTTAGATATGGCAGAGTTATTAAAAAGCCAAACAGATAAAATCCTCAACAGTTAAGACAGTTTGACTGACTGCCTCCCCCCCCCCCCCCAATCCCCCAATCTTATCTCTCTCACTCTCACTCTCACTCTCTCTCACACACACAAACGTAACTGGTAGCGGCTTTTTTTTCTGTTCCCTCCACCCACCCACCCCCAAAAAAAAGAAAGGGGGGAGATTTAATGAGATATACACACTTTGCCCCTGCATTCTATATTCCATGACCAATAAATCAGTCATGTTACAGGTCTTCTTATCCTTGGACAAATTCGTTTATTTTGTTTTGTTTGTACTCCATTGTTTCTGCAAAAAAGAAGACACTGAAGATCAGACAACACTCTAGAACAGCCAACGTAGTAAAAGGTAACCCAGCCTGCGAAACCACATACTTGTTTGAGCATGATATCTCATCATTATTATATGAGATGCTGAAAATCTTTTCTCAAGGAAAGGTTGATGGCAATCAATACAATGATAATATGTTGTTTTTGTCAGTACAATAGAGCTGGTGTGATAAATAGTAATGTGCTTAAACTTCTGAAATTCATATAGTTTTTACACTCAAAATACAGTTTTGTGTTTGAAATTTGACTGTAATACAAACAACTAAGGAATAATGTGGTGGTGGCAGCAGCAGTAGCAGCAATAAATTAAAAGTAACATGTGCCACATCGGCTATCTACAAACATTTGCAGTTCATTACAATGTATGATTTCATGATTAACTAATACGAAATTAGCCTGAAATATGTAACTCCTTACAGGTTTTCCCCTCTCATATTCCTACTTTGTGTATAAGTGTATTTCTAATTTTCAGGTAAAAATATTGAAATGATACATCCAAATTAAAAAATAATTTTCATTGTATTCCTATACACGAAGTCTTTAAATTCCGTTTAATATTAAACTATGCTGCTCTAACATTGTATCTAACTTGGCAATAACTATTTTCGTATTTCAGTGAAATCAATCTTACAACTTTGAAAATTTACTTTTAAAGTTAAGAGATCTCCAAGCACTATCAGAATACGTAATAAAAGTAAACTGTATTTTTCCAGAATGAAATTTTCACTCTACAGCGAAGTGTGCGCTGATATGAAACTTCCTGGCAGATTAAAACTGTGTGCTGGACCGAGACTCGAACTCAGGACCTTTGCCTTTCGGAGATGAGGTACTGGCGGAATTATAGCTGTGAGGACGGAGCGTGAGTCGTGCTTGGGTAGCTCAGTTGGTAAAGCACTTGCCCGCGAAAGGCAAAGGTCCCGAGTTCGTGTCTCGGTCCGGCACACAGTTTTAATCTGCCAGGAAGTTTCATTTTGTATTTTTCCAGTTTGTGTTATTGCTTCCTGCAGACTGTCACACACAAAGAAATTTGTCTACCAAAATCTTTTTAAGTTGTGTATGGAAGTTACGGAAGCCATGCACAAGTATTATGCAGACCTTCCACAATTCCACTTTAGGAATTGAATACATTCAACAACAAAAATTCTGGAGAAAGTGCAGTGACTTAAAAAAATTGTTGCATTTTTTACTTATAAATACAGTATTTCACTGCTAGGCTGGTAACTTTTTACCTTGTCCTTGCACATTTTAGGCGAGTCAGTATTTCCATATGTGGCCCCCAACTGAATTTACTTACACATATAATCAATGTACAACAAAAACATCTGGTTATTTTTATATCTGAGATGTATCACTTGGCCTTGTATAAACATTGCTGACTGGGGGTCAATTTGACATCAGTATACTGTATAACACTAAACTTAGATCCACCATGACACTAAACTTGGGTCCACCATAGAAGGTTTAGTGTTAAGTTAGCACAAAGCAAGCATGGCAACACCGCTAAAATCTGCATTAAGCATACATTACAGATAAGCAGTATTTATTATTGAAGCTGTCATGTTATAAAGATGAAGGAAACTAAACAGAGAAAGAAGAAATCTTCAACATCTCATACAATGAAAACTTGTTACTGGAAACTGTATTGGGCCAAAACAGAATGTGTAAAAACTGACAAAGTTTCTATTGTGAACAAGAAAAAGGCGTAATTCTTTTTGTGTAAATACAATGTTAATAAATTCCACACTCGTTGCCTTGTGACTCCTGTTTGCTTCATTTGCAGTTGATACTGAAATTTTTTCATAGATAGATTTCCGTCCCGAATTTATATGTGATGCGTTGTACATATTGCAATATGCTCTAATTAAGCTTAGCATCTGAGGTTGCTTGCACATTGAATGAAAACAATCCACAACTATTTCTAAATATCTCTGCACTTTTGCAAGTAGGAGATTTCATGGGGATACGGATACAGTCAATAGCGCCTAAATCACCAGGTAAATGAGCAACTGATATTTGATAAAAATCACACTGGGTTTTCTCACATGATTTTCTTCCATAGGCATTTTGGTGAATTCTTTCTTCAGTAAGGCAATACAGGCTGATACCTTGTGGACAGCACTGCAAGCTGTTGATAGATCTGTTCGAAAAAAATCACCACCTTAAAGCTTCCCGCAGCAGAAAATCTTAATGATAAGAGTGGCATGCACACCGGAGTCACTGGCTTATTTCTTTCACTTGGTTTCATCAGATACTCTCTTGTGCTGTGTTCTCAACTTTAGTTCTAACTGCTGTATGGTAGTTTTGTCGAAGTGAAACCTCAGCTTAAATGATTTTTCATAAAATTCCAAAAATGGGTTCATTATTTTTGTTCTCAATGGACACATTGGAATACACAGATATCTGTAAAAGAAACATAATGTTTTTACCTTTGCATAAGCTAAAGGAAACAATATAATTCACGTCACATAAGCACAAACAATGCTGCTAACCACAGTGGCCCAAGATGCCCGGAAAACAGAATGTACAATATGATTTCAAAACACAGTCTTGTTATAATTACTTTCATAGTCAGTACAATAGAGAAAGTAGTGTCAACGGGGGGAAAAAAAACAATCCCCACAAACTGACCAATGTTCAAATTAAGATCCTCTGCGCTGTATGCAACACTGCAACCTCTCAGCTACAAAGACTATAAAACACACACCTCCGAAACACATTACTTCACTCACTTATATTTGATCACGTTTCCTCATAAATGTTGCATCCAATTGTCACAGCAGTTTATGCACACATTCGGTAGTTAAAAAAATTAATATGCATTGTACAGTGCTTTCTATTCAAGCTGAGAGAGCAAATGCAAATTTATCAGAGATGTTCAATCATTATTGGCTGCTACCAAAACCAGTATAATTATTCATGTCAAATATGTCGAAATTTCCTTTCTTACTATGTCACTGAGTGTCTTATAAAATGCTTTTTAACTAATCACAAAATTTACCGTATGTCTCTAAGAATGATTATGAGATCAAATATTATTTGCACTCATTACACACACAGCTGATAATTTCCTTAACCTACCCTTGTTGTTGTTATTGTTGTGGTCTTTAGTCTGAAGACTGGTCTGATGCTGGTCTCCACACTACTCTATCCTGTGTGAGCCTCTTTATCTCCAAATAACTGCTGCAACCTACATCCTTCTCAATTTGCTTATTGTATTCATCTTTTGGTCTCCCTCAATAAGTTTTACTCCCCCCCCCCCCCCCCCACACTCCCTTCCTCCCGCCACTTTCCTCCAATACTAAAACTGGTGATCCCCTGATGTCTCACAATGTGTCCTATCAACTGATTCCTTCTTTTGGTAAAGTTGTGCCACAAGTTTCTTGTCTCCCCAATTCTATTCAGTACCTCCTCATTAATTATGTGATTGACCCAACTGTAGCACCAAATATCAGAAGCTTCTATTCTCTCCTTGTCTAAACTGTTTATCGTCCATGTTTCACTTCCGTACATGGCTACTCTCTACACAAATATCTTCAGAAAAGACTGAAATCTATATTCAATGGTAATAATTATCTCTTCTTCAGAAATGCTTTTCTTGCCATTATCAGTCTATGTTTTATATCCCCTCTATTTTGGTCATCATCAGTTATTTTGCTGCCAAAATAGTAAAACTCATCTTCTACTTAAATTGTCTTGTCTCCTAATCTGATTCCCTTAGGATCACCTGATTTAATTTGACTACATTGCATTATCCTTGTTTTGCTTTTGTACTTTGCTGTCACCAACAGAATTACAATGTCATTGGCAAACCAAAAAAGTTTTTATTTCTTCTCCCTGAACTTTAATTCCTACTCCAAATTTTTCTTTTGTTTCTTTTACTGCTTGTTCAATGTACAAACTGAACAACACTGGGGCTAGACTACAACCTTATCTCAGTCCCTTTCATGCCCCCTCGACTCTCATTACTGCTGTCTGGTTTCTGTACAAGTTGTAAATAGCCTTCCACTCCATGTATTTTACTACTGCTGCCTTAGGGATTTCAAAGAGAGTATTCCAGTCAAAAACTTTCTCTGAGTCTAGAAATACTATGAATGTAGGTTTGCCTTTATTTCACCTACCTTGTATGAGAAGTCTTAAGTCAGTATTCTTCCCTTGTTCCTGCATTTCTCCTGAACCCTACATGATCTTCCCCGAGGTTGGTTTCTACCAGCTTTTCCATTCTTCTGTAAGGAATTTGTGTTAGTATTTTGTAACCACGACTAATCAAGCTGACAGTTTGGTAATATTCACACTGGTCAGCTACTGCTTCCTTTGTAATTGGAATTATTATATTCCTCTTGAAGGCTGAGGGTATTTTGCCTGTCTCTTACATCTTGCTCACCAGATGGAAGAGTTTTGTCATGGCTGGCTCTCCCAAGGCTATCAGTAGTTCTAATGGGAAGTTGTCTACTCCTGGGGCCTTGTTTCAACTTAGGTCTTTCAGTGCTCTGTCAAATATTTCACACAGTATCACATCTCCCATCTCACCTTCATCTACGTCCTCTTCCATTTCCATAATATTACCTTCAAGTACATCTCCCTTGTATACAGCCTATATATACTCCTTCCACCTTTCTGCTTTCCCTTCTTTGCTTAGGACTGGCTCTCCATCTGAACTCTTTATATTTGTACAGGAGGTTCTTTTCTCTCCAAAGGTATCTAATTTCCCTGTAGGCAGCATGTATCTTACCCCCTAGTGATATATCCTTCTACATCATTACACTTGTCCTCTAGCCATTCCTGCACTTCGTGCCAATCTCGTTTTTTTGACGACTGTATTCCCTTTCGCCTGCTTCATTTATTGCATTTTTATATTTTCTCCTTTCATCGATTAAATTCAATATATACTAGCCCTCGTTTTTTTTTCTACTATCTCTTGTTTTTTTTTTACCAATTGATCCTCGGCTGCCTTCACTATTTAATTTCTTGAAGCTATCTATTCTTCATCTAGTGTATTCCTTTCCCCTATCCTTGTCAATTGCTTCCTAATGCTTCCTCTGAAACTCTCTACAACCTCTGGTTTATCCAGATACCATCTCCTTCAATTCCTGCCTTTTTGCAGCTTCATCAATTTTCATCTGCAGTTCATAAACAATAAATTATGGTCAGAGTTGATATCTGCCCCTGGAAATGTCTAACAATTTAAAACTGTGGTTCCACAGTCTGTCTTACCATTATGTAATCAATCTGAAACCTTCCAGTGTCTCCACATCTCTTCCACATATGCAACCTTCTTTCATGATCCTTAAACCATGTGTTAGCTATGATTAAATGATGCTCTTTGAAAAATTGTACCAGGCGGTATCTCTTTCATTCCTTTCCCCCAGTCCATATTCACCTACTATTTTTCCTTCTCTTCCGTTTCCTACTATCTAATTCCAGCCCCCATGACTATTAAATTTTTGTCTCCCTTAAGTATGAGTAATTTGTTTTATCTTGCCATACATTTCCTCAATCTTCTCCTCATCTGCAGATCTAGTTGGTATATAAACTTGTACTAATGTGGACGGTGTAGGCTTTGTATCTATCTTGGCTACAATAATGCATTCACCATGCTGTTTGTAGTAGCTTATCTGTGTTTCTATTTTTTATTATCAAACCTACTCCTGCATTACCCCGATTTGATTTTGTATTTATAACCATGTATTCATGTGACCACAAGTCCTGCTTCTCCTGCCACCAAACTTCACTAATTCCCAGTGTATGTAAACATTAACCTATCCATTTCCCTTTTTAAATTTTCTAACCTACCTGCCCGATTAAGGGATCTGACATTCCATGCTCCGATCATTAGAAAGCCAGTTTTGTTTCTTCTGATAATGATGTCCTCCTGATTAGTCCCTGTCCAGAGATCAGAATGGGGGACTATTTTATCTCCAGAATATTTTACCCAACAGGATGCTATCATCATTTAACTATACAGTATAGCTGCATACCCTCAGGAAAAATCATAGTGCGTAGCTAATGAAACAATATCATGTGGGCAGATAAGATTTTTATTAAAACAGAGAGGAAAAATACTGCATAATCATAAAGGTAGAGAAGCAGTCGGCAAAGCTTTGGAAAACTGATATGCAGAAAGCCCATGATTACATTAGCTTTTATCCTTCTTCCACTCTGCCATAAAGTCTGCAGCTATGTTCCAAAGATAAATGCAAAGCAAGAAAATAAATTTGAATTTCCAAGAAACCATTTTAAATATGAGTTGAGTTCATTTTTTTCTACCATTATGGCAAATTATATCCAGGTTTATGAAAAGGAAAGAAATATTTGTGTGTGTGTGTGTGTGTGTGTGTGTGTGTGTGTGTGTGTGTGTGTGTCTCAGTGAAGTTAATATACAATATCTTAAAGAAAGCAGCCGTATCATATGACACAAAACAAATGAAAAGAGCCTTGTACTAAATGTCTAATTTCAAAAGAATCTTTAGTTATACGGGGTGTTACAAAAAGGTACGGCCAAACTGTCAGGAAACATTCCTCACACACAAAGAAAGAAAATATGTTATGTGGACATGTGTCCCGAAACGCTTACTTTCCATGTTAGAGCTCATTTTATTACTTCTCTTCAAATCACATTAATCATGGAATGGAAACACACAGCAACACAACGTACCAGTGTGATTTCAAACACTTTGTTACAGGAAATGTTCAAAGTGTCCTCCGTTAGCGAGGATACATGCATCCACCCTCCGTTGTATGGAATCCCTGATGCGCTGATGCAGCCCTGGAGAATGGCGTATTGTATCACAGCTGTCCACAATACGAGCACGAAGAGTCTCTACATTTGGTACTGTGGTTGTGTAGACAAAAGCTTTCAAATGCCCCCATAAATGAATGTCAAGAGGGTTGAGGTCAGGAGAGCGTGGAGGCCATGGAATTGGTCCACCTCTACCAATCCATCGGTCACCGAATCTGTTGTTGAGAAGCGTACGAACACTTCGACTGAAATGTGCAGGAGCTCCATCGTGCATGAACCACATGTTGTGTCGTGCTTGTAAAGGCACATGTTCTAACAGAACAGGTAGAGTATCCCGTATGAAATCATGATAACGTGCTCCATTGAACATAGGTGGAAGAACTAACCGTCGATTCCATGGTAAGGGCAGCAGAGGTGCATGACCTAGGACCACTATATGTAGGTGGACTAGGGCCATGCTTAGTGGAAGGAAGGTAGAGGCTACCATGATGAATGAAAAGATGGTAATTAACACCACTAGAGGCTGCCCACAAGGAGGAGTTCTGTCCCCTTTATTGTGGAATCTAGTGGTGAACGAACTCATTGAGGAACTAGACTCCAGACAATGCTCCTGCCATGGATACGCAGATGACCTTGTCATATTAATACTTGGCAAATTTACTGACACAGTTAGAAATATGACTCAAGGAGGATTGGACATTGTGCAAGACTGGTGCATTAAACAGGATCTAAGGGTTAATCCTAAGAAGATTGTTGTGGTGCCATTCACGAAGAGGCATATCCAACACTCAAGTTGGAATCTAAAGCTCTTCAATAAAACTCCACCTGTGAAGGGGATAGTGAAATATCTAGCGGTAACCTTAGATGAGAAACTAACATGGACCCCTCACATTAAGAGCATCTGCTCCAAGGCAGAAAGTACTCTAGTGCGTACCAGAAGGGCTTGTGGTAAAAACTGGGGCCTAAGCCCCAAAGGTATGCACTGCATATACACCACAGTGGTTAGACCTAGGACTTCTTACTGGGCCATAATGTAGTAGAAGAAGGTAGAACAGCGGGTTGCAGCTAAGGAGCTTGCTAAGTGCTGAGACTTATCTGCTTAGCCATAACAGGTGGAATTAGCAGCACACCAACAGCTGGGATGGAAGCCATGCTCGACATGCTTCCACTACACCTTTAGGTCAAGATGGAGGCAGCAGCTGGGGCATACAGTCTTAAAACGGCTAAAAACTGGATCTCATCAGGATATCCAGAATCATACACTAAGGTAGTGAGTGATGTAAATATAGGAATAGCTGGGGAAATGTCGGCCAACTGTATAACAACTCCCAACTTATAATAATAATATAATAATATAATAATTGGAAGCAGGTAGCAGGGCGAGAAAGAAGTTCAACACAGTACGGGGAACTTTTTTTTGGTTCACCGATGGGTTGAAATCAGACCAAGGTGTTGGGGCAGGTGTGTAAGGTGTTCAACCAAGACTGGAGGGCATCATCTCTCTAGGAAAACTGGCCTCGGTATTCCAAGCTGAAATTACTGCAATCAGTGCATGTGTGGAGGAGAATATGCATAGGTGCTACAAGGACCGTAGTATCTACATCTATTCAAACAGCCAGGCAGCCCTGAAATCACTGGCAGCTCCTGCAGTGAGATCTAAGATTGTTGCAGAATGCCACAGGGCTCTGGTGGAGCTAGGGCGAAGCAACAGGGTACACCTAGTGTGGGTCCCTGGCCACTCAGGGATCTGTGGCAATGAACAAGCCAACAGAATGGCCAGGATGGGGGCCAACGACTTCATTTATTGGACCAGAACCTGTCCTGACAATCACCAAGGCTATGATCAATCTAGAACTACCCAACTGTTTCCTAAGACACGTAGACAGCACGTAGAATATTGGACCAAGGTCCATAAACAAAAACATGATAAGGTAATGATGCCCAAGCCATGCTTTAAAAGATGCTCTGTAATCCCGGGATAGAACAGAAAAGAGATCAAACTCAAAACTGGACTGATGACCAGCCATGGGAATTTAAAGAACACCTACACACAATGGGTATAACAGAAGAAGACCTTAAATGTAGGATCTGTGATAAGGGTGAAGAAACTGCATCACACCTAATCTTTAAATGCATGGCATTGGAGAGTAAAAGATACAGAATCTTCAGGACAACTAGACCTGAAGAAATTGTGTCTAACCAAAAAAACTGGTAAAGGGACTCCTTGCACTATTTAAGAGCGTTGGTTGGCTTTACTAGATATACAGGGAGCGATACTGCACAAAAAACTCTGTTTCGGTGCGGGCAGTGGCGGGTTAGACCTAAGCTGTTTTAGCTTCCCTATCAAAATAAAATAAAAATCAAATCAAATCCCCAACTGTCTAAACAATTTCCAACACAGATTCTTAACTTACTCTATAAATGAATATTATCACTCTGTTGTGGGCAGTGAAGGCTTTGAGAAAGAGTTCTCTATTTGATTAATAATAGTAAGAACAAAAAGACTTTTGATTTTAAATATGTGACACTCCTAGAATAAAAAGAAATTCTGACAGTGTTTTTTTATGGTTTATCATAACATGAAACAGATTGCTTGGATAGTACTTACATCCAGAAGAACAACACACTTTGCCCTTTGTTTTGTTGGTAGGAATTCGGCGTACAATGTCACTCTGAAATTATACAATACAACAAAATTTGTAACTTGCTGCAAAATGTTATTTATTTAAAAATTAATTCACAAATATTAACAGTAATCTGTTAAAAGTTCATGTAAAACCAGCAAATAGGTTCATAAATCTCCTCCTTTTTAACTCTTGATCTATAAAGAAAACTATCCTTTCACACTCATGCTGTGGATTGTCATTCATTCTGTGAATAGCACACCTCTCCAAAACTGAAGTTGCAATTTGGCAAGCTCACAGGCAAACAAGGCTGCTGGGCAATGTTTCTGTTTTCTGGCTGATTTGACATTGTGCCCTTTTGTGGACTACTTTAACTCTAGCAATAACTCAGTTCCACAACACAGAAGTGACCGAATATTGGTCACCATATACGGCTGATGCATGTCAGTGACAGTCTCTGACATGTCTCACAGTAGGAATTCCACAACCACTAATTAGCAAACATTGAGATTCCCAGTAAATACACTAATTGCTTCTACCCTTTCAGATTAAAATAGCTGCCCTAGTGAATTGTATGTTGATGATGCACCGCATTACATCCCTTCATATATATTTTTCTATGAAAGACAACTATAGCCTGTCTACCTCAGAAGAACAGCATGACATATTGATAGTTAACTACATGGGTCATGATACTTTAATGAAGGCTTAAATTTAAAGATGGAGTGTAATATATTGGGTATTGCATATAATGAGTATCCAAGACATCAAATTTTGCAATTGGGCCACTGGAATATCTAGTATTATAAGAACAGCACACAAGATGTCCAGAAATGTGTTCCATCATATCCTGCTCAGCTGCAACCACTGTGCTGCATTCTATGTAGGCATGACAACCAACAAGCTGTCTGTCCGCAAGAATGGCCACCGTCAAACTGTGGCCAAAAAACAAGTGGACCACCCTTGAGCTGAACATGCTGCAAAACATGATACCCCTCATCTCAATTACTGCTTCACAGCCTGTGCCATATGGATCCTTCCCACCAACACCAGCTTTTCTGAATTGCGCAGGTGGGAACTTTCCCTGCAGTACATCCTACGTTCTCGTAACCCTCCTCGCCTCAACCTTCGTTAGTCACTGTCCTCAACCATCCAGCCCCCTCCCTGTTCCCATTCCAGCACTGCACAGCTGTCATTTCACCGCCACACCCAGTCTTTTAATTTATTTTTATTTCTCTCCTTTCCGCTACTTAACCACTCCCCCCTCCGCACCTTCTCTCCTGCCCTCTGTCTAAACTACAACACTTCACTGTCCGCCACTCCCACCATACTATCCCTACCTCTCCCCACCCCAGCCTCCTCCTTACCCCCACCCAGTCGCCACTCCCATCATGCACTGGTGCTGCCGCTCGCAGTGTAGTTTCAGCTCTCTGAGAATGCAGATGTGTGTGCAACTTCGCTTGCGTGAGTGTGTGTGTGCGCGTGTGTGTGTGTGTCTACTGCTGACAAAGGCCTTAATGGCCGAAAGCTATGATTGTGTGAATCTTTTTATTGTGCCTGTCACAACTCAGCACCTCCGCTATATGGTGAGTAGCAACTTTCCTTCTCTCGTATTGTTACATTCCATCCTGGATTTTCCATTATTTGATTACACACAGATACTTGCATTTTCTTCATAGCCAATGCTTTTAATTTTTCCTATTAGTACAGTGAAACCAAGGTATTTTTTATTAAATGGAATTTGAGAACTCTTGAAAAAAGTAATGGTTGCAGCAATAGGCTTATGGAAGAATACAAATGGAATATCAAGGTCAATGAAGCCAGCATAGGCATTACAAATGATTTGTCACTTTAGTATCAGATAAAGTAGAGATTACCATTTTGCCCTTCACATATAAAATGTCTTCCAGAATGTTTTGCAAAAAATTTCAGTGTATTCTTCACACACACACACACACACACACACACACACACACACACACACAAAATTTAGAGTCAAATATTGGCAAAATTCCAATCTGCACATCACATCTTAAGGAGGAATATAAAAGGAAAGAACTACACATAACAGGCTGAAAATAGCACAAAACAATATACCAGCAATGGCATTCAGAAGTGCATTCTGCAAGCATCACGTATACAGGACATATTAAATAGGTCCTCTCAGGGAGGAAAAATGACATAGTCCTGCTAGAGACAAAAATGGTCATTTGAAGCAAAAGAGTTTACATAACATACACTCCTGGAAATGGAAAAAAGAACACATTGACACCGGTGTGTCAGACCCACCATACTTGCTCCGGACACTGCGAGAGGGCTGTACAAGCAATGATCACACGCACGGCACAGCGGACACACCAGGAACCGCGGTGTTGGCCGTCGAATGGCGCTAGCTGCGCAGCATTTGTGCACCGCCGCCATCAGTGTCAGCAAGTTTGCCGTGGCATACGGAGCTCCATCGCAGTCTTTAACACTGGTAGCATGCCGTGACAGCGTGGACGTGAACCGTATGTGCAGTTGCCGGACTTTGAGCAAGGGCGTATAGTGGGCATGCGGGAGGCCGGGTGGACGTACCGCCGAATTGCTCAACACGTGGGGCGTGAGGTCTCCACAGTACATCGATGTTGTCGCCAGTGGTCGGCGGAAGGTGCACGTGCCCGTCGACCTGGGACCGGACCGCAGCGACGCACGGATGCACGCCAAGACCGTAGGATCCTACGCAGTGCCGTAGGGGACCGCACCGCCACTTCCCAGCAAATTAGGGACACTGTTGCTCCTGGGGTATCGGCGAGGACCATTCGCAACCGTCTCCATGAAGCTGGGCTACGGTCCCGCACACCGTTAGGCCGTCTTCCGCTCACGCCCCAACATCGTGCAGCCCGCCTCCAGTGGTGTCGCGACAGGTGTGAATGGAGACGTGTCGTCTTCAGCGATGAGAGTCGCTTCTGCCTTGGTGCCAATGATGGTCGTATGCGTGTTTGGCGCCGTGCAGGTGAGCGCCACAATCAGGACTGCATACGACCGAGGCACACAGGGCCAACACCCGGCATCATGGCGTGGGGAGCGATCTCCTACACTGGCCGTACACCACTGGTGATCGTCGAGGGGACACTGAATAGTGCACGGTACATCCAAACCGTCATCGAACCCATCGTTCTACCATTCCTAGACCGGCAAGGGAACTTGCTGTTCCAACAGGACAATGCACGTCCGCATGTGCTCTAGAAGGTGTAAGTCAACTTCCCCTGGCCAGCAAGATCTCCGGATCTGGCCCCCATTGAGCATGTTTGGGACTGGATGAAGCGTCGTCTCACGCGGTCTGCACGTCCAGCACGAACGCTGGTCCAACTGAGGCGCCAGGTGGAAATGGCATGGCAAGCCGTTCCACAGGACTACATCCAGCATCTCTACGATCGTCTCCATGGGAGAATAGCAGCCTGCATTGCTGCGAAAGGTGGATATACACTGTACTAGTGCCGACATTGTGCATGCTCTGTTGCCTGTGTCTATGTGCCTGTGGTTCTGTCAGTGTGATCATGTGATGTATCTGACCCCAGGAATGTGTCAATAAAGTTTCCCCTTCCTGGGACAATGAATTCACAGTGTTCTTATTTCAATTTCCAGGAGTGTATACTTTTATCTAAATAATTTCTGTGATAGAACACATTAGATATACACTAGTTCTTTGTTTTTTCATAACATTTTTATCTTTATCACATCCCCGCTTTGCTCCAAAAGTTTTGTTTAGAATATCTTTACCATTACAAAACAGTATCACTGAGCTTACAGTTGCTTGTTTATTGCAGTAACTATAAAAGTGCAAGTGATTGCAATTACAACTGTGTGAAGCATAAAATATTTTACTGTCCAACGTCAAAAATGCTATATGTTTGCACTAACATAGACTATGCAAATATGATCTGTTTACTGCTTCTGATGATGTAGACGAATAGCAATGGATCTTTCAGACATATCACATCTGGATAATCCAATTTTTTTGAGAGTTTTTAACAGATTGTGTGAAGAGGTAAGTTATCTTGTGCATGTTTCACTCAAATGAACAGCTAAAAAAAAAAAAAAGGTGTGCAGGAACAGTGACACACGATATTGTTCACTACTGACCTACAAATGTGTCTGTTCTGCAAATATTTCTCTTATGCCTGCACATATTCATATTGGGGGCAGTGTTGCACAACTTGAATTTTATTACTGGTTAAATACTGGTTGCAGTGTGGTTCCATTAATACTATTTATTGACAATCACACTAATATGGGATGGTATAAACAACAAGCACAAAAATTACTGATCATTGTAGTAGAAACAAATTTCCAAGTTCATTCCTATATTACTGTGGTGCAGCATTTTATACAGGGATTAGACAAAAATATGGACACACAAAACACATTACCATGCCTAATATGGTGTAGGAAACCTGTTGGCATTCAAAACAGCTTCCACTCATCTCAGAATGGATAAATACAAGGTACAGTATGGTTTCCAAGGGTACCTTAACCCATTCTCCCTGCAAAATAGGTAATGACAATGGAGGTGGATAGTGATCATGCACCCTTCTCTCTAAAGTAGACTATTTATAATGAGATGTGGTGACTGTGGTGGCCACAGCAGATGTGACAATTCATCCTTGTGCTCACAAAAACAGTCCTGGACAGTGCAAGATGTATGAACGGGGGACTGTATCATCTTTTAGCACAACATTACCATTGGGGAATAAATACTGTACCATGAGATCAGCCAAAATAGTCACAAAACCCTTGGCAGTAATGGGATCTTACAGAGTAAAAGTGGGGCCCATTGAATACTACGGTACGCCTGCCCAAATCGTAACTGAACCCACGCCATGTTCCACTCTTGGGATGTAAAGCCAACAGGAAGTTGTAAAAACTGTGAAACACAGAATAAATTACTTTCTTCCATTGCTCTACAGTCTAGGTTTTATTGCATCACCACCACATTTTCCTGATAAGGGCATTTGCATCACTGATGAGTGGTTTTGGATACTCAGCCCACCCCATAACTCCCTGCTTATGGAGCTCCCTTCATGTTGTTTTGGTGCTGACAGGGTTCATGAGCATGACATTCAGTTCTACAGTAACTTTTGCACCTACTGTCCTCTTATTTTCCCATCACTTTGCTCTTCAATGACCATCTGTCATGATCACTCAACACACACTTTTGACCATGTTGCGATTTAGTGGATGATAATTTCTGCTCTCTCTATATGCGGTATAAATCTTTGATACAGTGCCACCTGAAACACCAAGCACTTTGGCTACGCTGGTTAAAGAAGCATCCTCCACAGGAACACCAACAATTTGCTGATGTTCAAATTCACATCTCCGACATAACTACAGAGAACATTGTCCTGACTACAACCGACACTTGCAACGTACTGAGGATATTGCACAGGTGCTATTCTCGTTCAAATACAACAGCACCACATTCTTCCCACATTTTTGCCCAATGCCGGTATGTTTCTAGGTGTCATTATTTTGATGGAATCTTAACAGGGCACAATTGCTTGCATTTTTGAAAAACACTTTACTGAACAACCAGAGGATGCTACTTCTGGAATACATAACATAATGTAACCCATGCACATTCTACCACACCAGTAAACACACAGTTCTTTAAAGAATCGAATTCCTGTTCATGAAGGAGCTTCAAACATCTGATTACCTTACAAATGAATTAAAGTGTTAAATATTTGCCTTTAAGCATATAAGAGAAAAAAGTTTGGGAGATATATGAAATTAAGCTTACAGTTTGTTGGAAGTTATTAAGTGTACTCATTATGAAACTCTTGATGAACATAGTCTGGGAATTTGTGCTCCATTTTAAGCATACACCAGTTTTCCACACATATCTACTGAGCTGTGTGTTGCACAATGATACAATTTTGCACACACATTCAGTGATATATGTAGATACTGTCTCCAAAGGGGGTTCCAAAGATTTAGTAATAAAGAAGTAGTAAATTAAGATGTTATCCCAGATGTAGAAGTTTTATTACATACTATTTTAAGAAAAGCTAGTTTTTCATGCACTTAAATGTCTATGTCATATATCCCGAACTGCAAAATGCACTGTGAACAGAATTAGTAGTAAAGAAGCAATAAATTAAAACATGTCTGATGCTGAAGTTTGACTGCAAGAATAGTGAAAAGAAGTAAGAGATAACATCTTTCCTTTCATCATTTTGTTGTGGGTGTCAGTAAGAAAAAGTTTCATAAAGGTTTGAAATTATGTGTAAAGTTCATTGGAAATCGCTAGGTGCTCTCATTCTCAAATTCTGGCTGAATGAAGTCCAGGTATTTCTGCTCCATCAGTTTGCTGTCTCAAGACAAATACACAGCTTCTAACTGTAATACTTGTCTTATTTTGTTAAACTTTTAACATAAGATTATACATCTTAATGATTAGATTCTGTCAGCATTGTAAATTTTTGAATATGGTCAACAACTATGCAAAAACTGATAATTGAATTTTTGTTACCTCTACGCTGCAACTGGTACTGTTTTAGTGATGCAGATATGTGAAGCAATATCTCAACCACAATTTCTCTGATTGGTGGGTCAGCATAGCACCATTATCAGACCACCAACATCTCCATACCCACCCCATTTTTGTTCGTGAAGACATACCTCCCAAGAAGGAAGACGGGTGTATAACATGAACTGCTTTGTCTCATCATGGATAGTCTTGCAAATATTAGGGGAACATAAAGATAAACTAACATAAACAGCACAACATGTTCTGCTGCTATCAATTTACTGTGAACTCAGGAATGTATTACAAACAATTAACAACAAGTCTTTACTTCAGGAACCATCTAAAGCAGAGCACACATTTATATAAACCTTTTGCTTCAAATTACAATGCCAGATTTGTCTCATTTTTTGAGCACCTTACTTAATGTAATAAAAAGGGAAACTGTAAGTAAAGTAAAAAGAGAACAAATAAAAATAAAATTATGAATTATAAATGGAAAATTATCGTTCATTGTTACTATAGCGCATCAATCCAAATAGAGTTTGGGGAAAGTATGTTTCTTTCAATAGTGAACAATCACAGTAATAATACCATAGTATTCAGCTTATTACTGAACTAATGCCTAAACATTTCAAAAAATTTGTTCAGAAAAAAATTAACAAATCTTTTTCTTAGAACTGAAACTTACGACTGCGGCACACATCCTATGGCAAAGCCAACCAGGCCCCTCAGCAGTAACAACCAGAGGAAGTTGGGTGCCTGTGAGGACAGGAGGCCATAACACGACAGCAGTGCTCCACACAGAGTCAGTGCCTGCATTGTGCAGTATAATGTGATTTAGCAAAAACTGAGTAACAATACAAGGAGTTATTCATTAATTAGCATCAATTTTGATTCAATGAACAATGGACACTATTCTTAATGACAATAATATAACTATAGCATTACAAATACTATACTCAATAAGGTGTTTGAAGACCTGCAGAGAGACTTAATGTTTTTGTATCAACTACATTACCCATTTATTTGACTGAACTAGTGTCCTTTACAATGACTTACTTAAAACTAAGAACACACACAATGATGAACAAACAGTCAATGTAGTGTATCTCTGGAAACCAGGAACATTATCCATATGAACACAAACTAAATCCAAGCACAAGGAACTTTTTCAACACACTCACTGTTTTTTATTGGTTGCATTTGTCCTTTTACAACATTAAGTTTTGCATGCAAATTAATATTCCTCTCTTTGGTTCATGCTTTGGTAAACATCAGCCAGTTGTTCTTTGGCATCTCTTCATTTAAAACTTTTTCACACAAGCTTACAGTGTTCTGAACTTTGGTAATTGAACTGGGCTCTGATTGCCATTATTTAATGTGGTAAACCTATCAGACTTGAACTCTAGATAACTAACTAGTTTCCTCAGCCAGACTGCTTCTTTTGTAGCAGGAGCAGCAGCTACATATCTGAATCGAGTTGTACTCAAAGCAACAATTTATTGTGTCTGTGAAACTCAGTTTACCAGTCCACGTGCCAAAAGAAATACAAATCTTGTTGCTGATTTTCATGAGTTTTGACCACCTGCACAATCAGAATTAGGAAAACCTACTAGTAGTTGTTCATTCCTTTTTTACTGGAATGCTCTATACCATAATCTTCTGTTTTAATCAAATACTGGAAAATTCTCTTTACCTCTCACCAATGTACATTGTTATGATCATTAAAAAACCTGCTCAAACTGTTCACTGTAAACTAAACACCTGGCTGTGAAATAACAGATAAAAACATAAGTGATCCAACTGATTCACAGTACAATACTTCTAAAATCTCTAATTATTTTTCACAGGGTAATAAATGCACTTGAATATTGGCTGGAACACTTAAGCCCAACCTCTTAACTTATCTGGGACACACTGGAAGAAGATTACTTGTACTTTTGGGCTGAACATAATATACCTGACATTAACTGCAAAAGATGAAGAAGAATAAAAAAAAAGAAGCAACAGTCGGAGGTAACAAGTAATTTATAATTTCTTAATTTATGGTTCTTTATTCTAAAAAATTAAGATGGGTTTAGTTTTATATATGAGTTTTTATATATGAGATTTCAGGAAACTAATGTATCAATATCAAGTTCGATCAAAATGGCTGCAATTCTCTGGGTCTTCTCAAGGTGCTCGTCCGAGATTTTTGTCAGACAAAGGTGACATACATAACACACGCACAATTGTGCAGCATGTGATACTTGTCTCTGGGCTGGTGGGATTTGCAGAAGTCCAACAACAATACATGATCAAATTTTTCTATTAGTTATTTGTCAGACAGCAACTCTATGCATTCCATCTGAAAATCATTTGGTAGTGTACCTCTAATGTTTTTACAAGGTGTCGCATAAATACAACATTTTTCATTTTTTCCAAAAATCCTAAACTCTATTTTCAAATTCTTGCATCAAACTGAAAAGTATGGCTGAGCATTTCATCCTGTCTTTAGGATTGTTCTTGGTCAATGTGTTGAAAAAAAAAGGTTTGCCTTTACTTGTGCTTGTCATAATTTCAGTTTCACTTGGAACACATTTATTGTTTGAAACACTGTACTGATAAGTAGGTTTCTACCTTTAAGACGCCTGTTTGAGTCACCTACATGACCAGTTAAATCTACCAAAAATGCTAACTCTGCCACCCAGTTGGCATTGTCATGTTCTGGCACAGATTTTGCTGATGTCATGAGTGATTTGATTTTATTAATTGTGCAATAAAATATTTTTAACATCTGGCCTTAACTGAGCCACCTTACTTCTGTGAAATTTACGATATCATCATACTCAGCATTCAAATTTCTGCGGAATTTCTGGAACTGATGACGACTCAGTCCTTTAGGAAGCTAATCCATCAGCTGTTAATGAAGAACTGAATTGAATTGAATTGCTCCAATCACCTACTATGATACAAACTACACACAAAAGTAAAAAGACACATTCACAATCAAATGTTGTTCTCATTTGTAGCAATGGATATGATATCACACTGAACCTGTTATAACAGAGTTATGAGACTACCAGATGGCAAACATAGGTAGTAATGGATATTCACATGGAGATTTCTAACTTCTAACAACTTTTAGTGATCAGAACTACAGTGAAAAACAAGTGCACAATTTTCTTGTATTTCCATAAATTAACTTCATTGTCAGGCTGGACACCCCTGACGAACTATTTATACCATCCATTCCAAATTTATCAATTATTCATCTCATGTAAGTGCTCTGATGTGTTAGCATCTTCTAACCTCCAAGATTTTGTTCAATTTAGACTTCCACAATAGAATGACCATCTCTGATTGTAATACAAGAGATTCTTATAGTGCTGTGACAACTTTACAAATAACTTTCTTCGACTTTGATGCGATAATTCCATCATCTACAAACAATGCTAACATAATTGCTTCACCACTGACTGTGCCATGGAATTAACATACATCTGTACCATTTGCTTGAAAATTAAACTGCAAAAGAAACTTTAGAAATTTCGTGATACAGCAATGAGGAGCCTGCTTCAGCTTGTTCAGCACCTTTTCATGCTTGCAGATTCCAAGATTCTTTGTGTTAATCAATAGCCCCTCAGGTATTTCCATATTGATTTCCCCTTCAACATTGCCAAGTAAAACTGGAGTGCAAATATCAAACTGCAGCATCGCTAGATTTCATATGTGACAGTTTGAAAATCTTTAATGGGGCACGCCACATAACTGGCAGAAAAGTCTCATTGTAGTAAACTCCATACTACTATTTGATGCCCCCTGACAAAGCCAAGCTTTGTATTAAGTGATGATATGGAGACAAGACCTTGAAGACCCACTCTGAACCAATGTCTTATGAGCTGTTGGTATTAGGAATAATCTTCCACCTTTTGTTATTCTCATGAGCTTCCAGTTCCTCTGCAATTGCCTTTTTCCAGTGTTTCAAGTCAAGACTGGAAATTACGTCCTTGAAACTATAGCAAGCATAATACTGGGTGCAATCAGCTTCGCACCATGCTTGGGAACAATGAAGCAATCCTGTAGTCTCATAGCTCTTCCATTAGCTGCTGTGATATATGTTGCTTTTCCATTAATTGTTGTGCTACTCTTGTTTTGTGGAGGCTCTGTCTCTTCCTGTACTTGTAATGACCTGATGTGAGTTTGCTTGTCATGATTGACAAATTCTCATTCTTCATTGTCCTTGACATTTAGGTTTATGTTGTCAACTTCTTGTGTTGCTGGTGTTGGGCTACTCCTCACCTTATTAGATGTGACACTGTGGGATACAGAAAGTTCTCACATTACAACTTGTCCAATTCTCTCAGCCAAACCGCGTGAAGCAAGGGCCAACAACCTGATGAGGTATTTTAAGATCTGCAGAGAGGAACAAAATAACATCCTTTAATATCAGGGATGAACACAGCATACAGTCATGCATCAATCTGTAATTTTATGGCACATCTAGCTAGAAGTCAGCTACAGAACAGCCATCATCAGTGCTAAAAGGAATATGAAAATGTAGGACTCAGACAATTGAAGGATTATATCAAGAATCGTTTAGAAGGTGTAAGTTTGAAGATTGTACAGGAAGACAAATATGCAATTTGGTAGTGAGTCATATAGACCTAGAAAGTTTTTACTCATATACACACATGATGTTAAAATGACCTTAAGCCATCCATAGCTCGATTCACACACACCAAGGCTGCTGTATACAAGCCTACACATTCAGCCACAGTATGCATCATAGACAGTAAATGGCCCCCATATAGTACCTACCTTTTACTTAAAAACTGCAATTTGTCAGTTCCACATAAAATATAAACATAGAAATAAAATATAAAATATTAATCTAAAAGTCATAATATATAATTATAAATAAAGGAAACGCAACCACTCACCCACAGCAGATCGATGTGTGGAGCACAGAAACACAGAATGGAAAACAGGACTCACACTACTTTTCCAGCATTAGCTCTTTTTCTAGCAAAAGTACACATTCACACATGCAGCCACCCACCAAATGCACTCTCCCATGGCCAGGGGACCACAAATCCTGTTCAGGTAGAAAGTCAGGTAAATATAATGGTATTCAGAAAATTTGTTACTTTACAAACATATAACCTGTTTTCTTACACCGTTTCAGGTATTTTAATTGGCCAGTGGAACAATATTTTTATCATTGCCATAAACTAAGATCAAGTTTGGTCTCACAGACAAGTTGGATGTTTCGAAACAGAGGGTGTCAGTGCCTCAAATGAAAGTTTTTCAAGTTTACAACAGCCATGTGGGAGGTACTGATCATGTTGTTCAAAACATATACCTTTATCGTACATATCTAAGAAGCAAAAAATACGAGGCAAAAAAATATTTTTTTCCATAAATGCTCAGCTAATCATTGTAGCTGTTCAAAAGGCATGGCTTCTGTACAGACACATCAAGTTTCATCATAGAGTAGCAATAATTATTCTACCACTTGCAAGGGGAGACCTTCTAAGTCAATAGAATGTATGATGGTCAAGAATACTACACTGCTGATTTGCAAGTGGACAAAAGGCGAAGAAAAAGAGGTACCCAAGTTGCAGAATGTTTAGCAAAAAAAGCTACAACAATGTGCATAAAATCTGATTTGCCCTTTCATTTTTCTTCTTTTGTAACCTAGAATTTTTTTATCACAATACAGTCATAAACCTGACATCCTTCCAGAAGGACAGCCTGTTACATGCAAGCTACAAGGTTAATTGCTAAAAATCCAACAATGCTGTATTAATCAATATCCATTAGGAATAAATGAAGGTGTTTTGATAGTAAAAGTAATAAAAATTAATTCAGGCTTACCCAAGCTAATAAGAAATAATGTGAATTGAGCTCATCTATTTTTTTGCTAAATTAGGCTACAATTAAAGGTTAAAAGAAAACAGATCCCTTTACATATATATTTTTGTGTAAACAATGGAAAATCCAGGATTGAATGTAACAATATTACGAGAAGGAAAGTTGCTACTCAGCATATAGCGGAGATGCTGAGTCGCAAATAGGCACAACAAAAAGACTCTCACTGTTAAAGCTTTCGGCCACTAACTATTATCGTTTCAGTTGCCTAAGACTGCAGTCTCGTGTGTGTGTGTGTGTGTGTGTGTGTGTGTGTGTGTGTGTGTGTGTGTGTGTGTGTGTGTGTGAGTGAGTAGTAACTTTCCTTTTCATAATAGTTATATATTTTTGTATATATTAGAAAAATAAATGTTAACAAAATCTGTGCCGGCTGGAGTGGCCGAGCGGTTCTAGGTGCTACAGTCTGGAACCGCGCGACCGCTACGGTCGCAGGTTCGAATCCTGCCTCAGGCATGGATGTGTGTGATGTCCTTAGGTTAGTTAGGTTTAAGTAGTTCTAAGTTCTAGGGGACTGATGACCTCAGATGTTAAGTCCCATAGTGCTCAGAGCCATTTGAACCATTTGAACAAAATCTGTAATAAAATCATGAGTTACAGCATCACAGCTTCTGAGATAATGAGACATATGCTAGAGTTCACCGACAATTTTATTAAATAAGTAATGGCCTAATTTAATGTTATTTACACTGTAGCTGAAGTTATTGCGAAGAGTTCGGGTAAAACATAATAATATCTGTCATCATCAAATTGTTTCTTGCCTGAGGACCTCTCAAGCATTATTCATATATAGAGGAAAATAACAGGTAGATCCACATTCCTGCCAGGACATGCTTCATCTGCCAACAACAAGGTGGTTTTTGAATAGCCCCCTAAACTGGTAGCTTCTCACCACTACCTGCTCATTTAAGAGATTAGCACAAAAGGACTTAAGATAATAAAAAACTTTCATCTTCTCCACCAAGTCCATACATCCACCCTGCTCCCTCAATGAAGCATCTTCATTTGTGAGGTCATGGCTGGTATGCTATCCACATTTTCAATTAAATCGACAGCGAAGGCTTTTAGCCAAAGTCCTTTCTTTCCACAATAACTTGTTCATCGAACCCAATTTCAAGACACCTTGCTATCTGCGCCACATACGAAGAACCACAATCAGGATAATATTGTGTAAACACCTGATTCAAGGTAAATACTACTTTCGTGCACATTATTAACCAAGATATGACCAAGGCTATTCGTAATTGAAAAAGAAACTAAACTTTTTTTAAAAAAATGGATGCTGCTCTAGTATTGATTTTGCCATAACAAATACACTGATCAGCTAGAGCACCTAACTAATAGCCAGTGAGTTCACCTTTGACAAGGACAACTGTGGCAGCGCACTGTGGTATGGAAGCAATGGGGCCTGTGTACATTGCTGGAAGGAGTTAGCACCACATCTGCACACACACACACGTCACCTAATTCCTATAAATTCCAGGGATGGGGCAATGATCTCTGACACCACATTCAATCACATCCCATGTGTGTTTGATCGGGTTCAGATTTGGCAAGTTGGGGAACCAGCACATCAACTGGAACTTGTCACTGTGTTCCTTGAACCACTCTATCATACTCCTGGCCTCGTGACATGGTGCATTATCTTAATGAAAAATACCACTGTCATTGGGAAACATGATACTATGTACATGGTCTGCAAACTGTTATGATACTCCTTAGCTGTCATGGTGCCTTGCACAAGCTCCACTGGACCAATGCCAATGATTACCCATGTGAATGTTCCCCAGAGCATAATGGAGCCACCGCCAGCCTGTCTCTGTCCTGCAGCAGTGGTGTCAGAGCTGTTCCCCTGGAAGATGATGGATTCATGCGCCCCCCCCCCCCCCCCCCCAATCATCATCACGATGAAGAAGTTATCGGGACTCATCAGACCATTGAACGCTCTGCCACTATGCCAATGCCCAGTGCTGAGGGACACATGCCCATTTCAGTTGTAGTTGCTGATGTCGTGGTATTAACAATGGCACACGTGTGTGTCATTGGCTGCGGAGACCCACCATTAGAAGTGTTTGGTGCACTGTGTGTTCAGACACACTTGTCCTCCGCCCGGCATTAAAGTCTGATGTTAGTTCCACCACAGTTCAATGCTTGTCTTGTTTTACCAGTCTGCCCAGCCTACGATGTTTAACATCTGTAATGAGCTAGCTGACTGAGATGGAACTTCCCATACTCAGTCCATCTACATCTACATCCATACTCCGCAAGCCACCTGACGGTGTGTGGCGGAGGGTACCTTGAGTACCTCTATTGGTTCTCCCCTCTATTCCAGTCTCATATTGTTCGTGGAAAGAAGGATTGTCGGTATGCTTCTGTGTGGGCTCTAATCTCTCTGATTTTATCCTCATGGTCTCTTCGCCAGATATACGTAGGAGGGAGCAATATACTGGTTGACTCTTCGGTGAAGGTATGTCCTCGAAACTTCAACAAAAGCCCGTACCGAGCTACTGATGGTACATTTCACCATCAAATTTAAAATAATTCTAATTCAAAATTACTGACAGTAGATTAGTAAAGCCACTAACCTCACTTCCAGACAACCATTCCATTCAGTTCAAGTTCTCCTAATAATTTTGACAGTGTTTTCTACTGGTGTATAAATTTACTAGTCAAATGAAATAAATTTCAAATCTGCTGCTAGATCACCTCTGCCATTAACAATAGACCTAACTGGCATTTCTTTTTTATGTATCTTAAATTGTGACCTAAGTGTAAACATACATGGACTCATAATTCTAAACTGTTGTGTTTCTCTAGGTGAAATGATGGCTATACTGTAGCTGAAATCTAGCTAGATCTGCAATAAAATTACATACTGATGCACAACTGTTCCCTGTGTTCATCCCCGATTATAATAATTTCACATTCAATGAGCACGTTTCCTAACGGAATCCAACCACATGTCCTTAAAAGAGCTGAAAAAGTTTTGTGTGCATGCATTTAGTTTCAGTGTACTGGAGGATCAAGTTCTTAGATTTCAGAGATGTGCACACATTTACTCTTTGTTCATCATAATTGTGTGTACTTAGTCTTAAGTTGGTCATCATAACAAACAATAGTTCAGTCAAATAAATCAGTAACATAACTGATACCAAAACATTAGTTCTCTCTGCAAATCTTCAAACAAATCATCAGTACTGGATTACACTGCAACTCTTGGCGTGAAGATTTGACTTAAAAAAATATTACAGACTGTACATAAAACTCAGTTCTTTTCAATCTTAAGCTTACTGAAATTGAAGAATATATTTCACCAGACACTTCCATTTTTATTTACTAACCATCTTCAATGGTCATTCTGAAAATGTATACCTACATTTTCCTATTTATAGACTACCAACAATTTTTTTGTTTAAATTTGGTGTACAATTTACTTACGTTTCTGCTCTTTTATTCATGTTCTGAAATCCACTTCTTTTGCACTTCACTTTTATAAAACTTCACAAAACTTGTCAGAATAATTATGTTTGTTTTACCCATTCCACACTCAGCACCACCACTTTTTTTGTCTAAGTTGTGAGTACTGCAAACATTGTGAAAACAATTTTTTTTCTTCCTTGTGTGTGTGTGTGTGTGTGTGTGTGTGTGTGTGTGTGTGTGTGTGTGTTGCAAATGAGACGAGATTTGTTAGATGTTCAGCATAGATGTCTGGTGTGGGGGTCAGGGGTGAGGTGGAGGGGGAGGAGGGGATGACTATAGGGAAAGAAACAGATATGGTGATACCTGAGAACTAGAACTATGACCTAGATAGGGTTGGAGGTCATTTGTCTATATTATATTATGTGGTTTATTAATTTAAAAAGTGTGTGGTCTGCCAAGTTGGTGTGATTATGAGATGCTTCTTTTCTGTTATGGTCTTAGTAATGTTGTAGTTTTCTTGTAGGATGAGAAGGTGTGTTTGTTGATTATCCTTGTGATTTTCATGTGTGTCTGGCACTACTATTATGTTTATGCTGGTGTAAGTTTTTGGAATAAGTTAAATGATTGTCCTGTACTTCCAAGTTCCTATATGCTCTTTGTATCTGGTGTCAAATGTTGTCATGGTTTATCCTATATATTTTCTGTCATGTGTTACATTCTCGTTGGTAGATTTCTGATTCTGATAAAGGAGTGTTTTATCTGTTGTTTTTGGGAAGTATTTTGAATTTAACTTTGATTAGGTGAGCTATTTTATGCATAATTTTCTGACAATATTTAAATATTCCGTATTTGTATTTGTGGTTGTATGTCACTGTGTGCCATCTTTTCTTTTGCTTTTCTTTCTCACTCTATGTTGTTCCTATTCTTGTGCTTTGTACATTTATTTGTGCGGCACATTGTCCTTGTGCTGGTGTTAACCAAATGATACTGCTTTCTGTTTCTTGATTTTAGTTTTGTTGCTGGGTTTCACTTTTATGCATTGTTGAGAGCTATTTGTACTATGTTATTCATTTCTGTTTGAAAGTTATCTGTGTCTACTGGCACTGGTTTAATCTGTGCAGTAGGAATGTGAGTGCTGCTTTCTTGTATGGTTGGGATGACTTGGTATCTAATGTATTATTATATCTGTTGTGGGTTTCCAATACGTGTCAAATATGTGATGACTGTCATCAGTCTCTATGATAATGTCCAAGAATTTTACTACATTTTTTTTTCCTTTCTCCACTGCAAACCTTATCTCACTACTAACAGAATTGATGTCTGTTGTGCTCGGTTTATCAATCGGGCACAAAATGTCCATCTATTGAATTCAATACAGGATGTTGTACCTATTAAAAAGGACATGTTCTACAGGGTCCATAATGTGTATGCTGTAGCTTCAGAAATTGGGGATCCACCGGTAATCCTTCACTTTGTAAACAGAAAATATTGTTGAAATGGAAATAGTTCTGTTCTCTTATCAGCTCTAACAAGTTGAATGTTTCTTAAATGAATTCATGTGGAAGTGTACTGTGTTAAGATTTTCTTCTATGATGTTTATCTTTTCTGTTATTGTCTAATTAGAATACAAGTTCTCTACATCAAATGTGAGGAGGATGGCTGTGTCTAAAATCTGTTTGTCTTAATTATGGAATAAATTGTGTTGTGTTCCTTATATTTCTATCCTCTTGTAATTTGTATAATGGCTACTCAGAAAGTAGGGAACATTTTGGCATTAAAAAAACTAAGTACAAGAAACGTATTTTATTACATACATCTGAAAGAGCAACTGACATACTACTTTTCCACATAGTCACCAAACACATTGAGGCACTTATCATAGTGGTGGACAAGCTTCGAAATACCTTTGTTGTAAAATTCTGCCGCCTGAGACTTCAGCCAGTGAGTCACGCCCGCCTGGAGTTCTGCGTTGTCATCAAAGCACTGCGTTGCAAGCCAGTTCTTCATCGTGGGAAAGAAGTGGAAGTCACCTGGTGTGAGATTGGGGCTGTAGGGTGGCTGAGGGAAAATTTCCAATTTGAATGAATTAAGGAGTTCTTTAGTGGGGTTTGCCGTGTGAGCTCAGGCATTGTCGTACAAAAACAAAATTTTGGATGTCAGCTTTCCTCAACGTTTGTTTTGAACTGCTCTTCTAAGGCTGTGCAAAGTTTGACAGTACTGGGCACAATTTATGGTTGCTCCATGTTCGAGAAAATCAATAAGAAACACAGCTTGCCTATCCCAAAGCACTGTTGCCATCAACTTCCTTGCTCACAAGGTTGGCAAATATTTTCTTGTTTTCTGGAGGGATCTTGTGTCCCGCACTCTATGGACTGTAATTTTGTCTCGCAATTGATGTGTTTCACCCAAGTCTTGTCACCAGTTACGATTCGATCCAGTAATGTATCACCATGTTTGTGGTAGGCCTTCAGATATCGCAACATTGCCCCCATTTACAGTTCTTTATGGTGCTCTGTAAGTATTTTGGGCACCCATCATGCACGAAATTTGTGGTAGCCTAGCCTTTAAGTGGCAATTTCAAACAACAAAGTCCGTGAAACTTGTGGAAAAGAAAGCGAAAGCTCCGTTATTGTGAAGTGACAGTTTTCACAAATCGTTTCATCAACTTTAGCGACAAGATCGTCAGTCATAATGCTCGAGCGTCCACTCTTCTCTTCATCATGAACATTGGTTCGGCCATTTTTAAACTGAATGCACCATTTCTGGATGGAACATTCACTCATTACGTTGTTTCCATACACTTCGCACAGTTCACGATTAATTTCCATAGGTTTTAAGTTTTTTGCCAACAAAAACCATATCACAGACCGCACCTCACAACTGGCAGGATTTTTGATTGCAGCGCACATTTCAAACTTGAATATCGAAAAAACCAGACACGCAGAGACATTCCCACTGTCATGGATGGATGCTGACAGAGCTGCCAAGCACACACATACCAAAATATATGCAATCAGCGCACACCTAGCGGCGTCAGACAGAAACATTCCCTACTTTCTGAATAGCCTTCGTAGTTTGTGAAATTTCCAACATGTTTCTTGCAAGTGAGTATGTGGAAGTATTCCCATTGTTCACAATCGGTTTGATATGGATGTCTTTCCTGTGCAGCTTTGCTCGATACCAGTGGGAAAGTGCACTGGGATTTGCTTGTAACATTTTCCTTTTTTCTCTTTGTCTCCTAGTGTACATTCAGTATCTTTTGGCGTGTGTCTACTTTGTCTGGTACACATCGGTTGGGTCTGAATTTAGTATTATAATTTTATTTTTTGTGATGAACTCTTGTGTCTTATAACTGTATTGCTCTTTGTCCATTCCTACCATAGAAAACACCAAGAGAACATTTGACACCCAATAAAAAGAGCATATAAAAGCATGGAAGAACGCAACAAACCACACAACAAATAACTCAATTTTTGCTGAGCACCTACACCAACTACTGAGACACAGATTTGGAAATCATAAGAGTAAAATTGAAACCTTCTCATTCTACAAGAAAACTAGCATATTCATAAAACCTAATAAGAGAAACAGCTTTTTAAATTAATAGGCCACATAATATAATATCAAATATAAATGTATCACCCCAACAATACTGAGGTCTTCCACTCACTACAATCCTCCTACCCCACCCCCCTCCCTTACAGTTCCCAATTCCCTTTACTACCTTCTCACCTCCTCCCTTATGCTTTCTTTGTAATCACTTTCCACTCCTCCCAAACTATTCTGAAGATCCCCACCCCCACCTCTATCTCATATCTACATCTCTGCTAAACATCTAACACATCCTCTCTGGTACACACACACACACACACACACACACACACACACACACACACACACACACACACAAAGAAAGAAAGAAAGAAAGAGAAAAAAAACCATCAACAAGGCAGTACCAAATAGACATAAATGTGAGAAAAGCAAATTCATAAAATCGTGAAAGGTGAAAGTGAAACTACATTGTTTTCAACTTCAACCTCCATTAGCAACAACAAGAAAAGCAATGGACTTTATGATATGTATAAAAAGGAAGAGAAATACCATAAGTAAATTGTATGCCAAACTTAAACAGAAAAACTGTTTTCAATCTATAAACATATGAACACTTTGTATCCCATATTTTATGAATGACCACTGAAAATACTTTTTAAATAAAAGTGAAACATGTCTGCCAAAAAACTCTTACATTGCAGTTAACCAGTTAACACAGAAAATAAAGGGCCCTTCAAGAAGCATGCTCGTTTTGAACTGCGTAACCTTTTTTTTTTTTTTTTGCGCATCATTTCAATTTCCATTAACATTCCAACGGTTGCTTCAGCCTGGACTTTTTGCATTTCTTCATTGTGTGGTGAACATGGAAGCAGTTTACCATCGTACAGCATGTGCTATTAGTGAAAAAATATTATCAGAATGGAGAAAGTTATGCAGCAACTCTTGAGATGCCTTAGTGTCATTTTAGGGTGCAATGAAGCACAGAATGAATCCACAGTTTGTAGACATATTGTGAACTTCAATGAAATAGGCTAACAGTGAACAATAAAGAGTTTTCAGCACCCTCATTCCAGCTGATATGTGTAAGACATTGCAGCAGTTCTTCATAGTTAGTCCAGTGACATTGATTCTCCACCATTCCAAAGAACTGGGCATAGGGTATTCCTCGTTGTTGTTGTTGTTGTTGTAATCTTCAGTCCTGAGACTGGTATGATGCAGCTCTCCATGCTACTCTATCCTGTGCAAGCTGCTTCGTCTCCCAGTACTTACTGCAACCTACATCCTTCTGAATCTGCTTAATGTATTCATCTCTTGGTCTCCCTCTACGATTTTTACCCTCCATGCTGCTCTCCAATGCTAAATTTGTGATCCCTTGATGCCTCAGAACATGTCATACCAACCGGTCCCTTCTTCTAGTCAAGTTGTGCCACAAACTCCTCTTCTCCCCAATTCTATTCAATACCTCCTCATTAGTTACGTGATCTACTCATCTAATCTTCAGCATTCTTCTGTAGCACCACATTTCGAAAGCTTCTATTCTCTTCTTGTCCAAACTATTTATCATCCATGTTTCACTTCCATACATGGCTCCACTCCATACAAATACTTTAAGACACGACTTCCTGACACTTAAATCTATACTCGATGTTAACAAATTTCTCTTCTTCAGAAACGCTTTCCTTGCCATTGCCAGTCTACATTTTATATCCTCTCTACTTCGACCATCATCAGTTATTTTGCTCCCCAAATAGCAAAACTCCTTTACTACTTTAAGTGTCTCATTTCCTAATCTAATTCCCTCAGCATCACCCAGCTTAATTCAACTACATTCCATCATTCTCATTTTGCTTTTGTTGATGTTCATCTTATATCCTCCTTTCAAGACACTGTCCATTCCGTTCAACTGCTCTTCCAAGTCCTTTGCTGTCTCTGACAGAATTACAATGTCATTGGCAAACCTCAAAGTTTTTATTTCTTCTCCATGGATTTTAATACCTACTCCAAATTTTTCTTTTGTTTCCTTTACTGCTTGCTCAATATACAGATTGAATAACATCGGGGATAGGCTACAACCCTGTGTCACTCCCTTCCCAACCACCGCTTCCCTTTCATACCCCTCGACTCTTATAACTGCCATCTGGTTTCTGTACAAATTGTAAATAGCCTTTCGCTCCCTGTATTTTACCACTGCCACCTTTAGAATTTGAAAGAGAGTATTCCAGTCAACATTTGTCAAAAGCTTTCTCTAAGTCTACAAATGCTAGAAACGTAGGTTTGCCTTTCCTTAATCTTTCTTCTAAGATGAGTCGTAAGGTCAGTATTGCCTCACGTGCTCCAGTGTTTCTACGGAATCCTAACTGATCTTCCCCGAGGTCGGCTTCTACTAGTTTTTCCATTCGTCTGTAAAAAATTCGTGTTAGTATTTTGCAGCTGTGGCTTATTAAACTGATTGTTCGGTAATTTTCACATCTGTCAACACCTGCTTTCTTTGGGATTGAAATTATTATATTCTTCTTGAAGTCTGAGGGTATTTTGCCTGTTTCATACATCTTGCTCACCAGATGGTAGAGTTTTGTCAGGACTGGCTCTCCCAAGGCCGTCAGTAGTTCCAATGGAATGTTGTCTACTCCCGGGACCTTGTTTCGACTCAGGTCTTTCAGAGCTCTGTCAAACTCTTCATGCAGTATCGTATCTCCCATTTTGTTTTCATCTACATTCTCTTCCATTTCCAGAATACTGTCCTCAAGAACATCGCCCTTGTATAGACCCTCTATATACTCCTTCCACCTTTCTGCTTTCCTTTCTTTGCTTAGAACTGTGTTTCCATCTGAGCTCTTGATATTCATACAAGTGGCTCTCTTTTCTCCAAAGGTCTCTCTAATTTTCCTGTAGGCAGTATCTATCTTACCCCTAGTGAGATAAGCCTCTACATCCTTACATTTGTCCTCTAGCCATCCCTGCTTAGCCATTTTGCACTTCCTGTCGATCTCATTTTTGAGACGTTTGTATTCCTTTTTGCGTGCTTCATTTACTGCATTTTTATATTTTCTCCTTTTTACCTACTTGATCCTCTGCTGCCTTCACTATTTCATCCATCAGAGCTACCCATTCTTCTTCTACTGTAATCCCCCCCCCCCCCCCCATTTCTGTCAATTGTTCCCTTATGCTCTCCCTGAAACTCTGTACAACCTCTGGTTTTATCAGTTTGTCCAGGTCCCATCTTCTTAAATTCCCATCTTTTTGCAGTTTCTTCAGTTTTAATCTACAGCTCATAACCAATAGATTGTGGTCAGAGTCCACATCTGCCCCTGGAAATGTCTTACAATTTAATACCTGGTTCCTAAATCTCTGTCTTACCATTATATAATCTATCTGATAGCTTCTAGTATTTCCAGAATTCTGCCATGTGTACAACCTTCTTTTATGATTCTTGAACCAAGTGTTAGCTATGATTAAGCTATGCTCTGTGCAAAATTCTACCAGACAGCTTCCTCTTTCATTTCTTTCCCCCAATCCATATTCACCTACTATGTTTCCTCAGTAAGGTGAAATCTCCAGTACGATCTCAGTTACCATCCTTACAGAATTCAGTTAATGCAGCAGCTGAAAGAAGCCGACTATGAGAAAAAACAACATTTTGTTGACTGGTTTCGGAGAAGACAACGGGAAGAGGACAGTTCTGCAAGTATCATCATCATTAGTGATGAGGATCACTTCCACATTAATGGATTTGTGAATAAACAGAAGTGCTGGATCCAGAGGCCAGTAATCCTTGCACGGCTCAAGAACGGGAAATGAACCCACAGCAAGTGCCATTTGGGTGTGACTTTTGGGTGGTCAGCATCGTCAGCGGGACGAGCTGTGGCAGTTAATAGAAACTGATAATGTGAAATGATAGGAGATTCTATACAGCTTCTTAAGTGAACCGGACCTTCGAGAGTAGTTGTTTCAGAAGGCTCTGCCACCTGTCATACATAACGCACAACTGTGTTGTTCCACAAGTGGTTACCACATTGTTTCATCTCGTGCAGTAGGTGCCAATGATGGTCATCAAGGTCATATGACCTAACCCCTTTCCAATTTTTTCTTGGGCTCATGTTAAACCATTATTCTATGCCAATAAACCCCAAAACATCTACAAGTTAACGGAGGAAATTCAACTTGCAATTGGCGAAATGCAAGTGGGGTCTTATCAGGCACTTACAGTAAATTTCACAGACTGAGTTCTTGCACACCAGAGCAGTAGCAATGGTCATTCACAAGACATCATTTTCCATACCGGCAATGCATATGTTTATCTATTTTGAAAAGTAAAAATCATAATTCAATACATCAAGACCAATGTGTTTTTTGAAGGACGCTGAATTGATATACAACAGCTGCTACAGAAAATAGCTACGCAAAGAAACATTTTAAATAACAAATTTTGAGGGTATAAAAACTCATAAAAACGTAAGTACTTACTGTTTTGCGTCCATATCTATCACTCAAATTGCCCCAAAAAGTCGAACTTAACATCATCCCCAAGAAAACCACCTGCAAATTTCCACATATATTATGACAGTATGTTTGTACATGTCTTTGTATACAATCTTTCTGCAATATGATTAACAGTAATTCAGTAACACACTGAGAAGTGGGAAGCATGTCCTTTCAAGTCAACACTGAATGTGAAATGGGATATTCAGATTTACAGTTCTTAATTTCAGAAATTGAAAATATTTTAATCCGAACTGGTATTAGCTAGAAAACATAAGAAGAGACAATAACACACTCTCTCTCTCTCTCTCTCTCTCTCTCTCTCTCTCTCTCTCTCTCTCTCTGTGTGTGTGTGTGTGTGTGTGTGTGTGTGTGTGTGTGTGTGTGTGTGTAGCATCCCACCCCCACTAGTTCCAAAGTACACTGAGGTGACAAAAGTCATGGGATACCTCCTAATATTGAGTCGAACCTTCTCTCACTCAGCGTAATGCAGCAGTTCAATGTGGTATGGACACAGCTAGTTGTTGGAAGTCCCCTGCATAAATACAGGGTGATTCAAAAAGAATACCACAACTTTAGGAATTTAAAACTCTGCAATGACAAAAGGCAGAGCTAAGCACTATCTGTCGGCGAATTAAGTTGTACATTTGTTCGCTTGAGGCGCTGTTGACTAGGCGTCAGCGTCAGTTGATGCTAAGATGGCGACCGCTCAACAGAAAGCTAGCAGAGAGCTGCAAATTCCACAATCAACTGTATGGAGAGTCCTGCGAAAAAGGTTAGTTATGAAACCTTATCGTCTGAAACTGGTTCAAGCACTGTCTGCAGCTGGTAAGATTAAAAGATTCGATTTCTGTGATTTTATCCTTGCTCAAATGGAAACAGATGAATCTTTCGTTTCAAGATTGTGTTTAGTGATGAAGCAACTTTCCACACTAACGGGAAAGTCAACCGTCACAATGTCTGTATATGGCGCACTGAGAATCCGCGGGAAACAACTCAGTATGAACGTGACTCACCTAAGGTGAACGTTTTCTGTGCCATTTCAGCCAATAAAGTTTTTGGTCCCTTTTTCTTCGAAGGTGCTACTGTAACTGGACTACAGTATCTGGAGATGTTAGAGAATTGGCTATTCCCTCATCTCGAACAAGAAGCACAACAATTCATATTTCAGCAGGATGGAGCGCCACCACATTGGCACTTATCTGTCCGTAACTACCTGAACGTCAACTACCCGAGGCGATGGATCGGCTGCCAGGCAGCCCGTGACAGAGCACTTCATCACTGGCCTCCAAGAAGCCCTGATCTTACCCCCTGCAATTTTTTCTTATGGGGGTATGTTAAGGATATGGTGTTTCGGCCACCTCTCCCAGCCACCATTGATGATTTGAAACGAGAAATAACAGCAGCTATCCAAACTGTTATGCCTGATATGGTACAGAGAGTGTGGAACGAGTTGGAGTATCGGGTTGATATTGCTCGAGTGTCTGGAGGGGGCCATATTGAACATCTCTGAACTTGTTTTTGAGTGAAAAAAAAACCTTTTTAAATACTCTTTTGAAATGATGTATAACAGAAGGTTATATTATGTTTCTCTCATTAAATACACATTTTTAAAGTTGTGGTATTCTTTTTGAATCACCCTGTACTGAGCCATGCTGCCTCTATAGGTGCCCATAATTGCAAAAGTGGTGCCGGTGTAGAATTTTGTGCACAAATTTACCTTTCATTTAAGTTGCACAAATGTTCAATAGAATTCACATCAGCCAATCTGGATAGCCAAATCATTAGTTTGAATTGTTCAGAATGTTCTTCAAATCAATCGCGAACAATTGTGGTCAAGTGACACAGGACACTGTCATCCATAAAAATTCCATCATTTTTTAGAAACAAAGTCCATAAATGGCCGCAAATGGTCTCCAAGTAGCCAACCATAACTACTATATTTCCAGTCAATGATCAGCTCAGTTGGACCAGAGGAACCGTCTACATTCCAACTGATATGGTCACGGGCCCAGGAGAAGCACTAAAGCAAGATTTCACCACATTCTTCTAATGGATACTTTTGTCGTATGTCCCAAATTTATTTCCATGGTTATTTCATGCAGTAGCTTATCTGTTAGCAATGACAACCCTATGTGAACTATGCTGCTCTGTCATTAAGTGAGGGCCATCAGCCACTGAATTTTTCATGGTGAGAGGTAATGCCTGAAATCTGATGTTCTTGGCACCCTCCTGACAATGTGAATCTTGGAATACTGAATTCCCTATCTATTTCCGAAACAGAATGTCCCAGGCACCTAGCTCCAACTACCATTATGCTTTCAAAGTCTTAATTCCCGTTGTGGAGCTATGATCATGTCAAAACCCTTTTACAAGAATCACTTGTGCACTGCCCTTCTATACCGTGTGTAGAATGGTACTACCGCCATCTGTATAACTGCATATCGCTATCCCATGACTTGTCATCTCAGTGTAAGTTCCCAGTCTCAAAATTAATTCAAACAATTATTTTCAGCAACCATTTTTTTCTCTGTTGTTTCACATGACTGGAATAACCAATGAAGAGAAGAAAGTGTTGCAAAATAGTGCTAGCATGGATAAAAAATATCTCTACTCTATGTACATTACATGGAATGTGGCTCTTGAGAATGTTCTGTGTGGCAAAGAAAATGTGTGTGTTCTCGTGCCTTTTCCCTACAACTGTTAGAAAAGAATGAACAATTACTCTCTCAATTAGCGTTACAACTACATTACTCACAACCACAAATCTTAAAAAATAAACAGGCTAATAATTAACAATACTAACTGTTGTAGTGAGAGCCTGTTGGTAGCGTGAGATGTGCCACTCACAGTGCAGTGCTGGCGAAAGCACACTGAGAATAGTCATCTCCATGCTGTCTGCCATCCAACACAGGCCTGTCAGCAAAGACAGACGAACTTGGAATTTCCCAAAGCCCAGTGCATTCACAGCCTGTGTCACAGTGAAAGTATCTGGACAGAAATTGTAACACATTAATACTGGAAAGATAGTTGTGAACCCAAAATGATCAGTAGGTTCAGAAAAAGCTCATGTACTAAAAAAAAAGATTATTGTCTCCATCGCCATACATAAAAATTATTAACACAAAAACGTTAAAAGTAAATAATGATGTAAAATATTGTTATGACATATATCTAATTCCACTCAGTTACTTTTTGAAAGGAGAAATGTTCTTTATAGAACAAATTGTCATGGTGGTTGTGATGGTAATGGTTTTAGATCACTGAACAGCATGTTCTTCAGTGGCCTTGCTGAATATGAACCAAGGCATTTCGTGAATTGAGCTAAGTACTCTTTCCTAACAAGATATGTTAATGTAACAGTGTCCCATGAAAATATATTAAGAGTTTTCTTGAGAATATATAAACAAGTGACAATGTCAATATCATTACCTACATGGGCATTAGGGGGTTGCCCATATGAGCTAAACCCATGTGGAGAGTTCAATTTCTCTCCTTCCATCCCCACTCCCCCCCACCCCAATTCCCCTCCCCAACATTAACAGTCTCTCCTATGTCTCAATTTTGTGGCACTTCACACCATTCTTATCTATCACTAGTAAGCTAACAGTGAAAGAAGTATAATGTATAATTCATGAACAAGTACATGTGTCATTTCACTTTGTCCTATAAGTTAAGTTGTTAACTGGGTTTGAACAGAAAATTTCACCAGTATTACATAGTCAATAAAATTTACTACTGGCTGTTCCAGTTCACAAACAAAAGTTTCACATTGCAACATGCAATAAGCAGTTTGGACCAGATATATTCACAAATTTACATTCTTATCCTTACATCAATCTTATTTGAAATATTTTAAACTCCAACTGCATAATACGTCATGCAAACACGATTAACCCCTGTGGTTAGAAACAAATTTCATAAAATTACTGTGCCACAAATATATATATATATATATATATATATATATATATATATATAGTTATGGCAACAGTTTGTTACGAAAGCTTGAATTTTGTGTGTATGTTTGTGTGTCTGTCGACCTGCCAGCACTTTCATTTGGTAAGTCACATCATCTTTGTTATATATATATATATATATATATATATATATAGGGAAACATTCCACGTGGGAAAAATATATCTAAAAACAAAGATGATGTGACTTACCGAACGAAAGCGCTGGCAGGTCGATAGACACACAAACAAACACAAGCACACACACAAAATTCAAGCTTTCGCAACAAACTGTTGCCTCATCAGGAAAGAGGGAAGGAGAGGGAAAGACGAAAGGATGTGGGTTTTAAGGGAGAGGGTAAGGAGTCATTCCAATCCCGGGAGCGGAAAGACTTACCTTAGGGGGAAAAAAGGACGGGTATACACTCGCGCACACACACACACACATATCCATCCACACATATTGGAATGACTCCTTACCCTCTCCCTTAAAACCCACATCCTTTCGTCTTTCCCTCTCCTTCCCTCTTTCCTGATGAGGCAACAGTTTGTTGCGAAAGCTTGAATTTTGTGTGTATGTTTGTGTTTGTTTGTGTGTCTATCGACGTGCCAGCGCTTTCGTTTGGTAAGTCACATCATCTTTGTTTATATATATATATATTATCATAATTGTTGTATTGTACTGTTGTGTGAATTTCATTTTTTTTGTAAATTATTTTTGATTTAATGTTCTATGATACAACCTTAATATGACTATATCTTTACTGAGTAATTTGGAATGATGTTAACTGTGTGCCAGTGGATTGTATGTTATGTGTGTGGTGGGAAGAAAAGAAGGAGAAATGTTAAGTTTTCTGGAGTTGCGTACAAATGGAAGGTATTTCACTGAGTGAATATTGTAAATTTATGGCAACAAGGCATCTAGAATTATTAAAAATGAAAATTAGATATGAATCAGTTTGTTGTCAATGTTATTTGAAAAAACACGTCAACCTATAGGGTTTCCAGACAGAAGAAATTCAAGCAACAGATTTAAGGAGATCCTCAAGAAACAAGATGAGTATTTTTTCTTTAAAACTACCACTAGACTGAACTGACAGTATTTTAATTCCATGAACAATTATTACAATCAACAGTCATCCAATATGTGAAACAAAGGAGGTTATTAAAACATTCCCAATGTTAGTCATTAAACATGGGAAATAACAAGTTCAGGTTTAAATTTGTTTATGATAAACACAGGATAAGCTTCATTTTGACTTATTACTTTGCATTTTATATTTGATAATGAAGTCTAGGTATCCTAGTATTTCATGTTTAATTGAGATCTTCCTGGTATTCAGCCAAGCTGCTGTTTCCATTTCCTACACAATGTTTCAACGACCAACTCAACTGCCTTCTAAGCATTTTGTGAACCGAGGTAAGAACTCTTTTCTAACATGAAATGTTACTGCCACATGAAACAATATTAACAGCTGTCTTGAGAATGTATAAATGTGTGACACTGCTATAATCTAGGCAGGCATTTAGGGCTGCCCATATGGGCTAAACCCATGAGGAGAGTTTAATCTACCTCCTCCTCAACATCAAAAGTCTGTCTTTAGTCTCAATTTGGTGGCACTTCACACCGAGTTTGATTCGTAACATCCACTGCACCCTCTGATGCTCTTTTGTTTTACAGAGCACACACTAATACTCCGCGAAAAGTAAATTCCCTCTGCGGTTTCCAATGCTGATAGATGTGATGATCTGCGAGGTCTTAATAAACTGAGTGCTGGACTTGAAGCATTATTAAAATTGAAACCTCCATCCCTGTTATTAGGTTTTCTGAGATCAGAGATCATATTACTTAGTGTTTATATGTAGAAATTAAGGCAGGGTTGATTTTAGTTTAGTTTATAAAAGAATATTCAGTGTTCAAAGTCATGACCAGTATGCCTAATTTGTTTATGCATAACCAGAACTATAAACAACTGTAATGGATCACCAATACATACACACAATTATTTATAACACTACAACCACGGGTAACAAGTAGACATATGGAATTCCTAGTGAGGCTCTCCTATGGATATGTAGATTGTATGTAAAAAGACAGATTACACAACATGAGTTGAAGGCAGAGATTGAGATCGCAAAACTGAATTAGAGCCCCTTGAGGAGGGGGGAGGGAGTATTGGGGGGGGGGGGGGGGGAGGAGGAATGGAATGTGCAACAAGGTATCACAAAAGGGGCAAAAAGGAAACAGTTTGGATAATTTCATTACTGTTGAGCTACAGAACAGATAGAGACTCATATTTGTTAAGGGGAGTAGAACGTTCAGCTGTGCAAGACAGTAAGCTGCACACAATTAATAAGAATTTGAGAGACAGATACGAAATGACATTGAATACAAATGACAAGATATTTCCAACTGGTAAATTCTGTGACTTTTCAAAAGCAACTGAATGTGCAGTTCACAGTACTCTCCCAGATAAGCTCAAATATTGTAGTATGGTACCAGACATGTTGCTGGTAACAGATTTTCATCCCACTTACCTAAAAGGATGCACATTGTTTCATTAAGAAACTCGGGGAGTGTACAAAATGAAAATGCATTTTTAGAATCACTATAGATGTACCCCAGGGATGGCTATTTGGTTTGCTCTTGTTATATATTGATGGCCTCACGTAAGTGTTTTACATCCAAAGTGTGTTACACCCAAGAAGTAGAAATAGTTACCTTTGCCGGCCATTCAGCTGTTTTAGTAAAGCCTAATTGAATAACTTCAGTACCTGAAAATGTAAATATAGTGGAACTTCAATTTAACATTCTCCAATTTTACATTTCTCGTGATTCTACACCATAAATTCGGAGACCCTGTGAAAAACCCATGAACAAGTTATAAGTGGCACAAAAGACACAACTCGCACCATGGGTGGTGGTGGAGTTAAGGGAATATTTTAGGCTGGCGTGGAGAGGAGAGATGTGAGAGAGGAAATGCTGATGTAATCTGCAATCAGTGTTGCCAACACAACTTGCAACATTTAGCTTCACTGCACAATTATGATACAACTACGGCTAGGTTGCAGCGGTAATGGAAAGACAAGACAGTCAATGCAAAGTGTTACAGACCAAGCCAATATGTGATGAAGGGGGCCAGCCACCACCTTTTCTTGTGCCAATTATAAATCATCTTTTTGCATGTATTTCCAATGTACTGGGTTCAGCAACAATATCAATCTTCAACCTTTTAAATTCAAACACTGAGTTTTGAAGAATATGTTGTGTCATAATCAAGGAAATGTTGCCCTTTTCTGACCAGTGAACACTTTTTGGCTGGTGACTTGTAAAGTCAACCAATATCCAGTGCAGTCGCCTCACCACACCGCACTAACACACGTAAAATGAGCTTGCCTATTGGATGTGTGGAGAGGGGGAGTTGCCCCTCAGTGACGGGAGTGCAGGTTGGGGTGAAAGTATCTTGTGAAGTGCTGAAAACATACTTCTTGTGCAGATGATGTGCTATGACAGAGATGTTACATGTAAATAGAACAAGTTTTTTGCGATAGCACAGTTTAAAGACTTTAGTGTTCAACTACAACATGATGCAGTTGCAGCAAGTACATACACTACTCATGTATATACTTCGCACTGCACACACTGCAGATTGTAAAGATTGGCAGCAGTGACAGAGGGCATGAAGTGAAACTGTAGCACCTGAGCTTTCTTTCAAATTTACGTTTTACAGAGTGAACAGAAATTCGCTGAGCTGGCTTCTAATAAGCTTGTAATGTCAATAGGTGAAAATCTCTTTTTTCGATGTGTCTGTTTTTCTCATAAAGCCTAAAATAACACTTTAATGGTGGTCAGCACATGAAGTGCAGCTCGTAAGAAAAGCGTTAAACAATAACAGCAATGGTGACAAAGTATGTCATTAAGCAGATGTCCACATTCATGCTTATGGCTTAAGCACTTAGCTGCTATGATAATTTTGGTTTAATTCCCCATGTTCAATTTTTGACTTTCTTCTGGTTGAGCACAAAGGATGATCTCTCAAAAACATGCATTTTGAACATATAATTCGTGTTCACAGCATGTCGAAAAACAGCTCGATTACCTTGTACATAGATACCAATTTCAATTTTTTGATGACTTTTTACTTGCTGTTACACATCTGGAATTTTTTAAGAACTGATGAAATTCATTACCACAAATTACTGTATAAACAATGTAGTGTACATTAACTTCTGTCAGTTACGTAGATTTTATACAAAGTATTGGAGAGGATTGTGATTTTTATCATATATGCCAATTACATGTGTGGCTCATGTTTTAAGGAGTTTTAACATTTTCCTCGGCTTTGCAGTTTTTAACTCTAGGCTGCACAAAAACATAAAACAGGGATTTCCCTGTAATATTTTCTTGAGAATTAATGACTGGTTTGCTGCAAATGGACTGTCACTGACTTTAAATGAAACACAATACATGCAATTCAATATTGTACAAGACCTGACCACACCATGATAAATAATGCATGAGCATAGCCAAAAAACACAAAATATTCTAAATTCTGAGGTGTTTATATTGATAACAACTTCAAGTGGATGTTAAATATTACAGATCATCCTGTATGTCTAAACTCCACAACTTTTGGGTTACAAATAATATCTGATTTTGCTGATGAAAAAGTTTCATTTTTGGCACCTGCACCCATGCATGCACACGCCACAGCCAACTCCAGCAGCTTGGGTTATGTCCATTGTTTGATTTTTCCTAGTTTCATTCACTAATGCCCAATGGTATAATATGCTACATAACATATCACTGTGGAGAACTTGTTTATTGCACAAAAGCATAGCACAATAAGAATAATTTGTGCTGTACATTCTAAATCCTCATATAGACAGTTCCTTAAACAAGTTGGCATACTGACATCATAGTACATTTCATCCTTTAAGAAGTTTGTTATCAACAATCAATTACAGATTGAAAACAGCAGTAACATTCAAAACCATAATACTGGAAGGAGAAATGATTTACTCAATCGATCAGTCAGCTTTAGTGTGGTACAGATAAAAGTGAGGTATAAATTTTTTTATCCACCTACACAGTCATGTAAGGAACTGATGATAAAATTAACTTCAAAGACAAACTGAAATATTATCTGCCTGACATACAAGAATGTCACTTCCTCATAGTTGGATAACATTATAATAATCTTAACATAAAATACTACTTCATGTAATTAAGTTTAACTCCATAAGAACACTAATACTTTTTTCCTCCATTACATCTCACTGGATAACAACCAGTAAAGTAAAAAATTAAAAAAAAGAAAAAAGAAAAGGAAAGAGCCAGACACACAATGATTAAAATTTGTTCCATAACAACTTGCGGAGGAGTACTGACTCCTTGTAAAATTTGAGTACTTGTGCTACAAGTGTCCACTTGTTTCTTAAAAATAAAGGGTGTGTCTCCAGTCAAAAACATTCAATGCCATCTTCTCAGGTTTCAGATAAAATATGGCACACAATTATAGCAACATCACTCGTGTTATTTTTGGGAAGCAGAACACCTAAACCATGGCAAGCTGCAATTATCTAGTTTTGTCTGGAAGACTGGATGGAAGTTAAACACAGTCAGGTGGTCAGCCTAACTGTCTGAAATTCATTTTCACACGGATTATACTTTATTCCCACATAACCACGACTACCCTCCCATGAGCGACCAACAAAAAAATGGTTATTTCACATTTCCATTACCTGATAAAAGCAGATTGTTAAACAAATCCCGCAACAGATGACCAATTATTTGCATCGTGGCACAAATTTGAAAAATAACTGAGAGGCAGTCATTAAATAACTAATGGTTCATGGCCAAACAATTCAAAAACAATTCTCAAGTGAGTGACTCATACACAAGAACAGTTTACAAGGGCTTCACTGTGTTTATTAAGTTCAACAAACATGGATTGTTGCACATTAACTCAAACATCTCCAACAGTAGGACACTTCTACAGTGGGGGCAAGGGAAATCACATGCAAAAAAAGAGCTTTCCTAAAATACTCCAATGAAGTAGAAAGAAAAGAACTACACTGCAAATAATAAACACAGACTTGTGTACAATTACCACAATACACACAATATCTGGGTCAACGGAAGCGTCAGATTCCACCGTCGGCTTTGACCCACTGACGTGGAATTTAGTTTGTGAGAGTGGCGTGTTTGTAGGTGTCGTTTTGATGTGATCGGTGGTGCTCTCTGGTGGTGTGCTTATGTGCTGTGTGTTAGGTGATGTTTTTGGTTTAGTTTGCGTGTGTGGCGTATTGATAGGTGGTGTACTGTTGTGGTCAGTGGTTCTCTCTGGTGGTGATGTTTATGGGTAGCATGTTGTGTAGCGTATGGGGTTCATTTGCGTGGTAGCATTGCACGTGTGTAGTATCGGTAGTGACTGCTTTCAGCAGAATATTTTTCAGTGAGTTAATGATTTTGGTTTTGCTATGTCAATGTTATTGTAGTTTTTTTCTGTTCATTGTGTGTTAATTTTGGTAAATTGCTTTGTTTATATCATTGGTAGGTATGGATATGACTGACAAGGTCAACAGTTTTCAGTTGTTGGGGATGATGGCGGACAGCGCATAGTCTCTAATAAAATTTCTTCAACTATTCGGATTGTGGGATGAAGTTGTGAAGAGTTTAGTGTGTCTTTAAGAAATGAGGCTTACTAAAGTTCCAGCGTCTCGGACCTGGGTTGACTATATGTGGAGATGTCTTAAGGATAACAGGTCAAGGGAAGTGTTCGATTCCAATTTTGATTTTCTAGTTTTTTTTGTGGTAGTATTAAGTGTAGTGGTGGTGAAAGATTTGAGGTTTATAGTGTGGTATCGATAGTTGCTGTTGACCTATATAGGTCAAGGGAAGTGTTCGATTCCAATTTTGTTGTGTTTTTTGAGGTAGTGATGATTGTGGATGTGGTTGTAGTTTTGGGTTTCATGATTTGGTATCAAGGGAAGTGCTTCTTCCTTAGACTTTTTACAAGATTGCATGCAAAATAAGCACAAGGAAGAAGAATTCAATAGAGGTACTGAGAAAGACAGCAGAATAACAAAGAACATAAAATAACCCAGTCATACTCAAAGTGTATTGTGGTAACTAACAACAGCTGCAAAGAAGTTAGTCTAAATTAGGATTACAATGATATGTATAAAAGTGGTGCATAGCAAATGTAAGTATAGTACCATCTGGTATCACTGAGACAGAAGTCATTTCAATCTCTTCAGGTGTAATAGGAGGCTCTCCTGACGATGACTTATCCAAGTCTTGATAATTTGATTGTGTTCGACGTACAGCTGATAGTAACTGTGACATTTTCAGTATTCTGAAACACAAGCACATTTAACAAACAGGATTTATTTAATGAATACCACAACCAGGATGAATAAAATTTAAAACGGCAGTTATATGAGTCTGAAAACTATCTTAGCACTTTGTTACAGGAAGTGCAAACAAAGAACTGTATGAAACACTGATACATAGTCCTTCACCTTTAATAAGTTGTCTGTTGTTATGCTTAAAGATAGTAAAAATGCTAATAGGATGGCGTTGGAAAATATAAAAATCCAGCGAAATAACACACTTAAAATGCCTTGTGAACTAAGAAGTGGTGGTGCCTGTTGTGGGTAGACGATATCTGAATGCCAAGTCTAATTTTTAGGACGTCTATCGTACCAGAATGATGTGCCGGTACAGAAATTTATAAAAACAAAATTTGCCGTCACTATACGATCTCACATTTTATAAATGAAATCTTGACTAAATAGCTGATATTTGTTGGAGGCCAAACAAATGAATAAATATGGACTACATCTACTTGAAACGAAAGTTATCCACATACATGTCAAGAAAGCACTGAAACTATCTGGATTTGCACTGCGTAAATTTGCAGGTACACACTTCACAGACACTTGTAAGACACCACTATTAATCAGACATTCTGATAATTTTGTGTGTCACACAATGGTATCGTACTATCTTAAATAAGCAGGTTATGACACGTTTCACGAACTCGCTGGAAATAACGGTACTCACAATCAGGCTATTACAACGCAAATTTAAGAATCTTCAGGTAAACACAGTTTACCCTTTGTGTTTTCCTTAACTGCTTGTCACCGATGCACTTCTGTCAATTTCCCTTGTTTCTGTACCCGAAGAGAACATCGTACACATCCTATGGACAGATAAACACAACCAAATTTGACATACGTCAAATTCTCATAGCAGAGCCACCTATCTCATATGGATGAAATTATTCGAATGGCGCTTGTTTTCAAGTAGTTCCTTCAAACGACAAATGCGCCGTAGACAACCAACTAGTCCACGTTGTGCGTGGATTAATGGCACGAATAGCATGATTACAGTACTTGCATATGGCTCGGTTTTTGTCCACTGTAGCAATTCTGCACGCGATGGCAGCACCGATAACCAGTCCATTGTTAAAAGTTAACGACTCTTCGTTACTACTGCGTCCACCGTTGTAACACATTTCTGGAAACCAATGTTTCCAGACTGAGTTTTGTAAATTTCCCCAAAATGATACCGTTTTGGCAATTTCCCCCCAGATATCGTAAATAATCCAGAATGAAATTTTCACTCTGCAGCGGAGTGTGCGCTGATATGAAACTTCCTGGCAGATTAAAACTGTGTGCCGGACCGAGACTCGAACTCGGGACCTTTTGCTTTTAGCAGGTAAGTGCTCTACCATCTGAGCTACCTAAGCACGACTCACGGCCCGTCCTCACAGCTTTAATGCCACCAGTACCTCGTCTCCTACCTTCCAAACTTCGCAGAAGTTCTCCTGCATACCTTGCAGAGCTTGTGCGAAGTTTGGAGTGTAGGAGACGAGGCATTGAGGGAATTAAATCTGTGAGGACGGGTCAGTGATAATATGGTTACTCAAATATGTAGAGAGATTGTCTACAATCACAACCTTTTTTTTCCTTCCAGTTTCTTCAGCCTGGGCAGCAGTGTTGTCTCAAACGAGTCACTGGAGGTCACTGCGTCACACCACCCTGAACTAGAATGATTGTACCTGCATCCCTTTGGACCTCCCTTTGTCCATTTGTTCTACAGCTGCCCAGTCTTGCAGACGACAAAAGATGGCAAAAGTTCCCCTGTTGCACTGCCACACATCATAATGGACCAACTAAATTTAGAAACGTTACAAAACTTTTCTGGGTATTTTGCACCTCAGTGACAGATAACTCTGTTTTATCAGAATCGTCTGTGAGATTTGTCTCATCTAGATTTCAGATGTATGATGGTGCTACATCTCTCGTTACATTTGACAGATTTTCAATGTATTTACGCGACATGGTTCCATCAATATCTGCCCTGCTGCATTTGATGTTGGTGGCAAATCTTTCAGTCAATTGAGGATGTCGTTGAAGAAAACCTTTTGTATAATCTTTCACTAGTACATTGTTGGAAAATGCTTTCACATTACGCCCTGTTCCATCCAGATAAGATTTTACTACGTAACGCAGATCAGCAGAATTTAGGGGGAAGCCATAATTACTCATCATTTCTATTTACGATGCAAACGCATTCTCCTCATCTCCATTAAAAACGGGCTTCATTCCTGGGGTATTTTGATATTTTTGTTTAAGTTTGTTTAAAATCGTATGTCTTGGGATTTTTAAGTGATCTGCAGCCTTTCTGTGGGAAAATGTACAACTCCTGATACTTTTCAGGCATTGTTCCAACTCTTGAGGTGAATAATCGATGTATCGACGTGCTATTAATTTTCTTTTATATTCACGAACCATAACTATGAGAAATAATAATACAGAACTATAACTAAAATACATTTCGTAGAGATGAGTAGGGTTACTTTGCTCCATTTTAAAAGTGGTGCAAAGTAGACTCACAACTGTTGAAAATATAACGTCACTAATTTATTTTTGAATAAGAGAAAAACAAATGCAAACATATTATCAGGCGAAGTACATTTTAATTTAACATTAAATTCTACAAAAAAATGGTCGTATACTTACCATTCCAGTAATAAAATTCTGTTCTGTAGAGATCACTTTTCAAAAGCAAATTTCAGTTTACTCAACTTCAACTCAACTAAACATAAAATAGCAGACCCAGAAAGTACTGGATGGAAGACTATAATGCCATCTATGATTTAAAGCTGAAAGCTTTTGATTTTAGTTGAAAATTTCTCATACAGAGGACTCTGAAACTTTTTTTCATTTCTGACGCAAAGTAGCCCCCATTGGAGCAATGTAGCCCCAATTTATGGTAACGTGTTACATGGTACGAAGAATGAAATTATGTGACATGTACGCCTACTACGCTGAAGCGCCAAAGAAACTAGTAAAGGCATGCATATCGAAATGGAGAGATATGTAAACAGGCAGAATACGACGCTGTGGTCGGTAACACCCATATAAGGCAACAATTGTCTGGCAGAAGTTGTTAGATTGGCTACTGCTCCTCCAATGGCAAGTAATCAATATTTAAGTGAGTCTAAACGTGGTGTTATAGTTGGCCCCCGAGCGATAGGACACAGCATCTCCGAGGTAGCGAGGAAGTGCTGATTTTCCCATACGTCCATTTCACGAGTGCACTGTGAATATCAGGAATCCAGTAAAACATCAAATCTCCGAAATCGCTGTGATCGGAATAAGATCCTGCAAGAACAGGACCAACGCCAACTGAAGAGACTCCTTCAGCTTGACAGAAATGCAACCCTTTCCACAAACTGGAACAGATTTCAATGCTGGGCCATCAACAAGTGTCAGTGTGCAAACCATTCAACGAAACATCATTCATATGGGCTTTTGGAACCAAAGTCCCACTTGTGTACCCGTGATGCCTGCATGACACAAATCTCCACACCTCGCTTGGGCCTGTCAACACCAACAGTGAACTGTTGATGGCTAGAAACATGTTGCCTGGTCGGTCAAGTCTCGTTTCAAATTGTAGTGAGTGGATGGACGTGTACGGGTATGGAGACAACCTCATGGATCCATGGACCCTGGATCTCAGCAGGGGACTTTTCAAGCTGGTGTGAGACTCTGTAATGGTGTGGGATGTGTGCAGTTGGAGTGATATGGGACCTCTGATATGTCTAGATACGACTCTGACAGGTGGCATGTATGTAAGCATCCTTTCTGATCACGCACATCCACTCATGTCCATTATGCAGTCTGATGGACTTGAGCAATTCCAGCAGGACAATGCGACAACCCCACACATCCAGAAGGCGAGGGCCAAATGCAAAACGTCAGGTAGAAGAAGGAGAGAGTTCTGTGTATCATTGCGTACGTTACGCCACGCATTTCAGTTCTCGTAAAAGAGCTGCATGGAGGCATAAAAGGCAAATTAACGGCGGTCTACTGAGCCAAAACCACAAAAATACAGGCAGAATCGATCGACGAATATACATTCCGAAAAGAGGAACTGAAGAAGAGAGTAGTAGAGTTCCACATATACTCTGTACAACCCAAGCAGGCTTTGAGGGTAGTTCTGAAACGTCTTCCAATTTCTGCAGAACCGAAGGATGCCAAGGAGGAACTCATAGGGGAAGGCTTTTTAGTGTCAGAAGTACAACAGTTCTCAAAGCCAGGGGAAGGAACAAGAGGCTGCAAGAAGGAGACAAACTTCTTGGTGGTGGTAGAAAAAAATGAGGATGTTAAGCCTTAAAATAACAGTAGAAAATTACAACAAGACTGAAGGGCTAGGTCAGTGCCATCGCTGCCAGAGGTTCGACCACTTGAGCAAAAAAAGTGGTTCAAATGACTCTGAGCACTATGGGACTTAACTTCTCAGGTCATCAGTCCCCTAGAACTTAGAACTACTTAAACCTAACTAACCTAAGGACATCACACACATCCAGGCCCGAGGCAGGATTCTAACCTGCGACCGTAGTGGTCGTGAGGTTCCAGACTGTAGCGCCTAGCATCGCTCGGCCACTCCAGCCGGCTACGAGTAAAAACTGTGAACTATAGCCAAGGTGCATGAAATGCACAGGCCCACACACGACGAGTCTTTGCAGCCTCGGGAGAACACAAAGCCCAGTGTGCGCAAATTGTAAGGGCTCCCACCTGGCTGATTACCGCGGTTGCGAATATCATCAAAGATTAATTCAAAACCAGAGGCAAAGCAAGCCTACCACTGCAGTCCCTGCTGTCTCTGACAACCAAACTCAGCAACAAGAAAAGTTTAGGTACCAGCCACAGCAATTCCCGGCACTAGAGCCAGGACAGAACGCGTGGGCTATCCACTCCAGTGCCAACGCTAAAGTACCCCCCCCCCCCGTGCCGCCACCACCAGCAGCGCCACAAGCGAGCGCGCCCCCACCATCACGGAACCTCCAATGGTCACAGAGGCGAGCACGCCACCACAGCTACATCCCGCATCCACCAGCAGCCCAGCCAACTGCAGTTAGCTAAGTAGCTGCACCTCCACCACCAGATCCTCCGGCAATGCAGCCAGCTGCACCTGGCACAGAAGATATCAGAACCGCTCCACGACCCCCACTAGAGGCACATGAGGCGACGTCAAGCACTAGTGGCGACCTCTTTAGTTTACTGAAAGAATTCAGGTAAATAAAGGCACTGTTTGCGGGACTGAACCTAAGCATACTTGTCCAAAAAGCTAAAGAAATACTGGCAAAGGTCCGAGAGGAAATAGATAGTTTTTCAAGATGATGGTAATAGTAGAAGCAGCTATAACATTATTTGCCAATGGACCTAGATAGAAGAAGATCCTTTCGAATTTTAAATTGGAATGCCCATGGCCTGACGGATAAAACCCTGCAGCTACAGTCCTTTCTTGACCGGCACGCCATAGATGTTGCCTGCACCATGAAGACGGGTCTATTGCCGACCGATCGATTTAAGGTGCGCAATTACTCGAACCACAGGGTCGGTCGACAAAACTACCCAGGCAGAGGAGTAGCGGTCCTTATGAAGCGGAGGATTTGCCACTGAACAATCGACATACCAAATTTGGTCACATTCGAGGCGGCCAGGCTAGAATTAAACATAGGCAACCAAGTATTTAAAATAATATCGGCCTATAAACCCCCACGACCAACCATAAACGTCAGGGACCTTTAGGCCTTATTCGACAACGACGAGCGAGTCATAGTAGTGGGGGACATGAACTCCAAGCATGGGGACTGGGTCTGCGCCGCCGAAAACGGCAGTGAGTGGAGACTGAGACGATTTTTCGAGAGCAATCCCTCTCTGGGGGTAATCTCTCCATAAAAGCCGACTCATATCTCATTCCAAACCCAGCAGAGGCCAGATATCCTGGATATCTTCCTGTGTAAGGGCCTGCCATGGAGGGCTGCAAGAACAGTTCACTACAAGTTGGACTCAGACCACAGCCCAGTTGTCCTGGAATGTGCCAGTGTCGAAGACCAAATGCGGAGGATGGCAAAAACAAATATAACACCCTGGTAGAACATCATCTAGAGGACACACCGCAAATGAGGAATGAAGCAGAGGTGGATACACCGATACAGTACTTTACGAACATCCTCCAGACTTGTGCTCGAGAGACGAACACCAGGCAAATCACCCAACCAGGTGCCAGGGACCTGCCCCCTGATATCTGAGACCTGCTGGTCGAAAAGCGGCGGGTGAGGAGGGATTGGCAGACTTTTCGCTATCCCGCCGATCGTCGCCTGCTTTGACGACAAGAAGCCCAGGTAAAGCGAAGGCTACAGGAGCACAGAGGCCTCAGCTGGGAAGAACAGCTCAGATAGGTAGAACAGGATAAAAGAGAAGCGTGGAAGATCATGAAAGCGATGAAGGCTACACGCAGGGTAGAAAGGCCACTCTGAGGAGAAAACGGATTAGTTTATGGCAATGAGGAGAAGCCAAAAGTGTTAACAACATCGCTGGAGTCACAGTTCAGAATTCACGTCATCGTCGATGACGTGAGTGATAGGCAGGCAGAAATAATAATCGGACAAGTGGCTCAGCGGACGAAAGAGAGGATAGAAACAGAATTTACGCCGGTTCCTAATCGCCTTATATGTGCCTACGTCAGACAACTAGGGAACAAAAATCCCCCAGTCTGACAAAGTTTGTTACCCTTATCGAAAACCCCTTCCTCCTACCGCAATCACTCACCTCACCGCCATATATAACGAGGGCCCTTCCCCAACTTACTTCTCAGCCGTGTGGAAAACAGCTCAGGCTGTAATCCTAGCCAAGGCCAATAAAAAGCCCATCCTGACCGAGAGCTAGAGACCCATTTCACCCCTGTGCTTTCTAAGGAAAGTACTGGAGTGCCTTATCCACAGAGCCCTTACCCGATTCCTGAGAGACAATAACATAATCACCCCTGAGCAGTTTGGCTTCCGTCCTGAACATAGCACTGTCCATCAATCCCTACGTCTGGTGGGACACATGTGCAAGGCGGGAGATATACAACATAGCACAGTAGCGGTATTTCTCGACATCGAGAAAGCGTTCGACAAAATCTGGCATGATTGCTTAATATACATGTTACTCCACTTAGGACAGAAATAAAGTTACGTTCGAAGATGTGTGCAGTATGTAAGACAATCAACGTAACTAAAAACATATAAAAATATAATACTGTATTTATATGAAATCAGTGTTTTGTAGGAGCAGGTTCGTTATCAGTAACTGATGGAATTTTGTGAACACGTTTTCATCAGTTCAGACTTGGCGGGTCGTCCTGACTGTATCCTTCCGCGCGCGAGCGGTGTAGGTTGCACCTTAATTTTTCGAGATCTTCGCCGTTTATTTTTTTCGACAGTAAATGTTGTACTCCACGGACTCTGTAGCATCGAAAAATTGGATCAAAACTTGATGGAAACTTTTGCGTGTTCAGCATTTGAATTTCTTTCCACGATACCACTACTTCGTTGCCACTGGGCTTTAATAGTTTGAACAGCATTGTAGCATTGTCAAAATTTTCATTACTGGTAGTTATGTTGCTTGCATTTTGATTTATTCGAATATTAAATGTTTCTGGCACTTCATCTGGTATAATGAAAGTTTACTTTCATTATTTGCATTTGAGTCCCCCGTAATATTTTTGAATAATGATGTTGATAATTGGTCATCCACAGCATAGTTTGCAAACTCTTGACGATCAGAATCATGTAAGTACAGTTATGTGGCAAGTACAGTCCCATGTTTTCTTTATACAGTACAGATAGATTTAAACAATCGTCCCCGTCATCCATTTGGACAACCACACGTTGCCATTTCACAGCCAACACAGTACATATTAGCATTCTCTTTGACGAAGTAAGTATAGTCATCCACGTACATAATATCTTCAATATTGCTACTTGCTTGACAAAATATTTCATAACGCAAGATTTCTCGCTCGCCCATTGTCAAACTGAATCGACCTTTCCTTGTAGTATGCTTCAAAGGTCTTCGCGATAAAGTCCACTAATGCACCCATATTAAAAACTTTTCAGCACTGCGTCCGTAAAAATTTGCATGTAGGATTCACAATAATTATTTGTGTTATTTCCCAATGTTAAGTAATTGGTGCGATATGCAGCACTCCTCACTCCGCCCCAATAAATATTTTAGGTGTATTTCTAGCATTTTATTGCCGGCCGCAGGTGGCCGAGCGGTTCTAGGTGCTTCAGTCTGGAACCGCGCCACCTCTACGGTCGTAGGTCCGAATCCTGCCTCGGGCAAGGATGTGTGTGATGTCCTTAGGTAAGTTAGGTTTAAGTAGTTCTAAGTTCTAGGGGACTGATAAACTGAGATGTTAAGTCCCATAGTGCTCAGAGCCATTTTTTTTAGCATTTTATTTTTCTTCACTTACTCATTAAATAAATCAGGCATACTGACTTCGGCTTCTTGCACTGTATTGGCATCCATCAAAGTTTAGAATTTACTCTTAACCGGTTGTCGATCGTCTTTAGTAACGTCATGATCACTTTCCCACAACCAACTTCAAAGATTTCGATTAACACGTAATTTGCAGAGAGGTGACCTATTGCTTGAAAGTACGTCTCGTAAGGTATTCCTTTCCGCGCTGCTGTCATCTGTCATAACTATTTTTGGGAGAAAAGCCTTTGGAATCTCCTCTCTTTTTTTTCTGATTCAAAGGCGTGTATATTTTCTTGAGACTGACTTGGGTACAAACTGACAACAAGAGGCAAAGCACCAGTTTTTGTTGCAGCGAACATAAATGTAACACAAGTACACTATGTGATTAAAAGTATCCGGACACCTAGTTGAAAATGACTTATAATTTCGTGTTGCCCTCCATTGGTAATGCTGGAATTCAATATGGTGTTGGCACACCTTTAGCCTTGATGACAGCTTCCGCTCTCGCAGGCATACGTTCAATCAGGTGCTGGAAGGTTTATTGGGGAATGGCAGCCCATTCTTCACGGAGAACTGCAATGAGGTGAGGTATAGATGTCGGTCGGTGACCCGCCAGGGTAGCTGAGAGCGCTAACGCGCTGCTTCCTGGACTCGGGTAGGCGCGCCAGCCCCGGATCGAATCCGCCAGGTGGATTAACGAGGGGGGCCGATGTGCCGGCCAGCCTGGATGTGGTTTTTAGGCGGTTTTCCACATCCCACTAGGTGAATACTGGACTGGTCCCTATGTTCCACTTCAGTTACATGGCTCGCAGACATCTGAGCACTTTCGCACTTTTCCATGGATTACAGTCGATGCAGACAGTTGGGGTACACTAATTCCGTCCCGGGGGGTACGGGGTGGCAGCAGGAAGGGCATCCGGCCACCCCATAAACATTAACATGCCAAATCCGGTTAATGATGGCTGACCCGGCGTAACTGTGGGACAAGGCTCAAACGATAGATAGATAGAACAGATGTCGTTTGGTGAGGCCTGGCACGAAGTCGGCATTCCAAAACATCCCAAATGTGTTCTATACGATTCAGGTCAGGACTCTGTGCAGGCCAGGGATGTTATTGTCATGTAACCACTCCGCCAAAGGCCGTGAATTATGAACAGGTGGTCGATCGTGTTGAAAGATTGAGAGAAGGAAAGCTCTTCACTGTCACCAAAGACGAAAAAAGTGCCACAAAGTACAAAAGCAGAAAAAGGTTTCATCGAGGATGTGATTAATACACTTGAAAAAGAACTAACAATACTGAGGAAAAAAATTTGTACTAAGACAAAACTGTATGCTGAGAAAGAAAAACAAATTACTGGCTCATGTTTTATGCAGACAGAGGAAACAGTGCCATACATAGCCTTCTGTTTCGACACAGGACTAAACAACAAATGATTGAAGAACACGTGATATACATAAAAATCTTTACAGTAACACAAATTACATATTGCGTGAAATGCAGGAAGAGAACACAGTGGCGTCGGGAAGACGTAACCGAAACCTTGCTTACAGCTCATTGTCTAGGAAAACTTATATTTGTGTAAGTAACATGATGGGTATACCATTACCGGGTTTTGTAACTTAAAAAGAATGGGTATCGAATTCTTTTCGGCTAGCATATTTAGATTAGTCGATTGGTTAATCTCGAGCTTATGTATAATTATGTGTGTTTCAAGTAAGCGGAATTATGGTGGTTTCTTGTTACCGGTACTTCATATCTGCACACAATTGTGTTAAACATATTGCTGATTGTGACACATAAAATATTTTTACTACACTGAAAGTTCTCATGGTGGTTGCATATGCATTAGTGTCAGTATTCAGCCCCTTTGTATGTTTCTACCGTTCCGATACGTCATTACTGTTCAGTTTTCGTAAGTGAATGTTAGTTTAATCGTAGTACTGACTGGGAATACGTCGAGCACTGCTACCGCTTCTCGGCAGCGACCCGCGAGCTCCAGGGACGCCTATTTCCTTTTCCGAGATGAGTCAACACCGCCTATCTAGAAGGCTGTGGTTCAGTAGGAGGCAATAGTGCCTTGAAACATGCACGAGTTTGTTACGCTAATTCCCTTTCTAAATTCGCGCGTCCTCCAATCGTGCACTGCTTTGAAACGCAAATTTTTCTTCCAAACACTTGATTAGGGCAATGCACGGGAAAACTTCGAGCGCTTGTTTCACGCCGCTCGCATTTCGTCCGTTACTCATGGTTGTTATCCAATGCGTAGCGTATGAGTTTACGTTTGTACCTTTTGCTGTCGGTTAATATGAAACTTTTGAAGGACATAATTGATGGCATTGTGGAGAATTTTGAAATCGTGGAATATGATGGAGACAATGATACTTACACTACTGGCCATTAAAATTGCTACACCAAGATGAAATGCAGATGATAAATGGGTATTCATTGGACAAATATATTATACTAGAACTGACATGTGACTACATTTTCACGCAATTTGGGTGCATAGATCCTGAGAAATCAGTACCCAGAACAACCACCTCTGGTCGTAATAAAGGCCTTGATACGCCTGGGCATTGAGTCAAACAGAGCTTGGATGGCATGTACAGGTACTGCTGCCCATGCAGCTTCAATACGATACCACAGTTCATCAAGCGTAGTGACTGGCGCATTGTGACGAGCCAGTTGCTCGGCCACCATTGACCAGACGTTTTCAATTGGTGAGAGATCTGGAGAATGTGCTGGACAGGGCAGCAGTCGAACATTTTCTGTATCCAGAAAGGCCCGTACAGGACCTGCAAAATGCGGTCTTGCATTATCCTGCTGAAATGTAGGGTTTCGCAGGAATCGAATGAAGGGTAGAGCCATGGTTCGCAACACATCTGAAATGTAACGTCCACTGTTCAAAGCGCCGTCAATGCGAACAAGAGGTGACCGAGAAGTGTAACCAATGTGCGGCCCATACCATCACGCCGGGTGATACTTCAGTTTGGTGATGACGAATACACACTTCCAATGTGCGTTCACCGCAATGTCGCCAAACACGGAGGCGACCATCATGATGCTGTAAACAGAACCTGGATTCATCCGAAAAAATGACGTTTTGCCATTCGTGCACCCAGGTTCGTCGTTGAGTACACCATTGCAGGCGCTCCTGTCTGTGATGCAGAGTCAAGGGTAACCGCAGCCATGGTCTCCGAGCTGATAGTTCGTGCTGCTGCAAACGTCGTCGAACTGTTCGTGCAGATGGTTGTTGTCTTGCAAACGTCCCCATCTGTTGTCTCAGGGATCGAGACGTGGCTGCACGATCCGTTACAGGCGTGCGGATGAGATGCCTGTCATCTCGACTGCTAGTGATACGAGGCCGTTGGGATCCAGCATGGCGTTCCGTATTACCCTCCTGAACCCACCGATTCCACATTCTGCTAACAGTCGTTGGATCTCGACCAACGCGAGCAGCAATGTCTCGATACGATAAACCGCAATCGCAATAGACTACAATCCGACCTTTATCAAAGTCGGAAACGTGATGGTACGCATTTCTCCTCCTTATACGAGGCATCACAACAACGTTTCACTAGGCAACGCCGGTCAACTGCTATTTGTGTATGAGAAATCGGTTGGAAACTTTCCTCATGTCAGCACGTTGTAGGTGTCGCCACCGGCGCCAACCTTGTGTGAATGCTCTGAAACGCTAATCATTTGCATATCACAGCATCTTCTTCCTGCCGGTTAAATTTCGCGTCTGTAGCACATCATCTTCGTGGTGTAGCAATTTTAATGGCCAGTACAGTAGCAATGCAAAATTCGAAGCATCTTGTGAAGATGATGTTATTCTCAACAAGAGACAATGATCTTAGAAAAGTACCTAATTGTCATATTTCGGAAAAAAAGAAGGGCACGACTAGAAACTTTAATTATAAAGCAAATATAGGAATCGAGTTTTTAAAAGTAACTGAGAGCACCTTAAAAACTTCACTATTAATGTGAGGAGGACGGAATGTCCTAATAGAGAGTAGCTACAATTATTCCTGTCAAGTTAATGTCACCCAAGCATAGAGCCTGCTGCGTTGTTCTAAAGATCCTATAATGCAATTTGAACCGTATTTTGAAGGTTGCAGGACAGCTATAGCAGCCAAATCTTATCATGAAATGACTACCATTGAGGAATGTGAGAAAAACGCGTTGATTACGTTGTGTAATACCCCAAAACTTCACTTGACCGCGAAGTTATGTATGTATATGAACAATGACGTCATCGAACCTAAGGGACATCAGTGACATTATTGAAAGTTTAAAGCAAAAGAAGTGTTTAACATAACTCTACATATGTCTGTTAAAGAAGAACCAATTGTGCACGTTATGCTGACACTTATTTGACTGATGAAATGTGTTCGTTGTTACAAGTGGAAACTGTGCTCAAACAAATACACTATGTGATCAAAAGTGTTGTATCCTAGCAAGTACTGCCACCCGAGCCCGCTGCCAAAAAGGTTGGCAGCATCAAAGTCCGGACGCCGTCCGCATAAGCAGCGCCAGCGATACAGGAAATCGCCGCAAGTCTGCGCGCGCCACCGCTGGCTTCTGGCTTCTTAAGCGCTGGAGTCGCGAGCGCTAGGACAATTCTGGATTCGCCACTCAGTTGTATACTCGCCACCGAATTGTGTACCTGCTAGTCAGTTGTGTGTTCATCGCAGCAGAGTTGTTGTTTGTCGTCAGCCGACGCTGACCAAGCCGCTCCGACTCGAACTAGACAGATTTCTGTAGACCATGTTCACCCCTGTGTTCTGTATCGTCGTTAATAAAGATAAGTACCGACTTTCATTTAATCCGAGTGTTTGGGTTTTCATCTTTCTGTTCACTGTTCCAGCGGACCGGTCGGCCCGCTATTAAAAGTGTGGCGGTGACTTCATAGGCCGTTTCTACAGCGAAGTGTTGTCGCTACGAAGGCCGCCACAAAAAAAAGTATCCGAACATCCCCTAAAATACACATTTTTCATATTAGGTTCATTATGCTGTCACATACTGCTAGGTACTCTATATCAGCGACCTCAGTAGTCATTAGACATCGTGAGATAGCAGAATGGGGCGCTTCGCGGAACTCACGGATTTCGAACGTGGACAGGTGATTGGGTGTCACTTGTGTTATACGTCTGTGCGTGAGATTTCCACACTCCTAACATACCCAGGTCCACTGTTTCCGATGTGATAGTGAAGTGGAAAGGTGAGGGGACACGTACAGCTCAAAGCGTACAGGCCGACGTGGTCTGTTGACTGTCAGAGACCGCCGAAAGTTGGAGAGGGTCGCAATGTGTAATAGGCAGACATCTATCCAGGCCATCACACCGGAATTCCAAATTGCATTAGGACCCACTGCAAGTACTATGACAGTTAGGCGGGAGGTGAGAAAACTTGGATTTCATGGTCGAGCGGCTGCTCATAAGCCATACATCATGCCGATAAATGCCAAACGAGGCTTGGTGTAAGGAGCGTAAACATTGGACGATTGAACAGTAGAGAAACTTTGTGTGAAGTGACGAAACACGGTACAGAATGTGGGGATCCGATGTCAGGGTTTTGGGTATGGCGAAAGCCTGGTGAACGTCATCTACCAGTAAAATTCGGAGGCGGTGGTGTTATGATGTGGTCATGTTTTTCTTGGAATGGGCTTGCACCCCCTGTTGTTTTGCGTGGCACTATCACAGCACAGGCCTACACTGATGCTTTAAGCACTTTCTTGCTTCCCACTGTTGAAGAGCAATTCGGGGTGACCATGAAGCTACTGTAATAAGCATATGTTAACGAGCTTGCCTTCTCTCAGTCGTTTATGATACCTTTTGGCCAGAGGCTAGAACAGCAGCACAAGTGGCTTAAAAAGGCACTGCGGTCTACTCTGTGATCTTCATTTGTTGAAGTTTCAATAATTCGGCCTGGGAATTTCGTAAATAATTGTGCAACAGATCGTAGCCTTTTGAAAGTTAATATCATCACTTCTTCTACAGATCTGAACCTACTGCAGGCCCGGTTCGGGAACGTGTTTCACGTGAGCGACTTGTTGGGCGCCGTCCCCCTCCCTTCTTTTCCCTCCTACACCTTCATTCGCATCAGTTTTCGTTAGTAATTGTAAAAAGCACTGTGTACAAATCTTGGACTAGGGCGCCCATGGCACTACAGAGGAGTGATAATTATTAGACTCAAGACTGTTTTTTCTTCAAATAAACACATTTTACAGTTTAGAAATATTTAGTCGACAAATGAAAATACCTTAGTATTTTGGGTGCATCTGTTAAATTTAATGAGCTATTGAACACCTCTTAGGATTGTTTCTATAAGTCTTGAGCATGAATTTTTGACATCTTCATCATGATGCTGTATTTGGATCAGTTCCTCCCTGAGCTGCAACCTCATTGTAATGCTGATCTTCCTCAACTTCTGCTTAACAACTGCCTACAAATTCGCTGCAGAGTTCATATATGGGCTATTTCCAGGCCATGGCGAAGTTTTTATATTATTTTCAGTTAAGAACTGGGTGACTGACTTCGCTTTATGGCAATGTGCGCCATCGTGTATGATCAACAAGTCACGGTCAGGAAACCATTCCTTCATTTGAGGTAAAAGCCTCTTTTTCAAAACTTCCAGTACACAGGGTGTACATAAAGTCCGAGAACACTTTAAATTACACTCCTGGAAATGGAAAAAAGAACACATTGACACCGGTGTGTCAGACCCACCATACTTGCTCCGGACACTGCGAGAGGGCTGTACAAGCAATGATCACACGCACGGCACAGCGGACACACCAGGAACCGCGGTGTTGGCCGTCGAATGGCGCTAGCTGCGCAGCATTTGTGCACCGCCGCCAACAGTGTCAGCCAGTTTGCCGTGGCATACGGAGCTCCATCGCAGTCTTTAACACTGGTAGCATGCCGCGACAGCGTGGACGTGAACCGTATGTGCAGTTGACGGACTTTGAGCGAGGGCGTATAGTGGGCATGCGGGAGGCCGGGTGGACGTACCGCCGAATTGCTCAACACGTGGGGCGTGATGTCTCCACAGTACATCGATGTTGTCGCCAGTGGTCGGCGGAAGGTGCACGTGCCCGTCGACCTGGGACCGGACCGCAGCGACGCACGGATGCACGCCAAGACCGTAGGATCCTACGCAGTGCCGTAGGGGACCGCACCGCCACTTCCCAGCAAATTAGGGACACTGTTGCTCCTGGGGTATCGGCGAGGACCATTCGCAACCGTCTCCATGAAGCTGGGCTACGGTCCCGCACATCGTTAGGCCGTCTTCCGCTCACGCTCCAACATCGTGCAGCCCGCCTCCAGTGGTGTCGCGACAGGCGTGAATGGAGGGACGAATGGAGACGTGTCGTCTTCAGCGATGAGAGTCGCTTCTGCCTTGGTGCCAATGATGGTCGTATGCGTGTTTGGCGCCGTGCAGGTGAGCGCCACAATCAGGACTGCATACGACCGAGGCACACAGGGCCAACACCCGGCATCATGGTGTGGGGAGCGATCTCCTACACTGGCCGTACACCACTGGTGATCGTCGAGGGGACACTGAATAGTGCACGGTACATCCAAACCGTCATCGAACCCATCGTTCTACCGTTCCTAGACCGGCAAGGGAACTTGCTGTTCCAACAGGACAATGCACGTCCGCATGTATCCCGTGCCACCCAACGTGCTCTAGAAGGTGTAAGTCAACTTCCCCTGGCCAGCAAGATCTCCGGATCTGGCCCCCATTGAGCATGTTTGGGACTGGATGAAGCGTCGTCTCACGCGGTCTGCACGTCCAGCACGAACGCTGGTCCAACTGAGGCGCCAGGTGGAAATGGCATGGCAAGCCGTTCCACAGGACTACATCCAGCATCTCTACGATCGTCTCCATGGGAGAATAGCAGCCTGCATTGCTGCGAAAGGTGGATATACACTGTACTAGTGCCGACATTGTGCATGCTGTGTTGCCTGTGTCTATGTGCCTGTGGTTCTGTCAGTGTGATCATGTGATGTATCTGACCCCAGGAATGTGTCAATAAAGTTTCCCCTTCCTGGGACAATGAATTCACAGCGTACTTATTTCAATTTCCAGGAGTGTATTTATTGCACAAGAACTAAACATTGTACTGATGTCATACATATAGCATTTGGAAGAGAAACTCTGAAAGTTTTTTTTACAAACATTCGATATGTGAACCTTGAGTGACCCGGCAGATGTCAATACGGTAATCGGATTCTTGCCATACCCGTCACAGCATGGCATCGTCAACTGCGGCAGTCGCTTCCCATATTCTCTCCCGGAGCTCTGCTGCACCATGTGGTATAAACGGTACATACACCAGAACTTTAATGTGTCCCCAAAGAAAAAAGTCACATGGAGTGAGATCTGGCGATCAGGGAAGGAAAATATATATTGAGAGGCCAGTGTCAAAATAACTTATTGCCCAAACCGACCATTTGTGAGTCAAACATATCCTTTTAGATTGAAGGGAGTTACTCCAGAATATAATACAATACGACATAAGCGAACGAAAATAAGAAAAGTAGACCAATTTTCGCGTCGAACGATCACCACTTCAGATACCATTCAAACAGTAAAAATGGCACCATTAAGTTTTTGAACATGATCCTGAATGTGGGCTTTCCAAGACAGTTTACTATCTATGTGAACACCTAGAAATTTGAACTGTTCAGTTTCACTAATCATATGCTCATTCTGTAAAATTAAAACGTCAGGTTATTGTTGAATGGTGTGTTAGAAACTGTTAAAACTGAGTCTTGCTATGATTTAGCTTTAGTTTATTTTCTACAAGCCATAAACGTAGGTCATTTGAATCTGAGCCAATGTTGCACACAACATCCTTTACTACCAAGCTAGTGTCCTCAACAAACAGAAATATTTTAGAGTTAGCTGTAATACTAGAGGGCATATCATTTATATAAATAAGGAACAGGAGTGACCCCAACACTGATCCCTGGGGCACCCCCCACTTGACCGTACCCCACTCAGACCCCACATCACAGCCATGCTCAACATTATGAATAATGGTATTTTGCTGTCTGTTGCTAAAGTAAGAGGTGAACCAATATTGAGCTACTCCCTGTATTCCGTAATAGTCCAAGTTCTGGAGCAATATTTTGTGATCTATACAATCAAACGCATTAGTTAAATAAAAAAATATGCCTAGCGTTCGAAAAATATAAAAATATTACTAGCATTCGAAACCTTTTGTTTACCCATCCACTACCTGACAGAGAAAAGAGATTATAGCATTTCCAGTTGTTAAGCGACTTCTACAGCCGAAGTGTACATTTCATAGCAAATCGTGTGATATAAAATCATCAATTATCCTTACATACACAGACTTTTCAATAACTTTAGCCAACTCTGATGGCATAGAAATGTGTCTTAAATTGTCTACATTCATCTACATCTACGTCTACATCCATACTCCGCAAGCCACCTGACGGTGTGTGGCGGAGGGTACCTTGAGTACCTCTATCGGTTCTCCCTTCTATTCCAGTCTCGTATTGTTCGTGGAAAGAAGGATTGTCGGTGTGCTTCTGTGTGGGCTCTAATCTCTCTGATTTTATCCTAATGGTCTCTTCACGAGACATACGTAGGAGGGAGCAATATACTGCTTGACTCTTCGGTGAAGGTATGTTCTCGAAACTTTAACAAAAGCCCGTACCGAGCTACTAAGCGTCTCTCCTGCAGAGTCTTCTACTGGAGTTTATCTATCATCTCTGTAACACTTTTGCGATTACTAAATGATCCTGTAACGAAGCACGCTGCTCTCCACTGCATCTTCTCTATCTCTTCTATCAACCCTATCTGGTACAGATCCCACACTGCCGAGCAGTATTCAAGCAGTGGGCGAACAAGTGTACTGTAACCTACTTCCTTTGTTTTCGGATTGCATTTCCTTAGGGTTCTTCCAATGAATCTCAGTCTGGCATCTGCTTTACCAACGATCAACTTTATATGATCATTCCATTTTAAATCACTCCTAATGCGTACTCCCAGATAATTTATGTAATTAACTGTTTCCAGTTGCTGATCTGCTATTTTGTAGCTAAATGATAAGGGATCTATCTTTATGTATTCGCAGCACATTAAACTTTTCTACATTGAGATTCAATTGCCATTCCCTGCACATTATCCCTTCCTCCCTTTTTATAAAATGGCTTTACTACTGAGTACTTTCATCATTCAGGAAACTGACCATTCCTAAAGGAAAAATTACAAATATGGCTAAATACAGGGCTAACATGTGCAGTACAGTACTTACAGTATTTCAGACATCAATCTCGGAAAGGCATTTGACAAGAGGACTATATGATTCCCTGTAGAAACTAAATTTTTATTTAATTCACCAGAAATGCTCCGAAAATGATTGTTAAATACTATACATATATCTGATTTATCAATAACAGAAATATTTTTACTACAAACTGACTTTATATCATCGACTTTGTGCTGCTGACCAGACACTTCCTTCACAAAAAATAGTATAAATGGCTCTGTGCACTATGGGACTCAACTGCTGAGGTCATTAGTCCCCTAGAACTTAGAACTAGTTAAACCTAAATAACCTAAGGACATCACAAACATCCATGCCCGAGGCAGGATTCGAACCTGCGACCGTAGCAATCTTGCGCTTCCAGACTGCCACTTCCTTCACAACTGACCATATGGTTTTTCTTGAAAAACTGGTGATTAAGCATGAGTAAATTACCACATATTTCATAAATTTCACAATTAAACCATTTAGGTATTCAAACTGCACAAAAAGAAATTGTAGATTGTAACGGTTTTTTATCTCATTTGGTTCGTTATTGTTTGTCATGTTTGTTCGGGGCAGATTTCCCATGACACTTGTTCAAGTTCATCTTTGATCCATTAACTCAGTTTTTTATTACAGAGGGCAGCTAACCCTCTGACTGAACACGCTGAGCTACCATGCCGGCATGTTTCGAACTGCTGCTCACCCGGTCATTCGATTGTAAACCTACTACTCTTCCGATAATGCTATCAATATAGTTCACAACTAGCTCATATACTTATTACATGGTATTTCTCGAGAAACATCAAAGCTGATTCTTTTGTGTAATGTTGTGAACAACATTAAGAACTAGTTGTTTCTAGCTATTAATGGTGTTGCATGTTGTTGTTGTTGTGGTCTTCAGTCCTGAGACTGGTTTGATGCAGCTCTCCATGCTACTCTATCCTGTGCAAGCTTCTTCATCTCCCAGTACCTACTGCAACCTACATCCTTCTGAATCTGCTTAGTGTATGCATCTCTTGGTCTCCCCCTACGATTTTTACCCTCCACGCTGCCCTCCAATACTAAATTGGTGATCCCTTGATGCCTCAAAATATGTCCTACCAACCGATCCCTTCTTCTGGTCAAGTTGTGCCACAAACTCCTCTCCTCCCCAATCCGATTCAGTACCTCCTCATTAGTTATGTGATCTACCCATCTAATCTTCAGCATTCTTCTGTAGCACCACATTTCGAAAGCTTCTATTCTCTTCTTGTCCAAACTATTTATCGTCCATGTTTCACTTCCATACATGGCTACACTCCATACAAATACTTTCAGAAAAGACTTCCTGACACTTAAATCTATACTCGATGTTAACAAATTTCTCTTCTTCAGAAACGCTTTCCTTGCCATTGCCAGTCTACATTTTATATCCTCTCTACTTCGACCATCATCGGTTATTTTGCTCCCCAAATAGCAAAACTCCTTTACTACTTTAAGTGTCTCATTTCCTAATCTAATACCCTCAACATCACCCGACTTACTTCGACTACATTCCATTATCCTCGTTTTGCTTTTGTTGATGTTCATCTTATATCCTCCCTTCAAGACACCATCCATTCCGTTCAACTGCTCTTCCAAGTCCTTTGCTGTCTCTGACAGAATTACAATGTCATCGGCGAACCTCAAAGTTTTTATTTCTTCTCCATGGATTTTAATACCTACTCCGAATTTTTCTTTTGTTTCCTTCACTGCTTGCTCAATATACAGATTGAATAACATCGGGGAGAGGCTACAACCCTGTCTTACTCCCTTCCCAACCACTGCTTCCCTTTCGTGTCCCTCGACTCTTATAACTGCCATCTGGTTTCTGTACAAATTGTAAATGGCCTTTCGCTCCCTGTATTTTACCCCTGCCACCTTTAGAATTTGAAAGAGAGTATTCCAGTCAACATTGTCAAAAGCTTTCTCTAAGTCTACAAATGCTAGAAACGTAGGTTTGCCTTTCCTTAATCTTTCTTCTAAGATAAGTCGTAAGGTCAGTATTGCCTCACGTGTTCCAGTATTTCTACGGAATCCAAACTGATCTTCCCCGAGGTCGGCTTCTACCAGTTTTTCCATTCGTCTGTAAAGAATTCGTGTTAGTATTTTGCAGCTGTGGCTTATTAAACTGATTGTTCGGTAATTCTCACATCTGTCAACACCTGCTTTCTTTGGGATTGGAATTATTACATTCTTCTTGAAGTCTGAGGGTATTTCGCCTGTTTCATACATCTTGCTCACCAGATGGTAGAGTTTTGTCAGGACTGGCTCTCCCAAGGCCGTCAGTAGTTCCAATGGAATGTTGTCTACTCCGGGGGCCTTGTTTCGACTCAGGTCTTTCAGTGCTCTGTCAAACTCTTCACGCAGTATAGTATCTCCCATTTGATCTTCATCTACATCCTCTTCTATTTCCATAATATTGTCCTCAAGTACATCACCCTTGTATAGACCCTCTATATACTCCTTCCACCTTTCTGCCTTCCCTTCTTTGCTTAGAACTGGGTTTCCATCTGAGCTCTTGATGTTCATAGAAGTGGTTCTCTTATCTCCAAAGGTCTCTTTAATTTTCCTGTAGGCAGTATCTATCTTACCCCTAGTGAGATAAGCCTCTACATCCTTACATTTGTCCTCTAGCCATCCCTGCTTAGCCATTTTGCACTTCCTGTCAATCTCATTTTTGAGACGTTTGTATTCCTTTTTGCCTGCTTCATTTACTGCATTTTTATATTTTCTCCTTTCATCAATTAAACTCAATATTTCTTCTGTTACCCAAGAATTTCTACTAGCCCTCGTCTTTTTACCTACTTTATCCTCTGCTGCCTTCACTACTTCATCCCTCAAAGCTACCCATTCTTCTTCTACTGTATTTCTTTCCCCCATTCCTGTCAATTGTTCCCTTATGCTCTCCCTGAAACTCTCTACAACCTCTGGTTCTTTCAGTTTATCCAGGTCCCATCTCCTTAAATTCCCACCTTTTTGCAGTTTCTTCAGTTTTAATCTACAGGTCATAACCAATAGATTGTGGTCAGAGTCCACATCTGCCCCTGGAAATGTCTTACAATTTAAAACCTGGTTCCTAAATCTCTGTCTTACCATTATATAATCTATCTGATACCTTTTAGTATCTCCAGGGTTCTTCCATGTATACAACCTTCTATCATGATTCTTAAACCAAGTGTTAGCTATGATTAAGTTGTGCTCTGTGCAAAATTCTACAAGGCGGCTTCCTCTTTCATTTCTTAGCCCCAATCCATATTCACCTACTACGTTTCCTTCTCTCCCTTTTCCTACACTCGAATTCCAGTCACCCATGACTATTAAATTTTCGTCTCCCTTCACTATCTGAATAATTTCTTTTATTTCATCATACATTTCTTCAATTTCTTCGTCATCTGCAGAGCTAGTTGGCATATAAACTTGTACTACTGTAGTAGGTGTGGGCTTCGTATCTATCTTGGCCACAATAATGCGTTCACTAAGCTGTTTGTAGTAGCTTACCCGCGTTGCTATTTTCCTATTCATTATTAAACCTACTCCTGCATTACCCCTATTTGACTTTGTGTTTATAACCCTGTAGTCACCTGACCAGAAGTCTTGTTCCTCCCGCCACCGAACTTCACTAATTCCCACTATATCTAACTTTAACCTATCCATTTCCCTTTTCAAATTTTCTAACCTACCTGCCCGATTAAGGGACCTGACATTCCACGCTCCGATCCGTAGAACGCCAGTTTTCTTTCTCCTGATAACGACATCCTCTTGAGTAGTCCCCGCCCGGAGATCCGAATGGGGGACTATTTTACCTCCGGAATATTTTACCCAAGAGGACGCCATCATCATTTAATCATACAGTAAAGCTGCATGCCCTCGGGAAAAATTACGGCCGTAGTTTCCCCTTGCTTTCAGCCGTTCGCAGTACCAGCACAGCAAGGCCGTTTTGGTTATTGTTACAAGGCCAGATCAGTCAATCATCCAGACTGTTGCCCTTGCAACTACTGAAAAGGCTGCTGCCCCTCTTCAGGAACCACACGTTTGTCTGGCCTCTCAACAGATACCCCTCCGTTGTGGTTGTACCTACGGTACGGCTATCTGTATCGCTGAGGCACGCAAGCCTCCCCACCAACGGCAAGGTCCATGGTTCATGGGGGGGAGGGGGGAGGTGTTGCATGCACCTGTTAAATTACGAAGCAGGAAGCAGTGTCATCCATTTTCGCGGCACATATGAACAGCGGAGAAATCAGAGCACAAGTAGCGTTTACAGCAGGGTGTCCATTTCATTTTCATTGAAAAAGGGGACATCTAAAATAAATTAGAGAAAAACCTGGAACAATGAAGAAAAAAAACGTGACATAAATATTGTATTGACTAAATTTAAGACACATACAAGTTTACCTTTACAATGTGCGCTGAGATGATCCCAAATCACTTTTTACAATTATTTTGCCACACTATCACCGTACTTTTCCCTTTTATGTAATTTATCATTTACGTTTGAAATTGTATCATAAAAGTCAGTACACAATACACCATTAAAGAGTGTTTTGACAATGAGCAAGGCCCTCACTGTTTCAACTTTCATTCTGTTTTTTTCATCTGACCACAAAGAGTTCACTAACGAAAACACACGTTCCACAGCAGCATTTGACCCAGGAATTGCCAGACAAAACTCCACCAAATGAGTCATGTTTTTCATGTTAATGTTTTTACATTTGAAATAAGCAAATATTTTACATCACATTGCACTAACACTTTCTTTGTCTCCTTCTTCACTTTTTATGAAGTTCTGTGCACATGAAAATTCATGGAACAGTTCGTCTTCATCAACAGGAAAATTTGGTACAATACTTTTAACAAAAACACAACAGTCCTGAATATCCTTCCACTGTAGCTGCTCCTTTTCAGTATTAACCCAGTCAAATGCTTTAAAAGGTTTGAGAAAAGGTAAACACCATTCTTTAATATACTCAATGCAAGAGGCATAGAATATGTCAGCATAAATATGAAATTGTTCTACAGTAATTTCACCATCTTCTTCCAGCTTTCTTAGAGTCTCATGTACAAAGGATGTGAGAAATCTTTCAGATTTTCTACATTGTAATTTGTCCAATAATTTGTTTATTTCTTGATAAACTTCCAATATTATGATTTCTTGTTTCTCAATACATTTAATTGTTGTGGAGAAAGGTTTTAGCTGGCTAACAAGAAAATGCAAAATAACAATAGACACAGGGTTATCAAAGAATTGTTTAAGGATAACAGGATACTTATAAAGGGAAATGAAATATGATTTCAAAGCAGGAAATATCTCTACAATTCTTTCCAATGCTGGTAGCAGAGATAGCCACCTTGTCTTATGTGGAAATGCTGGTAGATTTTGTTTACAATTAATTGGCAGTCGATGGGTAGGCAATCTGAGCCAGTTTGTAAGGAATTGTGCACCACATGTGCTGGACAGCCAACACCTACTTATTATTCACTGTGCTCTGTTGCAGTTTACAGAACAAATTATTTTTTCATTTCCTCTGCTTACCACCAAAATTGGTGTTAGTGTTGTCTGCAGAAACTGCAATCACCTTTCCCTCAATATCACATTTCTTTAAAACCTCCAGCTCATAATTCTGAAGTAAATCTGAAGTTTCTCCAGCTAAATTAACCAATTCGGCGCACTTTCACCGTTATGCCATTTTCAGCGTGAAAATACCTGATAAGGAGAGGAACCAACTTCAAATTCAGATAATTCGATGTATCAATCATTACAGAAATGAATCGAGCACTTTTGAGTTCATTTAAAACCTGCTGAGCTGCATACGGTGCAATAACATTTGAAATGATTGCATTACATTTTGTGTGTCCACATGTGAATTTAGGATTGAAAAATTTTTTAGCAACTGCTGTAGTACAGTCCATTGACTTAAAGCTATGGTTATGCATTGCACTGTGGTATGCAAACGTAGATTCTTGTTCTGCCAACTGCCTATCCATTTCTGTTACTGATTTTAAGTTTACATAGTAGTCACTCACGCATTTATTTGCTCTTTTCGTTTGATCACTCATGCGATGTTTCTTCGTCTTAATGTGATTCACGATGTCAGACCTTCCACCATGACCAATAGCAAATTTTAATCTGCACAACGTACATTCTACAGTTTCTCCACTACCAGTGATAAAAGGAAATTCGCTTTTTATATTGCTGTTAAAATTACACTTTCGTTTTGACATAATGAAACAGTGATTGCACAGTGCAAAACATTAACGGTGTGGTGACGAAAGCCAGAGAGCAAGTATCAGTGGTGTAGAGTATCTTTGGATCGAAAGGACGGATTCAGTGGATCGATTTAGAAGAGAAGAATCTTCGTTGTTATTCGTAACCTATAGTCTATAGTGCGTTTAAAATTACTTGCGATTTTTGACAGTTCAGTACATGTTTGGGGTATGCTGAAAGTCATCACACGCTTCCTAAGTCAAACAACCAGTAGCGTAAAATTCTCTAGCCAAGCGGAATCATAAAAAACGGGACATTTGAGCGTCCCCAAAAAAACCCTTGGGACAGCGGGACATTTTGGTAGAAAACGGGACTGTCCCTGGAAAAACGGAACGAATGGACACCCTAGCTTACAGGGACTGTGTTATGGCTGGCCAGCCAGTGTGGCTGAGCGGTTCTAGGCGCTTCAGTCTCGAACCTCGCGACCGCTATGGTCGCAGGTTTGAATCCTGCCTCGGCATGGATGTGTGTGATGTCCTTAGGTTAGTTGGTTTAAGTAGTTCTAGGGGGACTGATGACCTCAGGTGTTAAGTCCCATAATGCTCAGAGCTATTTGAACCATTAGAATTTACCGCTGCTGACCAATAATCGGGTTTGTGTTTGTTTACTTCAGGTTGATTCTTATGATGAACAGAGTATAATCTATGAAACTTCGGGGGAGTTCACTCTATGGCGTCGATCTTTGACAACGAAATGCTTACGTTGCAGTGCGACCCCTTTGGTGCGTGGCAGCATGCACTTTGAGAAGGAAGTAGCTCTTCTGCTGTGGGTCTGCATGTGCTGTGTGTTGGGCACTGGTATTTTTAAAAAGAATGTATCTAAATAAAGTACACAAATTTTATCGACAGTTTGTCAGCAGTTATTGCGACCTTGTATGGAGTATTTAGTTATTACCAAGACTTATAACGTTCCATTTGCATTGATGTGGATCCTAAAAAAGGGTGAAATCGATTGTGAACATAGTACGCTTTTGACTGAAAAGACTGAACAATATTGTTTGATGCTGCCTGATAGGCCTGGAGCTGTTCCAGTTTGCCTCATATGCAAGAGAAATGTCGATATTTTTAAAAGTGCCAATTTAAGGCGACACTACAAAACAAGATATCAGCTATTCCATAAAAATTTTATTCTGGGTAGTGAAGGTCGTCAAGGAAAAACTCCAGGCATATATAGCTTTGTACATAAAATGCATGTCCTTCCTAGATGGCTCTACGAGTGAGCAAGAAAAACATACAGTAGCAGCAATGGGTATGTGTTGGATGCTTAATAAACGCCAAACACCATTTACGGATTCTGAGACAGAAAAAAATGTATGTTGGATGTGACTGTGGCACTTTTTGAAGGGAATAGGACGTTGTTGCCGCTATTCAAAGTATTCCAGTGTCAGCATGAAGTAATACAAGAAGAGCCAAATTTTGGCTGCTGACAGTAAAAGTAATTTGTTTGAACTTCTGCACAAGGCGCCTTGCTACGCCACAGCACTCATTCTTTTCACTAGAAAACAAAAACTTTACCAGAACCCACTGAACAATCCACTCACTTAAAAAAATTAAATATGATGAATGTTTATTAGTATCAAGTCCACCAATTTTCCAAAATAATTACATTTTTCATACAAAAGGTGAAAATAAGAAAATAAAATTCAATATTTTTTATAAAAGGTGAAAGTAAGAAAATAAATAAAATGAATTATCGTGAATGTAAGAAATCTATTCCTTTCTAATTCTTTCTTCTTGAGCAGCCATAGTATTTTTATGAACTGTTGATTGTACATGATTTTGCAGTGTTTTTTTATCTATAGTTCTACCACATCCTCAAGTAACTTTAATTTTCTGATGATATGATACACATTCTGTACAAATTCAACAATATCCATCTTTTCGATATTTATCTTTATGAAATTCATTGATACTCTGTCTAGAGAAAAACCACCACACTGCTTTAGCTGTTTGGTATTGTCCATTTAAAGATTAAAATTTTAATAGGAAAAATACAAATGCATTATCAAAAAGTGAAAATTTTTCACCTTTATTTTCTGTTTCTTTCTGAAAATATTTCAGAATGAAATGCAAACATGCTGTAAATATTTTTTAACCTTTTCTAATTCTTTACTCATTTATAGTTAAAATTTTTCAGTAAGTATTCTGTGCTGTGCATCATAAGTTAAATTTTTCTTCCCATACCTAACTACATATGCTGAAGTATCTGCAGGAATTTTTCATTAAAGTTGCACAAAGTTTCAGGTCGTTTTCTGTGAAGACACAATATTCTACCTATGAGTCATGTTAAACACATAGATAGGATAGTTCGTTATGAAATAATATGGCGTTATGTCAGTGTCTGATTCAAGTAGTGGAACTCGTTTAAAATCGAGAAATGCATTGTATGCTTTGAGAAAATTATTTGGAGAATTAATATTCCACATTTCCTGTGGAAAAATTTCTTTTCTTCCATTTTTAAGAACAAGTTCTGTATATTAACGTAGTCGAATAATGCAGAGTCAAGTAACTCATTATTTTTACGTTTTGTCTGAAATGTAACAAATACGAAATATGGCATATCAAATTCTACTGAACTATAGCAATTTGTAATTTCTAGTTCGAAATATTTTCTGCCAATCCATCCTGCAACTTCTACAGGTTGTTATTCATAAAAAGATTTTTCAAACTGTTTTTGTCGTTGCTCTAACAAACTCATAATTTGGTTCATATTTAACAATTGGTACACGAATTTCCAACATGTCTACCACAATTTTTCCTTCCTTAGGCAGTGTATCTTTAATTTCAGTCCCAGAATCATTATAATCAGGCCATCTAAGAATTGTGTATCCAGGAATAGAAGATCTAGTAAAAATTACTGTTAAATCTCCTTCCCACATAATTTCTTTATAATCTTTAAGAATACCACCAAGCATTGATAATGGACAAAGTACTTCATTTCTCTTATTCGTTATTTTTCCATTATTAAGAATATGCCCTTCCAAACTTATTTTATCAGTATAAGATGAGGTCAAATATAACATAGCTGTTGATGAAATAAAAAGATGTTCGAATCTAGTTAAAGTATTATTCCCTTTCTTTACAGTCACAAAATCAAACAGTTTTGCTACATAATTATCGATTAATTTTATATTGGATTTTTCTGTCATATTGTAGATAATCAGATTCTGAAGAATCTGGATTAGCTACAAGAGTTCTAACTTCATGTGTAACTGTGCATAATTTGGATGAAACCATGTATTTCCAATATTTATTTCAATTTATGTGTTGTTGTTCAGTGCATTTAAATTAATTTTTTGTTTCTTCAGTGACAGCACGTGAGTAGAACTGATAACTCTCGATTTTGTTCATGATTCATTAAGGATAAGTCTGCCTACTTGGATGAGTGGTAATGTGCTTACCTCCCATGCAGTGGGCTCAGATTCGATTCCTGGCCGGGATGGAGATTTTCTCCGCTTGTGGACTGGGTGTTGTTTGTCTTCATCATCATCCCATCCTCATCAACAGTACGCAGGTCGCCAAATGTGGCATCGACTGAAATAAGACTTGCACTTGGTGGCTGAAGTTCCCCAGATGGGGCCTCCCAGCCAACAATGCCAATATGCTCATTTCATTTCCGTTAAGGAGAAGATTTATTAAGACATTTTTAAAGTAACTGATACATAAGCACCATTAAGGTCTATCAGATTATCTATTTCATCGGTTATATTAATTTCTAAATCTTGAGTAGGATCAAAAATAGGAATATCTACAGGATAATGTGGCTCACAAATTATTGGTCTTCCAAATTCAGCATTTGGTTGAAATGAAGCAATAGTATTAGTTTCTCTATGAAAATGATCATTATGTTTAACAAACATTCCATCAGCCAAATTAAAATTTATATTAATTAATTCAAATGGTATAATTTTAAGATCATCTTTAGCAACAGTTTTTTATTATCTTCAGTAATTTGTTATTAAATCCTAATATACTACAAACACTATTTTCTATATCCATGTGTAATTTTAAATCATTTTCAATAGCAACTCTATTTAAAATTTCATCATCTTTAATATGAATATTTGAATTTTTCGAATGCATAAATTTTTCTAATTTTTTAAAACTATATTGAACAACAAGAATTTCTATTGTTTCTCCATCAACATAAAGTTTATTATTTTTCAGGGTAATATTTGGAGTTAAAAAAATTGTTTGAAAACCAAGTAGTGAAACATTTTTATAATTTTCTTTTACTGGAACATTAAATTTTTTTAGAAGAACTATAATGCACTTACAATAATCTGCTCATTTATATTATTAAAATTATATAAATTAATAACGGATTGTGACCCAAAAATAAGAAATGCTGAAAAAATTAAAAAATAAATTCTATTACATTAATGACTGCTAATTATATTCTACTTCCAAGATGGTTAAACTAGAAGAAAAATTAATCAATTGTATGTTTATTCTAAAAGTTTAGAACAATCAAAGTATCAAGAATTTACAAAAGATGTGATGGAATTGAAGATTAAAATTACTGAAAAACATCACCACTTAAATTGAAATAATTATTTCATTAGATGAATGTGAAAATAGCTAGTTGTTGTTTTTGACTTTTTTGTTCTTGAAAATCAAGATATAGTAAGAGTACATTTTAATAGAGGTAGACATAAAAGTATAGATTGTTTTTACTTACCTCAGTCTTATTAAAAAAAATACCAGAACAATTAGTTAGAGATAATCTAAATTTATAAAATATTTTGTGACAAGAAGACACAAATTTAAATCATATTTAGTGTCTGGATCGACATGCATTTAAAACCCACGACATATGCGCCAAAACTTCTCATAATATGCAGTTAAAATATGCTCTTACTGCCATTATATTCCTTCAAATATGCAGCTAAAATTCTTTAATTATGCATTTCTCTTAGATAAAATCTTTAAAATACGCATCTTACTTGAGAAAATTAATGAATAACCATCAAATATTTTTCAGTAATGGCTATAATTCAATGAATAAAATGAAATATAACATAGGTACTTACATGTTAAGTTCGGCAAATTCTAAAAATTAGAGTTTGTTTGAACTACCAACACTTTTTCCATATTCTCTACATGAAAATTTTTCTTTGGCCAGATAATAATATTCTCAATCTCGAAAATGATTGTTCAACATCACATGACAGTACAGGAAAAAATTTAAGAGCAGCATCAAACGACGTAAAATCATCTAGATTCTCAGAGCGTTTCTTTCTCTCCTTCCAGTCACTGAGCAATCGTCCAAATCGTAGACCAACCAGGATATCTATGAAGAACTGACCCAAATTCCTTATCAGTCTCTCAACAACTCTTGCTCTGTGTCCTGAGTCCTTTGACGAGAGCCACTGCCTTCGTAAATTCCATGTTACAAGTTTCAGGTTTCTCAATTAGGTCTGGAAGGCCACCCAAGTTCGCTCGGAAGAAAGGTAGGCTGTGTAACACGCTGGGATTCTTTATGGGGTCCTTGGCTTTTCCTATGGCTAAATTTTCGCTATCTTCAAAGCCCTTTAGGAGCTGGAACAAGAATGTAGTAATCTAGTGGATGTCAGTATCAAGCTGAAAACTGCTGTACAGAGAAATAAGCTTACTCTTGGAATTCTATGTTGTGTTAATTTTCTTTGCTTATTCAATTTATCCATAACTATATACACATCCACACCTCTTGAAATTTTCTGTGGTTGTCTGTATAATAGTTTTTAGCTGAAATCCATGTTCCCCACGTTGTCAAGACTGGTTCAGGTGGCAGATTACAGTCTGCAGGAGCAGTCTTGAAAGCTCTCACTCGACTTGGTGCCTTAATGAAAACCTTCTTTGCTGAAGACATAAGGCTGTTGATCTCTGGCAATGTGACTCTGACCTCTTCAGGGACTCGATGGATGCCGTGAGCCAGACATTTGAGGTGAATAATTTTAAGGTAAAACACCCAGAGTCATTGCGGCCTTCAGTATATATGCGGCACTATCCGACAAAATGGCTAAAACCTTGTACTCCCCACGATCCTAATCTTCCCTTCTCGATAGCACGCCTGAAAAAAAAAAATTGTTTCACATACCGAAAATTTTACATCTTTTTTATTATTTTATTATTGGCTCGGGACATGACATTAAAAACTAATTATTGGCTCGGGATATGATGTGGAAAACTGCACTCTTATATTACCTATATTTTATTTTATACTATTAAATATTGGCGAAACTTACACAATGCTTCCTGCACTATGCATGCAGTCGTGGCATGTATTGTTCGTTCCACTTCTTTGCATAGTATGAGATGTCCTCATCCAGCCTCACCAGCAGAGAGTTTTCCAACTATGACGTGCACCATATACTGACTTCAAGAATCAGTGGTATCTTCAGCGGATGGCCAAACTGGAGAATCGCTAACGTCTTTCCTAATATTCATGAATGTCTGTAATAGAGGAACTAAATTAAAAAATACACATAAACATGTGGACACTATGTAGGAGACATATACATGAAAAAAAAACTATATCCGTTTTAGCACTTACCTATATTTTGACTATTTTCTTATGTATATACATTGACCAAAATAATAGTCATTTAATTCGCACAAAAAATTATATTCTTCAAAAATAAATTTACTTTTTTTTTTTGCAGTGAACTTTTAGAGACAGACTGTCTCCTTCTGAAGTACTTACTTAAAATTAAATGACTATTATGTTGGTCCATGTATATACAAAATTATACCCATTGACTTTCACATACCGAAAAACCTTACCTTTTCATACAATGAGTCCACATAGTTCTTTCTGAGCGTTAACATGTGAGGTATATCTTTTCCTGTGTATTTTTTCAAGAAGGTCCTTAATACTTCATTCTCCTGCTTATTCAAGGGGATGTTTGCTTTTTTTATAGCCTCACACAGGTCTTCATTGAACTAATTTTTGTCGTCCATATGGTTCGAAAATGAGAAGATCAGTGGTTGCTGTCAAGTTTTTAACTGTGCCTTGGTTACATTGTTATGGTGCTGAGATGTCTTTTTATGCTGATCCAGTTGAAATTTTTTCTCAGTCCTGACCTAAAGCGTTGGAGAAGCGAATAAATATCAATAAGTACGTACAATTGTTCAAAAATGTAAGAGAACAGCATGTACTCGCAAGATGGTCACTCAAAAAAGTGAATTAAGACTACAAATAAGTTTCTAAAATTTGGAACTTCATCCCCTCACAATATTTAATATTTTTTTTAATTTGCAAGAGCGCCAAAGGTCATACCTATAGGTTTTTTGTTCCTTCCCATTCGTACATAGAAAACATGCATTCAAATTTACAAATGAACTTAATAACTGTTTTAATTTCTTGGAAAAATTATCGAAAGAGAAAAAAAACAAAATTAATCTTACCTCTTTTGCACCTAGTTGACAGAATATTATTTATCCGTCCATTGTGAAAGCACAATCGCACCTGATCAATTTCCATAAATTATTGGTTTTTGGCCTGGGCATATTTGTAATTTGAAGACGATAGGAAAGAGTCGATGTGAACAGCATGGAAACACACGCAAGAATTATTTATATTCCAAAACGACAACAATAAATAGTAGGGCATTGTTGGCACACTGCTGTGATCAGGTGAGCAACCTGGACACACATTAGCTGCAGGCACCAAATACCAAAGCACGTTTCTACTCTGATAATCCATCTTGCAACAATTAACCATCACGTCTTTAGCATTCTTATTCAAGAGACTACCTATGTCCCTCCATAAGCAACCCACATTTACCTGAACGCTTTTATTCTGATGGCTCATCCCGAATTATCTCATTTTCGGAAATTTAGTAGCCTAATATTCTGGGAGGTTCTTGGGTTGTCAGGGAACAAAATGAACCTCAATATGACCTCTAAATGTCAAAAATATGCATCTTTACGGCCATTTCCTCTAAATATGACAATAGTATGCTCAAGTGCCAAAAATATGCAAATACATGCATTTTAAATTTGAATTTAAAGTGGCCTAGTACTTCTAAAATACCATATTTCGTAAAGATACAACACCAGGTAGCATAAAAATATGTTATGCAAAATGTGCAAAATCCGATCACGAATTTGTTGGTGGTGACTTAAAATTTGGCTATTTTAAAGAAATGTGTAGTAGATTTTGGAATAAAGATGAATTTGGTATTATTACAACTGATATGACAAGAAGAAACTAATGATGGTAAATACAGGGAAAAGATTAAGAATTTTTTAAACAGTAAATGTAAACTTTAAACAAGAAAACGTTGGCCATAAAAGCACTGAATATAAACATTAAACATAAAATTTGAGCAATATATATAAATGGTTAATTTACTTTTACCCTTAGTAAATGTTTGCTAGAATGACCCATTAGTATTAAAAAGCTAGACGAAATAAAAAATAAAAGAACAATTAAAAGAAGCGTTTAAGAAATGGGAAAAAACTCGAACAGATTATGAGCAATTTAAGAAAGAAGAACATCTAGTTATTGATGCAATTGAACAAATTAGACCAGGAATCAGAGGGTTAGGCGATAATGTGTTAAAAGCAATTGAAGAAAATAGAATCCTTACAATCAACTTTATTTATAAGAATTTAACGATATCCAACAATTAAACAAAATGATTGTGATAAAAGAGATAATACGTGAAGTCAAACAGAAATAAATAACTTGTTAGAGAATTATGATAAATAAATTAACACATTACAAGGCAAAGATGTTAAAATATATATATATTTGAAAGAATGTTAAATTTATCAATCATAGTGAATATACTGTTTTTGGATTAAGACCAGTTCGAACTTTTAAACATATTGGTAAATATCCAGTTGAATTCAATGATGCTAAATTAGAAATTGGTGAAAAAGAATATAAAGGTACTGACAGATTAATGAATCTTAATTAAAAACAAATTATTATGGATGATTGAGGAAACGAATTTGATTATCTTATTTACCAAACTGAGCTAGAATTTTATTCTACTCAAATGCTGTACATGCTCATAACAATCCAAATAAATGTAAATCAAGTAAAAGAAAGAAATATAATAATTTGATAATAATGATTGTTGAAGATCATTTTCCTGTTTTTTCAGAATGGAATCTTAATGATTAATTTCAAAATCTTAGTGAAGTTTTACTAAAACAATATCCAGAAAAACCAGATGAACATATGTAGATGAATGAAGTCCATCAATTAATAGATAGATCAACAGTTATTATGAAAAAGTTGGAATAACAAAAACGTTTACTAATAAATTAAGGATTTTATAATTAACAATCCAAAAGAAATTCCATATTTTATTAGAATTCTGAGTAATTTACCACATGGATTTTGGGAAAGTGAATATGGAATACCTTAGTTAATGATCCAATTAATAATTTACCTTTTGAAATACATTTACCTGGTTATAAGTTGTGTGACCCTGGGACCCAAGTACATGAAAGATTAGCATATGGAGATAAAGGCGAAAGCCCATTAGATGAAGTATGTAAAGAAAATGATATTTTTATAGAGATAATGAAGAGTTTGAAAACAGACATGATGCTGATAAAAAACATAATTTACCAGTAAAAGAAAGAATGTATGCTTCAGATGTTTTCAATTGGCAACAAATTGGCTGCAACTGCAGTTCGAGGAATATTGTATGGAAAACGAAATTAGAGTTAAATGTTTATGAAACTGGATGTGGATTATGAAAAGTCTTTATTAATTTTTAGTATATATAAATGACTAACTTTAGTATTAATCATACTAAACTTCCAAATACTGTAATGAGACCAAAATTAATTAAAGTTAAATTAAATAATGATCCAGTATAACTGATGCACAAAAAAGGAAAAAAGATAAAAAAAATTGGTGCAAATTTGTCTAATTAATTCAGTATTGCTGTTGTGGAAAGATATATTGAATATTTAATGAATAAGAAAGCAACAAAACACGAAGTTGAATTTTTACCATTATTATTCTCAGCTTCAGCATTTTTATTTGATGCTATTTTAACAACTGCATCTATTGCAAATTCATTTACAAACAAAAGAAAGCTGATAAAGAATTAGAAAAACAAATACGACATAATCAAGCAATGGAAAATACCAGGATAAAAAAAGTAAAAAATCAAAGAAATAATTACAAGATACAATAATCGTTTATCTGATTTTTACATAGAAGATTTAGTTAGTCAATTAATAATTAAACATTTTTGTAACGTTTTTCTTATTGATAAATTACCTGATAAAACGAAAAATGTAGAATGTCGAATAGTAAATTTAGATATATCTGATCATGTTGGTACTTATTCGATTTGTTATTATAAGTATAAAGATACAAATTTTTTTTATTCATTTGAAGGAAAAATACCGAAACAACCAGGAAATTATTTAGGAAAAAATGACTTATAACATTGAATGAATACAAATTTTAAGCGAATTTATTTGAAGGCATTTATGTTTATTTGTTTTTAAACTTATATTAGAAAAATTATAAGTTTACTGATATTTCTGTTTAATAAATGGATATTTTGGGAAACAGATAAATAAACTAATTAATAGGTAATTAAAAATGAATTAACATCAGTTGAGGTAGTAAATATAAAAGCGTTAATAATTCAAAAATAGAAAACATAATTAAACAATTTCGTAAGGACATATGTAACATTTTTAAAGCAAGGTTATGTTGATTTTAAAGGTAGAAGAATAGCAGATATAAAAGATACAGCAAATGGTTATGATGCTGTTAATAAACAATTCTTAGAAAAGTCATATATTACTAAACTTGAAAATACAAGTATTTTAACACAGTTGAATAGTTATGAAAGTAAAATTGATTTTAATCAACTTAATAAAAACAATTTATCTAATTAATTTACGGAAAATAAAATAGAATAAACTCTTTCAGACTGTTTCTGAAAAAGAGACTTAACTCTATGCTTATACAAATTAAGTAATCTTAAAGATAAAGTATATGATAAACAAATAACTGAATTTATTTTATGGCTGTATGTGACCAAAAAAACCACAGTTTCAGTGAATTCATTTATTTATTTAGTCCTTCAAATCCTATATGTATAGAATATATACAAGGATATTGGACATGGTTAGGTATTTACAAGATAAAATACAGTTTGTATTGCAATCCTAAGGACTAGATATTGAAGTAATTTAGCACAGATTCATATATACAACAAACATTACAGGCAACATACAAAGTAGAATATTAATAATACATCTTTGTTTTTGTTGTTTGGCTTTTATATATTCTGTCAGACTGTAAAAGCAATGATCAATTAAATATGCCTTTACTTCAGCCTTAAAACTACAGAGTTTACCTATTGATTTAATATGTTTAGGTAGATTATTGAAAATCTTTATCCCAGTGTGTAGGGTGCCTTTTTGGCACAATGATGTTCTCACCTGTTTCACATGAAGGTCAGATTTTTGCCTTGTATTGTGTGCATGTATATCTTCATTTTTTAATAAGATATCTGGGTGTCTATCGATATGTTGTTTGATGAAAACTGATGTTTCATAGATAAAAATGCAAGGAAGAGGAACAACTAACAGTTTTTTGAATATGGGTCTGCACGATTTCGTATTGTTTACCCCTTCAATAATTCTTAGTATTCTCTTTTGCATCCTGAAAAGTTTAATATTTGTTGTTGTATTGCCCCAGAAGATTATGCCATATTTAATTACAGAATGCACATAGGAGTAGTATACATTTAACAGGCTGGCTTTGCTGCAACAAGTTTTTAAGATCCGTATCATGTAACAGGTTTTGCTTAGTTTTCTTTGCAAATATTCAATGTGTGCCTCCCATTTTGTGTTGTTCTGGAGCCAGAGTCCCAGAAATTTAGTGCTGTCAACACTTTCAAGAACTCTGTCCCTAAGTTCTATTTCTATGTTTGGGTGGTGTCTTCCTTTTACATTATAGAAATTCAGTGCTACTGTCTTTTCTTTGTTTATAATTAGCTTGTTGTAGCTGAACCACTGTTCTACACTGTTCATTGTTTGGATAGCGGAGTCTTTAAGTTTTTCTTCTGGTTTACCACTAATAAGGAAGCTTGTATCGTCTGCAAATTGGAGGGTAGTTTGGCAATACTTGTTGTACATAAGATCATTGGCATAAAGGAGAAACAGGATGGGTCCTAATACTGTTCCTTGAGGGACACCATATTTCACATTTTCATATCCTGAATAGTAGTAGCTGATTTTGTTATGGTCAGTATATTGCACTTCAACCACCTTTATTCTCAATGAAGTTGTTGTTGCTCATAAAAGTATAAAGATATTTATCAACTAATGATTTTGATCTTTTGGTGAGTGTTTTTGACAAACTTTACAAAGTAACTAATTCTATCGAATCAATAAAAATTGTGCACAAATCAAATTTTCTAAATGTAAGATTAAAAGTTGCTGTTAAAACTGTTTTAGTTAATGTAAAGTTAATTATATTTGGTGAAATAATTAATTATTTTTTATTCTATGTATGTGGAGTATCTTAATCAGATCTACTGTTTGAAGTATGAAAAACTTACTGTACAGACATCATCTTCATAGATTAACAACTAAAAAATTAAGAATTGAAGGTATTTGTTCAATTTGTCGAACTATACAAGTAAATTTGTTAAAAAAATTGCATGCAATGGATGAAGTATTTGTGAGCAAATATTACTGAATTACATGAAATAATGAGAAAAACTAAAAAGAAAAAAATGTAATTTCTTTTGGAATAGATGTTTTACAGCAAGCTGATTTAATCAAAATGACTTCTAATAAATTTAAAAAATAAATAAAGAATATAAATATTTATTAACTGTTTTTTTTTCAAACTATGACTTTGGCTATTCCAGTTAAAGATAAAATTGGTAAAACTATTTTGAAAAAATTTTAGATTTGAGAAAATAAAAATATTAATGAACAATTAATTGTAAGGATTTTATAATACAGAATTACAAGAATTAATTAAAATTTAATATCTATCATTATTCTACTTTTAGTGAATTAAAAGCAGCTGTTGTTGAAAGATTTATAGCACATTAAAAGAAAAAAAATATGGAAAAAATTTCATTACATGGAAATCATAAATGACTTGATTTTATTTATAAATTAATATATTATTATAATATCTCAAAACATTCAACAATAAAAATGACACCAAAAGATATGAACAAAGAAAATGCAAAAACTGTTTATGTTAGATACTAATGCTAATTATGAAATTGGTGATAAAGTAAGAATAAGTGAGTTAAAAAGAATTTTAAAAATAGAATATACAGCAGATAGGTCAGAAGAAATTTTTGAAATTGAAATGTTATTCATTCTAAGCCAATCATATTAAAATTGAGAAAAATAAACGGTGAAGGAATAAAAGGAAATTTTTAAGAACTATTTTTCTTTCCTGCAGTATTTGACACAATGTTAAACACCTGTGAACTAGGTCTGCAATTGTGGCATTGACACTGCTCGAGAACTTGCTTTTACTTCTGCAAGAAGACAGATATCAGTGTCACTGTCATTTCAAAAACTTGTTTGTACTTTTCGCTATATTTCACTAGCAGTAAAGTATTTTTTAAAATGTATTGAATGGCAAACTACACACTATAACAATTTTTCACCACAAGACTTGTAAATCAAATCTATTTGGCTTGACAAATAGTATCATTTCAGAAAGACTGTTATAAATTATAGAAGCTAAGATGCTATACTACCACACATACAAAAATCAGATATTTTAACTGCATACTTTCTACAAAATGATTGTGAGGTGTTACAGAACAAAAACAATCTTGTGAAATGAGAAAATAGGCATTTTCTTTTTTCACAAGGAAAGTAAAGCTTTTAAGAAACATATAAGTGCCCCAAGTGATGCGGTGTAGCCTTTTATATTATCTAGTATTTTTCCAGAGTGTGTACACTATACACCCTGGACAGCAGCTTGAGCCCATAGAAGGTTTTGCTTGAGCTGGTTTGGCATGGACCAGTCCAACACACTGGCATACAGTGTGGATGCAGCTTAATGCTGGATGGAATGTAGGACACTGACACAAACCCCCATTCAGGATGTTCCCAATGTGCAAGGTGAGAAATCCATGTCTCTAATTTTTGCACTGTAAAAACTTTTAATCGTATATAAGACTACACCACATCATTTTATTAACTTACTTTCTTCTTAAAAGCTTTACTTTCTTTGTGAAAAAAGAAAACGTCCACTTTTCATTTTGTGTTATTATTTCATCCCATACCATTTCTCAGGCGATGTGAAACGAAGCTATTTGTCAATCACATGCACTTGATTTATAAATCCTGTATTGAAGAAGTTTATTAGCGTTTAGCTTTGTGTTCGATATGTTTTAGAACATACATTTTTGTGAGTGAAATATAGCTAAACTGCAAAACAGTTTTTGAATGTATGGTGACACTGACATCTTTCGCAAATACGAGGTCATGGCAAAAAGAAATGCCTCTGAATTTTTTATGTGAAAACTCTTAATAATTTTTAGATAAAGCAAACTTTATTAACATTCTACATCTTTATTATTCAAGTCAATATACTTATTTCTTAAGATAGTCATCCAGGTCACAAACACATTTCTTCCTAAGAGAGACCAGTTTATTCACCACTAGTGAATAGATGACGTTTTTGATAGAGTCACAGCTGCACTTCTGCTTGCACCATTTCATTGCTATCATCAAAGTGAAGTCCTTGAAGATGTTCTTCAAGTTGGAAACAGGTGAAAATCGGATGGAGCCAAGTCAGTACTCTATGGAGAATGATCAATGACAATGAACTCAAGCAGTCTGATTGTTGCAAATGTTGTAGCACTCGTGTGTGGTTTGGCATTGTCATGCTGAAGGAGAGGGTCTGCCACTTGTGGAGAAACTCTTCGAATTTAGAACTTGATTACAGCACGCTGTTCCTCAAACACCGACATAATTATGTTACACACTAGGGGGCCTACATTTCAGAGCCCTCTAGTGGCAGAGCATCGAGCCTTGCATCAACAAAGTGGAAAGTTGACCAAGTAATTTGCATGATATGTAATACCCTAACCGATATTGAGGAACAGAATTAAAATTTCGAAGACATAATTGCGAGTTACTGATTGGTGTCAGTACCCCAATCACAAGTCTATGGTTTGTCCGTGTCTTTAGCATACTGTCAAATACTCCAGGATAGAAATATGAACTACTAGCAACCAATGCAGGCCTAGTATTGGACCACCATGTAATTTTAATCATTCTTGTTCAAAAAACTCTAAATAGATGTGTACATTTTCCCTCGATGACAACCAGTTACAATGAATAATCATATTATGGCTTCACAACAGGCCACACTTTACATTATAAGAGGCGAGCAATTATTTCTTGTCAACATCCCACAATTAGTGGAACTAGAAGAGAATAATAAATTAATCTAAGATGCAACTTGGTTGTGGATGGACTAAAATAAAAGGTTGGAACGTTCTAGTTGGAGATGGAAAATGGCAGCCATTGTAGGTAATAAAGAGAGAGTGCGTTAACTCCAATTACTAGCATTCTGTTTCATTCTGAGAGCATTCCCCCCTGAAATCACAACATGGTGACGCCACGATGATGCATCTACTTCAAAGTGACAAGTGTACTTCGTAAGATTATGTTCACATCAGTAATGGAACAGTTTCATGATCACCATCTTTTCCATGCGCGTGGACAAAGTGGCGACTTTCAGAGTGATTCGTATAATGCTTGCTCTCACTCAGATCTATCTTTGGCTCATGTGAAAAATGAAAGTGACTCTCTGCTGTGTCCTACTGTGAACAATAACAATGGTGAATCAAATCAAATTTCTACCCCCTTTGATTTCAGTACAGTGGCCAAACTTACCTCAAGCCAACAAGACAATATTCCACCAAACCAACAAGACAATATTCCACCAACTAATTCATGTTTACACGAGAATACCTGTACGATTTTACTGGTCCACCTGTGGTCGGAATGATCCAGTTGAATTTGTTTGTAACCCCAAGCAGGGCCCAGCCATGATAACACTCTTAGTTTGGCATCTATGCTGCATTCGATCCGAGGGCTCTCATCTGCTATCTTACTCACACTACATGTTACAGCACATCAGCAATAGGGTTTCTGTGCACATATATGACCGAGTATCCATCTTAATTTGCCAATCTTCCAACCATAACACCAGGCAACATGTTTCATGATCATCAAATTCATACAATACAGTTATGGGATCTTTGATGATACTTTCAAGTTCAAGGACCTATGGATCAAGACAGGGGATCATGCTTACATCATCAGCTGTACATGGTGGCAGCCAGTCAAGGAATATTTTAGGAAATTGGTTCAAAAAATTTTATTTCAAAGGCCCACTCAAATCTTTAAAAATTTTCTCCCAGAACAGCTTCTGATGTGCCTACATGACACAAGTTGCCTGCCTGTCTGAACCGAGGCAATTCTGTCCGGTTAAAGCTGCAGACAAGAGATACCTTTAACTCTCTGCTGAAACTGCAACCAAATTCATGCCATCGGTTTTAGCCAATGGCGTGCATGGGATAAAGGTCATGTGTATGGAGTCAGGAGGATTCTGCAGTGCAGAACATGGTTGCTTCACTCTCTGGTGATCCAGACCTCGAGCAGAACAGACGCCTTTCTTAGGAGGCAGAGCCTCTGGCTTAGCATTCCATGACCGGCCACCGACATAACATGAACCACCTTCCCTTCTGTTGCGCACTTCATCTAGTTGTTCGACCTCCTTGACTGGCCTAAACCTGGTACTTTCTGACCCTAAGTGCGCACCTTGTATACTGCACACTGAAATATATTCTCTTTATTTTACCTAAATTCCTGTTCTGTCATTTAACGTCAATCCTAGATGCCTACTCACAAGTCCTGACTGCTCGATTTCCTGTACATGGTCGTCGTAAGCAAAATTGACTAACGTTTCCCCCCCTCCCTCTCCCTACCCATGTACATAGCAACACGGTAAATGCATATCTAGCTGAAGGCAAATTCGACACCAAAAAAGGCAGTGTTTCTCTACCACCCTGCCAAGAGAAGTGCAATAAGTAATTTAGAAGGGACGATTAGGCAGTAGGACACCATCCTGAGAGTGCATCTATAAAATTGACTCTCATGCCATACAGCACAATCTGGTTAATCATATTACCACCTCAGATAGAGTCAGTGATGATTCCACACGAAAACGAAATGAGGAAACACAAGCTATTCCCAACTGACAGATTTTTTGGCATCCTACAGTAACAACAATACTAGGCTGTGATGGACACCAATGACAATCGTCAACATGGTCCTAGTACAACTTGCCACCCACAACCACGAAGAGCTCGTGATACCAATGTGATTACATACACCCATTGTGACGTCGCAAGTTAATACGCGATAACAATTATTGCAGTAAGTTACATTGCAGTACAGCCTGCAGTATTGGAGCTGGAGGCTGTGAAGGAGGCAGCTAGTTGGTCCCAGTAATGTCATGTGCACCTGTTGCTACGGGAGCGTGTGAACGCGCCAGGTCCTCTGGATCACTACACTCAACAAAGTCCTCTACAACTCAAGCACATGGACAAAATTACTTTTGCCCCATTTACAAGTAACAGCAGTAGATTGTCATGTTAAACAACTCAAGGAAAAAAAATTCCCGGATTTTTCACGGTTAAAAATACACTTTCTCCTGGATGAAAATATACTTTTCCTTGGAACTATAAATTTATCAATCCTTTGAATCGGTATGGTTTTATACAGCAGCGTAGAATTTCCCAGCCCTTAAAAAAACGAAAGTCAATAAAAATAATAAAACACATTTTGGAAAGATCTTTGAAGAGCATCAACGTGTACACTGCATATTTTCGTGATGTAGTCAGCCAGTAACAATATCGCTGTTAAGTAGTGCGTACACACAAATACAGAAAGTTAATCGTTTAAATTAATATACTTAGTTTTGCTACAAGAAGAACAAAGCTTTCACATATAATATTGGTCTCGAAGATTAATAAGCTGCAAGAGAAGCTAAGTTTTCACATATACTGTTGATCTCTTTTACACACGTTACACTTTAAGATACATCACACAAATGTGGCAGTAAAATTTTTAATAACGACATAAATGTCGGACCATTTTTCAAAATGGTCGTCCTGAAAGAGTTGACTTTTAAATGGCAGTCAAACGCTCTGTGATTTAAGAAATTCATCGCACATTCTCACACATAGTTCATCTGCCACAATCAACGGTTTAGTTATCTCGCATTTATCTTACGGTTAGGCGTTATTACGTGTTCGTACAATGCATTTTCCATGCTACTCCCAGAATAGGACTTAGGCGGCTGTTACTGGGGACTGTACAACTGGCCCTAACTAGTGTAGCGGTCTGGCCAAAACTTTTTGTCCAAATTTCATTATCTTGTATACACCAAGAAGATAGTACGTAATCTTTCTTACCTGTTAGTCATTTTTTTCCACTCTGGTAGTCTGAATCTATGGATTTCGCTTGCAGTTATAACAACGCTGATCATTCGCAAACCCAGTCAACCACAAGAACTAACAGCGGTTGGCATTCACACATTTGGCTTTATTCCGTTCAGGTCATATAGCCCCGTCCCCTTCTGTCTGCAGGAAAGTTTATTTCTAGATGCAACAGGGATCTCCCTGGTAGAGACATCACGTACACGATACACACATTCAAAAATCAGCTTATGATTCATTCAGATATCAACTTAGAATATGTTCAAAAACTAACAGGGATGTGTTTCAAAATCATACGAGTAATCGATAGACCGACGTGCACTTTGTGAAACAAGTTTTTTTTCCTCGAGTATATGAATTTGCTGCTTGCTGCTACTGCTTATACAGCTAACAGCCACACTTCTGTAGCCAGAAGCAGGAGAAGGTACACATATGCGACTCAACTGTGCATGCCCATGAGCTCGCTCGCAACAGCTCAAATGCATCTAATGTAAACAGTTATGATTCACGCTCATCGGAGACAATTTGTAGTTATGAAGCATTGCATAATCTTCCTAATCCTTAGACACATTTAGCTGTTGGGAGACGTTTGTATGAGCATTGTGTTTTGTTATTGCATATGGCGCATTTCCTTTGCAACTTACGTTTTATTTGCATTTTTTTCTCTCGTTCATGTTTTATTGCTACAGCATTATTCTGCAGTGATAGGATACAGTAATATCCTTTATTACAGTATTGTTTCTTACCAGTGAAACTTACAAAAATGTAACTGAAAACTAACATAAAAAAATCCTGGAATTCTAAAAAAAATTCCCGGGTTTTTCCCGGATCTCCTGGGCCGTATACACCCTGTGTCTAATACTAAGAAAGTTGTGAATATGAATAGTACCAAAGACTGGTGTGGTTTTTCAGTTTGATTACGCTTATTTTGTCACTGTCCGCTGGGTAAAATGAAATAGGCCTTTCTAATATTGCAGCAATTGTAACATACGCCAAATAAAAGGGACTGTTCTGTTGCAAATGGTCATTTTTATGTACCTCATTAACATAAATAATACAACAGGACATAATTCACGAAGTACCAATATAAATGCCTGTTAGGTCTACTACAAACAAAAAGTTTTATGTTAGGAAATAGTTTCACATTTCATTCTTATACTCCAGTTTCTCAAGCATGAGACCGAGAACCAGTAGTACAAAACTTTTATGTAAATTTGGAATTGTCATATTCTTCCATATAATTTGTGTGATGTCCCCATTTCTTCTCCTTTCGTCATTCTAACAAACAATCTTGTCATCACTAATTCTGGAATTGTTCCTGCCATTGTCAAAACTTACTCTCCAGTTAACTTTGATAACCCAGCAGAATCACCAGTTCAGTTATCCTGCATTTATCTTCAGTTAGGTATTATTACATGTTTGTACAATGCATTTTCCAAGTTATTCCGAGAATAGAACTTCTGGCAAAAATTTTATTTCAAAATTTAATTTAATGTAATGTAATCTTTCTTACCTGTTAGTCGTTTATTTCCACTCTGGTGATCTGAATCTATGGATTTCACTAATAATTATAACAACACTGATCATTTTGCACACCCAACCAATCACATAAACAAACAGCAATTGGCATTCAGCCGTTCAGGTTTATTCGGCTCAGCTCTTATAGCCCCACCCCTTTTGTCTGTGGGAAGGTTTTTCATTTCTTGATGGGACGGGGATTTCCCTGGCAGAGACATCACCTACACTATGCGCGCATACAAAAATAAACTTGATTCATTCAGAAATAAACTTAGAACATGTTCAAAAATGTTCAAAACCAACTAGGATGTGTGTAAAATGATATGAATAATTGATAGACCCCGTGCACTGTATGCTAGGTGCTTTGCGAAACAGGGTTACATTCTTCAAGAATATGGATTTGGTGACCCCTGAAATTGCCACCCAAGGCAAACACCCCGGTTTGAAACCACAGTGGCGCACCATCCTGTAACATTTCACAACAATGCTTAAATCCACTAGTCCTGAGGAAGCCTATCTTTGATAGCTTGCACTGGCAAGGGTATGCCTGTGGACATCACATTTTGGCTCCCCAGCATCCATCTCTACTGGCCAGGGGCACCACTTTGACCCCATACTGTTTTCTGAACTATGTAATCTTTGCGGTGTTCAGTGCTATTGCACAACAGCCTACAATCCGCAGAGCAAAAGATCGGTGCAACACTGGCATCAAACACTTGGGACAGGACTTACATGTCATGGGGACCAATTAATGGAGCACTTATTCTCGGTTTGTTCTGCATTAAGGGAAGACTTTGAAGCCTCTTTGGCAGAGATTTCATATGGCGAGCTGCTCAACTTTTTACCTTCAAATTTTATCTCCCGAGTACAACCACAGGCAACTATGGAGCTACTAGCTCTAATCTAGAGAGTGAAACAACATGTTTCATGAATAAGACTACTGCTACCCCCGACATGCAGCTCACCAAACATTTTTTTGCAGGAGGCTCTAGCACAATCATTCCCTATCTGATAGTATTTACTCCCTGAGGGGCGAAATAAAATTTTCTGGGGGCAAACACAGGAAGGGTTCAATGTTGTTTAGTTACAAAACTAAATTCTTTTAAAAGTTTATTATTATTAAATTGTTCAACTTGTAATTAATTCTAAAACTGTCAAGTATAAGCATTAATGCCTGATGGATGCAGCGGGGGATATGTTAAATGTTTTAACAACATTATTTGAAATTTGTGCACTGTCACTGATGAGAACTAGCCGCAGCTGGCTACAGCATTGGTAAGGCACATCCATTACTGGCTCCACCGAGTTACTGGCTTACTCACTGTTCTTGTTTTATTAATAGTTCACTCACCAACTAAGTCAATGGACACATGAATGGAATGCACTGTTGGTGCCTCCAAGTACACTACCTTTCCAATGTATTTCAGATTGTTAGACGAGAAACAGAAGAAGGATATCTAAATGTTTACTATTTTAGTACCAACTAATGGGTAAAAAATTATAGAAGTTACAATCTAAAAATTACTGTACAGTAAGAACAGAAATGAATTCATGTGCTTCAAACCAAAACAAATGTTGCTCAAACATCTTTTCAAACTTGTTCACCTGTCGCTGGCATACATCCACACTAGCAATGTTCTGCAACATTTTTAAGTCTGAGAATCTCATTTCAAGTAGGATTACTGTCCTGCAAGCACCGGATTCAGGATGCAGTGTCATGGACTCAAATCACGATGTTGTGGATTCACTTGAGTTGCAGTCCAGGCACAGTTCTGTGACATGAGCTGCATCTTTGCATCCCAGTGCCTATCACACTTAACGCCACTGCAACATATACTTTCATTATCTCCATCTCTCTGTTTCTCAGACATCGTCATGGTGAAGCTACCTTGATCTAGTCTTATCTTTCTTTTGACAGGTAACACACTGTGCAATGTTAAATTTTTATTTAATTGACTTAAATCAGTGTTAAATTTACAATGAACAAAGTAGAGCAATACTATATGGATGATTTTGAGATTATGTCCATGTGCATATAAATATATGAAATGATTATGAAATGGATAGTTGCTACTCACAACACACAGTCTCTGGCAACTGAAGACAGACTGCGAGCAGCAGTGCATGATGGGAGAGGCAACCAGTCAGTGGGATTAAGGAGAAGGTTGAGTTAGGGAGGGGGAGGAATAGCAGGGTAGGGGTGGGGGCAGTAAAGTGCTGCTTGTGGGAGTGAGCAGGGATGAGGTGGAGAGAGGGTAGTGCAGCTAGGTGCAGTCGAGAGGTTAGACGGAGGGCGGAGGAGAGAGGAGGGGTAGCAGAAAAGGAGAGGAGTAAAAAGACAGAGTGCATTGGTAAAATAGAGGGCTGTGTAGGGCTTGAATGGGAACAGGGAAAGGGCTAGGTGGGTAAGGGCAGTGACTAATGAAGTTGAGGCCAGGAGAGCTACAGGAACATAGGATATATTGCAGAGAGAGTTCCCATCTGTGCAGTTCAAAAAAGCTGGTTTGGTCAGAAGGATTCACATGGCATGGGCTGTGTAGTCATCAAAATGAAAAATGTTGTGTTGGGCGGTGTGCTCAGCAACAGCGTAGTCCAGCTGTTTCTTGGCCTCAGTTTTTCGGTGGCCATTCATTAGAACAGACAGCTTGTTGGTTTTCACACCCACATAAAATGCAGCTTAACTTGTGGGTCACGACTAGTTTCACAGGTAGCCCTGCTTTGATGTGACAGATGATGTTTGTGACTGGACTGGAATAGTTGTTGGTGAAAGGATGTATGGGACAGGGCTCCCCTCTAGGTCTCTTACAGGAATATGAGCCATGAGGCAAGCAGTTGGGAGCAGGGGTTATGTACAGATTGGTGAGGATATAATGTAGGTTCAGTGGGCAGCAAAATGGGAGATCTGTTTTTGTACTATGTTGGAAGGGTAATTACGGTCCGTGAAGGCCTCACTGAGACCCCCAGTATATTTTAAGAGGGTCTGCTCGTCACTACAGATGCGACAGCCAGAGTGACTAGACTGTGTGGAAGGGACTTCTTGGTATGGAATGGGTGGTATATGTCAAATTGGAGTATTGTTGGTGGTTGGTAGGTGTGATATGGAAGGGTGCTTGTTGGATTGAGTAGGATCAGGTGAAGTGACTGGGGAAGATGATGTTGAGGTACTGCAGGAATGTGGATAGGGTGTCCTCACCCTCAATCCAGATCATGAAAGTATCATCTGAGCCAGGTTACAGATCTACATCTACATTTATGCTCCGCAAACCACCAACGGTGTGTGGCGGAGGGCACTTTACGTGCCACTGTCATTACCTCCCTTTCCTGTTCCAGTCGCGTATGGTTCGCGGGAAGAACGACTGTCTGAAAGCCTCTGTGCGCGCTCTAATCTCTCTAATTTTACATTCGTGATCTCCTCGGGAGGTATAAGTAGGGGGAAGCAATAAATTCGATACCTCATCCAGAAACGCACCCTCTCGAAACCTGGCGAGCAAGCTACACCGCGATGCAGAGCGCCTCTCTTGCAGAGTCTGCCACTTGAGTTCATTAAACATCTCCGTAACGCTATCACGGTTACCAAATAACCCTGTGACGAAATGCGCCGCTCTTCTTTGGATCTTCTCTATCTCCTCCGTCAACCCGATCTGGTATGGATCCCACACTGATGAGCAATACTCAAGTATAGGTCGAACGAGTGTTTTGTAAGCCACCTCCTTTGTTGATGGACTACATTTTCTAAGCACTCTCCCAATGAATCTCAACCTGGTACCCGCCTTACCAACAATTAATTTTATATGATCAGGGGTTCTGGGTGTTAGGAAGGATTCCTCGAGATGGTCCACGAATATGTTGGCATAGGATGGTGACATGTGTGTATTTACAGCTTTATGCCGGATTTGTTTGTAGGTAATGCCTTCGAAGGAGAAGTAATTGTGGGTTAGGATATAGTTGGGCATCATGACTAGGAAAGAGGTAGTTGGTCCGGAAACTGTCGGGCATTGGGAAAAGTAGGATTCAACAGCTGAAAGGCCATGGGCATTAGGGATGTTAGTAGTAAAGGGAAGCGGCATCAACAGTGATTAGCAGTGCACCATGTGGTAAAGGAACAGGAACTGTGGAGAGTCAGAGGAGGAAATGGTTGGTATATTTTGTATAGTAGGGTAGGTTTTGGGTAATAGATTGAAGGCATCGGTTTATGAGAGCAGAGATACTCTCAGTTGGGGCACAGTAACTGGCCACAATGGGGCATTGTGAGTGATTGGGTTTATGGATTTTAGGAAGCATGTAGAAGATAGAAGTGCAGGGAGTGCACGGGGCGAGGAGAGAGATGGATTCTGGGGAGGGGTACTGGGATGGGCCTAAGGATTTGAGGAGAGAGAGGAGATCCTGCTGCATTCCTGGAATTGGGTCACTGTGACAAGATCTATAGGTGGATGAATTTAAAAGGTGGTGGAGTCCTTCTGCCAGGTAATACTTGCCTTTCAAAGCAACAGTGGTGCAGCCTTTGTCTGCAGATAGGATTATATGGTCAGGGTCAGTCTTTAAGCAGTGGATTGCAGTTCTTTCTGTGGATGTAAGGTTAGTTTTCATGTTGAGGGATGATGGTGAGGCAAACTTCGAGGTTAAGAAATTCTGGATAGTTAACAGAGGGTGAATTGGGGCAGTGGGGGTGGATCATGGTTGGTTGGCAGAGTGAACTGAGCCAGGTAGGGTTCAACATTGGTCTTTGGTTGAGTCTGATGGGTAGGCTTGGTGGTGAAAAAGTGTTTCCACTTTAACAAGTCCCGCATGATTGAATTTGGGAGTGGGACGAAAGGTGAGGCCTTTGGAAAGGACTGATACTTCTGCGGGGCAAAGGTGGAGGAGAGGTTCATGACAGTGTTTCAGGTATGTTTAGGTTCTGGATTCTGTGTGGTGGCGGGAGTGGGTTTTTGAGGATGGGATAAGCGTAGAAGGTTTGTGAGACAGGATTTGTCAGCTACGAGGAAGATTTGGAGATGGTTGTAGAATTGGTAGATAGTGGTAGTCCAAGGTGGGAATAGGTAGTGAATGGATGGAAAATTTTTTGAGTTGGCGTTCTGCGTGATGCTCTAGTTCCTGGAGGACATGAATTTCAATGCATTCTGGGATCCAGGAATTTGGGATTGCATAGCAGAAGTATTTTACAGATGGAAAGAAGGTATTGTGAAGGGGGGTTCGGGCCTGTTTGATATGGTTTTGCGGGACTGTGTTGGTGTGGGTTAAGAACTGGCAGAATCTGAACAGATGGTGGACATTGTGGAAGGAAAGGTGGCAGCTGGAGATGGGTAATTTGTTGGTAAGGCCATTTGGGGGGATTCCATGAGCCAACCAACAATACGAGAACAGTATATGAGGCTGGGTTCTGGCTAGGGATAAGGAAGCTCTTTTGATGCAGGTGGAAGGAGCAAGGGTCCATAGTGGTGGATAAAAATGCATACGTAAATAATGTAGAATTACGTCCAAAAAAATTCATAAAGATACACCCAAACATGTGGGAAAAAATCACAGAAAGAATGAAATAAGGGAAAACAAGATGAAATCTGAGGGAGTAGGCCATAGTGAAAGGCAAAAACCAACTGTAATAGGCATGGAGGCACAATGAGATCAAAGATAAAATTAACAAAAAGGTTTTAAAGTGGGTTGTGGGTCTCTAGATGAAGTTTGAAGACGGGGGACAGCAGTTATGACTAGATTAGGTGAAGATAGTAGGAACTGGAACAGAGAGGAGGTGGAGTGGGGTATTGGAAGGTGGGGAGGGGTTGGTTGGATGAGATACAAGTTTGTGTGGCACAGGAAAGATACAGGAAATAACACGTGAGTGATCAGTTTGAAGATATAGGATTAATACTTCCATCAAATTGAGGGCTACCTGTGAAACCAGTCAAGTGACCAAGTTAAGCTGCAATGACTGTGTTGTATTTTACAAAGGGATGACAGCCAACAAGCTGTGTCCTAATGAATAGCTACCGACAAACTGTGGCCGAGAAACAGGTGGACCACTCTGTTGCTGAGCACACCACCCAACACAACATTCTTCATTTTGATGACTGCTTCACAGCCTTCAGCAAGTTGATCCTTCCAATCAACAACAGTTTTTCTGAAATATTTTGGATTTTCCATTGTCTAATATGTGACATGAGCAGCATGTATTTATAAGAGGCAGTCAAATGAAAGTGGGACATATGGAAAACAGTAAATAAACTGTTTATTATTAAAAAGTAATCACCATAACTTTTAATACATTTATAGCACTGAGAGACAAAACTGTCAATGCCGTCATGAAAAAATGTTTTCGGCTGCCTACAGAAGCATGATTGTATTCAGACATGCACTTCTTCATCCAAAGCAAATTGATAACCATGAATGCCTTTCGTCAGAGCTAAAAAAATATGGCAATCACGAGGGGAGGGATCGGGACAGTATGTAAGGGCTCCCCAGCAATACTTCTGCACTGTATTCGACACAACTTTGGGAAAATGTGGATGGGCATTATCCTACAACATGACGATTCAGTATGTCAACATTCCTGAAAGTTTGGACGTAGTGGTGTGCCTCGGTTGTTGCAAATTGTTCATATACCTTCATGTATTAACTGTGGTACCATGTTTCAGGAAGACTCTAAACAGAAAACCGTTGCAGTCTAAGAGAAAGGTCATCATGACCTTTCTGGAACTGGTGTGCATGTCCCTGGATTTATTTTTTTTTCAATGGTCGTGAATCCATGTGCTTCCATTGTTGGCTCTGACGCTTACTCTCTGGCTAAAAATGACATCATGTTTCATCTCCCACAATGGACAGGAAACAATATTCTTCATTGTGACAGCATGCCAGGTACTGCAGTGATGTTGACATTGTGTTCAACTTCTGCTTCTCCGTCAGGCTTTGGAGAACCCACTGCACACAGATTTTCTGAAACTTCAGATGTTCTGCATAGATGGCAAGATCCACCACAAAGTGGGTCATGACATGATGAGCCTGTCCTAGTCAACTGCCGCCTTTCAATTTACCTGACCTCAAAATCGTCACACACACACAAACAAATACACTGACCTCATGTCAAGCACATCTAGCAAATGACTCAACGGTGAAAGCTTGTACTGTTCCTTCCTGATTCCCAATAAAGGGCACTTTTACACACACACACACACACACACACACACACACACACACACACACACACACACACACCTGCCTTACCAACATTCGAGCCATGCTCATTATATAATATCTGTCTTCTTTCATTTGATTGACCCTCATACACCTACTTACTTCAGGCTGGAGGTACTTCATAACAAACTAAGGTGAAACATGTATGGTAAAATATAAATTGCATTAATTCGGTTGAAAACAGATATAACTCGAAACTCATAAATATAGCAAACATCAGTTGCATTATCTACTTTGCTAACAATTTTCATAGCTTTTTCTTCTCAAAAATGCTTCATGGTGTGTTTGTTGCTCTTAAATATTTCCATTTCGGCAATTTTTTCTTCTTTCAGGAGATATGCCATGACCCATGAACTGGGTTGGCACCATCACTGCACTTCTTCATGAAAAAACAGTTCAGTCCTGTCCCCTCTCGCAGGCGACCAAGGCATGGCTGGTCATGTGCAACTGCATGAAGAACATGTCAGTAGCTGGGACCTTTGTCAACCTCTTTCTGCAGTGCTCTACACTATGGGGTGGGGGATTGCTTTGTGTGGATCTCATCATCAGTGCCACAAAATAAATAAGATTCCATGGCGGTGATGTGTGTTTAATCCCCACAGAGGGAAGAATATCGTTCACACATTAGCCTGCTCAGTTCACAATGAACAAGTGTCCTGTGCACGTGCACTTCTGCTGTATGTCCAGTCAATAACAAAGTGTGTATTAATTGCATGTACTGGTATTCTGTTAGCATCCCCCCCCCCCCCCTCTGGAATCACTACACATTCATAGCTGTTTCTACTTCTACATTTATGCAAGACAGTCCTTATTGAAATTCTCTTTTTCGTATTTCTGTGAGATTGTTATCTGCTGTAGATCAACGTTATCTCCACTTCAAAGAATGGTATTAAAATGGAAATGATCATATGGCATTGTCGGCCGGGAGGCCCCCATTCGGGGAAGTTCGGCCACTGTATGGCAAGTCCTATTTAGTTGACGCCACTTCGGTGACTTGTGACTCAATGATGATGAAAATGATTATGAAGGACACACAACACCCATTCCCCTGCCAGGAATCGAACCCGGGTCCCCAGTGTGGTAGGTGGTAATGCTACCACTACGGTATGGAGGCAGACAATGGTACATAGATGGAACCAAAGGGAAGTGGAACTGCATTTCACCGTACTTCTCCCCGAATCACTTAAGCTCAACTTGCCAATTTTAAATTCTCTGCTGTCTCTAAGAAGTCCCCATTTCACTTGTTCCACTTTAACAGAAAGAAAGACGGAAGGAAGAGCGGAAGATTAAGATTTAACTTCTCATCAATATTGAGGTCATTAGAGAAGGTTAACAGAAAAAATAGGCAGGTTCAGCATACCTTTGAACACTGTACAAATTACGAATTAGTATTGATTGAAGCAAGTGTGTGTGTTTTTTTCCCCCTTCTTTGGCAGCTGAGCCCCATCAGCAAGGGAATTCCCATTCTTTGACAGCTCACATAAGCACCTCGCCAGCCAATCCGTGTTATCATATTATTTTTTTGGTATTGTTTTGACAGTGTAATGGCTCGACAAGTTTTGAAGCACTGAAGACACACGAGCTTACAGACTCATCCCATAAATAACAGACATTCTTTTTTTTTCTTTACATGAACACAAACACTTTACTGAAAAATTTTACAGAATGAATCATGATAAATTTCAGAATGTGCTGCAGAAGATTCGAGACAAAATTTTTTAAAAGAAAACAAATTTACGTATGAGTATATTAGCAGAAGAAATATTGTGTATAAAGATAAGGAAATATAAATTAGTGCCAATCATTGTTTTGAGGTAGACCTTTACAGAACTCTCCAATTCATTATTGTCAAGTTCTTATACATAACATTTTACACATTTTCCTTTGATGGACTCCTGAGACACACAAGAAAGTAAATTAATGTGGTCATCAGTAAAATCTTAATGAAGACACAGCAAGGGTACTTTGTTGTTCTTGTCAATGTATTTTCCAGTAATTTTTTCTTATTAATGTGGTGCTTGGTAGTGGCAATGGTTCACTGACTGGAGAAAATTATGACATCTCATAATGGTCATCTTGTGGCAAGGACTGAATGACAGGCAAAAATTCTTGAGATAATGACATTTGGCTCCTGCCAGAAATATTAAACAGCCTGTATATAATCGGCACAGCCTGGCCTGGTTCGCTGTCCTGTCATGAGCCCGTCACCAGTGTGAAGACCACAATGGAAAACAACAGGTTTGGTGTCTTGGCAGGTCAACACCTGTCCCAGCACGTCTTGGGCTTGTACAGCGTGAACACACTCTCAATTTCCTGTGGGGTTTTTACATACAGCTAAAAATTATGTCTGACAGTAAATGAAATATTAAGAAACTATAGCAAAATCAGAGACAGTGCTGTATGAATTTCTTATGTATATTTACAGTTCTATTATTATCAAGGGCAAGTTTTAATTTTATAGTGCCAGAATTTTATTACTATCAAGAGCAAGTTTTAATTTTATAATGCGTGGTCTCCTACATGATCACTAGAATCATATTCGATTGTTTAATTCTATGCAGAATGATTCACTAAACAGAGTGAAACTGCAAGTAACAATCCCTGAGAGGATATGGAGCACAAAAGATCCTATATGTTCCAAGGAAGGTACACCCACTTGAATGTAGAACTACAAGATCTTTGATGGTGTAAATTTTAATGACTGAAAGCAAACATAAGAACACAACAGGCAAGGAGAAATGTTCTGTCTCTGCTAGTGTTTCAGCTCCACACTCAAGATGACAGTAAGTTACAGCATCATCATGTAGTAGCCGCATTGCCCTTTGTACTACCAAAGGCATGTCTCCCAGCAGGGTCAGGGCTGGTTCAAGAGTTTTTTCACATGATCTCCTTATTTGGCAGCCCCCTCCCTCCTCCAACCCTTCTGTCTCTTACAATTTCACCTGTGTCAGTTTCCATCATTAATTGTGATGCACACAATGTACAAATCTCTCAACTTGCAACCTTTCTAAGTTTGGCAACCCAAGTGGCCGCTACTAATTAAGATACATCCTGTATAGAAATCTTACAGTTGTGGCGTACCTCTTAGCTTGACAACCCAAGCAGCGGCTTGTGTCACTTATAGGCATTACACTGACCCTGCATAGAATCTGGTGCAGGTGAGCAGACATGCCTCACCTGTGAAATGTTGTGGAAGGATGACTGGCCCCATGAAGTAGTCACTAATTACCTGCACCCAAACAATGAGGCTGAACCAGTAGTGCCAATTTGCTGCCACCACCAAACAGGGTCTCACCATAGGTGGCAGGTGGGTGTTGTGAATGTTGATACCACTTTGACTAATGGTAGTTGCTGATAATTACGATCCCCACCTCAGCAGTCAGGAAAACTGGCATCTGTGTGTGTGTGTGTGTGTGTGTGTGTGTGTGTGTGTAATCTTAATTCCCAGCAACTACCATTAGTCAAGAGTGGTATCCTCTAAATAACATAAAGCAATGTAAGTTATCCTGGGTACACTTTATGATTTGCATTATTGTAGTAAAGTCAATTAAGATAGTTTTTTAACTGTAGTAGTTAACAGTTTATCCAAGGTAAGGAAATGTGCTTTGTATGGACCAGTACCCATTGAGAGACAGAATTTTCCCCCCGGTAGTCCAAAATAGATTCAAACATGCTAATTCAAATGTTCCAGAGTGAACTGGAAGGAGGTAACAGGATGGAGGAAGGGGAAACTATTGAGTGTATGGTGTGAGGACAGTGGGTTACCAGAGACTGAATCCAGCATGATTATGGGAGTGAAGTACATGTTCAAGGTAAACACATCTCGAGTCCAGAGAAGCTGGTGGTGAAGGGCAGGACCCAGATGGCACAAGTTGTGAATCAGCCATTGAAATTTAGCACGTTATGGTCAGCTGCATGTTGTGCCATCATAAGGTCAACCTTGTTCTTGGTAACAGTTTGGCAGCGGCCACTCATGCTGGTGGACAACTAGTTGGTAGTCTTACCGACAAACAACTGTGCAGGGTTTGAAGCTAAGACGATACATGGCACGCTTGCTTTCACAGGTGGCGTCCGACTTCCGATGTGGTAGAATAAGCCTATGACATGACTGGAATAGAAAATGCTGAGTGGATGGATTGGGCAGGTCTTGCACCTTTGTCTACCACAGTGAAATGATCCCTGTGGCAACAGGTTGAGAGTGGAAGTGGCATAGAGATGGACTAGGATGTTGTGTGGTCAACAGACCACCACTTACAAACCACCACTTTAGGAAGGATGGAAAAGTTCTTTGGTAGGATGTATCTCATTTCAGGACTGACTCAAACTGAACCACATCCTTCATCAGGGCTTTCATTACCTCTCATCATGCTCTGAAATGAGGGACATCCTAATAAAGATCCCCCCCCCCCCCTCCCTTGGTCTGGTCCAATCCAACCCACACTTCCTATTCAGTCCTTTCAAAGGACTATCTTACCTTATCAGATACCAAACCCCGTGCAAATGCAGCCATGTCATACACCATCTCTTCTAAAAATACTGCTCAGCCTTTTCTGTTGTTATGACTACCTATCTGATGTTCACCAGGATGAATGGCCGCTGCCAAGAACAATGTTGACCACCCAGTGGCACAACATACAGCTGAGTACAACATGCTCAATTTCAATGACTGCTTCACAGTCCAGGCCAATTGGATCCTTCCCTCCACCATCAGCTTCTCTGAACTATTCAGATGGGATTTATCTTTGCAACACATCCTTAAATCCCATAATCACCCTGGTCTGAAACTCCAATAGTCCACTGTCCCCACACCCTCCACCAAGTTTCCTCTTCCCTCATCCCGTCACCCCTCTCAATTAACATCACATCACCACGCCACTCCACCTTCAGTGTATGCTACTCCCTAATAGCTCCAACACACAAGCATTACAGCCTAACTCGTGCTCTGCTATTCTTCCCTACCACGTCTCTAGCCGGCAAACTGGCTGCTTCCCTCTGAGCGACTAATTACTATCCCCAATGCCTTTCTCTGCCTTCCGACTCTCTCCGTCTACCCACCTTATCTGGCAAGCTCTCACTCTTTTAGTGTGTGCAAGTCTATTGACAGCTCAACACTTTTGTTTTTTTCGTGAGTGGTGTCCTTTAATCCAAAAGTATTTACGAAATACAACAAGAAATATTTTGTTGTAGATCTGTCTACAATATCTGACTCCCTCAGTCGGAAGAAAATACCTACAGTTTTGTTTCAAACTTTGTGACAAATACCAGAGGCAAGACAAAAGTTGAACCCATGTCACTTGATCTATAAGAGAATATTTCTCATGAACAAACAACTTCCATGCAGATAAAAGAAGGTCCTGATACCAATGGTGAGGACAGAGAGATTATTTGAGACTGATGATTCTAAGATCACAACGTATTTCCTTTCAATATGGAATTGAAGAGTAGGTTAATTTTGTACTGCAGTTTGTATGTCTTAAAAGCAGCTGGGCCTTTTATTCAATACTGTTATATTATAATCTCTCTCTTCATTGCTGTAAATCTATACATGGTAGAAGAGAAAATAGGGACTCTTATCACAGTGATTCAGTGCTATGCATAACTTTTATGCAAAAGTATCAATAAATAGCTATTTTTCAAATGTTTCACTGTCTTCACTTTTAAGGAGTAATATGACAGCAAATAACAAAAGGGGTTCAATTACCATCGCTGCTTCTTGAGAAACTGTGGCAGCTGTGGGGAGTGGTGGCGATGCGACAAAAGGTAGTCAAGGTCCTGCTTCACAATGCCTAACACCTCTTAAGGTTACCCCAAACAAATAATTAAAAATCTATTCCTTTGGGATATTTGTATTTCTGAAACTTCCTTTAGTGCAGGAAAGTGTAGCAGTAGCAGTAAAAAAAAGGGTAATCAAAGAATCCTTATTTCCTAAAGCATCATTTTATTGTGTGGTGGCCTCACCTGAGAATCAGCCTCTATTATATGAGTGCACTTTTGTAATTATTACCTGTAGCATTGTCATCATGCCACTGTGTGTGTCTAGATTATAATCACATCAAAATGAAAGACACATTTAATTTAATAATGTTTCAGTATATGAATGTGACAAATTAATTTGACTTTGTGCAACTTAATGTAACAGAGCTTACTGTACAAATGACTACATTTATTGTCTTGTTGGTGACAAAGAATGGGCATAAATTTTGACAATGTCTGTAATATTCTAATTATGGCTAGGCAAAAGATTTTAGCAAACATAATTAAAAATGCCTAGTTTATTTTTATATGTTTGTGAAAGGGCAATGATTTCACTGATATAGTGCCCACATACTTCCAACCCAATCAAGGAATTACACACAAAATAAACAGTGAAGAGCTTACAATTTATGGTTTGTACATGGGCACAGAACAAACTGATTTCACCAATTATGGATGAACAAATATTTGCCAAAATGCTAACTACGATGCCAACTCCCAAGTTTCACCTCATGGATGCCACCAAACATGAAGGTTTTAATTATAACCTAATAGTTTATCAAAGTTTTTGTAACACATGCAGAAAGCAAAAAGTACATCTATTCATGTGAAGCAAGGTGACAATTTTGGAGAACAATACAATGAATTTTTGAAGGTTTACCCTGTGAGTTTTTAACAGTTTACCCTGAACTTAAAAAGTTAGCTTATGATGGTGTTCACAGTAAGATGGTACCTTATGGAATAACTCAATCCCTGTTATTACTAACCTGCTCTTCCTAAAATGTTTACACTGTAAGAATTTGTAAAACGTATTCTCATGAAGAAGGAATTTTAGTGTTTACTATGAGGCCTTCTAGAAAATAACTAGTTCAATATACAAACACTTGCAAATTTACTAACTCTCTCTCTTTGTCAACAACAGTTAATTTTCTGACAAACTTATCACAAGAAAGATTATGACATGTATTAGAGTAGTATTTTAGCATACAGGTGGAGTGACAAAGGAGGAAATCATTAAAACTCTATGAAAAATGTTACAGATGGATGATTTATCACACATTTCCACTTCTCATTCATACACACATTTCAGCAAATGAAATCAAAACTGTTATAAAACAATTAACACTGCTGTTACAAAGTAAGAAATTCATGAGCACGTGTTTCCAAGAGCGTTTCCATTGCACTAACATCATTGCACCAAACATCGAGGCGTTGAACCATGGAGGAGATCTGTGAAGCAGAAGGAAAACTTAGGTTAGTACAGTATTATTCACAATTTCTCTTAAAGCATTAACACTAATTAATTTAAAATTGAAATAGATGAAATGAAGGAGAAAAGTGTATAAATGACTAAACATGACTTGCAGTGTCGACAATACAATAGTGGCTTCATTCCTGTCACACACACACACACACACACACTTATTAAATCTTAATATGGATTTTTGTAATTGTATGCGCGTGACATCAGCAGGTTACTGAATTGGTATGGTGTTATTTACTACAATGGCTATACAAACTTTATGAGAATCAACATTTATTTTTCCTACAATTAAATTCAAGGTGAAAATACAATTTTTTATAATAAATTGAAGACTGTAATGCCATTTCCTTGCATCAAGTACTGAATATACAACTTGAGGATTTCTAGTATTTATATGGCAAAAAGATATCACAGAAACACAGCAGTTGTTAATGATAAGCAGTATGAAATGTTTATGACACTGATATCCTTTAGTCATATTTGTAAGAATGTACATGTGAAATGTTGTGGGTGCTGTTAATACTAAATGTAGAGCACAATGAAGAATTTAGAATAACTACAGAATACTAATGTCCATACACTGCCACTTCCTTCAATGCCAATAAAAGTTTTCACTATGAACTGCAATTTCGTCAGTCTCTTTAATGACATTCACAACACTTCAGATAATTTTCATTGAGTCTCCCACAACTTGCCTTCTAAAATCAAAAAAGCTTTATTGGCACTATGATGTATGATAAGACATTATTAATAGACTTCTGGGCATAATCAATGATTCTCACAACCAGTGACCACTTTCTTTATGCAAAAATTAGTAAACTGTCACATTTAGTTCTTCAATATGATCATTTATGCATATGGCTCCCAATAGATTTGACTGGCTGCAGTTCCAATCTTGACAAATTGTCATTACTGTGTATCTGAAAACATTATCTATGTGAGTGTTGGTCATAAAAAGAGATCGAAGCTGCAAACACGGTGATCTTCAACATGACTCAAATTATAGAAAACACAGTACTTACAAATAGGATGCTATAGCACTACATACACTATGTGAACCAAATTCCAGTTGATGGTGGCCTAAATTAAAATATAATACTAAACATATCTGTAATTCCAAACCACAAACAAGTACCAGCAGCACAAAGAAAAAACACTGGAAGACATGAATGAATGACAAAATCTGACTGTATGAAAGAAAATCGTCATAACTTCTGAATGGTTCGCACAGTTGGCTGCAGGGCATAATGGGAACTAGTATGCGTATGGTATGGCTTGGTTTAGCGACGAAGCCCACTTTCATTTGGATGGGTTCGTCAATAAGCAAAACTGACGCATTTGGGAGACTGAAAATCCACATTTTGCAACTGAGGCTGTGTGGTGTGCAATGTCTTGTCACAGAGTAATTGGTGTGATATTCCTTGATGGCACGGTGACTACTAAACGGTACGTGAAGGTTCCAGAAGATGATTTCGTCCCCATTGGCCGAAGTCATCCTGATTTCGACTAAATCAAGTTCATGCAAGACGGAGCTTGACCCTATCGAAGCTTGAGAGTGTTTGATGTTCTGGAAGAGCACTTTGGAGACCCCTTTCTGGCTCTGGGGTACACAGGGGCCACTGACATGGGCCTCGATTGGCTGCCGTATTCTCCAGACCTGAACACATGCTACTCCTTTTTGTGGGGCTATGTTGTTGTTGTGGACTTCAGTCCTGAGACTGGTTTGATGCAGCTCTCCATGCTACTCTATCCTGTGCAAGCTGCTTCATCTCCCAGTACCTACTGCAACCTACATCCTTCAGAATCTGCTTAGTGTATTCATCTCTTGGTCTTCCTCTATGATTTTTACCCTCCACGCTGCCCTCCAATACTAAATTGGTGATCCCTCGATGTCTCAGAACATGTCCTACCAAACGATCCCTTCTTCTAGTCAAATTGTGCCACAAACTCCTCCCCAATTCTATTCAATACCTCCTCATTAGTTACGTGATCTACCCATCTAATCTTCAGCATTCTTCTGTAGCACCACATTTCGAAAGCTTCTATTCTCTTCTGGTCCAAACTATTTATCGTCCACGTTTCACTTCCATACATGGCTACACTCCAAACAAATACTTTCAGAAATGACTTCCTGACACTTAAATCAATACTCGATGTTAACAAATTTCTCTTCTTCAGAAACGCTTCCTTGCCATTGACAGTCTACTTTTTATATCCTCTCTACTTCGACCATCATCAGTTATTTTGCTCCCCAAAAAGCAAAACTCAATTACTACTTTAAGTGTCTCATTTCCTAATCTAATTCCCTCAGCATCACCTGATTTAATTCGACTACATTCCATTATCCTCGTTTTGCTTTTGTTGATGTTCATCTTATATCCTTCTTTCAAGACACTGTCCATTCCGTTCAACTGCTCTTCCAAGTCCTTTGCTGTCTCTGACAGAATTACAATGTCATTGGCAAACCTCAAAGTTTTTATTTCTTCTCCATGGATTTTAATACTTACTCTGAATTTTTCTTTTGTTTCCTTCACTGCTTGCTCAATATACAGATTGAATAACATCGGGGAGAGCTAAAACCCTGTCTCACTCCCTTCCCAACCACTGCTTCCCTTTCATGTCCCTTGACTCTTATAACTGCCATCTGGTATCTGTACAAATTGTAAATAGCCTTTCGCTCCCTGTATTTTACCCCTTCTACCTTCAGAATTTGAAAGAGAGTATTCCAGTTAACATTGTCAAAAGCTTTCTCTTAAGTCTACAAATGCTAGAAATGTAGGTTTGCCTTTCCTTAAACTATTTTCTAAGATAAGTCGTAGGGTCAGTATTGCCTCACGTGTTCCAATATTTCTACAGAATCCAAACTGATCTTCCCTGAGGTCGGCTTCTACCAGTTTTCCATTTGCCTGTAAAGAATTTGCATTAGTATTTTGCATCCATGACTTATTAAACTGATTGTTCAGTAATTTTCACATCTGAGCTCCTGCTTTCTTTGGGATTGGAATTATTATTATGAAGTCTGAGGGTATTTCGCCTGTCTCATACAAATTGCTCACCAGATGGTAAAGTTTTGTCAGGACTGGCTCTCCCAAGACCGTCAGTAGTTCTAAAGGGATGTTGTCTACTCCCAGGGCCTTGTTTCGACTCAGGTCTTTCAGTGCTCTGTCAAACTCTTCACTCACTATTGTATCTCCCATTTCGTCTTCATCTACATTCTCTTCCATTTCCAGAATACTGTCCTCAAGAATATCGCCCTTGTATAGACCCTCTATATAATCCTTCCACCTTTCTGCTTTCCTTTCTTTGCTTAGAACTGGGTTTCCATCTGAGCTCTTGATATTCATACAAGTGGCTCTCTTTTCTCCAAAGGTCTCTCTAATTTTCCTGTAGGCAGTATCTATCTTACCCCTAGTGAGACAAGCCTCTACATCCTTATATTTGTCCTCTAACCATTCCTGCTTAGCCATTTTGCACTTCCTGTCGATCTCATTTTTGAGACGTTTGTATTCCTTTTTGCCTGCTTCATTTACTGCATTTTTATATTTTCTCCTTTCAACAATTAAATTCAATATTTCATCTGTTACCCAAGGGTTTCTACTAGCCCTCGTCTTTTTACCTATTTGACCCTCTGCTGCCTTCACTATTTCATCCCTCAAAGTTACCCATTCTTCTTCTACTGTATTTCTTTCCGCCATTCCTGTCAATTGTTCCCTTATGCTCTCCCTGAAACTCTGTACAACCTCTGGTTCTTTCAGTTTATCCAGGTCCCATCTCCTTAAATTCCCACCTTTTTGCAGTTTCTTCAGTTTTAATCTACAGCTCATAACCAATAGATTGTGGTCAGAGTCCACATCTGCCCCTGGAAATGTATTACAATTTAAAACCTGGTTCCTAAATCTCTGTCTTACCATTATATAATCTATCTGATACCTTTTAGTATCTCCAGGGTTCTTTCATGTATACAACCTTCTTTCATGATTCTTAAACCAAGTGTTAGCTATGATTAAGTTATGCTCTGCTCAAAATTCTACCAGACGGCTTCCTCTTTCATTTCTTACCCCCAATCCATATTCACCTACTGTTTCCTTCTCTCCCTTTTCCTACGCTTGAATTCCAGTCACCCATCAGTATTAAATTTTCGTCTCCCTTCACTACCTGAATAATTTCTTTTATCTAATCATACATTTCATCAATTTCTTCGTCAGCTAGTTGGCATATAAACTTTTACTACTGTAGTAGGCATGGGCTTCGTGTCTATCTTGGCCACAATAATGCGTTCACTATGCTGTTTGTAGTAGCTTACCCGTACTCCTATTTTTTTATTCATTATCAAACCTACTCCTGCATTACCCCTATTTGATTTTGTATTTATAACCCTGTATTCATCTGATCAAAAGTCTTGTTCCTCCTGCCACCGAACTTCACTAATTCCCACTATATCTAGCTTTAACCTATCCATTTCCGTTTTTTAATTTTATAACCTACCTGTCAGAGACAGCAAAGGACTTGGAAGAGCAGCTGAATGGACTGGACAGTGTCTTGAAAGGAGGGTATAAGACGAACATCAACAAAAACAAAACAAGGATTATGGAATGTAGTCGAATTAAGTCGGGTGATGCTGAGGGAATTAGATTAGGAAATGAGACACTTAAAATAGTAAAGGAGTTTTGCTATTTGGGGAGCAAAATAACTGATGATGGTCAAAGTAGAGAGGATATAAAACGTAGACTGGCAATGGCAAGGAAAGCGTTTCTGAAGAAGAAAAATTTGTTAACATCGAGTATAGATTTAAGTGTCAGGAAGTCGTTTCTGAAAGTATATGTATGGAGTGTAGCCATGTATGGAAGTGAAACATGGACAATAACTAGTTTGGATGAGAAGAGAATAGAAGCTTTCGAAATGTGGTGCTACAGAAGAATGCTGAAGATTAGATGGGTAGATCACATAACTAATGAGGAGGTATTGGATAGAATTGACCGGAAGAAGGGATCGGTTGGTAGGACATGTTCTGAGGCATCAAGGGATCACCAATTTGGTATTGGAGGGCAGCGTGTAGGGTAAAAATCGTGGAGGGAGACCAAGAGATGAATACACTAAGCAGATTCTGAAGGATGTAGGTTGCAGTAGGCACTGGGAGATGAAGAAGCTTGCACAGGATAGAGTAGCATGGAGAGCTGCATCAAACCAGTCTCAGGACTAAAGACCACAACAACCTATCTGCTCGATTAAGGGATCTGACATTCCACGCTCCGATCCGTAGAACGCCAGTTTTCTGTCTCCTGATAACGACGTCCTCCTGAGTAGTACCTGCCCGGAGATCCGAATGGGGGACTATTTTACCTCCAGAATATTTTACCCAAAAGGACGCCATCATCATTTAATCATGCAGTAAAGCTGCATGCCCTCGGGAAAAATTACGGCCGTAGTTTCCCCTTGCTTTCTGCCGTTCGCAGTACCAGCACAGCAAGGCCGTTTTGGTTATTGTTACAAGGCCAGATCAGTCAATCATCCAGACTGTTGCCCCTGCAACTACTGAAAACGCTGCTGCCTCTCTTCAGGAACCACACGTTTGTCTGGCCTCTCAACAGATACCCCTCCGTTGTGGTTGCACCTACGGTACGGCTATCTGTATCGTTGAGGCACGCAAGCCTCCCCACCAACGCCAAGGTCCGTGGTTCATGGGCGGAAGTGTGGGGCTATATTAAAGACAATATGTAGAGCAATAACTCCAAAACAATTGCTGAGCTGAAAACAGCCATTCAGGAGGTCATAGACAGCATCAGTGTTCTGGCACTTCAGCGGGTCATGCAGAATTTCAATATTCTCCTGCACCACGTCATCACCAATGATGGCAGGCGTATCAAACATGTCATAACCTAAGTTCGAATATCTGTAGTGACATTCACATGTTGAGTAAAGTGTGCACACATTATAGTTGGTAATTAATTTACATTCTTTTTTCATATAGTTCCATAATAATCACCTGTAGAAACCAGCACATCTGTGAACATGTGTAAGTGTAGATTCAAAGGGAGAAGGGAATGAATAAATAAATATGATGAAATGAAAAACTTTACTATGAAATAGAAACAAAAATAACGAAAGTGGAGTCAAGTCTGGTTCGAAAGTGCACGTGTTAATTCAAAATCTGCTGCTGGCTAGCATTCAATACAGTGTTTCAATGAAATGTTAAGTTGAACATACAACCAGAAACTTGCGCACCTGAACAAAATAGGAGCAGCAGCAATTTTAAATGTTCCAAAATAGTTGCACCTTCGCTAATGGTCTTCACTGCCAACCATGAAGGTGGTAAAGAGCATAAATATAAACACAAAACTGACCCTGTTAGCATACCTTGAAGAGAACAACTTAGATCACAAAGATCGTAGCAGAATCAGTAGGTCAGAATAGTGAAAGAAACAACTCCACAGTTAAATTTACTGTACAATTAATAAAATTAACAGGTATCTAGCCAATGGCAACACCTTCATCCTCCGAACTAACAGGATGTGTCTGTTTTCAATCAAAATGATTATGCCACTGAAGTTTATGATTTATTATCTGCCAAGGTGTTATAAAATTGAATAAAGGTCTGACATGTTTAATACCCTAATTAGGAAAGCAGTGAAAAATAACCATCTTCACAAAAATAGGTAAAATTGTTACAGATCTTCACACTCCAAACTTGTGGGACAACCTAAAATTTTTAAGATTGGTACTCTTATTAAGATTTTAAGTATCATTAAATATACAGATAGCCCCGTCTAGAAGGTCATAAAGGAACTGAAGTATAATTTTCAGTATGTACTGTGTATGAAACTGCCTACACAGTGAATAATTCAACACATGTAACAACTTTGATCAAAATGTATAGGATGAATTTGTACTATGTGACACTGTTAATTTATTGACTAACTCTCTAATTATAAGATGCTCTTAATATTACTAAACAAAATTTGCTTGAAATCCAAAAGGTTACTGCTAGAGTGTGGAATGGACTTGTTGATTTACTGGACTTTATATGATCTCTTGAACTACCTCAGTAGTAAATATTTTTCTCCATAATGAGGGATTGCTACAGGTCAGGCATGAGCAACTTTCATAACCCACAGGCCTGATTCACCTACTTGCTTAACTCGTGGGCTGTCTTGTCACACAAGATGACAACAGTGCTCCTAGTGTGTAAAGTCAAAACTATAGAGTCTGTGACATTAATACAATGGGGGAATGAACTGATATGAAAAACACTCATTTCCTGACACAGTATGCATTATGCCTCAAAATATGTATTTTAGAGAGTACATTCATTTTGCACTCACTCATTACATCTTCAGATGTTTACATTTGCTCCATGGACATTGTTTCTATACTAACTATGTTTTACAATAGCTGTCTTAAAAACTTCTGCAAAATTTTGCAATGTTGTTGGTAAAGAAACAACATTCATGATACGTAAGCAAATGTGTATAGCTGAAGATGGAATGGCAGGCATTTAGAAATGTCATAATGGAAAAATAAATGTCTACAAAAGCAACTGACTGCAACAGAACATGAATTCAAACTTCTTATATAATGTAACTATTTATTAATCACTAGCTATCACGAGTTAGAAACAAAAATATAGTTTAAATAAACAATATGTTTTCACTTTCAGGTCATATGTTACATCAGCTGCTGGTGATTTAAAGTAAGTTTTCAAAATGAAGATACCATTGTTTTTATTGAAACATTACTTCACCCACAAAGTGTCACAGAAGTTAAGAAAAATTTCCTAAAAACCATCATCTTCTGTGACAGAATTAAACTAAGATCTCTGTTTCTTTTTTCATTATAATGTACTAACAAGAGTCCTCACCAACTGGTTTATACTGCAAGAATTGAACTGAAAAGAGCTAATAGTATGAAGTCCTTGCGCAACTACAGCAACCCTTGCTGCAGGTGAATTCTCCTCATTGTCACTATCACCACTGTCACAACCTCCATAATGATCTATTTTTCTGCGTTCCTTCACAAAATCATCACACAGCTCACTTACATCCACCTGGGGAATGGAAACTACAAGAGAAAATCCTGAAGTACCTAAATTACTAAAACACTCGTAATGAATTTCCAGTCATTCTTAGTGCATAAATCAGCTTCAATTGCAATTGATGATTTACCACAGTCAGAACTTGAAAACTATTAAAGCTGACAAACTGCCTATTGGCTTCTGTCTCGGGTTCTTCGGCCGACGTTCATCTAATGATTTTTCTGACGTTTCGCCAGCACGAGTGGCTGGCATTGTCAAAGCTTCACCCTCCATTGCCGGTGGTGAACCGGCAATGGAGGGTGAAGCTTTGACAATGCCAGCCACTCGTGCTGGCGAAACGTCAGAAAAATCATTAGATGAACGTCGGCCGAAGAACCCGAGACAGAAGCCAATAGGCAGTTTGTCAACAAGTGGCCACGAAAGCCTCAACAATTTTGTACTATTAAAGCTGTCAATCAAGTCACACCATGGAATGTATCCTGCAAATTTTCTCTTTCAATAATGCCTCTTGCTACAGGAGTGAAAAATCGCCACTGCACAAGATCTGCTCTGTATTCTGCTTTCACAGAATAAGTTATGTCTAGATCCAGGGGTGTCTGTGACTTTTACAGTTACCAGGGAAAACAGAACGTTAATATTCCTTTGAAATGAAATTTCCTCTGGATGCAGGGGTCACCTACCAGTAATAAGAACAATCCTATCTCTGCACCAACTACAGCATCAAAAGTAAAAAGTAATCAAACAATAAGGGCATCTGATCCACGTTCCTCTCCATTAGTTGCACTCAGTCCTCCCCAAACCAACTTTCTCAATATCAGGTTCAACTCACACGTGGGACCTTTAGTACCTCTATCCACATCAAACCTACTAACTCAAAACAACATCTCCATTTCAACAGATGTCACTCATTCCACACCAAATTAAGTCCCTTCCATACACCCTAGCCACCTTTAGTCATCGCATTGATGAGTAGTCCTTCTCTGAATAAGCAAGTGTATCTAATTGAGGTCTTTGCAGACAAACTACCCTCCCCATCTTGTAAACCTCTACTATCTCATACGCACCCACTGACTGGCCACACCCTGCCCCTCCCCCCCCCCCCTTACTTAGTATCACCAAGGACAGGAGGAAATGGATCACATTCTCCAAAGTTTTGATTACCTCCCCTTGTGTCCGAAGGTGGGAAATAGCTTCCTTACCCCTTCCACAAAAATAGTATTCCACCGCTCACCCAACCTACGCAGTATCTGTATTCCACCCCTGTTCCTAGCCCTCTTCCACATGGGTCATATCCCTGTAGTTGACCTAGATGGAAGACCTATCCCATACATCCTCCCATTGCCACCTATTACAGTCCTGCCATGGTCATTTCCCATCGCCTTAAAGCAACCACGTAGTCTATCAACTTAGCTGCAATCACTGTGCCACATTCCAGACAAGCTGTCTGCCCATACAAATAGCATCTGGCAAATAGTGACCACGAGACACTTGGACCCACCAATTGCCAAGTATGCCGCAAAATGTCACAATGTGGTGTACTAACTTCAAGACTGCTTCACAGCCTGTGCCATACGAACTGTTCCCGCGAACACTATACATTCTGAATTGAGCAGCCGAGAACTTTATAAACAAAACACTGTTTCTGTACACGACCCCCGCCCCCTCCAAACTTTAGCAATCTCTGTCCAACTGACTCTGTGCCCTCCCCTCCTCCCACTCCAGCCTCTCACATACATACAACCCCCAGTGCACTTACATAGTCCTTTCCCCTTCTCTGGTTCTCTCCTTTCACTTTATTATCCATAGCAAAGATCCCTGATGCTGCACTGAGCAGCCCACATCTCTACACATTCCCACAGGCAGCACTTCATCCATCTCTACCCCTCCACACCCTACACCTCTTCTGTACCACACTTACCCACTCCTGCCGAGATCACTACACACTTACATATGGAAACATGCACGTGCGCTTTGTTTCGCAGCTTAACCAACAGCCTATTCACTGCTCAGTGCCTTCCTATGTGGTGAGTAACAATCTACATTAATTCATAGAATTTTTGCCGTCATCCAAGCACTGCTATTTAAGTCTAAATGTAAATTAGTGTTTATATGCTCTTAAAACATATGATTTTACACTATCCAATTGCCAATGGTGTTAACTTCTCATTTGCATCAATATTATCACACAACAATATTTAATTTCTTTGTACTCTTTGCTTCCCATATATTTTCTCTTTGACAAGATTACATTTCTGAGTAAACTAAACTGTAAAAGATATTATTGCCACTGAAACAGAGAATGTTTTTAAGATTAAGATATATCAGGCCTAGCAAATTGTTGTTCTTCCAATATTCCACAGTCTTATTTCTCCACTCACATTTAAAACACTTTTTAAATCAACCTAGACAGATGTTTGGTATGCTCACTCTTCAATCCCAATCTGCAGTGTGATTTCTTGCTACTTCTCTCTGAAGACATTCCCATATGAAGTAATATTTCCCCACCTCATTCGATGGAAACATTTTAGGAGGATAGAAATCTCAAAATGAACACACACAATATTTTTTTCATATTCAGTGTAGAAGAGCATTTAGATTCAGTATTTGGAAGGGTTTTTCAATAGATGGCAAAAAGAAGTTAATGCAAAATCTTCAGAGTTTAATACAGGGTGTTTCAAAAAGGACTACACAACTTTAAAATTCATGTAAATTTATTGAAAGAAGATACAGAGATGGGTCTAGTATTACTTTGTGGGGAAATACAAGTTCTGTCAATTTATAGCGGCGGTAGTGTTGGAAAAAAAAAAAAGAAAGAAAGAGAGAGAGAGAGAGAGAGAGGCCTCACACTTATAGTTCCCATCTCTGGCTGCAACCCTTCTTTCCATCAGTCCCTATACCAGTTCAAAACTGAACAATCCATTGCCCTCACCCACCTATTCCTTCACCTACACATCAACTCAGCCAATGAACACACCCGTCAACTCCTATCCTTAATAAAAGTCCTCAATCTTTCCTCTCCCACATCCACACCAGCTGTTCAGAGCATCCTCCTACAGGCCAACCGCAAATTAGGACAGCATGCCACCCTTCACCTCAAAAAACTATCCAATCTCCTGGTTTCCCACCTCTGAAAAGGCAACTCACTCACCCTTCACAACCTTTCCAGCAAACCTCAACCTCCTCTCATTGCACACAAACCCAGTCTCTCCCATCTACTCAATCTCCCACTTCCAGCTCCCTCCAAAACCTCAAACACCCCAATCCAGTAGTTAACCTATCCTCCAAACTAGAGATGGGGGATCCGCTCCTGAACTGTTTTATAGAGTTGAATCTTTCAAAGGAGTGAACAATCAGTGATTCAGAAAAAAAGAACGGTAGCTCCAAATGTTTCCCCACAGCAGAGAGAGAGAGAGAGAGAGAGAGAGAGAGAGAGAGAGAGAGAGAGAGAGAGACGGAGCATATCAGCGGGGCCTCTGCTGGTCAGAGCACACCGTGCGCCACACAACACAGCCAGCGCCGGCCTCTGCCCTGCTTCTGCCTTGGCTGCCTGCATTGTGCAGTGCCCCATTGGATTTTGTGTTTCACATATCCCGTGCCGTCTCTGCGCTTCCTCTGCCGCGTGCAGTGTCTGGCGCACCTTAGCATCGCACTCCGTCGGCGATCGTTTCAGTCGCACGTCCTGTCCTCTGGGCAGTTGATGCGAGCAACAGGACAGAGAGCCTCCTAGCGGAGAACATAAGAACTACTTGCAACAACCTGCCTGCAAGAGAGCGGACGATTTGTCTCGGAGCGGGTGACTGGTGGCCGCTCACCGCTCCCCCCACCCTCGGAACTCGCCCGCTCAACGCTCACCCCACCGTTCTCGACTCTAGCCAGAGCGTTGAGCAAATCACCTCAGGTGTCACTCTGGTCTCTGCGGTCTTAGCTCACGCAGCAATACAGCTCGCGGCTCGACCAGCTTGACTCAGCGCCTCTGCATCGGAGTTCGTCTATACTGGATATTGTTCTTCGTACTAATACTGATGTGTATATTACATAATTATGTTATGTATACATCATTTGTTTTTATTTTATTTTTATTTGTTTAAACTGATCAGATGAGGTTCCTGACGACTCCTCTTACTATAGGATTTTTTATTATGGACACTCGAATTTACACTTTAATTACGAGCGAACCAATAAACGTATCGCAAAATGTGATACACCAATATTTTCTTTGTTTTATTCTGCATAAGGCTATATGCAGCACTTTGGTCTTACAGTCAAATTTATATTTTTTTTTCTAATTGTAGTACGGATTTTGCGATTTTGGGCGTCTTAGGAAGGAAATGTTCACTTTAAAAATATATGGCTTGGGATGTATTTGTACGAGGTTAGTGAAATTTTAATACATTATAGCCAAATACATTGTTAATGTAAATCTCAAGTTACAAAATTTTCCGATCACCCAAAAAACCACGATAGTGCAAAATAAATCGATAATCAAAAACTTTGTCATATCGTGGAAATTTCAATAAACAATACAAAATTCTTACTCATTATCTGTGTTACTCCAAAATAGGATCAAATAAGATCAAAATACGGGTATAGTACTGGAATAAACCAAGTTTAAAGGGCAATGTGCCTTCCATTTACTTTCTATTGTGAATGAGTGGTGAGTCATGAAAAAGACCTAGGTCATTTCAGGGAGTGAACAGTTCGGATCCGATCTCTGAAAAGAACAGTTTTGCCCATCTCTACTCCAAACCTCTCTCCCAATCCGAAACCTGTGTCCTATCCAAAGGCCTCACCTTCAGCCCCACTCCCAGATTCAACCAAACAGCCCTCGTCAAAGATTTACTGTCCTACACTCGTACTCTCTGCTGGAAGTATCACTTTGCCACGAAGAAAAATGATCCTAATCCTACCCCTAATGATCCAACTCCCCAAGACACTATCCAAATTGAACCCTGCCTGGAACAGTTCCGTCCTCCGTCACAGCGGGACCCACCTCCTCTTCCTCAAATTCACCCTCTCCAAACCTTCCAGGAATTTCTGACTTCCAGCCTTACCTCTCAATCCTTCTTAAAAAACCTTAATCCTACTCCCAACATCACCACTGCTGAAGCCCAGGCTATCCGTGATCTGAAGGCTGACCGGTCCATCGTCATTCTTCCGGCGGACAAGGGTTCCACGACCGTGGTACTTGATCGTCGGGAGTATGTGGCTGAGGGACTGCGCCAGCTTTCAGACAACACCACATACAAAGTTTGCCAAGGTAATCCCATTCCTGATGTCCAGGCGGAGCTTCAAGGAATCCTCAGAACCTTAGACCCCCTACAAAACCTTTCACCTGACTCCATCAACCTCCTGACCCCACCGACACCCCGCAACCCCTACCTTCTACCTTCTTCCTAAAATTCACAAACCCAATCATCCCGGCCGCCCCATTGTAGTTGGTTACCAAACCCCCACAGAACGTATCTCTGCCTCCGTAGATCAACACCTTCAACCCATTACATGCAGTCTACCATCCTTCATCAAAGACACCAACCACTTTCTCGAACGCCTGGAATCCTTACCCAATCCGTTACCCCCGGAAACCATCCTTGTAACTATTGATGCCACTTCCTTATACACAAATATCCCGCACGTCCAAGGCCTCGCTGCGATGGAGCACTTCCTTTCACGCCGATCACCTGCCACCCTACCTAAAACCCCTTTCCTCATTACCTTAGCCAACTTCATCCTGACCCACAACTTCTTCACTTTTGAAGACCAGACATACCAACAATTAAAGGGAACAGCCATGGGCACCACGATGGCCCCCTCGTACGCCAACCTATTCATGGGTCGCTTAGAGGAAGCCTTCTTGGTTACCCAGGCCTGCCAACCCAAAGTTTGGTACAGATTTATTGATTACATCTTCATGATCTGGACTCACAGTGAAGAAGAACTCCAAAATTTCCTCTCCAACCTCAACTCCTTTGGTTCCATCAGATTCACCTGGTCCTACTCCAAATCCCATGCCACTTTCCTTGATGTTGACCTCCACCTGTCCAATGGCCAGCTTCACACGTCCGTCCACATCAAACCCACCAACAAGCAACAGTACCTCCATTATGACAGCTGCCACCCATTCCACATCAAACGGTCCCTTCCCTACAGCCTAGGTCTTCGTGGCAAACGAATCTGCTCCAGTCCGGAATCCCTGAACCATTACATCGACAACCTGACAACAGCTTTCGCATCCCGCAACTACCCTCCCGACCTGGTACAGAAGCAAATAACCAGAGCCACTTCCTCATTCTCTCAAACCCAGAACCTCCCACAGAAGAACCACAAAAGTGCGCCACTTGTGACAGGATACTTTCCGCGACTGGATCAGACTCTGAATGTGGCTCTCCAGCAGGGATACGACTTCCTCAAATCCTGCCCTGAAATGAGATCCATCCTTCATGAAATCCTCCCCACACCACCAAGAGTGTCTTTCCACCGTCCACCTAACCTTCGTAACCTCTTAGTTCATCCCTATGAAATCCCCAAACCACCTTCCCTACCCTCTGGCTCCTACCCTTGTAACCGCCCACGGTGTAAAACCTGTCCCATGCACCCTCCACCACCACCTACTCCAGTCCTGTAACCCGGAAGGTGTACACGATCAAAGGCAGAGCCACGTGTGAAAGCACCCACGTGATCTACCAACTGACCTGCCTACACTGTGACGCATTCTATGTGGGAATGACCAGCAACAAACTGTCCATTTGCATGAATGGACACAGGCATACAGTGTTTGTGGGTAATGAGGATCACCCTGTGGCTAAACATGCCTTGGTGCATGGCCATCACATCTTGGCACAGTGTTACACCGTCCGGGTTATCTGGATACTTCCCACTAACACCAACCTATCCGAACTCCGGAGATGGGAACTTGCTCTTCAATATATCCTCTCTTCCCGTTATCCTCCAGGCCTCAATCTCCCCTAATTTCAAGTTGCCGCCACTCATACCTCACCTGTCATTCAACAACATCTTTGCCTCTGTACTTCCGCCTCGACTGACATCTCTGCCCAAACTCTTTGTCTCTGTATATGTCTGCTTGTGTCTGTATATGTGTGGATGGATATGTGTGTGTGTGTGTGTGTGTGCGCGCGCGCGCGCGCGCGAGTGTATACCCGTCCTTTTTTCCCCCTAAGGTAAGTCTTTCCGCTCCCGGGATTGGGATGACTCCTTAGCCTCTCCCTTAAAACCCAAATCCTTTCGTCTTTCCCTCTCCTTCCCTCTTTCCTGACGAGGCAACCGTTGGTTGCGAAAGCTAGAATTTTGTGTGTATGTTTGTGTTTGTTTGTGTGTCTGTCGACCTGCCAGCACTTTCATTGGTAAGTCACATCATCTTTGTTTTCGAGGGGTGTCAGGTATGGGGAATGCGTGGGCCATGCATGTGCTTAGACAACCTGATTATTTGAAACGTCTTATTGGTTATTTATGCCACTCAAACTGTACGCCTACTAGAAGGATCTTTAGTGTACTTGATATGGAAATTATGCTGAACTGTTGTCGCCGACTTTAATTGTTCAAACCAAAACACACAACTAGCATGCTCAGGTCCAGTGAAGGCAACCATCTTTAATGCAACTGCTGCTAGTGCTCCTGATGGTGCGACAGTCACTAGCTAACTACACTAGACAAAACTTTATGTATTTCCCTACAAATTGACACTACAGTCACCTCTGTAAGTATTATGAACTAATTTATTCGAATTATCAAAGATTTACAATCCTTTTTGAAACACCCTGTATTATGTTTGTCTGATGTTGTCAATAATGGGTCAACTGCTGTTGAACAGAATGTTTTCTTTGTTTTTAAAAAAAAAAAAAAAAAAAAAAAAAACAGAAGCAACAATATTCGACATTTCAATAAATGGAATTTGATTAAGATTTTCTTTTTACCATAAAAATGTTTTGTTACTGCAAAATCATTATTAATTTCTCTTACACATTAGTCATTTTTAATATATTACGGACAGTTTAATGTCATGTCTAATTTGTCAACAGCCTGCATGATAGTGGAAACTTTACTGTAATCTAAAGATGTAAAAATTTTTATTTACTGACACACCATGCCCCACAGATACTATGAAATACAAAACAGAAATTCTCCCGTTTTTTTAGCTTGCATTACAGTGAAGGCAGTCTGGTGCAATACGCCACAAATCACAAACAGCGAGAATTGACAATTATAATTTAATGAAAAACATATTTTAGGTGGTAATTCATGCACCGGCTATATTAAATTAAAATCATGATGAGCTGTCACATATATTTTGGCAATTGGAAAAAAAACAACCACCGACCACCGTTTATAGTTACAGATTTAAACATCAGTTTTCAAAAGAAAACGACAAGTTCTGTTCCACTATTAGACTGAAAGGCAATGTCTGCAGCATCATATCGTTTGACCTATGTTACACGGCACATGCAAAAGGAAATTATAACATAAATGCTTGTATTCTAAACATTTGTCATTCTCACTTGGACCACGCTTTCCTTATTCCGGAGATTTTTGCCAACAGAAAAATTGACTTTTGGTAGGTTTTTTCCAACACATCTACATTCTAAGAAAACACACATTTCAAACCAAAACTCAAGAACATGAATGAGCTACAAAAAAGCACATCCTAATGATTATTTGACTGTTTGTTGTGGTCTTATTGCTTCACAGTGCACTCACTATGGAGTATGAAATTACTGACCAATAAACTTATGCTCTATCTGATGACAAAGAAGCAGTTTTAAATTACTGTTGATTCAATTTTTAGCAAGTGATCAGGAAAAAACAATTAGCCATGTTAAGGATTTTATAAAAATTGGTCTTTTTTGCAAACTGTTTCATATTTACTCCCTAAAAGTGCATTTTTATCTAAAAGGGATTACAGTAATGCTGTACTCACAGTAGTTGTACTGGTACTGATGGAAATATTCATTAAATACAGCAATTTCTTGAAAGCAAGTTCATGAATATGACGTTTTACTGTAGTTATTACAAGGGCTCTTTGGGGTGGGTTTGAGAGCTTTTGCTCTTTCTTCCCTTCACCCGAAGTGTTTATTGGCATTTTACTGGTAACCATATTGCATTGTTTAACTCCAATTAAATTGTCTTTGCAGACCTGAAGTAATGCAGTGCGTGTGATGTTCACATGTATCTTGTGTGAAGTGAGTGACACTTATTTTCAACCTGTATCTTCTAAAATGGAACATTCCAAATTTATATGTAGATTTTTCTATTTCTGTAGGCACCCTAGAATAGAACGGTGTTGTATTAGTTGACATCAGCAATTATGCCCTTCTAGCTACTCACAACCTTTTGTTCAGTTGCACACAAGTGTAAAAGTATTATAATGATACTAATTAGTCATTCCTTTATATCCAAAACACTTTCTTAGGTCTTATTACTTTAATTGTAATTTTTTATGATGCCAAGACCTACTGCTTTACCTGAGAATAAGACAATCCTGAGCATAAGACCCCCCCTCTTCTTTTCTTTCCCTAGAGGCTTCTCAAGAAAAATTTATTTTCAACATATTCTAACTGATCAAAAGTATGAGCTCTTTTACCGACAAAGAATCTGCCAAAATAGTTAGCATTATACTTTGTCTACATTTATGGCATTTATTGACTGTCTACATTAATTTGTGGATAGTATTCTTTTCTACATTTTCTGTGTACCAGCTCTGTTGTCTGTGGTATCACTATTTTTAAAATCATCATTATCCTAATAGCACAGCTGGGAAATTTATATTTTCGTCATCACAAATATTTGGCCGTTTCTTTAGAATATGTTGTGATTCCCGAGGTTGTGGTTACTGTGGGACCTGAGAACACCTGAAAACAAATCAAATTTTGCTTCTATACTGATATGAGAATGTTACAATATCTCTTGCTTCCGAACCTACTGTCTGCCCACCACTCTCTCATTGGCTGTGTATAAGCAGCCGCTGACACAAACCCTCCCATTCCTGTCATACATCACGGCGAGCGTCGACAACATTGCAGCATGAAACACACAAGTACGCCACTGGCCCCTATCTAGACTTTTACTGTCTCCCTCAGAAATGAATACCATTGTTGAGTATTTGACCAATTTTTAAATAAATTCAATTCCAAATACAAATATATTCACGCAAACTGCAGTTTAAACATGGTAAATGTTCCTAAAAAGCCAAAGTATGCAGTACAGATTCCCATGGTTGACAAAGTGATGTAAGTTGCTGCCCACTCACTACTCCCCTCTCCCGCCTCATCTACTTCTCAGTCTAGCTGGTATCACTGTTCCCCCTCGAACCCTTCCATAGTGCTGTGCTTAAGCAACTGTGAAACAAAGATTGTAGTATCTTTTAGTGTGCAAGTAACAACAGCAAATAATACATACATGATTCAGTCCAATTACTAAACTTTACTCTTCCTACGATCTACTGATGTCCTTTGCTACTATCTCCGTGACACGTCTTGCTGCCATAATTTATTCTCGTGACAGCAACTGCAGTCAGTTTAACATTATTTATTTCATCTGTTAACCATATCATTCTGGATTAATTTTCCTCCTTGTTTCATGTAAAGGTCGCCATCAAGTTCTAAAGCTGATGAAAAGCTGTAACATTTTTACACGGTATTCTGATATGTGAACCGTGATTAACAGTGATTGAATTTCTCATTTGGAACCCACTTAGTAAATCATTACAGTCTCTCATAGTCAAATAAAATGTTGATCTTGTTTCAGATCAAGTAATGGTTTTTGAAGGACAGCATTTCCGCTTTTGAATATTACCTCTACTTAAAAATGTTTGTACATGGTACCCATACATGTATGAGAGATTTTATTGTAAACCTATTCAAATACAACAAGAATTTGTACGATGATAGAATTTAGTGCTATTTCCTCTTGTGTTTCACAAAATCGTCAAATTTTAAGCACAGCAATAGATCATTGAAGTTGCTAGTTCAGTGGCTGGTGTAATATGAGTCAGATGTTATGTGACTGAGTGACATTGATACTTTGGTGTGTAGGGAAATCTTTGACCTCGTCCAACGCAAATATTGTTTTGCTCCGCCCCGCCCTTCTGAATTCTTCAAAATAAATCTGCATATGACCTCAGTTGCCAAAACTTCATCTGTGAATGTAAGATAACTCCTATATGGTCTAGTAAAACATAAAAATGTTAACCTCAGTAACAATAGTTTACTTTGTGAATATAAGACCTGTATTTTTCGAATGACTAATTCGGGAAGAAAACCTCATCTTATAACTGAGTAAATACAGTACATTTTATGACACAAAGCAGCAAACATCACTTCATCCTTGTATCCTTTTAACTGATTGTAGCTTAGACTATTTTATCTTGGTAGGCTGCTTGCTTGCTAAGTTTTTAGTCTGATATGTGATGTATTCTGTCTTATATTCCTTCACTCATGCATGCTGTTATGGGTGGTCACTCAGGTTCCAGGAACATTCCTTATTCCAACAGCACTACTGATGTTTGTTTAGTATCTCATTTGTCATGTTTGTACTCATTTATAAATCTGTATGTACACTTGTATGATGTCCACTACACACATTTTTTATGCTTAAATCTCATTTTAGACTATTCAGCATGTCGACACATTTATACTGCTGACACTTTTGTTGCCTGAAAGACACATTAAGTGCAAGGCTGTACCACTTTGTATGTAATACCTCTATCATTAGTTTCACACTTACTTAGAATTTATATTCACATCATTCAACTGTGACTTCTGAAATCTTTCCAATAGCGAGGTGTTACAGATGATGAAACTGAGACATTATACATGAGGGGTGGAGGCTTCAAACAGAAGTTTTTATGAGCTAATGAAAGTTACAATCAGTCAAAACCAGTTTCACTAGTAAATAATTTATGTGAGCACTTGACTGCAATAAAATTTATTGTTAAAGTAACTGTGCTTACTGCTGCCTTTTGCCAATAAAATGCAAAGTCTTTGCTGTTGCTATTTTACTAGAGATTTCTTAGGCAGAATATTTGTTTGTCGTCAGCTATCTATATTGGTGCTTCCCCTTTCCCTTAGGCTGACATGCTACCTGTGAATTGCAATTGTCAGAGGATTAATAACAATAATATAAATTTTCAACAGCATGCACCTATGTTCTTCTCAATTAAATCTTCTACATTTCAACTGGGTATCTTTGTTCTCACTGGGATGGAGTACATTCAATACAATGTAACAATTTAATGCCTTGTAAATGAAATAAATGAATCAGAATATACTTTTTTAGAGTTTGTCATAGCTAAGAATGATGAGCTTATTTTTCTTGGTGTCTTGTCTCTCTAGTTTTTGAGTGCTATATTGAAACTGTTAATGCTAAAATAAGTGACTGGTACAAATTGCAGGCACTAGCGGCTGCACGTGAGAAGGCGAGTGCTGTAGGGAGGACTGGCCTCACCTCACTCATAACTGACTGTGCTTACTGGATATGCTTCCTCTCCTATCTCTCTCTACAATTACAGAGCTGTGCAAATATTATATTGACAGAACCTGTTGCTTATCAAGTACACGGGGCTGGACCCATGTCATGTGGACGGTGGCTGCAACCTGGTCTATGGCACCTCGGACCAATCCTTGGGCAAGGGCCTTCATTACTAGAAGTTCCACTTCTCCAATAGGAAGGCGAGTTTCTCGTGCTATTTCTTCGAAAGTGAGTTGTCTGTCCGTAGCCGCCCGCTTGAAAGTCATCTGTAAAAACAACAAGTATAATAAAGCACCAATGAATATTTCAAAATCTATTTTTCTCAAATACTCACTACACAGGCTTACGACATTGTGCAAAAACTGGCACCTGAGATTAGAGAAAAAATTAAGAACGTTAACACAAGAAAATGGAAAGAGCCTGTAAAGTTAATAGCACAGCAGCGGAAAAGATAACACATACGCATTGAGAGCAGGGAAAAAGACTACGAGGCTGCAACATCACAGCCAGTGCTGAAGACTTTTTCCCCATATCAAGAGAAAGAATTATTAAATGACAGCATGTAGTATGCTTAAGTGAAATAACATTTAATTGTATTCTGACAAGCATCTTTATGCTATCTTATTTGCTCTTCTCTCACATGCTATTGTCTCCGTTATCATTGCCGATACAAGATCACTGGGCTGTATTAATTCCTGTAAGTGTTGTGAAGGTGTTTTGCATTAAAAAACGTAAAAAAATTATTTTATGCATACAGACTACATTATTTAATCATCCTGTCAATGGAAAATACAGTAAAAGCATACCAGTGAAAAAGTGAAACATTTAAATATGAGGACTTTGCATTTGGTTCGTGATCTTTTTATGCAGCATCTTATGTGTGAATATCAACTAACTGTTACACTCATTAGAATCTGCAATCATATTTATTTCACAAAGCCCAATAATCTTTCTAGGTAACATTTTCTGAATAAAAAACGTTACCTCTCTTCACAGTAAAAGAGCTGCCAAACGAATCATTCTCCAAGCAAACTGTGGGCCATAGCTAATTTCAGAATTCCAGCCAAGGAACTGATAACAGTGACAATTAGTCTTGCATGTCATGCAAATTAATTATGATGAATCAAAAAAAGATATAATTTCATTGTTTGGTCCCTGTTCTTCTTATAACGTTGCAACAAAGAAAGGATTTTCAATAAATCATTTACACGACTTCAAATTTGCCCGTCATTAGGTTTGATAAACTCAAATTTTACTTCAAATTAGGGATGGTAATGTTATAAAACCACCCTCACAAACCTCGTCTGAGATGAAGACAAAGGTCTTTGTGCCTCTGACCAGTACCTCAGAGATGAAAAACCGTGCTACTTGTGTTTAACCTTTCCAGGAAAGTCTGTTTTATGGTGACATACGTCATAACCAGATTACTGGTAGTAGTGTTACATCTCCTGAACCCACAATAAAAGTAAGAGAAGCTGTCTGGATACTAAGACACATAAGACATTGGTTGCCAATAAATTCAAAGACATTTCTTGCAATACCACTAGTGAGGTTAACATCTTGATTACTACTTGGGTATGTACTAATTTTCAAAAGTTTGGAAAGGGGAATCAAAACAGCTTCTTTCAATGAGTACAGTAATTTTCATGTTTTATGTACAAAGTTCAAACAGTATGGTGTATTCCATTAAAATTTCCTGTGAGGTGACACACACCTTTTTTGCTGCAGACAATACAAAATACAACTACCATTTTGAGAAAATGAGGTTGAAAACTTTGATGCTGATAAAACAAGTTCCAAGCGCTATCCATAGCAATTGTTTAGTAAAACTACATCATTTACTGGTTGTTCAAGCAAAGTACTCCGACATTTTTTGGCTAACATCCTTTGCTAGCCTGCAAAATTCACTAACTCATCAGTAAATTAATAAGGCACCTTCCATCATACTCTCAAATTGTTCCAAATGTCTTGTAAAATATGTGATTTAAGGAAAAATCTACAGATCTCATGAATTTCTAAGGGAAACTCCCAATTGCACCCCCCCCCCCCAGATTTCATGGTAAGATAGCCCAGGGGAAAAAAGGGGGGGGGGGATAAAAACAGTGAACAGTCCAAGCTTAACAAGTGCAACATTAAGTGGAAGTGTATGAACAATGGCATCATGATTTAGTGGCCATGGTGTTGGACTGCAGAGCAGACCATTCATGTTCAAACTCTCTCGTACAATTTATTTACTCCCCCCCCACCCCCAACTTGGCAGTTGTCATACTGCACACTGGTTATAGAATATAAGTCATGTGGTAAGAATATGTTACCACTGCAAGTAAATGTGATTAATAGTGACATCAGATAAGAACCACACAGACATCTCACAGAAATTAAAAAACAAATAAAAGGGTGTGAACTATGTTACAACAAAAGAATTCAAAGAGTCAAGGTTTCCAAAACGGAACACAAAAATGTTAAAAACACATTTTGACGGAGAAGAAAGAAACTGTGTGATTGTGAAGCTGTGGTATTCATTTGTTGCAGCTTGTGTGACAAACTACTAAGTTTATCTAAAAACAAAGATGATGTGACTTACCGAACGAAAGTGCTGGCAGGTCGATAGACACACAAACAAACGCAAACATACACACGAAATTCAAGCTTTCGCAACAAAACTGTTGCTTCATCAGGAAAGAGGGAAGGAGAGGGAAAGACGAAAGGATGTGGGTTTTTAAGGGAGAGGGTAAGGAGTCATTCCAATCCCGGGAGCGGAAAGACTTACCTTGGGGGAAAAAAGAGGTATACACTCGCGCGCACACACACACACACACACACACACACACACACACACACACACACACACACACACACACACATCCATCCGCACATACACAGACACAAGCAGACATTTGTAAAGGCAAAGAGTTGGGGCAGCTACTAAGTTTCCATCATTCCCTTGGAAGTGACCATGTTCACAGTCATACGAATACCTAAATCAGGCAAGGAGGCATAGCTCACTCACTCACCAGGTGTACAAATTAGTTGCATTGATAAGATATTTCTATCATATGATACACATGCTGTCACTAATGCCATATATGTCACCATCAGTGTTTTCCGGTGGAGGATTCGGTTGACTTGTTGCCTTATCAAACATTTGTGGTTCCCATTCAAAAGCCACTTCCTTTCGGCTACTAACTCAGTAGTTGGGCAGAATCAACTTTTATTATAGGTCCCTTCCTTACACCTTGTTGCAAACTGACGTTACACCATGACACAGATACAAATTTGAATACAGCAGGGGAAAAAGAGAGGGGCATGAGGTAGCATTGAACATGGCTCGCCCACATTGCAGTTCAACACCTTGACCACTTAATCATAATGGTGTAGCTGTTTCATACTGCTCTATATTGCACTTCTTGTGCTTGGACTGTTTTCCCTGTTCCTATTCTGTTGTTGTTGTTGTTGTTGTCCCCCACATTCAACACACCTCCTTCCTGTTTTCATGCTTGATCTGTGTCCAGTTTTTGATGGGCTGTCGATTGGGACCTCTTACCACTAAATCTGAGCAGGATGCAATGGGGGGTTTTCCCTTGTAAGATCTTTTGCTATTTTTCTATTATATGATAGTATTTTTCCCAAATCACCAGCATGATGGAGATTCTCTTCATTTTTGGATGCACTTGAATCTTCAGAACCATGGAACCATTCCAACTGCAGATCATCACTACTCATTTCTCCATCCAACTATACTGTAAGCCACAATGTGACTGCATGGATGCATTAACTTATTAGCTTCCATGGTCCCCTTTCAGGGACTGCATACGAGAAAACTAGCACATACACTTCTTCCACAGGACATCGTGTAGCAGCAAACCTAAAGCAATTATGTGCGTACTTTGTGTTGTGAACATTTGCTCATTTTCCCTCCTCCACTCACCTTGCCTTACCATAAATTTGAAATGAGAGTTCTGACGGCAGAGTACGGCCGATTTTGGTCATCTTGATTTTTTATTGGTTGTTGGTGAGTGTTGATTAAGGTAATAGCATTCTTTTTACTGTCGGTATAATCTACACGGGAACAACAGACCTAACGCCCTATTTGGGGATCACATCTGATACTGACCAGAATTTCAGCCAACAGTTTGTAAATTGCATTTTACATAACGTAGCTTGATGAAAGCTTCTTTCTTTGAAAGTACTTTAAGATATTGTGAATTCCTCAACAAACTTTTGGGTTTCTGACAATGAAGATTATGGCAACAATGGTTCTGTAGACATTGTGGAACTTCCTCCATAATGGGTCTATACAGTTTCTGACAATATAATGACAAAAAACCAGCAGATGTCCCTGAACATGTTGAAATTCATTTGTGACAGGGAGCGATGAATCCCCTATGGTGGACATCGACTGTACCATCTCAGAGTACCAAGAGGTGATGTTGCATCCCCATAACCTGCTAAAATGAGAGAATTGTCATTGAATTCAAAGTCCACAAAAAAACTAATCCAATTACTCAAAGGTGTACATAAATTAAAGTGCTGCAATGACAAGGGGAATGATCTCATTAGCAAACTCCAAGGAAAAAGGACACAGACACTCTTTGATGATAAAATTGTCTCCCATGTTGTCCAGAAGAATACGACCTATCCCACAAGGGCAATGCCTACCACTTTCCTCATTCAAACGACTGCACCAAGAAATGTAAATTACTCTTTTCACTGGTTATCATTCCTCACGATGATTGAGATTGGTGTGAAGATGATGACATGGATATTCAGCGCATGAGGAAGTGCAAGAGCTGACACAGGTATCCTGAAATAAAGTGGTTTCTTCCTCGCAACAAAAATTCTGAACACACTTTTATTCCAAAACAAACTTTCCAATATTTGCCCCTTGATAAACCAAATGAAAATTTTCTGAAATTTGTCATGTTCTCTGAATATTTGTGCACTGATGAACAAATGGTTCGCTATTATGCGCACAAGTATCTTAAGCAGTTTATACATAGTAAGCTTGTCAGGTATGGCTTTGAACAATGGAGAACCTGCTGCTTACAAATAGGTTATTGTTATCAGATGCAGGCGAGTCAATGGAACCTGGAGATGATGATGCCAGTCCGTCAGGACATCTGTTGCTGCTGCTGATTTCTATTTTAGAGACAATAAAGACTGACAAACTTTAGTTTGACAATTTCTTCACACGATTCTCTGTGATGAAACATTTCCAAGATATTGATGTCAGAACAATATGAACTGTTCAATTCAACAGAATGAAAGAGTGTTCCATTTCAACAGACAAGGAGATGAAGAACAGTGTGGAACATCTGACAACAGATTTGATTTACAAAATGAAATTTTGGCTGACACTTACAACAACAACAACAACAACAACAACAACATGAAGCTATTATCCAACCATGAAACCAGAAGTGAAGTGATGGAGCATGATGAAATACATCCTCCAACCTAAGCTGATACCAGAGTATAACTAGTATAAAGGCCACAGTGGCCAGAACCACTGGAAGGGAAAAAAAATGTGTGTGCCTACACGTATGTAAGCATATACATGTGTTTTCTATTTCAGAAGGAGGCATTCTGGCCAGAAGCTACAATGTATAGCAGCTTTCTGGAAGTGCCCGTCTGCAACTCAGTGTCGCCTCTATAACATGAGTAGCAATCTTTCCTTTTCATAATATTGTTGTTGTTCCATCCTGGACTTTCCGTTCTTTTATTAAGCATGTAGCACCTCATTCTGTCCCCAAATACGCATGTGTACAGTGGTGCATAAACATTCCACATGACTAGCATTTGTCATCATACTTACTCTTTGACGTTAGTGATAGACGATTCTATGCATCGCTTAACAGGTAACTGTTCAGCCTTCCACACTTGCAAGCTATCCTGTATAGACGTGTTTTATGCAGAAATGTTCAATTTTACAAAATACCACATATTTGGTGACCCTGACAATAACACAACATGATAGCATCGGCTGTAGCATTCCGTATCGCATTGTAAAGTAACATGAATGTTCCTTGCGTCCACATCAGTCGCACCGCTCTAGTTCTCACACAAAAACGGACAATCCGCCAGTCACTACAGAGCCAGCTACCAGCAGCACAGTTAACAGGGTTACAATTAAACCCCAGACATTCTGGCAACATAGCCCGGTGTTGTGATTTGCACAGCTTGAAAGCCAGTTCATCCTTGCACAGATATCAGCAGATGAAGTGAAGTATATCTATGTAGTCGCAACACTAACAGAAAGCTTAGCTGCTGAGGTATAACATACACTTGATACAAAATTCAACGCTGAACGGTATGCGCCAATTAAGAACATGATAGTGGCGCACCCAACACAATCGGAAGCGAAATGACTAGACAAGTTTTACGGACTGAGGAGCTCGGCGATTGAACCCCATAACAACTTATGCCATTTGCGCTCGCTGGCATGCAACACCGTGAGTGATGACGTGATGCACAATATTATGTTGTTTGGTTGTCCCAATTACCTTCTGACACTCGAAAAATTCTGACAGTGTGCACGTCTGACGTAAATGCACTAGCGCAAACAGCAGACAGGATTGTCGAGCCGCATCCCACAACAAACATGTCAACACTGACACCATGGCAAGAGAATACACCTTCAATGACAATTAGCGGTGCTTACCATGCAAGTGCCCGCATTACAGACGATGCACACACGTCATCGATCACACCGCCAGTCGTCAAGAAGTCTTAACCGCTCACTATTGGCACAAAATTTGTGTTGGTACCACAAGAAATTCGGCAATGATGTGCGAAAGTGTACAACAAAAGGCAAGTGGAAACATGAAGTGGAAGGCATAGCAGCAACAACTCCTCACCCTTGTAATGCATGTTGTCTTTTTGTCACAGATTGCAACATGAAAGTACAATACCTAGTGGACAAAGGGGCAGAAGTGTCCGTGTACCCAGTAACTCAAGTACTGCGCCAGAGCTGCGACAATTCTTGTCTGTTTGCAGCTAACAACTCTTAAGATTAAAATATACAGCGAGGTCCAATTGTTGCTTAAACTTGGACTACGCTGTACATTTGAATGGCACTTCACAGTAGTGGATATATTGCGGATATAGGAGCTGATTTTTTATCCTTTTATGATCCGATTCCCGACCTCCAACGCAAGCAGCTGATCGATTCCACTACAAACCTGCATACTCCAGGGAAGGTGTGTTGCCTCACTTCAACTACAGTACATACGGTAACAGGAGATACACCGAACACATGATTTCTAAAAGAATTTCCCGAAATCATGCAGCAGTCACCTACTTTCCTAACGATTAAACAAACAATGCTACATCACATTTTGACCATCTCACACTAGGCCTAGACGTTTGATGCCAGAGAAGATGCAAATGGTGAAGCAGGAAATCCAAAGCATACTGTCACGGAGCATTTGCAGAGTTCTGATTAGCAGTTGGGCAGTCCTAATCCATGTGGGACCAAAGAAGAACAGATGGTGTCCATGTGGCCATTGCCAACAGCTCAATGCAAGGACCATCCTGGATTGGTACCTGGTGCCACATATAAAGACTTCTCTGCCAACATTCATGGTAGGACTATTTTCCACCATTGATCTAGTCCATGTTTCATGGATGAGGTACTAAGGACTTAGACTTTGGTTATGTTTATATAGATGATATTCTGGTGTTGTCTGCGGCTGAAGAACATTTACGTCATGTGGTTCAGATATTTAGTCTTTTAAGCACACAAGGCTTAGTAATTAATCCTTCAAAGTGTATGTTTGGAGCAAGGGAAGTGCAAGTTTTGGGTTACACAGTAGGTGCACATGGTATTCCCAAGATAGTGTGGAAGCCATAAACAAGTATCCTCGACCCTTTACAATCAGAGAGCTGCACCGGTTTTTACGGGGTCATAAGTTTTTACAAAATATTTGTATAAATTACGCATCGATAATGGCGCCCCTAAAGGGCACAACAAAGCCAAGCGACAAGTTGCATTGGACAAGTGACACAGAAGATGCTTTCCAAGCTGTAAAAACAGTAAATGCAGAAGCTGCACAATTAGCACACCTCGTCGCAAAGGCTCCCCTTGCACTTATGGTTGATGCTTCGTCTACAGCCGTTGGCACTGTACTGCAACAACAGGTCGAGCATTGTTGGCAGCCCACAGCATTCTTCAGTCAGAAGTTGTCACCTTCACAGCAGCATTGGGCAACCTATGATCGCAAATTGTATGCACCTTATGCAGCAGTTGAGAAATTCAGGTATTTACTAGGGGGCTAATAGTTCCACTATTTATACAGATCACAAGCCGCTAACATACGCCTTTTCTGTAAAACCAGAGTTGGCCACACATTCCAGATTAGAGTAAATGGGATGCAGACCACCATTCCACTAGACCGACTCCAGCCACATTTCCTGACAGATTGAACGCAGCAAGGACTGCAGGAGGTGATCGAGAAAATACGAATGTAGCAACAGAAAATGTTCCTGTACCCCACAGCCATGACGAGACACTACGGATGCCAGGTGTCTCAAAGAAGAAAACGACGCCGAAGATTGGTACCTCACATCTGGCTGGAACCACTGGTTCCAGTGGCACAATGCCATGTTTCAAAAAGCAGTGGTAAGATGTGCACGGCAGTGTGTCAAGTTTAATCTGTGATTTCATTAACATTAGGAGTCGTGAACATCTCATTATGTCCCCGCAGATCCGATTGTATGGTGGTGCACAAAAATTCCATGTGACTAGTATTCGTCATTATAGTTACTCTCTGATGTTAGAGATATAGACAACATGTTAATTGTTCAGCCTTCTACACTTGCAAGCTATACTGTATAGACATGTTTTACGTGGAAATAAATGTTCAATTCTACCAGATACAACAAGCATTAAGGAGGAGTAGACAAGATGGACTGGAACATCCAAAAATATAGAATCAAAATAAGGGGCAAAGTGGTACTTCCATCTTCTTATCAATGCCACTGACGTACTGGTGAACTCTCATGTACTGTTTTGTTTCAAAAACTAAAATTTCCTTACTGGATTACAGAAGGGTGGTTGCCAGAACATATCTTGCTCTGTCTATACCAATATCTGACTAAAAATAGGGTGGCCAAAAAGTGTTTCACTACTTCTCAAACACTCATGTTCCTTTTGACGTCTGTAAAATCTCAAACACACAGATATGAGCAGTATGTACGAAAACTGCAAAGAAACAATGCTGTTGTATACCATCCTCCTCAAACACTTCTGTGCAGAAACACATTTCTCCTAAATGACAAGTTACTCTAGAATATGATTACTGAAAATAGGAAAAGTTAGTAAACTTGCCGACTTTTCCACACTAAAATCTGCAATGCAAAAGTTGCAGGTCTTAGATGTTTAATAAGATCTGTAACATGTGATTTCCAATACAGGATATTATCAATATTTGCTGTTAAGAATTTAGAATATTCTGTACCATTTACTGATTTACCCTCATTATTTCTAATGTTGTCGTCAGGCCTTATACAGTACCTAATTACAGGTACTGTGTTTTATCCAAGTTCAGTGTAAGTAAATTTGCAGAGAACCATTTAATTTTCATGAAAATATTACACTGTCAAATGTTGAAGTTTCTCTGTTAGGCTTTACTGTGATACTTGCACTGCCAGCAAAGATAATGACTTCAACTTCTTGGAAATATGATGGAAGATTATCTATGTATTAAAAGTGTGGACCCTGTGGTATACCTGCACTGATTCTGAAGATGCTATTTCACTGTACTCTCCTCCGAATTTCTTAATGCAATGCTGTGCACCCTTTTAGACAGGACAAAAACCAGTTACAGTGCATGCAATATTACTTGGCTTTCAACTGGGCAGAAGACTCTACAGGGGCAGGGACAACGATGGTGGTGGGGGCTCCCTTGCGGACAGCACAGCACGATACAGGAAACTTAACTCTACAGCTGAAATCTTCACAAAAGTGCCTGTCATGCGGTAATTAGAAGCTACAGCTAGCAAATCTATAAACAAGCATATTAAACAGGTCATTAAAGTAAAGCCAATAATTCACAAAGTCAACGATGGCTACAGATTTATGGTGAAACTGCACTATCGGGAGCGATTTATTTCTGTCCACCTTTTGCACACTATCTTTCTCTGGTTTCCATATTAAAATTAGCTTCTTTACCCAAAACAAAGCACAGTTTACACAATTTCACCTCATTAACATGCCTATGTAGCTGCAATCACTATAAATCCTGAAACAATTTACTCTTAAATTGAGGACAAGGTCAACAACTTATGAAATACTTTCTTTTAAAACCAATTGAGTAAGGTTGCAGTGCAGCCGGCGTGTGCACACATCCATTCCCGCAACGTAGACGTGGCGGGCAGTGAACGAATTGACCATAACTGACAAAGCACACGGCTCTGTAGGCAACAAGCAACTGAGGCGGCCGCCCCTTTGGAACAAAGGTGTGAACTTGTCCAGCACTGAGAATCGGTTTCTGCACAAGGTCCAAGTTATCTTGCACGGTCTCTGAAATTACAATATTCAAACTTCTCCAAAGGAATACGTGAAACTGCACAATTGGAATGTTATTGACAATAAGCAGAAAATAACAGTTGACAATATTTTCCACTATTTTGCCATTTAAATTTTGTATAACTGGTTTGCGAATAGAAAAATAGTTTGCTCTGAGAAGAGTCCCTTTTGAAATCCAAACAGATTTAAGTATTTTAATTTTTAGAGTACTTTTGAGGAGGAAGTAAGTTGTGGGACTGGTTGGTGATCACTAATGAACAGTCTTACTACTTCTCTTGGAAAGATGATCATCATCATATTTCTGTCTGCCAACAAATACACTTTGCGACAGATGTGTTGTGTATGTGACTGGATACAATAAATATATATGCCAGGAATAGGATTTTAATACAATACTTGAGATATTATCAACTCTTTTGGAGTTGATATTTTCGAAGGTGTTAAAACACTCTTCCTTTTATGGCACAGCATGGGGTAATTGTGATTTGGTTGAATATATGTGACACTGCTTCTTGCATGCACTCTATTGCTGCATCCCTTTAACTGTTCATGTCAATCTTATGTGTAACTTAAAGTTGTTACTAAATATGTTGGCTACTTGACTGCTATCATTTCTTTCACAGCAAAGTCCTCACATTCTGTAACTTATTTCCAGGTTTCTCTTTTAATTATTGCCTTTAGATTTTAATATTACTCTCTAAATTGTTAATTTCAGATGTTTCAATCACTTTGATTTAGACAGCACAGCATTTCTTGTAATGTGCAATAAGCCCTACTTCTCAGTTAGCCCTAACCATTTTGAACAATTTTATTTCCTTTACACTTGATATTTTGATCCCTTTCATAATTCAGGGCACTTTTGATGCCTTATTAGTATCACATCCTATGGTTTTCTTGGGAAAGAAACTGTTATACAGATCAATGGAAACTCATTCATAACTAATCTTCCTGTGTCACAGTAATACAAGCTTACATTGACAGTGTGTTTTATATAATGGGTGTTTCACACGGAATAGCACATACTCTATATCATGTACTTGTGTCAAAATACGAGGGTTGACTGAAAAGTAATGCCTCCACCTACATAACTGTTCAACAGCTGGCAGCATTGGTATGTGTCAGGTAATGGCTTGTTCTGTAGCCTCTTCTCTACAACTCCAGTTGGCGGGAAGCCTTAGCATTGAATTGTTGTGTTGTTACACTGTAAAGTATGGAATCCTGCACAGACGGTCGGTCAATGCGATTTAAGCAACGCGCAGTCACTGAATTCTTGACAGCAGGTGTCACCCCAAAGATTCATCAGAGAATGAAAGCAGTTTACGGTGATTGTGTTGATGTGCGTACTGTGCATCGTTGGGCGAGTAAGGTTAAAGATGTTGAGGCGGAAACATCTGACCTTCGTGACAGAGTTGGACGTCCTGTGACAGATTGATTCAGGACGATCATTGTATCACTCAGAGAGAAATTGCAAGCACAATCAGTATTTCACAAGAACATGTGGGTCACATTACTGCTTTGCTTGACTATCTGAAGATCTGTGCATGATGGATATCCCGGATGCTGACTCCTGAAATGAAAGCGTACAGACTTGAAATTTGCCAGGAACTCCTTTCGCGTTACGAGAATGAAGGCGACGTCTTTCTCCATTCAATTGTGACAGGTGACAAAACGTGGGTACACCATTACGATCTGGAGACGAAACGTCAGTCTATAGAATATCGACAACAAGACTCGACCCAGAAAAAGAAATTCAACACACTGCCCTCAGCTGGAAAAATCATGGCCACAGTGCTCTGGAATGCAGATGGTGTTATCCTTGTTGATTTCCTTGATCGTGGAATGATAAATTCAGAGCGTTACATCACAACACTGCTAACTCTGAAACGACGGCTAACAAGGGTCTGAAAGGAAAGGAGAAATGTTTTCCTGCAGCATGACAATGCCAAACCACTCACTTCACGTGCCACCACAGCAGAACTTCAGAGACTGAATCTCACCACCGTATGGCATCCTCCTTACAGTCCAGATGTAGCACCACCTAACTTCCATCTGTTCCCGATAATGAAAGACAATATGCGGGGACATCATTATGCTTCTGATGAAGACGTTAAGAGAACTGTGAGACTGTGGTTGCAGAAACAGAGTGTCAACTTCTTCCGCGATGGTTTCAGAAAACTTTTTCATCATTGGCAGAAATGTATCCAATTGGCTGGTGATTACGTGGAAAAGTGAATATTGGTAACTAAAGATCACATTATAAGGATTATTTCTGCATTTGATTTATTAAAATATTCCCACCCAAACCCAATTAGTGAAGGTGAAGGCATTACTTTTCATTCAACCCTCATGCTATCACATATTCTCTCAATTTGTGAAGTTTTATTTTGTTTCATCCTCCACTTTCAGGAGCTTCACTTACTTGTCAAGCAGTATATATGATACACTGCTAGGCTTTGAAATATTGAAACCACTGATGTCAGTATCCAAAAACCATCAATTTGGCGTGAAGTGTACTGCATGCCTGGATATGTAAATTACTAGCATTTCAGCCTAAAGTAGGTAAGAGTAATCCAATCTATATTGCGTGTATGCGAGGAAAGATTATGTTGAAAGTTTCTTATTCAATAATCACATCTGAATGATGTTTGTGTGTGTGTTATGCCTCGGAATGTGGAAAAATATGGACCAGCATGTCAGAATTTGACAGCACCAGGATTGTGGCCTGCAAAGACTACAGTTTCACATTCTGCAATACTGCTGTTTGTGTTGGTCAGGATCCCCCGACTGTCAAGTGAACATAGAATCAAGGGGTATATGAGGACCCTCAAAGCCAAGCAGAATCCAAACAGTCCTGCATGACTAGCAACTGAAAGGAGAGAGATTGTTTGCTTTGTTGCATAGGGTCAAACAGACACAACACATACCCTGAGCCACTAAATGTGCTGCTTTCTTCTTTTTTTTCCAGCAATAGAAGTATCTGTATCAACAATGCACTGGTGTATGGAGCACAGAGAGATTTTTAGAAGCAGCACTTGGCACTCCAGTAGGGAGGGGTGGGGGGTGGGGGAGAGAGACAGAGGGGGGGGGGGGAGAGGGAGACATGTCCACGGTGGTGCTCCCAGTAACACCATTGATGTATCTATCTGCAGGGGCTCTAAGGTGAACATATGTCAGATTAAATCTGTCAAACATACTGACCCAGTATCACCATCTCTGGTTCGCGAAGCCAACATATTGGACAAGTACTAAAATTCTAGCTTTCGCAACCAACGGTTGCTTCATCAGGAAAGAGGGAAGGATAGGGAAAGACGAAAGGATGTGGGTTTTGGAGTCATTCCAATCCCAGGAGCGGAAAGACTTACCTTAGGGGGAAAAAAGGACAGGTATACACTCGCGCACACACACACACACCCATATTCAACCACACATACACAGACACAAGCAGACATTTGTAAAGGCAAAGAGATTCGTTTTTCCTGTGTAGAATGTGTGTGTGTCTAAAAACAAAGATGATGTGACTTACCGAACGAAAGTGCTGGCAGGTCGATAGACACACAAACAAACACAAACATACACACAAAATTCAAGCTTTCGCAACAAACTGTTGCCTCATCAGGGAAGAGGGATAAAAGGCGAAAAAGCGTTGGTTAAGTTGATCCTGTGGTGAACTTGGGTTGGTAGACAGCGATGTGCATAAAGGTTAGGTGGTTGTGTTGCCGCTAAAACACGTTAAAGGACGGAGAAATTCGGGAAAATTTCGAAAAAATGTGTAAATGTATTAAAAGGAGTGGTGTTGTGGTGAAAGATTACGAAAATGGGGCTAACAATTGTGTGACGAAGAAATAATGACGTTAAAACCTGTGGGGAGCGGCTAAAAATGATCAGTAATGTACGAAAAACGGAAGTGGAAATAAAGTGAAAGTTATTAGAACTAGCCGAAATGGTTGTTTAATATGTGAAAGCAGCTGTTATTGAAATAGAAACAGTGGATTTTATAGCAGCGGTAGTGTTGAAAGCGGAAAATAAAATTTTTTTGGTTATGGTTTGGAAGTGGGTTACGTATTATTGAGCATATATAGGCGGGATAAAATTGTATAGTAGATTACGGTAAAAAGGGGAAGGTGAATACAAAGTGAGACTACTGGCAAAAACAGAAAGAGAAAATAAGACGACAGGAAAGATTTCTAAGTGCAACAGCGACAATAACAAACATAATTGTTGGGTTCAAATTAATGATATGGTTATAATAGAGGGAAACATTCCACGTAGGAAAAATATATCTACATACAAAGGTGATGTGACTTACCAAATGAAAGTGCTGGCAGGTTGACAGACACACAAACAAACACAAACATACAGACAAAATTCAAGCTTTCGCAACAAACTGTTGCCTCATCAGGAAAGAGGGGAAGGAGAGGGAAAGACGAAAGGATGTGGGTTTTAGGGAGAGGGTAAGGAGTCATCCCAATCCCGGGAGCGGAAAGACTTACCTTAGGGGGAAAAAAGGACAGGTATATACTCGCACACACACATGCAGACATATTTAAAGACAAAGAGTTTGGGCAGAGATGTCAGTCGAGGCGGAAGTACAGAGGCAAAGATGTTGTTGAATGACAGGTGAGGTATGAGTGGCGGCAACTTGAAATTAGGAGATTGAGGCCTGGTGGGTAACGGGAAGAGAGGATATATTGAAGAGCAAGTTCCCATCTCCGGAGTTCGGATAGGTTGGTGTTGGTGGGAAGTATCCAGATAACCCGGACGGTGTAACACTGTGCCAAGATGTGCTGGCCGTGCACCAAGGCATGTTTAGCCACAGGGTGATCCTTATTACCAACAAACACTGTATGCCTGTGTCCATTCATGCGAATGGACAGTTTGTTGCTGGTCATACCCACATAGAATGCATCACAGTGTAGGCAGGTCAGTTGGTAAATCACGTGGGTGCTTTCACATGTGGCTCTGCCTTTGATCGTGTACACCTTCCGGGTTACAGGACTGGAGTAGGTGGTGATGGGAGGGTGCATGGGACAGGTTTTACACCGGGGGCGGTTACAAGGATAGGAGCCAGAGGGTAGGGAAGGTGGTTTGGGGATTTCATAGGGATGAACTAAGAGGTTACGAAGGTTAGGTGGACGGTGGAAAGACACTCTTGGTGGAGTGGGGAGGATTTCATGAAGGATGGATCTCATTTCAGGGCAGGATTTGAGGAAGTCGTATCCCTGCTGGAGAGCCACATTCAGAGTCTGGTACAGTCCCGGAAAGTATCCTGTCACAAGTGGGGCACTTTTGTGGTTCTTCTGTGGGGGGTTCTGGGTTCGAGGGGATGAGGAAGTGGCTCTGGTTATTTGCTTCTGTACCAGGTCGGGAGGGTAGTTGCGAGATGCGAAAGCTGTTAAGTTGTTGGTGTAATGGCTCAGGGATCCGGACTGGAGCAGATTCGTTTGCCACGAAGACCTAGGCTGTAGGGAAGGGACCGTTTGATGTGGAATGGGTAACAGCTGTCATAATGGAGGTACTGTTGCTTGTTGGTGGGTTTGATGTGGACGGACGTGTGAAGCTGGCCATTGGACAGGTGGAGGTCAACATCAAGGAAAGTGGCATGGGATTTGGAGTGTGACCAGGTGAATCCGATGGAACCAAAGGAGTTGAGGTTGGAGAGGAAATTCTGAAGTTCTTCTTCCTGTGAGTCCAGATCATGAAGATCATGTTTTCCTACGTGGAATGTTTCCCTCTATATATATATATATATATATATATATATATATATATATATATATATATATATATATAACACAAACATACATACACCCACTTCCTTTCATCTTTCCCTCTCCTTCCCTCTTTCCTGACGAAGCAACCGTTTGTTGCGAAAGCTAGAATTTTGTGTGTATGTTTGTGTGTCTATCGACCTGCCAGCGCTTTTGTTTGGTAAGTCTCATCACTTTCTTTATATATATATATATATATATATATATATATATATATATATATATATATATATATGGCCAGACATACCAACAATTAAAGGGAACAGCCATGGGCACCACGATGGCCCCCTCGTAACCCAACCTATTCATGGGTCACTTAGAGGAAGCCTTTTTGGTTACCCACGCCTGCCAACCCAAAGTTTGGTACAGATTTATTGATGACATCTTCATGATCTGGACTCGCAGTGAAGAAGAACTCCAGAATTTCCTCTCCAACCTCAACTCCTTTGGTTCCATCAGATTCACCTGGTCTTACTCCAAATCCCATGCCACTTTCCGTGACGTTGACCTCCATCGGTCCAATGGCCAGCTTCACACATCCGTCCACATCAAACCCACCAACAAGCAACAGTACCTCCATTATGACAGCTGCCTCCCATTCCACATCAAACGGTCCCTTCCCTACTGCCTAGGTCTTCATGGCAAATGAATCTGCTCCAGTCCGGAATCCCTGAACCATTACACCAACAACCTGACAACAGCTTTCGCATCCCGTAACTACCCTCCCGACCCGGTACAGAAGCAAATAACCAGAGCCACTTCCTCATTCTCTCAAACCCAGAACCTCCCACAGAAGAACCATAAAAGTGCCCCACTTGTGACAGGATACTTTCCGGAACTGGATCAGACTCTGAATGTGGCTCTCCAGCAGGGATACGACTTCCTCAAATCCTGCCCTGAAATGAGATCCATCCTTCATGAAATCCTCCCCACTCCACCAAGAGTGTCTTTCCACCGTCCACCTAACCTTCGTAACCTCTTAGTTCATCCCTATGAAATCCCCAAACCACCTTCCCTACCCTCTGCCTCCTACCCTTGTAACCGCCCCCGGTGTAAAACCTGTCCCATGCAGCCTCCGACCACCACCTACTCCAGTCCTGTAACCCGGAAGGTGTACACGATCAAAGGCAGAGCCACGTGTGAAAGCACCCACGTGATTTAACAACTGACCTGCCTACACTGTGAAGCTTTCTATTTGGGAATGACCAGCAACAAACTGTCCATTCGCATGAATGGACACAGGCAGACAATGTTTGTTGGTAATGAGGATCACCCTATGGCTAAACATGCCTTGGTGCACGGCCAGCACATCTTGGCACAGTGTTACACCGTCCAGGTTATCTGGATACTTCCCACTAACACCTACCTGTCAGAAGTCCAGAGATGGGAACTTGCCCTCAGTATATCCTCTTTTCTCGTTATCCACCAGGCCTCAACCTCCACTAATTTCAAGTTGCCGCCGCTCGTACGTCAACTGTCATTCAACAACATCTTTGCCTCTGTACTTCCGCCTCGACTGACATCTCTTCCCAACCTCTTTGGATTTACACATGTCTGCCTGTGTCTGTATATGTGCGGATGTGCGTGCGTGCGCGCTTGCTTGCTCGAGTGTATACCTATCCTTTTTTCCCCCTAAGGTAAGTCTTTCTGCTCCCGGGAGTGGAATGACTCGTTACCCTCTCCCGTAAAACCCACATCCTTTTGTCTTTCCCTCTCCTTCACTTTTTCCTGATGAAGCAACCTTGGGTTGCGAAAACTTGAAATTTGTGTGTGTTTTTTATTGTCTGTATCACCATACCAACGCTTTCTGGCAAGTTACGGCATCTTTGTTTTTATATATATTTTTCCCACGTGGAATGTATCTGTGTGTGTGTGTGTGTGTGTGTGTGTGTGTGCGTGCGGTTTAGAGAAATTGGCACAACAATATTCTCTTGACAGTACAACTGAATGACTCTGGCATACATTTCACGGAGCATGGAGTGACGTGACCCTTATGTGTCATCCAAGCTCAGTTCGACTGTGTTCATTTGTGTTAAGAGTCATTGTTGCACCCTGAGGTATCAGTTCTGTGTACAAACTTTCACATTCTGCACAACCACTAATCATATACAAATTTAATAATGCAATTGTCCTACGATATTCCATAGGTACGTAAAATTCCATTATTTCTTATCATCTTTGGTAGTCCAATGTTACTGGGCAGTATTTTATCTTGTGACCAGTGAACATGAGTACCATGTCATTCAGCTTGCCCTTGGACATAATTTTTTTTTGGTATATTGTTTGCCCAACACATCTTCCCTCATGGCTATAATGCATGGAAAGCAATGTCCCTTTGTAAATAAGAAATTTTTTTCTGTAACAGTGGAAGTTGTTTTTGTAGTACAGCTCTGAGGGAGAACAGACTCGGTTAACTGAATGTAGCAGCACATATTTACAGACAGTGAAGAGAGTGGCTCACCAATGGCTTCCAAATTCATTATTTCACTACCGATAAGAGTTGCAGGTGATTGTGCGCATACAGGTACAGATAGCACCATTAATGAAACATGTAAACAGAACAAACTGGTGATTAACATTAGAATATTGACAACATTTCAGCATAGTTACTTTCATCTGTGCAGCTGCAAAAATTGAAGGTATTTTTCATTTTTAAATTTAAAACTGGTTGCCAACTACTTGTGAAACACACGCACTGCCCAATGTTTGGCGATTTTATCCAGCTTCATACAGATGTCAGTAGAAAAGTTTAATCATACACTGCCACAGTACATGATTTACTAGTTACTATTCACATACACTAAAGAGCCAAAGAAACTGGTACACCTGCCTAATACCCTGCAGGGCCCCTGCAAGCATGCAGAAGTACCACATCACAATGTGGCATGGACTCAACTAATGTCTGTAGTAGTGCTGGAGGGAGTTGTCGTCATGAATCCCGCAGGCTATCCATTAACCTACAATAGTATGAGGGAGTGGAGATCTCTTGGGAACAGCATGTTGCACGACATTCCATATATGCTCAATAATGTTTTGGGGAGTTGTGATGGTCAGTGGAAGTGTTTAAACTGAGAAGAACGTTCCTGGAGCCACTCTGTGGCAATTCTGCATGTGTGGGGTGTCACACTGTCTTACTGGAATTGCCCAAGTCATTGGAATGCACAATGGACATGAAAGAATGCAGATGAACAACAGGATGCTCACGTACGTGTCACCTGTCAGAGTCCTATCTAGATGTATCAGTGGTTTCCTACTACTCCACTAGCACACATCCCACACAATTACAGAGCCTCCATCAGCTTGAACAGACCCCCGGCGACATGCAGTGTCCACTGATTAATGAGGTTGTCCCCATACCCATACATGTCCATCCACTCGGTACAATTTGAAACGGGACTCATCCGACCAGGCAATATGTTTCCAGTCATCAACGTTTTGATGTCGGTATTGATGGGCCCAGGCGAGGTGTGAAGCTTTGTGTCATGCAGTCGTCAGTGGTACATAAGTGGGCCTTTGGCTCCGAAAGTCATATCGAAATCTGAAGCAATTTGCTGAAGTGTTGCATTTTTGTCACACTGAACTATTCTTTTCAGTCATTGTTGGTCCTGTTCTTGCACGATCTTTTTCCTACCATAGTGATGTCAAAAATTTGATGTTTTACCAGATTTCTGATATTCACGGTACACTTGTGAAATGGTCATTTGGGAAAATCTCCACTTCATCACTACGTCGGATATGCTGTGTCCCATCGTTCATGCGCCGACTACAACACCACGTTCAAAATCATTTAAAATCTAGATAACTTGTCATTTTAGCAGCAGTAACCAATCTAACAGCTTATAGGCACTGCCAATCACAGTGCCATATTCTGTCTGTTTATATATCTCTGTATTTGAATATGCATGCCTACACCAGTTTGTCACTTAAATTTATTTATGCCAACAATTAAAATGCCAATATGGTTTTTTAAAAATCATGTAAAAACTCAAGCACAAAACAGTGCAACTACAAGTTCAAATACTTAAACCAGTTTTGTTCTGCAAAATTCTGTCTATTCTGGAGCTGTTTAATACTGTATTGGATTTTAATAGATGATGATTCAGGCAGCCACTGGTTGCTATTTATGTATTAACCATATTATAGATAAGTCAAGTGTTTCCATGTAATGACTTTACCTCCATAAGACAGAGCAATGAGATCTTCTGGCGTAGACGTAACTGTTCAGCTGCCAGGTCAGGGACAGCAGACCACTGGGGCTTCATACGTTCAAACTGTGCAATGTCACCTGCATTGAAAGCAGACAACAATTCTGCTAGCCATGCCTTATCTGTCTCTCTTAAGGTCTCAAGTACAGGATGTGCCAACTGAAAAATTGAAAACACAACAAACTGAAACACTCGTTATGGATATAATGAACAATGGAAAATCCAAGCTGGACTGTAACAATATTAAAGAAGGAAAGTTGCTACACACCATATAGCGGAGAAAGCTATAACTGTGTGAATCTTTTTGTTGTGCCTATTGCGACTCAGCATCTCCGCTATATAGTGAGTAGCAACTTTCCTTCACTAATATCGCTACGGAGAAATTTGCTTTCAGTCACAAGCATACACTTTTTTCAGGAGGTATATAAAATAAAATTTATGAGCACTATATTGAAAATACTCTCAGAATAGAAATGTAACAAGAATAAACTTCTCGTAACAATGAAGAAATAAGCTATTGACATTAAGACAGTATTTGCAAGGCTCTACTTATGCTTCATTTATCATTATTTTTTTAACAATACACTCCCTCCAGATCTTTCTATGGGAAATCAATTTTTCAGACTGAATCCACTGATGTCAAATTTCTATTTCTAACTAACACTACCTTTGGTATAGCTTTGACAAACATTCATTTATATCTATACTCAATAATAGAATGCGTGGTAAATGTTGCCTAGAAATATGAATTTCAGTTTCCCCATCATATATGTTCTAGTTCCGTCCTTAATGTCTATATGAATACAATAAAACTGAGAAATCTGCTACTGCAGTCTCATTACAATTATTCTGAATTTGATGTGGATTGCTGTCATGCATTCTTACATGAGAATGGTCAGACCTATGTCAAAACCTGCTGTGATTATTTGGCACTCTTGAATGTCGATTAAAATCTAAACACTATATTCCAACTGCCAACTCAACAAAACCTAAAAAAATTATAAAACTGGTATTTCTTTCCTTGGCACTTGCAACTAAGACAAGAATACCATTGGATCTCTCTTGTCTGTTACAGCAAGTGTTGGTCACCTGATAAGGGGAGCTGTGGCCACCTTAGTATCAGTGTGTGTGGAGCAATTTGAAGTGAAATGGCAACATAACATTCATGATGAGTAAAGTTGAGGCTGGGTGTCAGTGCTTGAAGTGTCAATTTATCGGTTGTGACTGTTATAGTAGAATGGAAATTAGTTTCAGTGAGTTAAGAATTAAATTTCTGTTCTGTTTATGTTATTGTGGTGTCATTTGATGTTATTGGTTTTCTGTTTGTCGTGCGGTAAGTCGTTTAATTCAATTTGTGGCTTCTTTTGTTAGGTATGGATATGACTTCTAAGTTTAATAGTGCATGTCTACAGGCTGAAATGAGGGTCGACATGTTGTCCATCATTAAGTTTCTGCAACTTTTTGGGCTTGTGATGGGGATAGTGACGTGTGGTGTATGCAAGCAGAATATGTGAGTTGGGGGTTAGTATGTAGCACCAGAACTTTTTTACATATCTAAAAACAAAGATGATGTGACTTACCAAATGAAAGTGCTGGCAGGTCGACAGACACACAAACAAACACAAACATACACACAAAATTCAAGCTTTCGCAACAAACTGTTGCCTCATCAGGAAAGAGGGAAGGAGAGGGAAAGACGAAAGGATGTGGGTTTTAAGGGAGAGGGTAAGGAGTCATTCCAATCCCAGGAGCGGAAAGACTTACCTTAGGGGGAAAAAGGATGGGTGTACACTCGCACACTCGCGCGCGCGCACACACGCGCGCACACACGCACACACACGCACACGCACACACACACACGCACACACACACACACACACGCACGCACGCACGCACGCACGCACACACACACACACACACACACACACACACGCACGCACGCACGCACACACACACAAGCAGACATATTTAAAGATGGTCTTTAAATATGTCTACTTGTGTCTGTATATGTGTGGATGGATATGTGTGTGTGTGCGCGCGAGGGTATACCCATCCTTTTTCCACCCTAAGGTAAGTCTTTCCGCTCCCGGGATTGGAATGACTCCTTACCCTCTCCCTTAAAACCCACATCCTTTCGTCTTTCCCTCTCCTTCCCTCTTTCCTGATGAGGCAATAGTTTGTTGCGAAAGCTTGAATTTTGTGTGTATGTTTGTGTCTGTCGACCTGCCAGCACTTTCATTTGGTAAGTCACATCATCTTTGTTTTTAGATATATTTTTCCTACGTGGAATGTTTCCCTCTATTATAACCAGAACTTTTTTATGGTATATAGTCTTTTTTCGGTCTGTTGTTCATGTGTTATGATGTTTAGTGGGGTTTTTTTATGTGTGGCTGGGTCAGTGTTATTTACTGCATGTGTTGGTAGTTGATGTTTTGGTATCAGCACTTGTAGCTTATTTATGTATCTGAGAATTGTTGTTGTGGTCTTCAGCAACAACTCTCAGATACATAAATAAGCCACAAGTGCCGATACCAAAACATCAACCACCAACACATGCAGTAAATAACACCGACCCAGCCACACATAAAAACCCCCACCGAACATCATCATAACACATGGAGGGGGGGGGGGAGAGGGAGAGGGGGGAGGGGGGGGGGAGAGAGAGAGAGAGAGAGAGAGAGAGAGAGAGAGAGAGAGAGAGAGAGAGAGAGAGAGAGAGAGAGAGAGAGAGGGGGGGGGGGTAGTCAATTTCCATTATTTTGGTATCGTTAGTTGTATTTGAGATCCATAGGTCATGGGAAGTGACAGATTGCAATTTGTCATCGTAGCTATGTGTGTTTTGGTATCGTGAGCTGTTTTTGACCTATATAGGTCAAGGGTAGTGTCAGACTCCAATTTTTGTTGTTTTAGGTGTAGGTTTTGTGGTATCGACAGTTGTGGTGTTGTTATAATTTTTGGTATAGTTTGTTTTTATTTTGTGGTATCAACAATTGCAGTTGAGCTATGTAGGTGAAGGGAAGTGACCAATTTCTGTTGATATTGTAAGTTTAGCGGAACTTGGGATTTTGTGGTGTTTTTATGTCATCGTTTTGTGTGGTTTGGGATTGTGGTGTGTGTCTGAATGTGTTTATATTTAGTTTGTCTCCACGCAAAAAACCCCAATTTCCCCCACTGGTCCCGTTAGTTTGATTATATTTTTGGAGAGAGGTGTGTGTTGGTTTTATATGTATCTTCATGTTTGTTGTCGTTTATGTAATGACGTCATAGGCGCCATAGTGGAGACATTGCGAATGGCCGTTTCTGCCATATTGGTGATGTCATAGGTCACACTTCTGTATTCCCAAGGTGGATAAATATTGATGTCACGACCACTTAATAACACAACAATTGTGGTGTTTGAAAACTGAATAAATGAAAAGCTGGGATAGATAGACGTCCTTAACAACTACTAGAAATTGAAATGAAGTATATCAGCAATGCAGAAAATAGTAAATAGGAGAATACAACCTCTATGAGATTCTGGGGCATTCCGGAATTTTTTGAGCAATGATATTCACTTGCATGCAATCTTTTTAGACTGAAGTTGTTAACATAACTTTTTATAAAACTAAATACAAATGATGTACTGAAAGTAACGACTCCCTCATGTAACGACTAAGAACCACCCCTAATAATTTCTCAGTTGCAGGACTAATCATGTTTTGAAACATGAAATAACAAGCTAAAGTTGGTATATAAGAAGAGTGTTACCACCTAACGAAATGTTATTCCTGGCATTACTGCAGTAGTTTCCAAAGGAGTAAATCTAAAATCTCACTGTAAGCTCTGTCTGCAATTTGTAAATAAAACATTGTGTCACTTTATATTTAATTAAAACTCTTATTTAGATACTGTTGTACTCATTATTGCCATTGTTTCTTTTTTTTCCACTATTATCCTTCATCACAATAAATGCAGCACAAACTGCCGAGCAAAGAAATAAGACACAGCAGACTGCTTGAACAATAAAGTAACAAATGAACATGAGAACATGCATGACTGCATGCATTCTTTCTACTAATTTTTGTGCATGCACTTTCGTTCCTGTGCACCCATAACCGTGCACCAGAAAGGATGTATTGTGTGGTCACATCTTAAGGCCCGTCCACACGTTACGATCTGTCTGCGCAAATGTCTGCACACATCACATCTGCGCAGACAGATCGTTGCGTGTGGACAGAAGATTTGCACCAACCTGAGGTGTGTGCAAACCTGGAAGTTGGAGTTGGAGGTTTGAGCGAAACCTCTCAAATCTGTGGGTTCAAACCACATCTGCGCAGACAAGTTGGAGCGTGTGGACAGGAGATCGCCGCAAATCTGGCGCGAAACAGCTGTTTGCTCAGTCTAGTGTTTGTATTTGTGCACACAGGGCATTACATTGGCTGATACTCGTCAGTGTTCTCGAGAGTTTATAAGTGAATTCGTTGAATTTGTAGAAACCACCCATGTTTGTGGAAGATTAAAAGTAAAGAATATAGTGACCGAGACAAAAAGATTGCAGCATACAATGCTCTAATTGAGTTATCCAAAGTTCAGAAATCTAGATCTGGTGTAGGAGTAGATCAAGTATACCAGCCAACGTTATGGTATTTTGATCTGCTTGGCTTTCTTAGTGATCAAGAAACACCAAGACCAAGCAGGAGTACAATTGAAGATGAAATTGGAGTGTCAATGTTACCGCCAGCCGTTCATGAGGAGAAATTGCCCTTCTCATACAAGTATTTTTCCTCATAATATGAAGGGTTACAAGCTTTAAGAGATAATTATAAGTTTCGACATCCATCCGCAAATAATTTCGCCAGTCGTTAGGTTCGTCCTGCAACTCTCTCAGTAAATTTACGTGAGAAAACTGCTTTCGCTTTAGCAGCCACTGTCTACACCATTTTGCCCGCTTTCTCTGTTTCCTGCGGTTGGTCGGAATGTTTTCTGCAACACAAGTTGCGAACACAGACCACAACAGAACTTCCTCCATTTCTATATTTCAAAATAACTGAATTAAATGTTTGACGTTTACGGGGAGCGTAGTCGCTTGCCACTGATATTTCTTTTCTACACCGACAGATGGCGAGCGAGTAGTAGATTGGGGTTTGTGTCGTGTGAACACACCACATTTGCAGCGATCTTTTGCATGTACAGACATCTGCACCGATGTCTGCGCAGACAGATCGTTGCGTGTGGACCGGGCTTTAGAGGTGATAGTTTTGACAGAATCAGGATGTGTGTATTTTATGCATGTCCTAATTACATCTACACAGTGGAAATGGTCAACAGATGAATGAATGAATGAATGAATGAATGAACAAACAAATAAATAGATAAATGTGCAGCACCATGCATGCACAATGAAATCCTGAATTAGTGTAGTTACCTACAATGAGCATTCATAACATGCAATGAAATTCAGTGCTAAGAAACTGAGGTAAAATTTTACTTATGGCAGCGGCAAGTAGTAAGCTGATATTAGCAATGAATTGCTGAATGCTGCGAATCATGTAATGTTCATATTAATGCTAGCATTTAGTTATGAGATGTTTGCTTTACGAGGATAATTAATTTACTCAGCACACAAGGGCACATACAAGAACCTGTTAACGACAGAGCAGGAACTGCATTAATTATTTACTTCATTAATATCAGCACACTATGCCGCCAACAGCCTAGGGTAAAATTTAGGCCTATCAAAAGTAATTTTCCAATAACACATTCAGAACTGAACTTTCAATCGTGTATACTCACCAGCTCTCCCAGATTGTACACTCCTTCACCGAGAAGAGCAGCTAATCCAAGAAAAAATGCATGTTGCACCTGTTGTTCCCTCGATAATTTAGACAACTCAATACAGCCCAAGTAACGTAAAGCTGTGCGATAATAATCTGCATGTTTCCCTTGCAATCTGTACAGCTGGCTAGCCAATAGGTAAAAACGTCCGTGTACTGTTGTTATGCCATTTTCTTCATCGAGCATCTTTTCAATTTCATCTATCAATTTCTGCACAAGATAAAGTAAATATAAATAAATTACATGTATTCAAGTTTACTCTAGAGACTACAGACAACATTTAAACTTAACTTAGCCTATATTTAGCTGCAGACAGGGCCACAGAAACTTCAACAAATTTCCAAAAAAATGTTTTTTTCCTCAAGTGATTCACTGTACTGAAAAATAGCATCCTTTAATATGCCTAGACAGCTGAACACAATAGACTTGTCCTAAAGGAACTGACTAGCACACGAGTTCACACCACAAATATCAATCATATTTTTCATTAACTTTTACTTACAACTACTATGGTATAAAATTCTGTTTACCTTGGTGCCATCTTGATCATTTAGTTTGTCAAGTAGTATCTGACCTGCTAACACTTTACACAACGCAACAGCTTCATTGTTACTTTTTACTTTGGCCTCGATTTTCTCCAAAAATGAAATCGCTTCTCTTTTATCTTCGAACTGTACCACAACATGGGCAACAATTTCTACCAGTGACAGTGGATTTATCCTGTAAGAGTGCATACATCAATGACAGCCGACTGACTTGAAATATGTTCAAGAGATGCAGAATACGTTTACTTACTTATTCTCAAACACCTGTATGAAGTTGTTGTACAGCTGAATTAGGCTGTCCTTCTTTTGCAAGGAGTCATGAGTGACAAAAGATTCCAGCAGAAGAGTTATCTGATGCCATAATCTGAAATTCAGTTAATTTTACATTCCCCTCACTGACATCAAAAAAACATCATGTGACGAGAAATATTTCCATCAATACTAGAGCTCACTGTAACATCGATAAGCATCAAAAATTCTAACCAAGTCACTGAGTAATAATAACATTTAAGACTCGTATAGGTCGGTTCTAACCTTCTGTTGTATAAATCCTCAAGCTGAGCCCAAACTGACGCGACTTCTTTACTAGATTCTTCTCGTTGTTTGGTTGATAAGTAATTACTAACATCTTTCACAGCTACAGTCGCCATGTTTCTAACAATCACGTTGCATATTTTGAACTGTGTAAGCACTGGCTATCGACATCAACACATATCGACAATTTGAGCCAGAGCAAATAAGTGCTAAAATATTCCTAATACTCATAGTCCATAGAGTCAATAATGTCATTAGGCAAACAATTTTATTCACATGGAATCATTCATTACCTATTTCATAACGAATTGCTAAATAAACGTCCACAACTTCTGAAATTTTAATATTCTTACACTAATTAACGATCGATTCGTAGATTTTAGTATCCATCATTTCCACACATATGAACGCCCGAGGAGACCTATGGGCCGTTCCATTTCAGTGACTCTCGTACATGTGAAGCAGTAGTCTGCATTCGCTACAGCTTAGTATAGATAATGTTGTATGAATGTCTACGCGTGTTTAGAGTTGTAGTCCTGCTTGGCAGTTAAAATAAGAGATTACGCGGTAGAAGAAATTGCCCGACAAGTTAGTGCCAGTTTAACTTTATTTACGTCAGTCCGGTCGTATAATCTGTCAGATTATGAATGCAAATGTTAAAAAAATTTCTCATGTAGACTTGATACTATATAATATGAGAACAAAAGTGACTAGCTTGAGTACTTCAAAGGAAACAGATACAGTGTCTCATGGTCTACCAAGAATTTTATCGTTGGAAGATCAGCCAAGTGAGAAGAGAAAGGAAAAGAAGCGTGACATTCATGTAAACATATACAGGGAATTCTTCAGCGATATGTCAAATACGATTAAATGCTGTGTTCAGAACTACTGGCTCACTTCGGAAGAAGTAGTTTTGATGGACATTCATACAGCGGCCAGCCTTGGTGACTGTGGTGGAATTGACGCAGCTTTAGCAAGGTATTAGCACCGCTAATGATTAACGTGATCAGTAACAATATAGAAACTCGTGGAGTGCAGAGTGTTCTTTGTATCAGTTTAATTACATCTCGACAGATTAAAATTGTATGCCAGAGGCAAAGGCTCTAGTTTAGTCCCTGGTGGCAGTCACAAAACTGTGATATCAGGAAATTGTGAAGTATACTTCCTGCTGGTTGAAAGAGTCGATCAGTGTTAGTTATCTTTTACTATACAGCTCCTTTGCCTTGGTGCGAAGATCATCTCAATATGCATTATTTGGGTCAATTCATTGGAATTTTTAGCGTTATTGAAAATGTAAATTTGGTAGGTTACTTGTACAAACTAAAAAGTGACATACTGTACCCATCTGAAACAACAAAATTCTTTATTTGCCTCTTTTTCTTAAAAAAAAAAAGCTGGAGAGTAAAATAGACGCCTTGAGCATAAAGAAACTAAAACATTTGCACCTATACTATCTAATTTACCCCCTGTTTGCGTAATATCTTTCCGCATTTACCAAGTGATCGGTGCTCAACAAAAATATTTTGAATTTTGTTTACAGTTGAGTAAAAGTTGGATTTTATATATTTATTAACAATGCTGACGTCACAAGCTGATAAAGGTTTTATAGTCAGAAAATGTGAACCTAGCCCCACCGTGATCAAACGGGTCGGCTCTGAAAGTACCTGCAGACACTCTACAGCGAAAAGTACTAAAGCCTTAAGTTTCTAAAACGAATCTTTTGCACGGGGAGACTCCATATTATATAAAAATTAATCCATGAAAAAAGTATTACCCATTCCACTGAATCACGACTCTGAAAACAAAGAATAACAAAAGTTCTGCGATATTCCTGGGAGCTGTAATAAGACAAGTAAAATGGTTATTGGGATACTCTAACAGTGACAGAACTTGTCCCATTTTCTTGATATTTGTTACACATTGAAATATAACATACAGTTTCAGATTATTGAGAATTGAATTCGTAACAGAATTCATGGAAATTATTCATAATAATTACTTGTGCTTGTTTTCTATTTTTGAAGGGAATTTTCACTCCCTTGGGGGAAATCTAGAAGATGGCGTTCCATGTGCAATAAACATTGCTAATGTTAAGACTGGAACTAAGCCTCTTCCCCGCCACTGCTGAAAGCGGCAAACAGGATAACGGTCACAACGTGCTCCAATACGACTCTACAATATTTTAAGTATACAAAACAGTAACTACCTGTTACTTTAATAAATATTGGTTCGAATCACATGCTCTGTGAACGTGGTTTATTCTGTAGCGATAACGATATCCACTGTCTGCCGCGCATTGCGACTTTCTATTTATTTAATGTGGTGGATGTACCAGTTATCTTAGTATCACGTAAAGGAGTGTTTCGTGCCAGAAACCCCCCCCCCCCCTCCCTCCGAGCCGCGCCGACGTTTCGGCCTTGAAATTATCACGTGACTACACCCGCCCGCCTTCCGAGAACTCCTACTTACAATTGTTCTAAAATTGTGGCAGTAGCTGCTCACGTGTGTCCAACACTTGCCTACTCCTGTTTTACTTGCTGTCTCTACTGCTGTTATTTTACATTTTCTGCTGGAATTTTTATATAGTTAATGCTACTAAAGAGATGAATATAAGGTTATAGCAAACATGGTAACTCGCAGTTCGGTAGCGATTTACTGTGTATCCTGGACTATCGAAGGCACAGCTGTCTGTAGTCGAGTTACCGTGATCTAGAATAACTTCTCCCTGATCCTACACGATGGTAGCTATTCTAGCAGATGAAAGAAGGAGCTCTTTATACTTAGACACTTTCAATGCAATTTTGGGCGGTATTGCTGCCTTTTTTCTTTCATAGCTCAGAATCTGCAAAAGTCATTCTCGCGAATTACTTTTTTTTTTTTTTTTTTTTTTTTTAAGTAGTAAGTTCTCCAACCTGTAAACGGCTGATTGTGCATGTTAAATGGGTAGTACCTATCGGGTTAGGTGGCACTCAGTAAATAAGTCGCTTCTAACACGTTGTCTAGGCTTCAGTCCCACATTGATGCCATGATTTTTAAAAATTTATTGCCACCTTTACTTTAAACAACGACTTGTTAACGTGGCAAATGCCCCTTTGACCCTGGTACAGGAGTCTACGCTAAACTGGAATAGTGCAGGTCTATAGTTCGATTAGTACGGTCTGTTAAGACTATTTGGTGTAGATCTTACATGCTTGAGAAATATTAAAGAACGGAACGCACGAGCGTTTGCTAAGTAAGTCTCCTTTATAGAAGCACACTTTCAATACACACTACTTTACAATCCTTAAATTTTTCGTTCATTTAGTCTTCCGCATTTTTTCAGAAGGTTGCAGTGTCTAATTTCGAACTCTGTATAGTAATCCCTTGTTACTCGCAATGCTACAGGGTTTCCATATCTAATTTGCACCTGGAAATTGGGCACGATTTTGTCACAGGCGTTTTCTTCGTGTACCGAAAACACCTGAAGTTTCTGATCAAATGCACCACGGAAACAAGAAAAACAATGCTCTCGTGATAACGAGGAGTTTCGTAGATTCATTCAGTATGTCACTTGGTTGAAAATATGCGGAACACTTGACACACTACGCTAGGAAATTAGTTTTGAATACTGTAGATACAAAGGCTCACAGTACTATATAGGTCCAGTGAGCAGACTGCATCTTACTTGACATCATGGGCATTAGCCAATCGGCAACGCCAGCGCAACCCTATGCCGGCTGTCCCGAATGGCAGGTCCTCAAGAAGAGCTGCGAAACTCGCACTTTAATATAGCCGAATGGAGTGGGCTACGGCGGATCGAAGAGAGCGAGCAAGAGTTACGTGACTAATGGAGTGATTCGAATGAGAATGAATTGGCAGCAGAAGAATGAGATATCATATGTGCTTTTGGGAGTAGAGAGATCCATGGCACAAATACAAAAAAAGTTGCTGCCGACGCTTTGAAAAGGTTGAACTAGGGACGTGATTGACAATAAATTCATTAGGTACTTCAATCAGGGAGAAACGGAGCGTATAAATTCAGGCTTTGCACTGGTTTTTACTGGAAAGGAACAGCATAATAAATTTCCCTGAGAATAAAAACGTAAAATGTACGAATGTATGTTATGCTGGTTAAAATAAAAAAAAAGTACAAAACACCTGATCATTCTCCTTGCTTACGTTCATGGTAGCCAGTAATTACATGGAACTATCATTGGCTTGTAAAGATATTTTGATGTAGGTACTAGAGAGCCACGCTAACGCCCGTCTATGAAACTACTTAATAGATTTTATCAAGTAGCCTGTGAGGGGTTGTACGTACATTCCACATTTCATTAATTGTACTTTGACACCTTCCTTATAACACACCGGTGCCGTACTTTAATCACTGAGTGCATAGCATATGCCACAATAGAAAACACGAACTATGAGATGTAGCAACTAGTGAAAAGCGAAACAGTTACATAAAAGTATCCACTTAGATGCAGACAGGCAGAGGGCCTGTTGGGTGTTTGTCTGGCTAGTGTGGTGAGGTTATGCTGTAATGCGATTTATGAGCAGTTTGGCCTAATGTCTGTAGGTTCAAAGGAAAGCGTGCTAAAAGTCATACCGCTTCTAAAGATTTAAATAAAAATTTGGGATGTGGTGCCAATTATTAGATAAAAAGTATCTGTATTGCCGTGAAGTATAAGATACCGTAAGATTCTAAGTAGAAAAAAAGGACTAAGCCAGAATTGTATAACGAGGTTGCATGAAAGCTGTGGACGAATATTTATCTTCTGGCGACTTGATAGCACAGCCACTGAAGAGCTTGACATCTGAGAACAAGAAATTATAGGGTTTGTGTAGCTCTTCAACAAACTACTAGAAACAGGAATGGAGAGCATTGATGATCCAAAAAATACGAAATTGGAAAACATAACCTCCGTTCTAGTGGATTCTGCGGTCTGTGAAACTCCCAAATTTGTCGAATCCGAGGATGTTAATCTTCGTATATTTCATGATAAAATCTGTGTAAACAAATTTGTTATGAAGTGCAAATGACGCGTCTAAAGTTAATTAACCTTCACATGAAGATTAAGAACTTCCCTTAAGTATTTCCTAGTTTCAGGGATAATCATTGAAATGTTTGCTTTGTTTTGAAAGAAATAGTTTAAACTCGTATATAAGTAGCCAATTACTAAAGAAATTTAGTTGCTAGTCATATCGCTGCAGTTTCCCCGGTAGAAAATCTTAATCTCGCTGTGGCACCCTTCTGAAATTTGCAAACTAAACGTTGTCACTTCGTCTCTTACATCTGTTATTTAGACTCTTCTTTACCTACAGTCGCTTTTGAGTTTTAGTTTTCGGACGCCTTTTCATCGCAATAAACGCAGCACAAGCAAAAAAGGGAAGCCAAAGCAGATGGCTTGAGCAATGTCGTAACGTGTGGGCAAACTTGTGCTGATAGAGTACGCGCGTGGGAGAGATCGTCGTGTGGCCATAACTTAAGATTTATGAGTTATGCAAATTAGTGTTATGCTTTTAAATTCCGCCCTCAAATACAATAAGAGAAGCGTCATCGGAAATATGTACAAAGTTTTTGGAATTATATAGCTGGAGCTACAATTCAATATCAAGTGCACTGTCTCCACGCATTTTACGCTTACGTACAAATCGGCAGTACGGTACATTCCCTTTTCGTGTGCTATTTTGTTTCACGAAAAAAAGCACGTTCGCCATACAAAATAATCTTATTTAAATACTAGCCTCCTATATAGTCTATACGGGCGACCGTGTAGAAACGAATGGCAGGGCACACTGGTAAACTGCCCACAGACGCTCATCAACTTGTGTTCGCTTCCATTCTCTTGTGTAAACTGTGGTTAATCTTATACTGAATGATGGAATAAACGAATTGGCAACTCGGGCGCATGGTGTATTATTGCGCAACATCGTGACATTTGTAATGTCACGGTAGCCTCCTTGTCTTTGCAATCCTTTTTTGTAAATTGCTAAACATCTGTGGAGTAATTAAAAGTAAAACTAAAAAATTATATTCTACAACGAGGAGCCTGGATGTACAAATAACAGATTAAGAGTGTAAAATATTGGAATTGTTTTCAACGGAATGAAATATTCACTAAATGATTATAGTTTGTGACAAATAGCCAGGCAGTTTTTTAATGTACCGGTATGTTACTTTTGGATAGGGGTCTGAGTTGTACGAGAAGATCAGTCCATAATGCAATATGCATTATACGAGGGAGGCTTCAGGTGCCTCCCGAGTTGTACTAAATGGTGAGCACCCCAGGGGAACTTGGCAAGTCTAGTTCAGGTATGGGTCTGATGAACCCAGTGTGCCTGAGGTGTGGCTGTGGTTCTCTTCTGTAACCTTGAGCTATGGGCATTCTTCAGCAACAATCATGTGGTGCACCAGTGAAATGTTGGCCTAACAGCCTGGACCAGGAGGACTGAACAAACCTCCATTAAATAAAATCTCAAGATGGTGTTATATGCCAGTGGAATGGATGGCTTGAGACAAAATAATCTTTCATGGGCAGTCTCTGGACAAACTCTCCACCTTAGTTGTACAAGGCTTGCTCAGGCAAGTGGGGTTCTGTTTGAGTTAACTCGTATATTCTTAACTAGTTACTGGAATTTCATTGAACTTGGCAACAGGCTATTAACATTCCCAATAGTTTGAGTAGACCCAACCAAGTGAACTCAAGAGTGATATCGACCTCATCAGGTCTCAAACGAAGTAAAACTATGAATAATAACTGAGCACATCTTTGCAACATAAATTTGCTGTTACTAGGTAAAAAAGTAGTCCTTCATTTTTTTTTTTAAAAAAAACATGACCTTTCTTAAAATCAAGAAGTAGTGAAGACACTCTTCTGACTGGGGCTGCATCAGATCAACAAGCTACAAATAACTAATAAGCTGGATCTCAATCCCACTGTGAGTTGCACGACACTTGAGTCCAGCAATACACACATTTTCAAAAACATATACAGCCTTTGGAAGGTGGGGTTTTACTTCATCAGCATCACAAAAATAAAAAAACTAAAATATAAATTTTATCAATAGTTGTTGGCTTTTATTAACGAGATACTTTTTAGAGAATTGGTGATGGGTAAGGAAGGCACAGAACCTGAAAATACTGAGTATGAGATTTGTTGTAAAAAATTGCATCTGCTAAGGGGGATGTCACTTTGAACACCTCCATTATATTTAAATTTTTGATTAAGTTCAGCTAAAAAAAAACTTAAAACAGTTCTAGAAATAAGTGAAAAAAAAACCATGATAAATAATTTTTTCAAAATTTTCGATATAAATTACAAAACTAGATTACCCTTGGAAATCAAAATTGGTACTCCTAGTTTTAATTCCTACAAATGTGTTGTGCTGTGATACCATCAAAACAGCTGTGAAAGTTGAATGAAGAGTGGTCAGAAGTGGATGTTGCAGAAATAAAAAAAGTATGAAAAGAAAATGTCATACTGGAGAAAACAGAGGCATTTACTTATCACTTAAAACAGATACATTTCCACGACATACAAATACTGGCGCTATGTGTTAAGTTTGTGACCTATATTCAAAAGCCAAAGAGGTGCTTCAAATGCCAGAGATTTGGGCACATCACTGTTTCATATACATGTGAACTAACTTATGACGGATGTGGATCAGCAATTCATGAAACAGAGTCCCCATGTAATCCTGCATAATTAAACTATATTAACACACTGACTGCTGCCGGCATCCACAGCAGAACCTCACACTGTGTGTCTGGCCTGGCAGTGAAACATCCATATTAAGTGTGCAGCAGTCAACCATATTAATTACCAGTAAGGTAATCCCATTTGGAGCTGAGAATGCATGGTATATGCCAAGCAGCTGAAAGTAAATCCACTACAGTGAAATAAAGTGAGCATTTCAGGCGATGCAGTCTCAAAAGCTATATAACCTCTTTGATCGAAACCCTGAAGAAATGGCAACGTAAGAGAATGTCTCTACTGAGATCAAGGAAATGCACAAATACCAGTATATGCAAGGTAATAAATGTACCATTGCCCATACCTGCTCCAAAGCTAATGATATGTACACCATGCAGTCAAGGCAATTTTTTCCTATTGCATCAGAAGAATATGGAGTTAAATTGCAGACAAGTAGAGTAAACTGCAGGAAATACAAAGACCATCCCTTAAAAGCTGGTCGATTAGAGCATTTTTGCTGTCAGACTGTGAAAATAACTTTGTAGTAAAATGAAATTTTGGTCACACAGCAGGATGGGGTAATTTGCTGCCTCAATATTTTGTGCTTTGTTTTTGTGTCATCTTCGGGTGAAAGTGCACCGAGGTCTCCTGCTTAAAATTTATAGTTTACAAAGCTATCACTGTGTAAGTTTGTTAGAGCACATGTGCATCTGCTGAAAGTCTGTGCACTGCTGAGTGCTGTCCTTGATGAAAGCTTGATTTGTCAATATTGAATCAATTGCTTCACATTGTAAAATTGCAGAATGATGCTGACTACACAGAGCATGAAGTTTTCCTGTAACAGTATTCCGTAAATTATGCAATTAGAAACGGTCATCCTGATTGACAAGGGCCACATCCAGTTGAATCTCCACTGATTCATTGATAGGAGTTGCAAAAGTTAGAGGAGTATGGGCCAAAATTTCTGTTTCATTGTATTTCATGGAATGACCAGCTGAAATACAGTCTGGGGCATAATAGTAGATTTACTGGCTGGAGGCTCTTGTGGGAGCCATCAGACGATCTTTTTCCATTAGCTATTCACACATTGGATGAGATCAGTGTAGTCAGTGAGTCTATGAGTCTATGACAATCAAGTCCACTTGACAGAGGCTCTGCAAATTAGAGAACTACCTCATCTATTCCTCCTCCCTGGGAATTTAATTCCTTTGATCTCTGGGACTCCAAAGCACTTATCCTAGTGGCCAAATGCTTGGTTCTCATCTCGTCAGAGGACAGATGCCTCTTAGAGACCAAGCGATGCACTTAAACTATGCAACAGAATCTTGTTCTACCACAGACCTTTCCATTTGTTTACTTGCCCATGTGGCCACAGCTGAGTGGTAAGTTTTTACAAATTTATAGTTGAATGGCCACTTACCAATCTTGTTAAACCTCATAGGGCAGTTCCTGAAAGGAAACTGCCAAAATGGTTAAGCACTGAAAATTGGGCAATGTACAGACATCTAACAATATTGAAAGTGTTGTCCATTGCACTGCTGAAGTATGCATCCCACAGACCTCAGAACAGCAAAGAGGCTGTCAGTCTCCTGGAAATAATGAATATGTCAACAGTTAAAGACGCATTTGTGCCAAAGTGAATGGTAACATCCTGGCTACCAAAAACGAATGTAGCAGCCTTTAAGATTGTGAAGACAGTATCACAACTACCAGAGTGAAGCTATCATGATCCCTCTAATAAAATCAGAAGCGTCATGTCTCAAAGTGTTAAGTGTTTTTCTTGCCAATTGTAGCAGAAAAATGCTTGAACACATTATCAACAGCATCCTTTTATAAACTCTGGGGAAAAAGAAATCTTCAGTCACTTCTAGTGTGGATTAAGAAGGTATCACTCTGTAGCTGACAAGCTCATTCACCTGCAAGTGACAATACAAGACTTTCCTTTGTGATTCCTCATTGATACATTTTTTGACCATTATACTATAAGGGGCAATCAAAAAGTTTCCATTTGAAGATTGTACAGTCCAGAATCAGTATGCCAGTCAGGGAAATTGCCGTGAGCATTGAGGCAGTCCCACTGACATAGCAAATTGAATATACCCATATGGTAAAACACATGTACTGCTGTGTGAAGAAGTCTGTAACTGAATTGGTCTTTTTTAAAAGAGTGTAAGTCACGACTTTGGCTACAGCATGTTTTATAGTGATTCATAAACTATGAGCATAGATCTATCATTTGTGTTTTAAAGGGCATCTTTCACATATTTGGTTGCCTTCTAACATGGAACTGAAAATTACATTTTGTTTTAAATATGCATAAGTCATTGACATACGTCCTTTTGAAATTGAACAGTAGCCAGTGGTCCGGTGAGTGCAAACATTCAGGACACAAATAAGGGCTCATGCACTTTGTGTATTTATTTTGAAGGAACTGGTGGAAAGGGTGCCAATGAAGTCTGTTCCTTTTTGATTATCTGAAGGCTATCCTGAAAATATCAGAGCTTCGACTGTTCTATGATAACTGCAAGGGACAGAACAAAAACCAAACACTGTCTAGATTCCTACTTTGACAGATTCTGGACATTTCAGACTTATTCAACATATTTTCCAGTAAGAGGACACAGCTTTTTGCCATACGATCAATACTTTGGTGTCAGTTCAAAGAAGCTTTGACAGAGAGACAGGATATTCACGGTTGATCAAATAAGTCGCATTCTAAAAAGTAGAACAAAACCTGGAAATTTATAGTTATAGAAGCTGACAAATCTGACATTATAGACTTTAAAGGTTGGTAGATATGATATTGTAAGATGACAGTTTTTGAAGAAACAAGAGTTGACAGTTATAACTCTGCAATCAGCAGCTTCTTTCACTTTGGGTACTTGTCAGAGCTGGGTTTCTAAAAAAGGATCAATTGTATTAATTGGTTAGTGGACCACACATTCTTTGTTGAGCATCAGAGAAAAGCTGTTCTTTCACCAAAAAACCCTGCCTCTCTAGCAAGGCAAGTGTGAATTAAAGTACAAAAATTTAAGACTTAGAAAATATACAGCATTACATTCCAAATGAGCATATGGAATTCTACAAGGAACTTTTGAGCTGCACTGCTGACAGTAGCACAGCACATGATGATGACTGAGTGAAAACACATTTTATGTAGCTTTTCCGATATATTCACATGTTTCTTTTACGAGTTTAAGTGTTGTTTTCATTTTCTGTGGCTTAGGGTCATTTTTGTGACATTTAATTCACTAATGTGGCAAAATATCAACATTTTGTTCTGTGCCTTTTTCTTATGAAACCATTTTTTTTGGGGTGGATGTTTTCACATTATAACATCCATAACACTGCATCTATTAGTATTTTTGTAATAATTAATGCATATGAAACTTCCTGGTAGATTAAAACTGTGTGCCCGACCGAGACTCGAACTCGGGACCTTTGCCTTTTGCGGGCAAGCGCTCTACCAACTGAGCTACCGAAGCACGACTCACGCCCGGTACTCACAGCTTTACTTCTGCCAGTACCTCGTCTCCTACCTTCCAAACTTTACAGAAGCTCTCCTGCGAACCTTGCAGAAAAAATGGCTGTGAGCACTATGGGACTTAACAGCTATGGTCATCAGTCCCCTAGAACTTAGAACTACTTAAACCTAACTAACCTAAGGACAGCACACAACACCCAGCCATCACGAGGCAGAGAAAATCCCTGACCCCGCCGGGAATCGAACCCGGGAACCCGGGCGTGGGAAGCGAGAACGCTACCGCACGACCACGAGATGCGGGCCCTGAACCTTGCAGAACTAGCACTCCTGAAAGAAAGGATATTGCGGAGACATGGCTTAGCCACAGCCTGGGGGATGTTTCCAGAATGAGATTTTCACTCTGCAGCGGAGTGTGCGCTGATATGAAACTTCCTGGTAGATTAAAACTGTGTGCCCGACCGAGACTCGAACTCGGGACCTTTGCCTTTTGCGGGCAAGTGCTCTACCAACTGAGCTACCGAAGCACGAGGCATGAGTCGTGCTTCGGTAGCTCAGTTGGTAGAGCACTTGCCCGCAAAAGGCAAAGGTCCCGAGTTCGAGTCTCGGTCGGGCACACAGTTTTAGTCTACCAGGAAGTTTCATATCAGCGCACACTCCGCTGCAGAGTGAAAATCTCATTCTGGAATTAATGCATATACCAATCAAGGGGCATCTATGCTACTAGTTCATATGAACAGACTTTCTTATTTCCTAGTATTTTTCTTCTAAAACAGCTTTTTTCAAAATTCCGTACTACAGTGGTTTTCTTGACCAATTCAACTGCTTGCTGCTCATCCATGTCTGACACAAATTGTCAACCCCTCGAGGTCTTCTACAAGGGACCAAAGATGTGAAAATCATGTAGGGAGAGATCATCACTATAGGGTGGGTGCGTGAATGTCTCCCACTTGAGTTGGATGAAGCCAGATTGACCAGCATCTTGTGTCGAATTGCGACCAGCACAAAACTTGGTAGTTTACACCAGATATGCTGCCCCATACACATTCTCCATTGGTGTGTTTGTCTTTTGGCAGCACATTGGTCCTATTTGGATGAGTTTGCTAATAACATTGCATTGGTTCACATTTCGACATTTACTGCACGTGTGCCAGAAAGACATGAATGTCATGCAGATCCCATGCCTACATATTGGCACTTATATACGCACACTGAAGTCACAGTACGTTGCATATACACTGCAGCAATGCCCTCAAGCGGAAACTTTCTGATCGCCCCTTATACTTGGAGGGACAATATCTTAAGACGACTATGCAACAGAGGATTTGTAATGCTCATCATTTTATTACTCTTTCTAAGTGATTGATAGTTTAGGTGCAAAGTGGGATGCATCTTCTCAGATCATTTTATTCAGGAAAATGATGTGCGCTGGGATGTATTTTAAGTGCTACTTTTCCTGTTGTATTTTAAAAGCTTCAATCATACTATAAGGTCTTGTGGAATGCGCTCTGTATGTGGATGATTTTTAATGTTCTGCTTGTCCTCCTGTCTTGTAACCACATGTTTGTCAACTCTGCAAATGCCCAAGAGGCTAGATAAGTGGACAGAGGGTACCACTCAATACTTGCATGTATTTGGAAATCTTTTTGTTATATAGAAGTCAGTGTGAGGTTATACAACAGTAAAGCTAAATGTGTTAAATTTACTGAAAACTAAACCTTCCACTTTCAGTAAAATTAGAGGAATGTTAACCATGAAAGTGTTAACTAAATGTGCAGAAGTTGTTATACTTAGTAATAACGTTAACATAATTTCCTCTATGATCACTATACTATAATAGTGATTTGAAAGCTCAGTACAGTGAAGAATAAAGAAGAAAGTATAGTGTGTTTAAAATGAGCAGAACAGCTTCACTCATGTAAGTTAAAGCACTTTAATAATGGTCACTGGTTCAATCTGGACATGCACTTGTGTTAACAATAAAATTATTTAACTAAAACTTCCACCAAAGTTTTTTTTAAAAAAACTCTCCTCTTTGTCATTAAATTGAAAGTGGCAGCCTTGCATTACTTACTTACATAAAAACAGTTATAAGCAGTAATGAAGTTCGTCATTGAAACCACGTCCTCTTAGTAAATTGTAGGCCTTTTACTGTGCTTCATTAACCTTTTTGGCCTCCCCCTCCCCCATGGCGCTCACAGTTCGTGCGTGGCGCATACAGACCCCAAGCTATTGCAGCTCTTTCTTCACTCCCTAGCTGCCGTTCCTTCTCCCTGCCCCCTCCCTCCCTCCCTATCCCCACTCCTTCCCGTTGCCACCTCCTTCCCTCTCTCGGTGTTCTGCTTTGTCAACCTTGCTATTTCCCTGGTTTCCTGTATTGGTTGCAATTTTGTTCCTTTTGCCGGTTCTTTCACCCTTTTGACGTTTTCGTCCCCACTTGAGGTTTGACCTCCATATGGGGAAGAACTCCCTCCCTAGCATCTACGGTGTGGATTCCTCTCCACTGTAGCCCTCTTCCACCTTGCTAGGTCACCAGCACGTGTAGCCAGTCCATGTGGTGGGGCTGTTATGTACCTATATAGCTGAGCCCCCTGACAATACAGGGATCACACTACTGATACCCGAGTCTGTCGCCATGTATGCCAAGGAGTGGTTGCTTGTCTTCTTGGAGCATTGGAACTTCCAAAAATGGCCGCCGTGCCAGACGGCCCTTGCTGTGGCTGGCTGGCACCCATGGGGAGTGGGTGGTATCAGGACGGATACTTGGCACATGAAGCATATCAAGCTGCAAAAATCTGGCTGTTCTCACACGGTCGTCTCTTTGAATGGTGAAGGATCCTTAAATGCTGTCTCATATGACCTGTCAGCCTTCCCTTCCCTGGCTACCCCATGGGAGGAGGGCCAGGCTCACCATCTTGGGCTGAAACCTTTTCCCCATTACCTCGTCTGTATTAGGACAGATGGGGACACGTTCACCACCACAAAGCCTTTTTTTTTTTTTTTCTTCCATGGAAAATATAGAGGACAAGATTCGGTTGGGCTCCCTGTTGATCAAAGCTTCTTCTGCCACCAAATCCACAGCTCTTCATTTCTGTGATCGTCTTGGCAATGTCCCAGTGTCCATCACTCCTCACCAATCTCTGAATATGGTCCAAGGAGTCATTTTTCATAGGGACCTCACCCTGCACACTGATGAGGAACTCTGGACTAATCTGACGTGGCACAGCATTAATTTTGTTTGACGTGTGCAGAAGGGTCGCAAAGACAACTGCACCGATACTGGCCTCTTCATCCTGGCTATCGAGGGGGATACCCTCCCAGAGAAGGTCAAGGTTATGTGCTACAGATGTGACGTGAAGCCGTTCATCCCTCCACCTATTTGGTGCTTGTGTTTTGGGCATATGTCTTCCTGCTGTACAGCGGACCATTTGTGTGGTGACTGTGGCCATCCCGTTCATGAGGGAACCCCTTGTCTTCCACCGCCTGTGTGTGTTAATTGTGCTGACCACCACTCCCCTCACTCACCAGGTTGCCAGGCTTACAAGAGAAAAAAGAAGATACAAGAATATAAGTCCCTGGATCGCCTGTTTTACACTGAGGCTCGCCAAAAGTATGAGACACTCCATCCCGTGTCACTATCTTCAACTTTTGCCTCTGTTGCTTCCTTTACTCCTACTCCTCCTCGTCCTTACACCAGCCCCACCCTGCTCTCCCCTCCACCTCCCCTGCCGTTCCCATGACCTCCCATCAGGGAGTGGCTCCCCCACCCCAGCTGAAGAAGTGCTCCCCTTCTTCGGCATCTGTCAGTGATCGGGCTCCTTCCCGGGAACCCTCTCCCCAGTGTGTCTCAGGCCAGAAGACTGTTACCACAACTCGGCCATGAGGAGCACCATCTGTGGGCTCTAAGGTTGCCCGCTCTGTTTCAGTTCCTGATCTTGCAGACGCTTGTACTCCCCCTGTATTCTGTCCTCCTCCACCTCAGAAAGAGAAGAAAAAACATAAATCCCAAGAGAAGGCATCACTGGTGCCCCCAGAGGTGCCAACTCCCCTCTTGCAACCTGACATCTTATTTATGGATGTCACCCCATCCTTGTCAGTGACAACTACTGACCAAGTGACCTGACCTCCTCCTTAGCTCCTTCATGCCTACCTTGGAGTCGCACTACACCATCATCCAGTGGAACTGCAAAGGCTACTATCGCCACCTGCCGGAAATGCAACATCTTGGCTCCTCGTATTCTGCATTCTGTCTTGTTCCCCAAGAAATGCATCTAAGTGACGACCACTCTCCCACTTTACGTTATCAGACATTCTGTCGGAACTGTGCTGGCCCTGGGATAACATCTGGTGGGGTCTGCACTTTGGTTTGCTCCGATGTCCTTAGTGACTGGATCCCCCTACGTACCACCTTGGAAGTCATAGCGGTTAGATTACAGACCATTTTCAATGTCTACCTCCCTCCAGGTAGCCCACTTGCTTATGTTGCACTATCTACTGTAAGGGTCTATGGATTGCACGCATTTGTACAGTACGTTAACACGCACATGCCAGCCAACCTGTCTGGAATGCTGATAATTTGCTTTGTCAGTAGACTCGCGTCCAGCCACACTGCGACAGAGAGTAATGCCTGTGGCTGCTGTCAACACCGTGCAGTGTTAACTAGCACAGACTCGGGCACAAATATCTCTTTTTCTTAGCTCACCATGGAGCCTTTCGATACGACCGTAATTAGCCGGTGTTAGGATGTCAGGCACAGTGATGATGAGTGTGCGTAGTGTGTGTGTTTTATAATCTGCCTTCGTTAATAAAACTGTTTAAACTTACTTCTCGTGTTTGCATATTGCCGTACCTCAAGGACCCACCGCTTACAAATCCTGACAAAATATTCATGTAATCGTCATCCTGGGCAACAACACAAGCTACCTCCTTTACTACCTTACTTGAGCAACTCCCGCCCCCATTTCTCCTCATTGGTGATTTCAATGCCCACAATCCTCTGTGGAGGAGTGTTACATCAATGGCTCGTGGTATCATAATCGACCAACTTATCACAGACTTCGATTTGTGTCTCCTCAACGATGTTTCCCCTACCCACTTCAGTGCTGCTCATGGCACCTTCACTGCTGTCAATCTTGCGATCTCCTCCCCTGCCCTCATGGCTTCCCTACATTGGTCATCCCATGATGACCTTTGTGACAGTAACCACTTCCCAATGATACTATCGTTCCCTTGCTCTGCTAGGCAGACAGGCCCCTATGTTGGGCATTCCGCAGGGCCGATTGGCCTTTATACATGTCTGCTGTCCGCTTTGACACCTTCCTCTCGAATTCCATTGATGTAGTCATGCAAGGCATCTCTGCCACTCTTCTTCATGCTGCTGGATCTGCTGTCCCCCTATCCACAGGGCTCCCTCATCATTGGCCTGTACCGTGGTGGACCAAGGATGTCGCAGTTGCTGTGCAGGCCCACTGACGGGTGATGCAGCAATTTAAGTGACACTCCTCCCAGAGCAATCTCCTCACTTTTAAACTTCTTCATGCTAAGGCTCGTTACATTATTAAGTGGAATGAAAAGAAATGCTGGGAGTGCTGTGTTTCCTCCCTGGGGACATTATTCTTCATTATCACAGGTTTTGTTGAAGGTCCATAGTGTTCTGGGCCACCAGCAACAGTCAACTGTCCAGGGTCTGAGCATCCAAGGAGCTCTGTGCACTGATCCATTGGTCCTTGCAGAACACCTTGCAACACACTTTGTGATTGCATTGTCCTCCACTTCCTATCCTCCTGCCATTCTCCAGCAGAAACACATAGTTGAAGAGACCCCCTTCCCCCTCCATTTCATTCTGCACCAAGTTGAGCCCTATAGTGCTCCTTTCACTGAATGGGGATTGGTGCAGGCTCTTAGCTCTTCACAAGAGACAGCCACAGGGCCAGACTCCATTCACAATCAGATGATTCAACACTTGGATGTTCCCCAGAGGCAACAGCTCCTCAGGGTCTTCAATCACATCTGGCTCATGGGCGCTTTTCTGTCACAATAGCGAGACAGTATAGTTATCCCCATCCTTAAGCCCAGGAAAATCCCAACATCTCTCGACAGCCACCGCCCCATTAGCCTTACAAATGTGCTTTGTAAACTGCTTGAAAGGATGGTCAACTCCAGATTATGTTTGGTTCTCGGATCTTGGGGCCTTTTGTCACCATATTAGTGTGGCTTCTGGGCAGGGCGATTTCCAACTGACCATTTACGCTGATTGGAATCAGCCATCTGACAGGCTTCTACTCACTGCTGTTCACCTTATCACAGTTTTTTTTTTTTTTACCTACATAAGGTGTACAACATGGCTTGGCTCCATCACATTTTAGTTACCCTCCATGACTGGGGCTTCCGTGGTTGCCTTCAGATTTTTATCCGTGAGTTTTTATCTTACTGGCTCTTCCAGGTTCGAGTTGGCACTTCACTTAGCACCCCTCAGATTTAGGAGAATGGTATCCCATAGGATTCTGTGCTAAGTGTCACACTCTTCCTCATTGCCATAAATGGGATTGTGACCTCTGTTGGGCCTCTGGTTACCTCGGCATTGTAAGATGACGATTTATGCATCTGGTGCAGCTCCCACTCGATGGCGTCTGCTGAGTGCCAGCTCCAAGGTGCCATCCAACGGGCCTCTACATGGGCCACAGCCCATGGCTTCCAGTTTTCCTCCTCCAAAATGTGGGTTACCGGTATGCATTTTTCTCATCAACCCAAACCCTGATCCAAAACTTTACTTAGGCAACCAGCTCCTTGATGCTGTGACACAGTCCCATTTCTTGGGCCTTATTTTTGATAACAAGCCGACATGGCAGCCCCACATTCATCACCTAAAGACTACATGAATGCGGAAGCTTAATGCTCTCTGCCTCCTGGCCCATGCATCTTGGGGTGCAGACCGTTCCAATCTTCTCCATCTTTACCGTGCTCTGGTCTTCTCCAGACTCAATTATGGTAGTCAGGTTTATGGCTCAGCAGCTCTGTCCACTTTGAAACTCCTTGACCCTGTCCATAATTGTGGGGTACATCTGAATATTGGTGCCTTCCGCACTAGTCCTGTTGATAGTCTCCTCACAGAAGCAGGGATTCCCCCCCCCCCCCCCCCCTACACATTAGGAGGAGTCAACTCCTTGTTACTTATGCAGTCGCCATTCGCCAATTCTCTGACCATCCTGTATATCCTGTGCTCTTTGCCAATGAGGGATGTCTCCCTCCTAACACCCGCCATGGGTGGGATTGCTGGATGGCACGGGTCTCGCTACCCTCTGCCAGAATCTCCATCTGCACTCACTGGACTGTGCCTAATGTCTTTCCTCCCATACCTCTCCTTGGATGGTGCCTAGATCACGAATAAGGACCTCTCTCTTCCAGGGTCCTAAGGTCTCTGTTGCTCCTATGGTTTACCAGCGTCTTGTATGTGCCATCCTTGCAGAGTTCCAGGGTGCCACTATCCTTTACACTGATAGTTCTAAGACTACTGATAAGGTGGAATACACTTTCACATCTCCTATCAGCTTTGAGCACCATTTGTTGCCAGGATCATCTGTGTATTTACAGCAGAGCTTCTAGCCATTTACAGGGCCCTCCTTTGTTTCTCAGGCCCCTTTCCAGTGTGTTTTAATTTGTTCCAAATCCATGAGCAGCCTTCAGTCTTTCAATTGATGCTACTCTCGACACCCCTTGGTCTCTGCTATCCATGATCTTCTCTCTGCCCTTGAGCGTGCTGCCTGTTCAGTTGTCTTTCTCTGGGTCCCGAGTCATGTGGGAATTCCAGGGCATGAATTGGCTGACCGTTTGGCTATAGAAGCGGATACTTACCTTACACCCCCCCACCCCCATTTCCCCATCCCTTTCACGATTCCAGCTGTGGATATGCGGATATACATTAAATCCCTCTTTGCCCAACAGGGGAATGCCATCTGGAGGGGTGTCTACTGCAGGTTGGGGCACTTCTTTCCACCCCTCTCAGAAGGAGTCCATTGTTTTATGTCAGTTATGCATTGACAATACCCGGCTCACCCATTTTTTCCTCCTACATAACAACCCACCCCCACAATGTGGTTGTCTACATCTACATCCATACTCCGCAAGCCACCCAACGGTGTGTGGCGGAGGGCACCTTACGTGCCACTGTCATTACCTCCCATTCCTGTTCCAGTCGCGTATGGTTCGCGGGAAGAACGACTGTCTGAAAGCCTCCGTGCGCGCTCTAATCTCTCTAATTTTACATTCATGATCTCCTCGGGAGGTATAAGTAGGGGGAAGCAATATACTCGATACCTCATCCAGAAACGCACCCTCTCGAAACCTGGCGAGCAAGCTACACCGCGATGCAGAGCGCCTCTCTTGCAGAGTCTGCCACTTGAGTTTATTAAACATCTCCGTAACGCTATCACGGTTACCAAATAACCCTGTGATGAAACGCGCCGCTCTTCTTTGGATCTTCTCTATCTCCTCCGTCAACCCGATCTGGTACGGATCCCACACTGATGAGCAATACTCAAGTATAGGTCGAACGAGTGTTTTGTAAGCCACCTCCTTTGTTGCTGGACTACATTTTCTAAGCACTCTCCCAATGAATCTCAACCTGGTACCCGCCTTACCAACAATTAATTTTATATGATCATTCCACTTCAAATCGTTCCGCACGCTTACTCCCAGATATTTTACAGAAGTAACTGCTACCAGTGTTTCTTCCGCTATCATATAATCATACAACAAAGGATCCTTCTTTCTATGTATTCGCAATACATTACATTTGTCTATGTTAAGGGACAGTTGCCACTCCCTGCACCAATTGCCTATCCGCTGCAGATCTTCCTGCATTTCGCTACAATTTTCTAATGCTGCAACTTCTCTGTATACTACAGCATCATCCGCCAGACTGGCGATATTTCACATATTGGTGGCATGTCCCCTTCTTTTGACCCTTTGTGCTAAGTATAGTCTTCCTGTTTCCATAAATTTAATATTAACGGATGATCCACGGATGGTAGACCTGGTCCTCAGTTTCCACTGTGAAAGTGGTTTTTTTTCCGTATATAAGGTTCTCCTTTCATCTTGGAGCAGGGGTGGGTTGGTTGTGATTGGGACTCCTCCTGCAGTCTTCACGGTTTGTGACCCCATGACCACCCCTGCCTTTTTCCAGTTTTTAGATTTGGTCTCACATTTTATGCTTATACTTTGTGTGTTTAATGTTCATTCTTCTATAATTTGACTCCTCTGACTGAATCCGTTCACTTTTAGCAGACACTCTTCCTTATGTAACCCCCTTTGGAATTGCGGGACTGATGATCTCGCTGTTTGGTCCCATACTCTCTCAATCAATCAACCTTTTGACAACATGCTTCCTAAACTACTAAATCTGCCCCCCCCCCTCCCCCCTCCCTGCGGGTCTGTGGGTTAGAATAGGCCTGAGGTGTTCCTGCCTGTCATAAGAGGTGACTAAAAGGAGTGTCACAGGTTTCAGCCTTTATGTGATGGTCCCCTGTCGGGTTCGACCTCAATTTTTCCAAATTTTCCCGAAGAGTGAGCCAATTGTGGAATGGCACCTTACATGTTGCATCATGCCCATCATGTGCCGAGACCTCTCACATCCTTCGTCGATGTAGAACTGCACTTCTGCTCATTCTCCAGCGGTTGGGCGAGGTTACCCTCCTGGGTGTGTTCTCCTCCATCCACTTAGTAGTATCGCTTTCTGCCCTGATGACGATAATGGACTTCTTAGCTCATTTGCATCTGATATCCAGCACAGTAGTCAGTCTGTTGTGGTTGGGCTGCCATGTACCCTGTTGGTTGTAGGACCATGACCACACAGGGATCACTCTGCTGATGCCTGCACCGTTAACTCCCCATGTATGCCAAGGAGTAGACGCCTGTCATCCTGGGGCATCGGGACTCCCGGCAATAGCCATCCTGCCAGGTGACCTTTCTGCAGCTGGGTGGCGCCTGTGGGAAGGGACCCTGGTCAGAGTGGGTGGCATCAGGGTGGATGACGCGCAATGAAGCATACCACATCACCACTTGCTGGTGGCCACGCACACCAGCAGTCTCTAAGCATTCCAAGTCTCAGTACAATGCAAGGAAGTATGACCCTAAATCATTCCCCTCCCTGGGCACAAGGAACACATGGCTAAGGATGGCAGTGAACCTTAGTCACCCCGGTATCTCATATGTACGAGAGCTGATGGGGACTCCTTTGTTTCAATGAAGACTCAGTTTTTTGTTGAGCATTTATAGGAAAAGTATGGGGAGGTGGAGAGCTTGTCCAGAATGCCATCAGGGTCAGTCTTGATAAAAACGGCATCCTCTGCCCAGTCATGGGCATTACTTGCTTGTGACACCCTGGGGGATGTTTCTGTTACCATCATGCCGTGTAAGAGCTGAAATATGGTCCATTGTATTATATTCCACAGGGACCTTCTTTTGCAGTCTGATGATGAGCTGCCAACTCAGAGCGCCAAGGTGTTAATTTTGTCTGGCACATCCATATGGGTCCGGGGAATAATCAGGTTGCCACCGGTGCCTTCATCTTGGCCTTCGAGGGTGACACATTGCCTGAGAAGGTCAAGGTGATGGTCTGCTGCTGTGATGTCAAGCCATATACCCTGCCCCTGATGTGGTGCTTTAAGTGCTGGAAGTTCGGCCATATGTCGTCCCGCTGTACTTCCAGAGTCACATGTCAAGATTGTAGACATCCTTCATATCCCAATGCTCCATGTGCCTCGCCTCCCATCCGTGTCAACTGCGGAGAGCATCATTCCTCTTGCTCACCAGTTTGCAGGATTGTACAGCAAGAAAGGAAAATCATGGAATATAAGACCCTGGACCGACTGACCTACACTGAGGCTAAGAGGAAATTGTGGTGCCTCCATCCTGTGGCTATGACCACCTCTTATGCCGCCACTATGAGAACAGTTGTAGCCCCATCAGTTCCACGAATTCCAGTCAGCTCTCAGAGCCGAAGACTACACCTACCCCCTACCCCCTTGATGGTGGTGGGCACTCCCCTCCCTGTTGCTCCTGCACCACCTACCTTGGGAGCACTGCTCCCCCAACCATCGGGGACACCAGTCCCCACTTCTTAGTTGGAGAAGCGTAAGTCTTCTTCAGCTCCACTTGCTAGGAAGGGATCCCTAGGATCACTCCCTTCCCAGGTTTCTGCTAGTGGGAAAGATGACACCCGCCAGTGGCTGAAGTGCCCAAAAGCAGCTGGTCCTAGGGCTTCATGATCATCCTCAGTCCCTGAGACTGAATCAGTGAAGCTCTCCCAGCCAGAGAAACCCAAGTAGCAGAGAGAGAAACCCAAAAAGAAGACCCCCAAGACCAAGGGAATTGCAGTTGAACCTACACCACTGCTACCAACAAGCTCTGCGTCTGAGGACGGGGTGGAGATTCTAGTGTTTGTTTATTTATTTATTTACATGTCAAGTTCCGTAGGACCAAATTGAGGAACAAATCTCCAAGATCATGGAATGTGTCAGTACATGAACTTAAAACATAAAAGTAATAACAGATAGAAATAAATGTTCATGAACCTGAAAAAAAGTCAGTCCATAAGTTTAAGTAAACGCTATCAGCAATACAATAAGAATCAGCTTAATTATTCAAGGAACTCCTTGACAGAATAGAAGGAGTGACCCATGAGGAAACTCTTCAGTTTCGATTTGAAAGCGCGTGGATTACTGCTAAGATTTTTGAATTCGAGTGGCAGCTTATTGAAAATGGATGCAGCAGTATACTGCACACCTTTTTGCATAAGAGTTAAGGAAGTTCGATCCAAATTGAGGTTTGATTTCTGCCAAGTATTAACCTAGTGAAAGCTGCTTATTATTGGAAATGAACTAATATTGGTAACAAGAAATGACAATAAGGAATATACATATTGAGAGGCCAATGTCAAAATACCCAGGCTCGTGAACAGAGGTCGACAAGAGGTTTGTGAACTCACACCACTTATTGCCTGAAACAACCCGTTTCTGAGCCAAAAATATCCTTCTAGAATGGGAAGAGTTACTCCAAAACATAATACCATACGACATAAGTGAATGAAAATAACCAAAGTAGATGAATTTACGTGTCGAAGTATCACTCACTTCTGATACCGTTCAAATAGTGAAAATGGCAGTATTAAGTCTTTGAACAAAATCCTGAACTTGGGCTTTCCATGACAGCTTACTATCTATCTGAACACCTAGAAATTTGAACTGTTCAGTTTCACTAATCATATGCCCATCCTGTGAGATTAAAACAGGTTTTGTTGAATTGTGTGTTAGAAACTGTAAAAACTGAGTCTTACTGTGATTTAACGTTAGTTTATTTTCTACAAGCCATGAACTGAGGTCATGTACTGCACTGCGTGAAACCGAGTCAATGTTGCACACAATATCCTTTCCTACCAAGCTAGTGTCATCAGCAAACAGAAATATTTTTAGAGTTACCCATAATACTAGAGGGCATATCATTTATATAACTGATCCCTGGGGCACCCCCCACTTGAAAGTACTCCACTCAGATCCCACATCACAGTCGTTATCAACATTGTGAATAATGAGCTTTAGCTGCCTGTTGCTACAGTAAGAGGTGAACCAATTGTGAGCTACTCCCCTTATGCTGTAATGGTCCAACTTCTGGAGCAATATTGTGAGATCAACACAGTCAAATGCCTTTGTTAAATCAAAAAATACGCCAAGTGTTCGAAGCTTTTTGTTTAGCCCATCCAGTACCTCACAGAGAAAAAATATAGCATTTTCAGTTGTCAAACAACTTCTAAAGCCGAACAGTACATTTGATAGCAAATCGTTTGATATAAAATGATCAATTAACCTTACATACACAGCCTTTTCGATAACTTTTGCAAACACTGATGGCATAGAAATAGGTCTAAAATTATCTACATTATCCCTTTCTCCCTTTTTATAAAGTGGCTTTACTACTGAGAACTTTAATTGCTCAGGAAAATGATCATTCCTAAAGGAAAAATTACAAATATGGCTAAATACAGGGCTAACGTGTGCAGCACAGTACTTTAATATTCTGCTAGGCACTCCATCATAACCATGAAAGTTCTTAGTCTTCAGTGATTTAATTATTGACTCAATCTCCCTCTTGTCTCGGAAAGGCATTTGCTAAGAAACTTATGATTTCCTGTAGAAACTAAATTTTTATTTAATTCACCAGCAATGCTCAGAAAATGATTGTTAAATACTGTACATATATCTGATTTATTAGTAACAGAAATATTATTACTGTGAACTGACTTTATATCATCGACCTTCCTTCCTTCACAACTGACCATATGGCTTTAATTTTACCTTGTGAATTAGCTATTCTATTTGCATACCACATACTTTTTGCCTTGCTAATAATATTTTTAAGTAACTTACAATACTGTTTGTAATGGGCTACTGTAGCTTGATTGTGACTACTTCTAACATTTTGATATAATTCCCACTTTGTTCTACATGATATCCTTATCCCACTAGTCAGCCACCCGGGCTGCCTTTTACTGCTAGTGCCCCGTTTAGAATGTTCTAATGGAAAGCAACTCTCAAAGAGCATGATAAGTGTGTTATGGAAAGCATTGTATTTATCGGCTATATTATCGGCACTATAAACATCTTGCCACTCTTGTTCCTTGACAAGTTTTAAAAAACTCTCTATTGCTGTTGGATTAACTTTCCTATGTAGTTTGTAATTAAATATGTCATTGGTTTGAGTACAAAAACATTTTGGTGTTAAAATTTGTGCATCATGGTCTGAAAGGCCATTCACCCTTTTACTAACAGAATGCCCATCTAGTAATGAAGAATGAATAAAAATATTGTCTATGACTGTGCTACTGTTCCCCTGGACCCTAGTTGGAAAAACACAGTTTGCTTCAGATCATATGAATATAGAAGATCTACTAACATCCTTTTTCTTGCACAATCATATACAAAATTAATATTGAAGTCACCACATATAACTACTTTCTGGTACTTCCTACAAAGTGAATAAAGAACCCTCTCTAGCTTAAGCTGAGTTGGAGTTAGGGGACCTATAAACAACAGCAATTAGAAGTTTAGTTTCACTAAATTGAACTAATGCTGCACAACTTTCAAATATCTGTTCAGTGCAGTGTCGTGATACGTCTATGGACTCAAATGAAATACTGTTTTTTATGTACAGAGCCACTCCCCCACCCCGCAAGGAACTCCTTGAGAAACAGCCAGCTAATCTGTAGCCTGGTAAAGGAAGCCTCTGAATTATTAAATTATGTAAGTGGTGCTCTGATATACCAATAATTTCAGAGTTAACATATATTAGCAGTTCACTAACTTTATCTCTAATACCTCTTATATTTTGATGAAATATGCTAATTCCTTCTCTACTTGGAAACATTACATCCTCTGGAGGTGAGCCCTTAGTTAGAGGCACTTCCTTTAAGCAGGTATACCTATCAGCTGACTTCAGTCTAAAAAAGGTGCAGCTCTAACACCAACTACTACATGGAATTTTTCCATGAGTGACACCACCACCACCACCACCACCACCACCACCACCACCACCACCACCACCACCCACTACACTGTCACCTATAAGCTTAGCCAGCCTCCCCTTCCCATACCTATTGAGGTGCAGGCCATGCCTAGTGAAACCCCATCTACTGATAGACCCAACTGGCACCACTGAGATGTGATCCATGCCCTCCGCCATCAGTGCCCTCCCCAGCCCCACATTAACACGCCTAACAGCCACATTAAGGTGAGGCCGATAATGATGCTGAAAGAGTTGCATGAAATGCACATTAGTGCGACCAGTTTGAGTAGCTATCTTAACCAAGTCACCACTGACATCATATTCCCCGTCCCTATCAAGACTGTTCCCTGCTCCACCCACTATCACTACCTGATCCTCCTTCGTAAAATTCGTACATAACTCCCCTATGCTTTCAGTCACCTGGGCCAACCATGCACTAGGGTTCACAATGCTGGTGACCTGGTATTCACTCCCCAACACTTCCTGCAACTGCTGGCCCACACCTCTACCATGGGAACTATCTAGCAGCAGAACCTTCTTTCTGCTAGACTTTGCAACTAACCTAGGCCTCCTAATTGCTGAGGACTGCTGCAAGTTACCTACATCTACAGCTACACGAGGCTCCTCTCCACTCAACTCTGACAGTTGGTTGTATCTATTGCATGTATGCAAAGTAAAACTGTCTGAATACCTCCTCTTCCTAGCTACCTTCTTGCCAACTGCCAGTTCCCATTCCCCACCACTCTTCACCCTCCTCAACCTATCTAGTTCCTCCTTTGCACACTGTATCTGCACCTGAAGGGCACAGATATTATGCTCCTGCTCCTCTATTAACTTGTTTCTACTACAGTTTCTACATTCCCAGGAGAGGATCTCCCTAAAATGACCACTGGCTTCCCCACTGCATTTCCCCCAATGAAAATACTTTGAACAAATCCCACACCGTAATCCACTTCTGACAAACCTACGACAGAGCCCACACTTTTCACTCATGGTCCACTGTGGACTTAGATCTCACCGGACCCTCAGACACAATGGATACAGACTGCTCAGGAAATAAGTTGGTAGTGAGAGGCGACCCTGAGGTGTGAACTGCCTCAATGTTTCATGCCATCCCAGCCTCATGATCACATTATCCTCCAGTGGAATTGTGGCTCTTTTTTTTTTTTTTCACCGCCTGGCTGAGCTACAGCAATTGTTAAGCTTTATACCTGCTTTCTGCATTGCCTTCCAGGAAATGTGGTTCCCTGATATGTGGACCCCTGCCCTTCAAAGCTACAGGGGATATTGAAAGAACCGTAGCAAATAAAATAGTGTCAGGTGGAGTTTGCATCTATGTCCTGAACTCAGTATGTAGTGAACCAGTGCCCCTTCAAACTCCTCTCGAATCTGTGGCTGTCAGTATAAGGAGGACACAGGAAATAACTGTCTGCAACATATATCTTCCTCCAGAAGGTGCAGTACCCCTGAATGAATGCATTGGCTGCACTGATTAAACTACTCCCTTTTGGGACGAGTCCAGTGACCAGCGTCCTGGTGGCGCCAGAGTCCCTCCATTGCAGGTTAGGCATGCACAACTGCTGGTCAGTTATGTTGCACACATTTGTAGTTCTCCTGCGCATCTGAATCACCATCTCCTTTTCCCACCCACGGCGGTTCATCTCCCACATCGGCGGCCCAGGTCAGGGCTTCCAATTGCAGTTCGTGTCTGATCCCTTCTTTCCTAAATGGAGTCCTTGCGTTAACCACCTGTCCTTGAGGTCCATTCACGTACACCTCCATGGTGTACACCTAGGCCGCAGCTTTGCCTGGACCTTTGACATGGCCCTAAGGACTCAGTTAATCCCACAGCTCTCTGCTGCCACTTCCTCTCGACACTTGACATGTACAGAGGACAGGAAGTGGTTTACACTGCCATCTCAATGGCTGATGCTCACATCGGCTTTACTTATGTACATGGGGGACATATTGAACACCATTCCTTGCCTGATGCGCCCCCCCCACCCCCCCCCCCCACCCCACCAGTGGGCTCAACGCTCTTAAGTGAGTATGTGCTTGGTGACCATGGGGCCCCAGCCCTCGCAGCACTGCTTTTTTCTGTGCTGTTTGTCCTCTCTCCTCCTGTCCTTTTCCTCTCTCTTGGGGAGATGTCTCGTGCCTCCATGGGCTCTTGATGCTCATTTGTGTTGATTTTCTTATAGGAATATTCTCTCTTGTGCTGCCCCCTTCCCTGTGCTGCCCCCTTTTCCCTCCACTGTGGCGTTTGAGGCCATTCTTTCTTTCTTCCTTTCCTTCTTATCTTTTCTCCTCCTCCCTGTGTGTGCCTGACAGCCAGCCACGTGTTTGATGTGTAGCAGGAGACTGGGTAACGGATAATTCCCAGCCCCGGGTTGGCATGTAGGACCTGCGCGTAGCCTCTGGTACAGGCCAAGCCCAGGGAGGGGTGATTGCCTGAGCTGTTACCTTCCTCCTCTGCTGATTGGTCCCTGTCTGTCTGTCATTCAGGAGGTGTGACCTAAGCTGCGGAAAATCACCTAAGGCAGGGCACTCGCCTTTGGAAGGCCCCTGACTGGAAGGAGCATGCCATCGGAGATGCTGGCAGTCATGGGGACTTCTTCCCAGTGACTGATTTTTCCTTCTCTTTCTCAGTGCGTTTCACATAAAAGAAAGTAGAATGAGGCTCCTGTCTCAATGTCTCTTCCTGTTGCGCCTCGATATCTAGTAGTCTCACGTTTAGGCGAAAACCAGACTTTTGCTACTGTTAACCCCTTTGTTATACAGAAAGGTGTGGATGGCATCACTGGCCCTGTGAAGTCATGCTCTCATCTCCGCAGTGGAACTCTGCTTTTGGAAATTGATAGTGCTCTCCAGGCCCAGAAACTGCTCGAGGCCCAAATCCTCCACAAATATCGTATAAAAGTGGAGGCTCACAGGACACTTAACTCATCCCGCAGTGTTATCTACACCCAGCTGTTGGATGGTTTGATGGAGGATGAAATAACTACATATCTATCAGATCAGGGCGTTACTGCTGTTTATAGAGTTATGAAGAAGGAAGCTGCCAATCTGGTGCCCACTCGCACATTGTTCGTGACGTTTGATCGGTTAACACTTACTACCAAGATAAAGGCAGGCTATGAAGTCATCTCTGTGCCCCCTTTCATTCCCAATCCATTGAGGTGTTTTAAATACCACCAGTTCAATCGTACCAGCATGTCATGTAAAAACACAGCCAAATGTGTCACTTGTTTCAGGGATGCACACAAGGGCGCCTGTCCACCTCCTTACCCCCTCTGCATCAATTGTAATGGAGACTATGCTGCTGCTTCTCATTCTTGTCCCATCTGTCATGATGAGCAGGCTGTTCAGGAGATAAGGGAGAAGGAAACTGTTGGTAAGCTGTAAACTGTATGTCCCTTTGTCTGGAAGCTACAGCACTGTGTTAGCCTCTCCCCGTCCCACAAAAAACATGGATACGCAAACTTGTGACTTACATTTCAGTGTGAGGGTGGCAAAGACGTTTCACCTTAAAGCTGACACTCAGTCTCCTGCTTCCCGGGCTGTAGATTCTGCTACCTGCTCTTCGCCCTCACTGGTGAAGACGATTGCAATGCAGCCAGCGAACCGTCAATTCAAAAAGAATTATTCCCGGGAAGATTTCTTGTGTCCTTAGAGTTCGCAGCCGTCTGGCTCTTCTGCAAAACACCAAAAAATCAAAACAATCATCCAAAGGCAAACAGTCTTCCCCCTCTGAGACTCGTTGGTTCTTTTCAACTGACTGACATCGGGGAAGCTCTGTTAATCCTGCTGAGTTGGTGGACAAAGATCCTCCACCTGTGGATTCCAGTGGCCATCCTCCCTCAATGGCTTGCCCTAAGCAGCCGTTGACGTGAGTGTTTCTTATTCATTCTCTGGTGTTCCTAAATTTTATGGGCCTTTTACAATGGAATATCTGTGGCCTTCGGTCTAACAGGGCAGACCTCCAGCTGATCCTGCAATCGCAATGTCCATTTGTAGTCTGTCTCCAAGAAACCAAGCTACATCCTCGTGACCATTTTGCTCTTTCCCATTTTACTTTGCTACGGATGGACCTTGCCCTTACAGTGGGGATTCCTGCTCATGGTGGGATCAAGCTGCTTCTACGAGATGATGTTTGTCATCCCCTTGCACACCCACCTGCAAGCAGTTGCTTCCCGTGTTTTCCTTCCTGAATTTATCTTTTCCCTAATTTTAATGTTATGTATGCTGGTTCAGTGACATAACCGGCATATGCATTGCATTTTTTCATTTTAAATAGGAAATTCACATCTGTGATAATTGTGCGCATACCTATTATGATTATGCAACAATCTTAACAATGGTGCCATCACATGATTTTTCCTACATTGCATTTTTGGATCATAATTAACTATAAACATAACATAATTCCTGGTGTATTGTAATTTGACAGTGCCTTAGGGAGTGAAATCAGTTAATTGCTGGTTATGAAATAGTGAACAATGAAATAATGTTTATTTCAAATAAAAAAAAAGTGTAGGTACCAATATGACACACAAACACAATCAAGAAGACTCGTAAAATTCATTAAAGGGAATGAAAATCAATAACAATCCATCAGCCAGCATTAGCAATAGTTTCACAGATAGTTAGAGATGAAAATAACTAAGCAAATTATCAGATGATAAAGTGACAAGTATTATGTTCAGTTAGTATCTATTCTCAGTTATTTCCCACTTGTCATCTATATTATATTTATAGAAAATCAAGTTAATCTGATAACTGTGCTTATTTCTATGATCTTTAATGCCAATAAAATCATGTTGGCATTTCAGAGGTGAGAATATCAACTTCTGCAGTCACCTTTCTGGTTGGACACCTCTAATGTTTGCTGCTAGTCGAAACCACGTGGTTGCTGTGAAACATTTGATTGTGAAGGGAGCAAACGTGTGCACTCATTCAACAGATGATGGCAGAACAGCGTTTGCTTTAGCAGTTTCTGGAGGGAGCTGTGAGACAGTTGCAGCAATAGCTGACGAGACACTTAGGCAGGTAAGCATCTTGTTGACATAATAAAAATGTGGGTATTAAATGAAAAGCCTTTAAAGTCAGTAGTGAACTAAATGGATACAGTAACACATTGGATGAGTACTAGAACAGGAAAAGACATATTTAAATATGTGGGAACAAAGATTTATCTTTCTGTAGCAGACTTATCACTTGCTTTGTCCTTTCATTGTTCTTTAAACTGAAAACAAAATGTCAGCTGCAAACAAAATGCTAATTTCCAAAACCAATATTCAGAGCTGACATAGATTTCTTAGGTATTGCAAAGTACGCTGTTCAGTCACATTAATGTGACCACCTGTCAAAAGCCTGAATAACCAGCTTTTGCAGTGCAGACTGCTGAGAGACGTCCATGAAGAGTCTCGGCAAAGTTTTGGAAAGTACTGATAGGGATGTGGAACCATGCTGACTCTTGTGCTATGGCCAGCTGTGCTAGGCTTTTTGGTGCATATGGCCTGATAGAGGCGCTCCCACTGATTCTTGATTGGGTTTAAATTTGGGGTGTTTTGTGGCTTTGGGAGTATGGTAAGCTCATCCTAGTGTTCTTTGAACCACGCCCTTAGACTCTGTGCTTTGTGACCCATGGCATTGTCCTACAGATAGATACCATTATGCCGTGGAAAAAAAAAACTGCTTGTAGGGGTGTACATGGTCCTCAAGGATAGGGGCATACTTGTGTTGATCCATTGTGCCTTCTATGATTATATCACCCAGAGAATGTCATAAGAAAAACTTCAGACCATAACGATCCCTCCTCCAGCTTGGATACTTCAGATGATTATTACAGGGTATTTACCATCAGATGTGTCATGCCATATGCACCAACAGCCATCTGTCCAATGGAGTGCAAAATGTGATTCATCTGAAAACGGCACCTGTCACCACTTACTGGTCATCCAGCTGTGGTGTTAGTGTGCAAATTCGTCTTTATCACCGATGAACAACAGTCAGCATGGGTGCATGAACTGGGTGCCTGCTACAGAACCCCATATGCAGTAACATATGCTGAATAGTAATTGAAGAGATATTGTTGGTAGCCTTGTGGTTCATGTGGCCAGTCAGTTGCTAAAGATTTGCATGCCGATTTGACTGTACATATCTGTGCCACTGTCACTTGCCCTTGTCATGCATGGCCCATGGTGCTCCACAGCTGACTCAGTGCTGGTTTTGGATAGTGCTATTTTGCCATGCACAGTATACTTTAACTATGGTAGCATGCAGACAGTTTATGAACTTAGCCATTTTGGAAATGCTTTCACCCTTGGTCTTGAAAGCCAATGATCATGCTCATTTGGACATCATATAAATCACTCTATTCCCACATTATAATGATTGCACAGTCTTCCATGTCCCCCATCACACTTTATATACCCTCCACTGCTAGTGCTCCCACCTGCTATCTGATAGCAGTTCTTGCACATTGCATAAACCATAGGTGGTGGTCACATTAATGTGACTAGACTGTGTATTGTTTTATGGAATTCAAATTTAGACACAGGAATATAAAGGAACAACTTTTATTATGTATTAATACAAAGCAAAGTGTACTGAATGGCAAATGCACAGTGAATCAACAAGAGGGCTGTGGCCAAGGAACATCAAAAGAAGTGTTGCTGTGGTGCCATCAGTATCTTAGGTGGGGAGATTTTAAAAGTGAAAATAACATTTCAGTTTCAACACTCACACTGTCTGAGATTTTTAAAATCTGTGTACATCACCACAAACCTACCTTTGATCAATGTGTGGTTGAAATGTCCACATACTGTTTTTAAACTTTAAACATATTCGATAATGATTGATCCCTCTTCACACTTTTATCTTGTGAAATGATATCCAGTAATAGTGTGTTTCAGTCTTTCACAAGATTCAGAATTTTTATGAGTCTTATCAAGCTCTGGTTATCCATATAGTGTGGTTGCTTGGCTGCATTGATTTCCAAAATTACTTAACAGATTTTGCAGCCATGTTAAGTCTTTTACAGCCATGCTGGCTGCCATATATTTTGCTTGTGTGGTGCTCAAGGCCACCATTCTTTAATGCAGAGAGGACCATGTTATCAGTCCATTTGATAATAAAATAAATAAATAAATAAAAATAAAAATAAAAACTTGAAGCCGACCACCTTGTTGCAACATCCCCTGAATAAACAGAATCACTATACTCAAACAGAACCATCATGTCTTCAGGCTTTTTGTACAGTAGATCAGAATGTTGTGCTCCACATATACTTCAAAATGCATACGAGCACTTGACAATGACTATCATCATAACTGTTAAAAGTATTTTCTTGCTGCATTCCTGTGAAAGACAGATCTGGTCACTAAAAGTTGTGAGAAATAAGTGAACCAACAGCTTCCTTGAATATCCATTCTCTGCAATTGAAACATTTTCATCTGCTGAGTACAGTTTCACATCTGTCTGTGCCAGAATGCATATAGGATTCGAATTTTCAAATTCCAAACATTTCAGGATTCGAATTGCATATACTATAAACTGACTAAACCAGAGGTTGTACAGAGTTTCAGGGAGAGCATAAGGGAACAACTGACAGGAATGGGGGAAAGAAATACAGTAGAAGAAGAATGGGTAGCTTTGAGAGATGAAGTAGTGAAGGAAGCAGATGATCAAGTAGGTAAAAAGACGAGGGCTAGTGGAAATCCTTGGGTAACAGAAGAAATATTGAATTTAATTGATGAAAGAAGAAAATATAAAAATGCAGTAAATGAAGCTGGCAAAAAGGAGTACAAATGTCTCTAAAATGAGATTTACAGGAAGTGCAAAATGGCTAATCAGGGATGGCTAAGTAGGGATGGCTAGAGGACAAATGTAAAGATGCAGAGGCTTATCTGGCTAGGGATAAGATAGATACTGCCTACAGGAAAATTAAAGAGACCTTTGGAGAAAAGAGAACCACTTGTATGAATATCAAGAGCTCAGATGGAAACACAGTTCTAAGCAAAGAAGGGAAAGCAGAAGGGTGGAAGGAGTATATAGAGGGTCTATACAAGGGCGACGTACTTCAGGACAATATTATAGAAATGGAAGAAGATGTAGATGAAGATGAAATTGGAGATACGATACTGCATGAAAAGTTTGACAGAGCACTGAAAGACCTGAGTCGAAACAAGGCCCCGGGAGTAGACAAGATTCCATTAGAACTACTGACGGCCTTGGGAGAGCCAGACCTGACAAAACTCTATCACCTGGTGAACAAGATGTATGAGACAGGCGAAATACCCCCAGACTTCAAGAAGAATATAATAATTCCAATCCCAAAGAAAGCAGGTGCTGACAGATGTGAAAATTACCGAACAGTCAGTTTAATAAGTCACGGATGCAAAATACTATTGCGAATTCTTTACAGACGAATGGAAAAACTGGTGGAAGCAGACCTCGGGGAAGATCAGTTTGGATTCCATAGAAATATTGGAACACGTGAGGGAATACTGACCCTACGACTTATCTTAGAAGCTAGATTAAGGAAAGGCAAACCTACGTTTCTAGCATTTGTAGACTTAGAGAAAGCTTTTGACAATGTTGACTGGAATACTCTCTTTCAAATTCTAAAGGTGGCAGGGGTAAAATACAGGGAGCGAAAGGCTATTTACAATTTGTACAGAAACCAGATGGCAGTCATAAAGAGTCGAGGGACATGAAAGAGAAGCAGTGGTTGGGAAGGGAGTGAGAGAGGGTTGTAGCCTCTCCCCGATGTTGTTCAATCTGTATATTGAGCAAGCAGTAAAAGAAAAATTTGGAGTAGGTATTAAAATCCATGGAGAAGAAATAAAAACTTTAAGGTTTGCCAATGACATTGTAATTCTGTCAGAGACAGCAAAGGACTTGGAAGAGCAGTTGAACGGAATAGTGTCTTGAACGGACGATGTAAGATGAACATCACCAAAAGCAAAACAAGGATAATGGAATGTAGTCGAATTAAGTGAGGTGACACTGAGGGAATTAGATTAGGAAATGAGGCACTTAAAGTAGTAAAGGAGTTTTGCTGGGGAGCAAAATAACTGATGATGGTCGAAGTAGAGAGGATATAAAATGTAGACTGGCAATGGCAAGGAAAGTGTTTCTGAAGAAGAGAAATTTGTTAACATTGAGTATAGATATAAGTGTCAGGAAGTCGTTTCTGAAAGTATTTTTATGGAGCGTAGCCATGTATGGAAGTGAAACATGAACGACAACTAGTTTGGACAAGAAGAGAATAGAAGCTTTCAAAATGTGGTGCTACAGAAGAATGCTGAAGATTAGATTGGTAGAGCATATAACTAATGAGGAGGTATTGAATAGGATTGGGGAGAAGAGAAGTTTGTGGCACAAATTGACTAGAAGAAGGGATAGTTTGGTAGGACATTTTCTGAGACATCAAGGGATCACCAATTTAGTATTGGAGGGCAGCGTGGAGGGTAAAAATCGTAGAGGGAGACCAAGAGATGAATACATTAAACAGATTCAGAAGGATGTAGGTTGCAGTAGGTACTGGGAGATGAAGAAGCTTGTGCAGGATAGAGTAGCATGGAGAGCTGCATCAAACCAGTCTCAGGACTGAAAACCACCAACACCACCACCACCACCACCACCACCACCACCACCACCACCACCACCACAACAACAACAACAACAACATACTATTTGGTGCACAATCAATGTTTTTTCTTCTCTGTTTTGTTCAATTTCCATTCCACAAAATACTTTCACTTTGGAAATAGTTATCACAAATTTTTTTGCCATGTCTACGATGAGCTTGATAAAATCTTTGCTTTTTCCAGTCGATAGCTCGTTGTCTACAAAAAAACCAAGAAGACCAGACAATTTCCAACATTCTCAGTGAGGATACATTTATCTATGGTGCTCTTTTCGAAACTCAACTAGTTCAAGAATTTACAAAAGTTTGATTCCAACAATGGGAAGCCTGCTTTAAACTGTAGCAGATTTTTTTAAAATTTTTGTACGTATTAGTTCTCCTGCAGCATCACAGCTCGCAGCACCAACATGTGAATTTCCTCGTCCAGTGTTCCACATAAAAATGCAATTTTTACATCAAATAGCAACATTTCAAAATCTTCTGTGGCCAAAATGGCAAGCAAAATGTGTAGTGAGTTGTACCTCACTACTGGTGTGTTTCATTGTAATCCAGTCCAGAGCATTGAGTAAAGCCTCGAGTGACAACTCAGACTTCATATTGTTGTCATTTTCCGTTTTTGATGGTTGGGTTTGGAAACCCACTTTGATTCTGCCGTCATTTGGGTTTTGTTTTGGCATGACCACCAAAGTTTTATTCAATTGAAGTGCTTAGATTTCCTCTTCAATTGCTTGTTTTCATTTTTCTTTGTCTTGACCCAGAATTGCCTCTTCATAATATTTTTGTGGAAGACGGTCTACATATGTGATAATTAAAGTTTTCCCAGTATATTGAATATCCTGAGGTTTCATGATTGCAGCCAGATCATGTTGACTTCTTGCCACAATATTTCGACTGGCAGCTGTCCAGCCATCTTCAGTTGAGTGGCCACCAATGGCGTCAGCTAGTTCACGATATTGGCTTTATAACAAAAATTGGTGCGGAAACACACGTGCATTGGTGACCACCACAGGAGGGACCTCTGCCGAAATCCGCTCCCTCTGCAAATACTGTTCCACCCGTGGTGCACGGGCACATCTGAAAATGTGAGACTACATGTCTGCAGAATGCATGCTCATCTCACTAAAAACAAACATCAAAGGTCGCCACTTGTCATTATGAATAAAATGTTTTCTCTCGGAAGATATTAAAGAAATCACCAGGTCCCAAGCCTTGTCCAGTTGAAAGCTGCTGCCCCCAATTAATAAGATTTTGTGCTAGATAAATTTCCAAAGATTCTTTAATTATTGAATCTCAAAGAGATTTAGCTGAGGCCAAGATTTTTGTGGCAGAATAATCCATAGTGTCCTATGGTAATGCAGTGCTCAGGTACAGCCTGCAAAAGGTGAGTGTGGTGATCGTATTCAATGCACCTTTCATGTACTGAGTGTATAATCTGACCTATGTAAGCTTTGCCACACAGGCAAGGAATTTTGTAAATTCTGGCCTTCTGCGAACCCAGATCACTATTTACTGAACTGAGAAGTGCGCTAGTCTTTGCCGGTGGCCGGCAATACCGTGAACTTTGACTTGATTTTTCATTATGATCCTGCTGACTTTAAATGAAATGCTGCTGATGTACGGAAGGAATGCCCTGGACTTGAACAGCTCCATATCTTCTTGATGTTGTGATTGGTTCCTCTTCAGCGCTGTACTAATCTGATGCAGAGAGTAACCATTATCTCTGAACACTGACTGTAGATGTTCTAGCTCCTTTGCAAGGCTGTCTCCATCAGACCCAACATGAACTTGGTGCACCAGTGTTCTAAGGACGCTGGCAGTTTGTGAATGGTGATGGCAGCTCAAAGTTTGTAGGTAAAGGTCTGTATGCATGGGCTTATGGTAAAGAGAATGCCCTAAAGACCCATCCACTCTCCTAGTAACAAAGATGTCCAAAAATGGTAAGCAACCGACATTCTTTATTTCCACTGTAAACTGGATGTTCTTGTGGATTGCATTCAGATGTTACAAGAAACATGACAGTTCTTCACCATGGGGCCACACGAGAAAAGTGTCATCTACATATAGCCAGAAGACTCTTGGTTTAAGTACTGCCAAATCAAGAGTCCTCTCCTCAGTCTTCCATAGAGAAGTTCGCTACCAGAGGGGAGAGAGCCAACAGCCTTGCTACAGTGGTAACACTGGTTCCTGTCAGATCATCGAAGTTGGGAGCTGTCAGGCTGGGCTAGCACTTGGATGAGTGACAATCCAGTCTGCCGAGCGCTGTTTGCTGTTGGCAAGTGAGGTGCACTCAGCCCTCGTGAGGCAAACTGAGGAGCTACTTGATTGAGAAGTAGTGGCTATGGGCTTATAAATTGACATACAGCTGGGAGAGCGGTGTGCTGACTGCGTGCTCCACCATATCCACATTCAGTGACATCTGTGGATTGAGGATGACATGGTGGCTAGCCGGTACCATTGGGCCTTTGTGGTCTGTTCAGATGGAGTTTAGTACCAGAGGGGAGAGAGGACTGTCCATGGCAACACCGTCAATCTGCTCAAAACATATGTTGTTAGATTAAAAGTAAGTTGAGGAAAGGACAGGACGAAAAAGTGCTATTATATCAACCATGAAATTATTGCTGATGAGTGACAGTCCATAAGACAAACCTTAGTGAAAAGTGAGATCATATTGCTGTGAATTGGATGCCATATTGAAACAGCTGTTTCATCTGCATATGGAGATTGCATCTTGTCTGTATTACTTTCCTGGGTATAAGACGACAGCATGACATGGGCAAAGTTGACTGGTTCCATAAGGATCCACTTTGACACAGATTTCGAAGTTCGCCTATCTGTCAGCAACATTATGACAAGAAGATACTTTTTGACACTTCATGGTCAATTTAACAGGCAAGGCTTTGGACAATGGAACACTCAGTGCTTGGGAAAGGCTTGAACTTCACCCCTACATTAATAACCCTGTCTCTGATTTTATTAGTGCTGTTGAGGAAGCCGTTAGGTGTCTGCCTAGTGATGCTGCAGAAGAAATAAGATGTAAAACATGCCATCCACTCACAGAAGCTCCACCTCAGGGCAATATTTCTGCTATGGAAAGGGCCACACTACAAAAGCTACCAGAAGATTCTGAAACATGGTTTTATCAGCTGATAAGGAAAACTCAACGTTGCTGTTGCCACGTGAGGTTTATGGAAATATTTATAACTTGCTGAGCAGACCAGTGTATTGGAAGACTGACAAAAACCCCACAGCGAAAGTGGAAAGGAAAACATCAGCACTGCTAAATCCTTCTATTTCACAAGAAGTGGCCAAAAGAGTAAAACGCCATAGTTCTGTGCCACCCTGGTTATATGATATTCTGAAGGTTTATAAAAATGAGGTTCTGTTATGGCTGATTGCCAGTAATATCAACTGCCCCCCCCCAACCCCCCTCCCCCCAATTTGCAATGGAAATAAAGAATGATGGTTGCTTACCATTTATGGACATCTTGGTTACTAGGAGTGTGGACGGGTGACTAGGACATTCTCTTTACCGTAAGCCCACACATATGGACCTTTACACGCAAGCTTCGAGCTGCCATCACCCTTCACAATCAAGTGGCGCCCTTATTTCAGATGGAGACAGCCTTACAAAGGAGCCAGAACATTTACAGTTGGTGTTCAAAGGTAATGGTTACTCTCTGCATCAGATTAGTACAGTGCTAAAGGGGAAGAAACTTGACCAGCCACAACATCGAGAAGATAGAGCTGTTCAGTTCCAGAGCATTCCTTCCATATGTCAACAGCCTTTTGTCTACAGTTGGCAGCATCTTAAAGTAAGGTAAGTTAAAGTAATCTTCTGACCACTGGCATAGACTAGTGCACTTCTCAGTTCTGCAAAAGATGATCTGGGCCAGCAGAAGGCTGAAATTTACAAAATTACTTGCCTGTGTGGCAGGTTAACATGAGTGCCACACTCACCTTTTGCAGCCCAGTTTGTTGGCTGTAGCTGAGCACTGTATTACCACAGGACACTCTATGGATTATTCTGCCATAAAAATCTTGGCCCTGGCTAAATCCTTTTGGGGTTCAGTAATTAAAGAACCTGTGGAAATATGTCTAGCACAAGTTGGGACTGTGGCTTTCATGCTTGGCACCCAGTAATCTCTTTAATATATTCGGAGATAGAACATTTTAGTTGTAATGACACGTTTGTTGACATCTGACTTTGTTTTTGGCAACAAGTGCACACATTCTGACAGAGGGCAGACATGAAGTTTCACCTTTATGCATGCACCTGCATGCCATGGGTGGAACAGTATTTGTGGAGGGAGTGGACTTCAATAGAGATTGCCCCTCTGATGGCCACCAACACACGTGTGTTTCTGTGCCAATTTTTGTTATAAAGCTGACACCGTGAACCAGCAGACTCCAATGGTGGACACTCACCTGAAGATGGCCGGACAGCTGCCAGCCAAAATATTGTGGCAAGAAGTCAACATGATCTGGCTGAAATCCCAAAACCACATAGAGCAGTCTACATAGTTTGCATCATATCTGTATTGGCATCAAATCTGGCTCCTCATTCAACGAAATAGCTCTTCATTGACTTGTTAAAGTATTTTGTCCATCAATTGAGCCCCAGTGTCTTCAGTTTTGCACAAACTATTAGACATCATCTTCATGAATTTCTTGAAACAATTAAAAACATTGAATTTATTTCTCAAGAAATAGAGATGACAAAAACCAGATGTATCCTCGGCGAACATTATAAAATTCTTTGAACCATCAAGTGATTCAACCTTCATTGGTCCACATACATTGTTCTGTATTAAATCACCACTTTCTGAATTTTTCACTTCATTTTTCTTATCAAAAGGTAAATGGTGAGACTTTCCATATTGAGATACTTTACAAAAAGATGCCACAACAAACATGTATATTCCCTTGATAAGACCTCTTTTGATCAAATTCACAATCAATGTGCACAGTAGAAAATACAGGATGGAATGTAACGTTATGAAAAGGAAAGTTGTTACTCACCATATAGCAAAGATGGTGAGTTGCAGGTAGGCACGACAAAAGGCAACTGAAACCACACTGTGAGCAGCAGCATCAGTGCATGATTGGAGTGGCAACTTGGGTGGGGGTAAGGAGGAGGCTGGGGTGGGGAGGGGGTATAGTACGGTGGGGGTGGTGAACAGTGAAGTGCTGCAGGTTAGAGGGAGGGCTGGGGGAGGTGGGGAGGGGTGGGGGGAGCAGCTGAAAACGAGAGAAGTAAATAGACTGAATGTGATGGTGGAATGACAGCTGTGTAGTGCTGGAATGGGAGCAGGGAAGGGGCTGGATGGGTGAAGACAGTGACTAACGAAGATTGAGGCCAGGAGGGTTACAGGAATGTAGGCTGTATTGCAGGAAAAGTTCCCATATGTGTAGGTCAGAAAAGCTGGTGTTGGTGGGAAGGATTCATATGGCACAAGCTGTGAAGCAATCATTGAAATGAAGGCTGTCATTCTTAGCAGTGTGTTCAGCAAACAGGGTGGTTCACTTGCTGCTTGGCCACAGTTTGTCAGTGGCCATTCATGCGGACAGACAGCTTGTTGGTTGTCATATCCACATAGAACACAGCACAGTGGTTACAGCTTAGCTTGTAGATCACATGACTGGTTTCACAGATAGCCCTGCCTTTAATGGGATAGGTGGTGATCATGATCAGTCTGGAGTAGGTGGTGGTGGTGGTGGTGGTGGTGGTGGTGGTGGTGGTGGTGGTGGGCTGTATGGGACAGGTCCTGCATCTAGGTGTAGGTAAGGGGTTGGGAGCAGGCGTTGTGTAAGGATGGTCGAGTAAATTGTGTAGGTTCGGTGGACAGCAGAATACCACTGTGGAAGGGGTGGGAAGGATAGTGGGCAGGAGATTACTTATTTCAGGGCACAACGAAAGGTAGTCGAAACCCTGGTGGAGAATGTAATTCAGTTGCTCCATTTCTGGTTGGTACTGAGTAATGAGGAGAATGCTCCTCTGTGGCCAGACAGCAGAACTTAGGGAGGTGGTCAGAGACTGGAAAGATAAGGCATGGGAGATTTGTTTTTGTACAAGGTTGGGAAGATAGTTATGGTCTGTGACGGCTTCAGTGAGATATTTGGTATATTTCTAGAGGGACTGTCACTGCAGATGTGAGTACCATGGGTGACTGGGCTGTAAGGAAGACACTTCTTGGTATGGAACGGGTGGCAGCTGTCAAAGTGGAGGTACTGCTGGTGGTTAGTAGGTTTGATATGGATGGAGGTTCTGATGTAGCCATTTTTGAGTTGGAGGTCAATGTCTAGGAACATGACTCGTTGGGTTGAGTAGGACCAGGTGAAGCAAAAAGGGGGAGAAGTTGTTGAGGTTCTGGAAATCCAGATTGCAAAGATGTCATCAATGAATGTGAACCAGGTGAGGGGTTGTCTTAGCACCTCCACTATATGATGAGTAGCAACTTTCCTTTTCATAATATTGTCACAACCAATTTGACATTTATATGACCCAATCTTTTGTGTCAAGTTTTGAGGCACTTTAGGGTTAACAAATTCACCTCACATTGGGAGTTCGATAAACAAAAACATTCTACAAATCTTGTTTTCTTGCTTTATTCTTGGTTGACAACGCATCCATCATGAGAAATGTTTACAAACTTATCTACAAAGGTTGCCTCAAAACCTTTTGTCATGCAAATACTAACAAAACAAATTCTTCCTTACTTTTGGGATGTACAGTATGTGATAAATTCATCCGTCTTTGCAATGCTCATTTACAATTTTCTTTATTTTAATTGATCTTATCCCTTCACTTTGCATTTTGCATTACCTCCAAGTGAGATTTCAATGTGTTGACATTACAGATTTGGCTGAACAGTTCCCACCGAAAAAGTGGTGTGCTGCAATGCCCTGTAATCCAGATGTCTCTTGTATCAGCATTTGGCATACTCTCACAAATCACTTCATTATGTGGGACTTTCTCATGTGACACTCAGTCAGTAACAATGAATGCATTTATGTTACCTCTATTTTGCAACTAAAATAGAGGTAACACAAATGGATTCATTGTTATTGATTACATTCTTCTCAGAAGGGCAATGTCTTGACAGATTGTCTTCCTTCCTGCAGGTCCAGCAAGTAAATTTCCTTTTGAATTCACGTGATTCAGGTTCTACTTTCTTGCATCTGTATGCTCTTTCTTCGAGACTTGAGATGAAGTCACTTCCAGAACAGTGGACACCATCTTCAAGTAATTCAGTTGCTTTTTCTTCTGAGAGGAGCCAATCCTGGCGTTTTAGAACCATTTATTGATTGCTGGACACAGTGTTCCAGGCCATTACTAGGCTGTGGAACTTCATCAGAGGGATTAGCTACACCAAAGTAACATAAAAAAATGCAACTGTGGTGCCATCAGTATCATAGGCGGGGAGATTTTAAATGCAAAAATAACATTTCAATTTCAACATAAGAATTAACACTTGTTATAATGTCAAGTTGAACACACACATTTCAAAACGACACAACACATATGTCACTGAGCAAGTGGACAAGGCAAGACATGTGAACATGGTAACATTCGAATGAGCACTGAGCCCAAGTCTAGCGGCCACTGGCTTGCTGGCCGCTTAGGTGGTGCGGCTGCTGCATGGCTGGCAGACAGTGCCGCATGTAGAGGACGCGTGTAATTGCGCGGTGGCACTTTGAATGATCGGCGAGTCACAACACTTTTCCCCCCTTTGAAATTTTTGCACTGGTCTTGATGGAGGTGGCCTGTAGATTGCTAATGTCCAAAGGCGTTGTTTGACTGACCGTAAAGTCTCGAGGAGGAGGCTTCCCGTACGGATGGAAGTGTCCCCGATGATAACAGGTCGAGATGACAGGAGACGTAGGGGTCGAATCTGCTGGGGCTCCATGCACCAATCTGCCCATTGTAGTAAGCCCAGTTGATATTAACAGGAGACATGGGCGATGTGTCAGTGTCTGTAGGAGGAGGAGACGAGTAGATTGGCTCCGACAGATGGTCATCTGGTTCCTGCACGGGCACGTCTCCTGGTGGCATCCATTCTTGTACTGGCACAGAGATGACGGTGAGAGGGCTGTGTTGTGAGTAATGAGAGATGCCAAGATCCCGAGCGTCAGGTAGAGCCGAAGGTGGTGTAGCGGCATTCGCAACAGGCGTTGCTGGCACCCGAGGCCGAAGCTGGTCTGAATGACACACTGCAACACCCGTGTCCGTCTGGATTTCATACAGGCATCAGCCACGGTGTCGTAAGATGTGGCCTGGACTCTATTTTGGGCGCCTGCCATATCCCCGTATCCAGACATGGTCGTCGGCAGTGAACCGGCCAAGCGAAGGCACCCGTGGCCATGAGGTGGAAGGCCACAGAAGATGAAGTAGCGTGCGGGGCTGTCGGCCATGTAAGAGCTCAGCCGGGCTGTGGTCGCCCATGGGGGTGGAACGGTAAGAAGCTAGAAATTGGAGAAGTGCATCATTAGCAGCGCAAGAAGTCAGGAGTTTCTGCATCTGAGCCTTAAACGTGCGGACCAGTCATTCAGCCTCACCGTTTTATTGTGGATGGAATGGAGGGGCCGTGACATGCATAACACCGTGACGAGCACAAAAATCCAAAAATTCAGAAGAGGCAAATTGTGGACCATTATCAGTAACAAGAGTAGAGGGAAAGCCTTCCAAAGAAAAAATGCGGGAGAGAGCACTTGGGGTTGCCGCAGTGGTAGGCGACGTGCAACGGACAATGAAAGGAAAGTTAGAGTAGGCATCAATTACGAGGAGCCAATTAGAACCTAAAAAAGGTCCCACAAAGTCAGAATGAGTGCGCTCACAGGGCGTCTCAGGCGAAGGCCACGGTGACAAAGATGACTTTGGGGTGGCAGCCTGTGACACACAAGGGCCGCAGGCAGCGACCATGTGTGCTATTTCAGAGTTGATGCCAGGCCAGTACACATGACGGTGCGTCAGAGATTTTGTGTGAGAGACACCCCAATGCCCTTGGTGAAGGAGGCGCAAGACTGAAGCACGCAAAGACGCAGGTACCACAACACGCAGTGAAGCATTGTCGGTGGAAAGGAGGATAACACCATCCCTAGCCGTGAGGCGGTAGCGCAAAGCGTAGTAGTTCCGCAACGGATTAGAAGTCTTAGCGGATGGACGATCTGGCCAACCCTTCTGAATATAGCGTAAAACCCGGGAGAGGGTAGGATCAGAACCTGTAGCAGCCGCCAGCCGGTCCCCGATGATGGGGAATCCGTCCACAATCCACTGCTCGGCAACATCCAGGTGGAAACACAAAAGTTCGTCCCTATCGAATGCCAGATCAGGACCCATGGGAAGGCAAGACAGAGTATCAGCATTTGCATGTTGAGCTGTTGGCCGGAAATGAATCTCATAATTGAAACGAGACAAGTAAAGAGCCCAATGCTGGAGGCGGTGTGCAGCCTTGTCGGGAAGTGACATTGATGGATGAAACAAGGAAACAAGTGGTTTGTGATCCGTAACAAGATGAAATTTTGAGCCATAGAGAAAAACACCAAACTTATGAAGAGCATAAATAATGGCCAAAGCTTCTTTTTCAATTTGAGAATACTTTTGTTGGGCATCCATGAGCGTTTTGGAGGCATAAGCAATGGGTTTTTCAGAGCCACCAGAAAAACGGTGCGCAAGGACTGCACCGATCCCGTATTGAGAGGTGTCCATGGCAAGAACAAGATGTTGGCCAGGTCGATAAGTAGCCAGGCATGGGGTCTGTTTCAGCATCATCTTCAATTTCTGGAAAGCCGCATCGCATGACGCGGACCAGTGAAAAGGCACGTTTTTATGCAACAGGCGATGCAATGGCTGAGCCACTGAAGCAGCAGATGGTAAAAAATTGTGATAGTATGCTATTTTCCCCAAGAAGGCCTGCAGTTCCTTAACAGATGTAGGGCAAGGAAGGGCATTGATCGCAGCGACAGTTTGCTGAAGCGGATGAGTACCATCCCGAGAGAGTTGAAACCCCAAGTATGTGATAGATGCCTGAAAAAATTGTGATTTCTGAAGATTACACTTAAGACCGGCAGTGTGTAAGACATGAAAAAGTGTGCAGAGGTTCTGAAGATGTTCTTCAGTGGTGGAGCCAGTGACAACAATGTCGTCCATGTAATTTATACATCCAGGGACAGGGAGCAATAATTGTTCCAAGAATCACTGAAAGAGAGCAGGGGCGCTGGCAACCCCGAATGGCAATCCTTGGTATTGATAGAGGCCGATAGGCGTGTTAAGGACCAGAAACTGCCAGGAAGCAGTGTCGAGACGAAGTTAATGATAAGCTTCTGACAGGTCACGTTTAGAAAAATACTGGCCTCCTGCAAGTTTAGTGAACAATTCTTCAGGTCGAGGCATAGGGTAAGTGTCAGCATAGTGCATTTACAGTGGCTTTAAAATTGCCACAGAGATGAATATCACCATTGGGCTTAGCAATGACAAAAACAGGAGAGGACCACTCACTGGAAGTGATAGGAAGCAAGACCCCTGAAGTAGTGAGACGATCCAGCTCCTGTTTGACCCGATCACGAAGGACCACAGGAATGGGCCGAGCCCGAAAAAACTTAGGACGAGCAGTGGGTTTGAGTGTGATATGAGCTTCAAAGTCGTTTGCATGGCCTAACCCAGGAGAAAAAAGGGACGAAAATGTCATCGACAAGGAATCCAGTTGAGCATAAGGAATAGCATCAGAGTCGATATTGACAGTCATCTATGGAGAACCCAAAAACGTGAAAGGCATCGAAACCAAAAAGATTCTCTGCATTACTCTGGTTGACCACAAATATGGGAACAGTGTGAATGACAGATTTGTAAGATACCTCAGCATTAAATTGCCCCAAGAGAGAAATCTGCTGTTTATTGTTCATCCGTAATTGCCGAGTGACAGGTGATAGGAATGGAGAACCCAACTGAAGATACGTCTGAGAATTAATTATAGTGGCAGCAGAACCAGCATCCACCTGCATGCGAACATCCCGACCAAGGATTTGGACAGTGATGAATAACGTCCCTGAAAGGGAAGAAGTGTAATTGACAGACAACACAGAAGCAGAATCAGCGTCACGGTCGTGAACGTCATGTATGCAGTCGGATTTGCAAACGGCAGACACATGACCCTTCTTTTCGCAATTGTGACACACGGCCCAACATTGGGGACAATCCTCCTGTGAATGTTTCATAAAACACCGCGGACATGAAGGAAATTGTCGGGGGTTTTGCTGCAGTTTCTTAGGGGGTTGTTTACAGTTAGGCCGAGGCTGCACGTGGGAGCGTACTGCGGTCACGTCGGCCGGCAGGGACGCACCGCACGCATCAACAGAGCACAGAGGTTGTATTTCCCCGACGTCACCCCACGCCTCTATTTGCGCCCCAGCAGCGTGAGAAATTTCAAAAGACTGCCCAATGGATAGGACTTCATCTAGAGTAGGATTTGCCAACTGAAGGGCACATTGCCTCACTTCTTTGTCAGGCGCCGACCAGATAATAGCATCCCGTACAATGGAATCGGCATAGGATTCTTTGTGAACGTCAGTAACAAATTGACACTTTTGACTGAGGCCGTGAAGTTCAGCAGCCCAAGCGCGATAGGATTAATGCGGTTGTTTTTGACAACAATAAAAGGCAACACGAGAGGCTACCACATGCATTTGCTTTTGAAAATACAGACAGAAGTGAGCACATTTCAGCAAAGGACAAAGACGCAGGATCTTCCAAAGGAGCCAATTGTGACAACAACCGGTACATTTGAGGTGAAATCCATGAAAGGAACAGAGACTTACTTTTAATGATTGGCGAGTCACACTACTTTGATTACATTCTTTTGGTGAGTAATTGTTAATTTGTTTGCAAAGTGTTGTTGACTGGATGATGAAAGCTGTGTTGATTGTAACTGAAGCAGAATAGTTGTTAAATGAATGTATATAAAAATTGTTTACACTGTTTTGAGCTAAAAAATATTTGCAGTTAATTTGCTAAACACAGTTATCACAGACAACACTCTACACTAGGTCTTAAAGCTCATCCATGAACATGGCAGTTGATACATTTTGAATTAGTAATGTCACTCAAATTGTGGATTCAACAACTCTGTATAAATTTCCCCTTCCTGGAAAGTACTAATAAATGTGTACTCATAAATGAGTTAGTGTTAAATCTGGTTATTCTTTTTGGGATTGGTGAGACTGATATTTCTGGTGATGCCTAGAAAATATTTAATCACCAGCTTACAATATAAGGATGTCATAGGACTGATATAAGCTTTGTAAGTAGGTTAAGTAACTTGTGCAACATGTTCTGTTAACTTCTTTGTCTATGTAACTACTGCGTGCAGCAAAAATGAACCCTTAAATCTTTCCATGCAAGCTCTGGTTCCTCTTATGATGATCATTTCTCCTTATACAGGTGGGCATCAACAAAACATTTTCATGTTGAGAGGAGGAAGTTGGTGGCCAAAGTTTTGTGAAAAGATTTCACTACAACAAACAGTGCCTTTGTTTTAATGATTGCCACCTGAACTCTCATATTGTATCCATGACACTCCTCTCCCATTTTGCAATGATACAAAATGAGCTCCCCTTTTTGAACTTTACTGATGTTCTTCATCAATCCTATCAGGTAAATATGCCACAATGTGCAGTGATACACCAGAAGAGGATGGATAAGTATAGAGCAAGCATTCTCTTTAATATATTTTTTGCATGTTCTCCCAATAAAATATGATCTTTGGTTTCCCTCCCTCACAACGTTTTCAGTGTGATCATTCAAATTTAAGTTGTTCCTAATTGTAATCCCTAGGTAGTTGGCTGAGTTGACACCCTTTAGATTTGTTTGATTTATTGTATAACCAAAATTTAATAGATTTCTTCTAGTACTGATGCGGATGACATCACACATTTTATTATTTAGTCAATTGCCCCTTTTTGCTCCATACAGATACCTTGTCTAACTAATTTTGCAGTTGGTTTTGATCTTCTGATGACTTTCCTGGATGGTAAATGACAGCATTATCTCGAAACAATTTGAGAGGGATCCACAAATTGTCACACACATTCTTTGTATGTACAGAAAGACTTTCCATTGATTACTATGAACTGTAACCTTTCTGACAGGAAGTTATGAATCCGGTCACACAAGTAAGATGGTACTCGATGAACATACAATTTGGTTAGAGGCCACTTGTGAGGAACAATGTCAAAGCCTTCTGGATGCATAGAAATATGGAATCAATTTGAGAGCACTGCCATTTTTGGTTTTATATTCACTTGTGGTTCCTGACTTACAAATTCTCTTTTCATCACATTATTCCATACACAATCTCTAGAGTAATTTTTTACAGCCTTAAAAAACTTAAGTGAAATTTTGTCAGTATTAAGAAAGATAGATTTCTGCTCCCCATAGAGAGGATGGTTCATAGACAGGAACAACAAAAAGACTGCTAAACATAAAAGCTTTTGGTCAAAAGGCCTGTCTCTGGCCACGGAGGCCGTACTGTGAGCAACTGCGCATGAGGGGAGAATCAGTCTGGGTGGTGGGGGTAAGGAGGAGACTAAGGTGAGAAGGGGGATAGCGCAAGGTAGGTCAGAGTTGGGAGCCAGCAAGAGCTTGCAGGGACGGGATGGGGACAGGGTGGGCAGCTAGACGCAGTCAGTATGTTACATGGGAGGGCATGAAAAAGGAGAGAAGTAGGTGGGGGGGGGGGGGGGGAGGGGAGGAGACTGTGGGTGTGTTGGTGGGATAGAAGCTTGTGTAGTGCTGGAACTGGAGAAGGGTAGGTAGTAGGTGGTAGGTGGGTGAAGGATGGGGAATAACGAAAATTAAGACAAAGGGGGGGGGGGGGGGGATTTCCAGAAATGTTGTATATATTGTAGAGAGAGTTCGCACTTGCACAATTCAGAAAGTATATCCTATTTTCTGGCAACCCCCTGGCTTCTACCTTCATTTGTCCCTGTCCTCCACTCACCCATCCCCTTCCCTGCTGCCTTTGCAGCATTATACAGCCTTATATTCCACCAATACCCCCACAGCCTCCTTTCCCTCTTCATCTACTTCTCTCGTTTTCCACATCCTCCTCCCCCCTGCCCCCATCTGTTAACCTTCCAATTGGACCTAGCTGCCCTGCTGTACCCTGCCCTCACCATGTACCAGCATGCCCCTACAAGCGGTGCTTTATCATCTCCCACCCCTACTCTGTTATCCATCCCACTCCCTGACTGAGTCGCCTCCTTACCCTCACAACTCAGGTTGCTTCTCCTATCATGTGCAGTTGCTCACAGTGGCCTCTATATGATGATTAGCAATCTATCCTCCTCGTAATACTGTCATTATTCCATCTTGGATTTCCCATTATGAGAAATCATATTATTTACACTTATGACTGTAATAGTTACTGACCAATGATGTAATGATGTATTTGCATCTTTTTCTATTTTTCAAGAAAGGTGCTGGTTTTAAATTTGCTTCAAATCTGATTTCTGAAGCCAATGATGAGTCACTTCAGAAAATACTGCCTTGGCTTCAACGGGACTTTGATAAAGTTTCCCGTGATCTTGTAAGCTTATGTGGAGATGAGGTGAGAATGGTTTTGTCTTTACCTTTGTGATAAAGTACTCTGTTGTGCATGCTGTGGAAAAGTCTGACAGTTCATATGTATAGAGATTGTGGTGAATTTCGGCATCCGCCCAAACAATTATTTTGATTTACTGCAAGGCATTTACTACACAAATACAAATGTACTATAGTGCTAATGTGTAGCCAAGGCTATGAAATTATTGACTGTGATCTGTATTCTGCATATTGTATTCAGCAAGAGCTTGCAGGGACGTGATGGGGACAAGGTGGGCAGCTAGAAGCAGTCAGTAGGTTACATGGGAGGGCATGAAAAAGGAGAGAAGTACGTGGGGGGGGGGGGGGGGGGACTGTGGGTGTATGTGTAGTGTTTTATTGACCATGCATTATCCAAGGAATGACTAGCAATGTCATACTGCAGTTACCAACCTATTTTTGGGTCTGTGTATTACAGAAATACAATGTTATTGCTCAAATGTTTGAGTGGAGTGGAAACAAGATTTCTCAGAAAATACACAATGGATTTTTGTCTGAACTTTCATAGCTAAACAGATTGACCACTGTGAGGGGGGGGGGGGGGGGGGATGATGATGATGATTAAGAAGAATCTTAAAAGTGACCAGGTTAATTTTTTTTAAGAAGACAGTGGCCAAATGTTTTGTCCAGAAATCTACGTAATCCTCAAGATAAATATCCTCCAGTGCTCTTCAAAAGTTCTAAGATCTTTAGTTAAATATTGAATTTTAAATTCTCCATAGACATCTCATTTGCTGTAAATGTTAGTTTCATTCAGAGGCACATCAAATGTTTCTCTAATCTGTTTTATTTCCACTTTTAGAAAAAAAATATTAATTGTTTCTTGTTTGCTTGAAATATTTTATTTTATTTGAAGGTAAGATCTGTTCCGTAAATTAGTTCCAAAAGTTGTAGACAGCATAGGTTGTGAGAATCAACAGGAATGTTGCAAACCATAACACAATTTATACAAAAAAAAGTACTATCTTGGGTGACATAGATGCATTGTCCTCGTACATCCAAGTAGTAAGCATCAAATATTCAGGTCCAAGGATGAAGGTGTGGAGCAAAAATGGATAACACTCAAAAGCATTACACAATAGACCATAAATGAGTATCTGGATAAGAAAGACCCACTGTAGTTTAGTAGGCATGTTACAAAGTTGCTATGAATGCAAAGATTTAAGTGAAGCCAGTCATATGGATAGATAGGTGAACAAAACCAAAATAAACACAAGGAGAGCAATATAGGGAATGTTTATTGGATTCAGAAATAAAATTTTGTAAACCGATTTTGTCAAGAATACTGTGAAGAGTTACTCATACATGAAATCAGTTAGCAGATAAAAAACATCTGTTTAGTTCCTCAATGATCATACTTTTACTAAGATGGAATATGAAAGACCGCAATTCTGAACTTAGTATTTGATTGTTTCCCTGTGGAAGATTGTAACACTGAACTCTGTAAAATTTTAGAAAGCATTCTAGTGATCTGTATTTAGAAAGCATTCTAGTGATCTGTATAAAATGTTAAAATACAGTAAAACTGTCTTAATTGCAAAAGATGTTTATTTGGCTTCTGGTTCCAGTCCATTATTCAGACCCTCTTCAGATGGTTCAAATGGCTCTGAGCACTATGGGACTCAACTGCTGTGGTCATAAGTCCCCTAGAACTTAGAACTACTTAAACCTAACTAACCTAAGGACATCACACACATCCATGCCCGAGGCAGGATTCGAACCTGCGACCGTAGTGGTCGTGCGGTTCCAGACTGTAGCGCCTTTAACCGCTCGGCCACTCCGGCCGGCTCCTCTTCAGATAATAAGCACTACAGTACAATAGTAATTTGTATTCAGAGGGGTTTCTGTGCAAAGAGAGGATAATTTAAGTGAAAATATGTAAAATAAAAATAAAATAACAACATATACGCGATGACAGATGGTGTCAGTCAGTGGATGGAGCAATATCCGTAAGAGCATGGATGTTAATAGCTGAATAAGGCAGTATTACTGAAAAATATATGCTGAAAGCTTTGCCCTTCACATACAGCATTATATCATCGACAACCAATCACATATTTCCTACATGACGTATGTTACATTGAATGGTGTAGTTGAATTTACAACAAAATAGATGTACAAATATATACAAGAATTATGTGCATAAAGGTTCTCAACAAATTCTATCATAATTAATTTAAAGTAAGGAAATGAAATAAGACATGATTTGATTGATTGTGTGTAGATTGCCCTCTGTGGGTATTTGAACGAAGTCTTCCTTTGTGGTTTAAGGAAACTGTAGTAGGCACCTCTTGCAAAAAAAATTGCTGTTCAGTCAATATTTGACATAGGATAAGCATTCAAAAGATTCCACTGACAGTACCTTAAGAATTCATCAGCACATACCTAAGGGGTTACTACTTAATACCCTTGAGGAGATGGAAATTTATGCACCTTTTAAAATAAACCCCTTTTGCTACTGAATGAACAACTTGATTTTAGAAAAAGTTAATTCTTTGAACTTTTTGACAATTTACTGTAAGATTTCTGCAACTTTCTCCTTATAATTTTATTCTAAAGAAATGGTGTTCCATTCAGTAACACTTATCATTGGTATCAACAATACAAGTTAAGAAGATTATGACTGTAGGTATTATTGTCCCCAAAGAGGGCTCATGGCTCTTTCGGGAGTTTGTGTGTGGTGCACATGGGGCCCCGAGCTATTGCAGCCCATTTTGCCTACCTGGGCTGTGCAGTTCCTCTCTTGTGTCCCTCCCTCCCTCCCTGTCCTTGCTCCGTCCACTCTGTCCCCTCTCTGTGTTCTTACTTATGTCAACCTGCCTATCCACTTGGTTTCTTGTATTACTTCCGGTTTTTGTTTCTCACCCTTTCCTTTTCATCCTTCCTTTTTAGCATTTTTGGTCCTCCTCTGGCATTTGACCTCCACTTCTAAATTTCCTCTCTATAGTGTTAGTCATCTGGGGAAGAATTCCCTCCCTAGCATCTACACCATGGATTCCTCTCCTCCCCTTCCTTCCCCCCCTCTTCCTCCTCTGTGATAGCCCCTCCCCCCTCCCTCACTAAGTCAGCAGCATGTTTAGCCAGTAACCACTCTGTGTGGTGGGGCTGTTAAGTACCCATCTGGCTGAGCCCCTTGACAACATAGGGATTACACTTCTGATACATGAGCTGTTGCCTCCCCATGTTTGCCTAGGATTGATTGTCATTTTGGAGCATTGGAACTCCCAGCAATGGCCACCGTGACAGATGGTCCTTGCTATGGCTAGATGGTGCCCATGGGGAGAGCACCTGATTGTACTGGGTGGTATCAGGATTCGTATGAAGCATATTAAGCTCCAAAACTCGCAGTTCTTCTATGGTGATCCCTTTAGTTGCTAACGGATCACTTAATGCTGATTATTATGACTGTGCAGCCTTCCCTTCCCTCGCTACACTGTGGGAAGAGGGCAAGCCTCACCGGCTTGGGGTGAAACACTTTCTCCACCACCTGACCTGCACTGAGACTGGCAGAGACATGTTCAGTCACTGAACAATATTTTTTTTAATAAAATTGATTTTGCTGTTGATCAAAACTACTTCTGCTGCCCAATCTGTGGCCCTTCATGCCTGTGACCATCTTAGTGACATTCTGGTTTCCATTACTCCTCACCAGCCTTTGAATATGGTTCAGGGAGTCATTTCTCATTGGGACCTCATCCTTCAAACTGGCATCAGTCATAGCTCAGCAGTGTGTTCATTGCACCTGAAGATGCTGGTCAGCTGTACCAATAAAATTTTATGGGTCAAACAAACCTGTGACCATTTGCGTTGCGTTCCCACTGCACACATTCAATATTGTAGTGCTTCGAGAATTTGAGCAAATTCTAGAACCACTTGGCATTCCACCATTTCGAACAATCGATATTTTAGAGGTGAGTGGCAGAAATGAATATGCCCTATTGCACATCACTTATTTGTATGTGCAGGTCAAAAAACAGTTAAGAGAAAAAGATTGACCTGGCGGTCGAACGGTGGCAGACAAGTACCTGCTGTATGGTCCACAGTGTTTCCGTGTACGGGTAGAGAAGAACAAGAAAAGTTTATGTAGTAATCTGTGCTCTTTAGTGTCTGTGTTGATTGTAAAAAGACTAATGAACGATTTAATATAGATTTCTGTGTACATTCACGTATTTGACTCGCTTGAGACTAGAGACTTTTAAACCGACTCTCATATCTTGGACTCTGAGAAGTCAAGACACATGTCTTATGTCTCAATGTACTTTATTATTTCTAAAGCTTGAGATACAAGTGAGACAATGAAGATATTTATATGGCTAAGAAGAGAATTTTGTTCTGCATAGCAGTTCTAGTACATCGTTAATATAGTATGTTGACACTAAAGTTCATATATGTGCTCAATAGATTACAGAAATTAGAAGATATTATTTTCTGTTGCCAAAAAGCATTAGAATGTGGCAACCCAAGTGACAGGACCCAAAGAAAATGGGAATTTCAAGACAGAAATGGGAAGAAGATATTAGGAGTTGCCATAGCAAACAGGCCTAACAAGATATGAGAACTGTTTCCAGTAATTGTATTGAGTCCAATAAACCAATCGAAGAAAGTTGTGAGTGCAATGCAGTAAAAGACATGAGAAAATAATAGTGACAAAAAAAGAAAGGAGAGAACAACTCAACTTTTCGACTAAGAAGACTGGGTGTGGAGAGAAGCAGTTTTCACACACGTACATTGCGCCAATTCTGACGCAGTAACCAGCCACCGACGCTGACTGCACCAGCTGCTGCTCACCGGTGCTGACTCCACATCTACTCACAGACGACGATGCTGGAACCAACATTCGATGCCGCCGGTGCCAGTGCTGTCCACTGGCACTGATTACACATCTGCTCACCAACACAGCTAGAACTCTACGCCGGGTGAGTGAAAAACAATAATTGTTTGGTAAAGCTGAAGGAATTGTTGAATGATAAACTGTTAGTGTAGTTATTGTACTTAGTGGTGAATTTTCTTTTAGATGATTACTAGTTCTAAAATCAATAAAGTTACGCATCAAGAACAGCAACTAGCAGAACCAGCCATGGCTATGACAGTGATTAAGGAAACACCAGACTGGTTTGAAGTAGCAAATTTAATCAAAGAACTAAGTCTAAAGTTGGAATCAGTAAGCACAGAGTCAAATGCTCAAATTAGTATTCGAAGTAAAAATTTAAATGCTTCCTTGAGAGATGAACTGAGTGCAAATTTAAGTGAAAAACTAGAGGCACAAAGTGTAACTTCAAGCAAAAAGCTGTGCTAATTTAAGTAGAGAAATACACAATGAATATTCAAGTAAATAATAAATTGGACGTTCAGAATAAGACTTTAGGATTGTTAAGTGCAAAAGTAGGTGAACAAACTAAGGAGTTTAGCCAGTTGCATGAAGGTACGGGAAATTTGAAGACTGAATTTGATATTTTAACCACTAAGGTGGAAAATTTTAATATAGATTTGAAAGGTGAATTAACTTGCTCTTTAAGTAGTCACGTCAATCAGCTGTTCACTGACTTTTGTCAGACACAGAGCAGCCAATTTCAGGATTTGGCAAAGAAACTAGAATTTGATATTGAAGGTAAATGTAATAGTGTATAGTCTGAATTTAATGGAAAATTGGGATCTTGTGAGAATGTGTGTAATTTAAAAGTTAATTCTGTAAGACAGAATTCCGGGTGTTAGTATAAGAGCTGTTACTACACTAGCTGTCAGTTCATGAGTAAATAATGTAGAACAAAATTTCAAATAAAAAAAATGTCAACTTTGACATTATAAATGTAAGTAGTTTGGCAGAACCATTTGAAGAAATGATAGATCGAGGGATTGCCACGTGAGTAACCTCCAGAAATGTTTAGACTATTACTTCTTTCAAACTTAGTAATACCAGCAAGGTTATAGATGACTTGTTGAAAGGATTCAAACTTGTCCAGGATAGAGTAGAACACAGAATAATTTTGCTTGATGTTATGTTACCTAGTAAAGTGGTGCTTTTGTCGTGGGGAGACTCTATGCAAAATTTAACGAGAAGTACTGATTTGCTCTTGCTCAAGTGAGGTTAAGGTCAGATCCATGGGATGTGGGCGGAGTCACATCTGTCTCCCAGGGATGTTAACGTTCTGTGTTAACAGGCAGAGTGACGACTGTTGGATCCCTAGTTGTTTTCAGTGTTTCTTCTGTGAAATTTTTCCTGCACCTAATTTCCTTCAAATCTTAAACTATTCTGTAATCTCTTCTTGAATTCTTAAACCATCCTATAATTTTAGTATGTAGGAAACCGGATATGACTACAAGATTGAGACCAATTTAAGAGGATCACGGATGAACAGAGATCTCTAGACATGAAGGGAAACGAATAGAATGTTATATTGGCGGAAAGTATAATATGATGGTACTATTGAAACTGAGTGATGTTGAGACAACATAAACTGAAGAGAGGATTTTAAGTGTGTATAAATGTATAGTATAAACTGAATGACTAAGGACTGTTTCCAGAATGAGATTTTCACTCTGCAGCAGAGTGTGCGCTGATATGAAACTTTCTGGCAGATTAAAACTGCATGCTGGACTGAGACTCAAACTCGGGACCTTTACCTTTCGCAGGCAAGTGCTCTACCATCTGAGCTACCCAAGCGTGACTCACGCCCTGTCATCACAGCTTTACTTCCGCCAGTACCTCGTCTCCTACTTTCTAAACTTCACAGAAGCTCTCCTGCGAACCTTTCTCCTTTCTTCCAGGAGTGCTGGTTCTGCAAGGTTTATAAGAGAGCTTCTCTGAAGTTTGGAAAGTAGGAGACGAGGTACTGGTGGAAGTAAATCTGTGAGAATGGGGTGAGAGTCATGCTTGGGTAGCTCAGATGGTAGAGCACTTGCCTGCAAAAGGCATAGGTCCTGAGTTCGTGATTCAGTCTGGCACACAGTTTTAATCTGCCAGGATGTTTCAAATGACTATGTTATCGTAGTGTATAATTTTCTATCTTTTATAGAACATTTTATAACTTTTATGAGATCTGATGTATAGGGTAGGGTTTATATTAGTTTTGGAGGGGGTGGGTAGTGCAAGTACAAGCATGACTAACACTAAACACACACCATACCTGTCGGACAACCCTCACAGGTAAGTGTGACTGGTTCTGCACCATTTGCCATTCCATAGGGGTTGCTAAGATTTTTCTTTGGGGACTTCAAAGGTGAAGGTGAGAATGTCCATTCTGTAGGAGACATTTAACATTATACCTCCTCCAGCTTCTCACTCAAGTACCGGAGAAGTACGGATCCTGGGGAAGGGGGGTGGGAATGGTTTCCTGTCTTTGAGGCTATCGTCTTTCTATTCTTCGGTCTTAGCAACCATTTCTACTTTTTCCTTTCTTACTTCTCATCTGAGTACCGGTATGTCTTTCCTCTTTCCATATGCATATACTTTTATCGCTGAGGTCCTTCATATTTTCCGTGGTTTCAAAAACCTTCAACTTATTTCATATAAGTAGGCTGAAGAATCAGGCTACGCAAACCCATTTCCGCATAAACACACCATAAAACAAAGACTCGAACAATGAAAGTACAGATTAAAAGGATGTGAGAACCGTCAAGTGTTGTAGGGGGAAAGAATGTGCACATAGAGAAATATGCACTTATGGTTGATTATTGTGATGGTTCTACATTGCCTAGTTACTTGGAAAAACTATCATGTAGATATTTATTAATATGCATATATAGGAAATATATGTATTAGAACAATGATGATTCTATATCACATAGGTACATAAGGATATAAAAACTATGATAATTTTACATCGAGTATACCTAAGAAGGAAGTGTGAACAAGGAAAGAGATCATAAGCCAGAGAGGTCAGTCTAACAAATATTCTGATGACTTGTAGGATAGTGGGACTCCTATAACCTAAGTAAGCATATTGTATATTGCATAATGTATGTAGGGATGAAGTAGATACTAGAAATGTAGAAGTGGATGAGTAATGGAAGACTCTAGGACATAAAAGAGAAGTATGAAAAAGCTAGCATGAAGTGTGATGTAGATTTTAATTTTACCAGGTAATATTTAAGTATAGTGTACACAAAGGTGTATACTAGGGCAATGAACCATGAGGCCTAATCAAGGAGGATAAGGGGGAGGCACACCCAGCATGTACTGGATGAAAATGGCAGATAGGCAGACCTAAGAAAGGCTGACCTATACTGTGCGGACAGGGGTACCAAGAAGGGGATTGACCTGTACCATAGGAAAATGGGCTTTAAAAATGGGGCATACCTACCAAAACAGAAGGAGAAAGGGTACTTATAGGATCATTCCATATGAGAGGTATAGGTACTTTTTCTAGAAGGAAAAGGGCAGCACTGTGACAAGTCACAAAATTTTGTAGAAATTATTCTGGTGAGTTTGAATTCTATACTTCATTAGCATTATTATGTTAGAGTGTCAATAGGAACACTTTTATTTTGCCCAGAGTTCCTCCAGACTATAAAAAGCTTATAAATAATGAGACCATTGCATACCAAAGAAGCAGTACAAAGATTTAGAATGAAGTACTCAAGTGTTGTGAACACCTGGAGTTTGCAATTGGAAATTGAGAGTTTCCTAACGAATCCTAAATATTAGGAAAACTTACCAGGTTACCATTAAATATTAGAGTTTGATATCAAAATAGTGAGAGTAGAATAAATGAAAGATTAGCTAGAGTTCATTCTAAATGAGTACAAAGAGCTATGTTGGTATGTATACTGTTAGAATAGTATGTGATATAAATTTACATAATGATCATATAAAATATTGTGTGTTCAATTTAAGGGGGGAATATGTACAGCTTAGAGAATTTTGGAGCAAATTCTAGAACCACTTGGCCTTCCACCATTTTGAACACGCATTATTTTAGAGATGAGTGGGAGAAATGGATATGCCCTACTGCACATCACCTATTTGTATATGCAGGTCAAAAAACAGTTAAGAGAAAAAGATGGACCCGGCGGCCGAATGGCAGCAGACAGGTACCTGCTGTATGGTCCACAGAGTTTCTGTGTACAGGTAGAGAAGAACAAGAAAAGTTTATGTAGTATTCTGTGTTGATTGTAAAAAGACTAATGAACAACTGAATATAGATTCTATGTACATTCACGTATTGGACTCTCTTGAGACTAGAGACTTTTGAACTACTTCATGTCTTGGCTATGAATGAAGCAAGACACATGTATTCTATTTGAATGCGTGTAGATGAGTCTAATGTTTAAGGACTAAGTTAGCTTGCAGAAGTTATTGTATTGTTAAAGTTGAAATATAAAGTGATTGAACTGAAAAATATTCTACGAGTACCCAAATTATTTCAAGAATAGAGTAGTAGTTTAATAAAGTCCTTTAACCAGCTATAGTCTTCAAAGAAGCAGCTCTTGGGAGATCGACGTAGCTGATTACCCAGAGAAAAGGATCGGCTACACACAACGTGTAAGTTAACTGATTGGAGAGACATGTGAGCCTTGCAACTCAATACCACTCTCTCTTGTCATCCAAAAAATGTTAGAATATACCCTCTTAATCCTATCTGGTATCCACCCCATGCACTGGAGCAGCATTCTTTGATAGGTAGCATGAATATTTAATAGGCATTCTGATTGGATTAATGTAGTATTCTACCAATGAACTTAAGTCTGCCACATGCTTTACGTAACAACTGAGCCGTGTTGTTGTTCCATTTCACATGCCTACACATTGTTAACTCAGGTATTTGGATGAGTTGAGCAGTTCTATCTGTCACTTGTTGATAGTGTAGTCACATTATCCTGTGCTTTTCATTTTGTGAAGTGCACAGTATTACAGTTCTGAACATTTAAAGAAAGTTGACAATCTTTGCACCACTTTGAAATTGTATTGTTTTATGACTGATTATTTGTGCAGCTTTAGTTAGACAGTACTGTATTATAGATAAGGGCATCATTTGCAAAAAAGTATGAGATTATTATTATTTCTTTCCTTTCTCAGACATTATGTCTGGTTAAAAATGGAAAGTGACGCGGACCTTGATCAAGCGTGACTTCTTTCTAACTGTACAGTATATGTTACATTGCATTTAGGAACTTATGGGTAATTGAACATGTATCAATAATTACAGATTTCTTTAGTTGTATATATACGTTTGGATGTAGCTGTATTGTGTTGATGTACTGGTGGATATTGTGTTGTATGACTCCTGTAGTTGATAGTATAATTGGTATAATGTCAGCTTTATCCTGATGCCACATGCCCTTGACTTCCTCAGCCAGTTGTGTGTTTTTCAATTTTTTTCTCCTGTTTTCTTCTGTATATTTGTTGTATTCGGTATGGATATTTCGATTAGTTGTGTTAATTTCTTCTTTTTATTGGTGAGTATGATGTCAGGTTTGTTATGTGTTGTTGTTTTATGTTACAATGGTTCTGTTCCAGTATAATTTGTATTCATCATTCTCCAGTACATTTTGTGGTGCATACTTGTATGTGGGAACGTGTTGTTTTATAAGTTTATGTTGTAAGGCAAGCTGTTGATGTATTATTTTTGCTACATTGTCATGTCTTCTGGGGTATTCTGTATTTGCTAGTATTGTACATCCGCTCATGCTGTGATCTACTGTTTCTATTTGTTTTTTGCAAAGTCTGCATTTATCTGTTGTGGTATTTGGATCTCTAATAATATGCTTACTGTAATATCTGGTGTTCATTGTTTGATCGTGTATTGCAATCATGAATCATTCTGTCTCACTGTATATATTGCCTTTTCTTAGCCATGTGTTGGATGCGTCTTGATCGATGTGTGGCTGTGTTAGATGATACGGGTGCTTGCCATGTAGTGTTTCCTTTTTCCAATTTACTTTCTTCGTATCTGTTGATATTATGTGATCTAAAGGGTTGTAGAAGTGGTTATGAAATTGCAGTGGTGTAGCCGATGTATTTATATGAGTGATTGCTTTGTGTATTTTGCTAGTTTCTGCGCGTTCTAGAAAGAATTTTCTTAAATTGTCTACCTGTCCATAATGTAGATTTTTTATGTCGACAAATCCCCTTCCTCCTTCCTTTCTGCTTAATGTGAATCTTTCTGTTGCTGAATGTATGTGATGTATTCTATATTTGTGGCATTGTGATCGTGTAAGTGTATTGAGTGCTTCTAGGTCTGTGTTACTCCATTTCACTACTCCAAATGAGTAGATCAATATTGGTATAGCATAAGTATTTACAGTTTTTGTCTTGTTTCTTGCTGTCAATTCTGTTTTCAGTATTTTTGTTAGTCTTTGTCTATATTTTTCTTTTAGTTCTTCTTTAATATTTGTATTATCTATTCCTGCTTTTTGACTGTACCCTAGATATTTATAGGCATCTGTTTTTTCCATCGCTTCTATGCAGTTGCTGTGGTTATCCAATATGTAATCTTCTTGTTTAGTGTGTTTTCCCTTGACTATGCTATTTTTCTTACATTTGTGTGTTCCAAAAGCCACATTTATATCATTGCTGAATACTTCTGTTATCTTTAGTAATTGGTTGAGTTGTTGATTTGTTGCTGCCAGTAGTTTTAGATCATCCATGTATAGCAAATGTGTGATTTTGTGTGGGTATGTTCCAGTAATATTATATCCATAATTTGTATTATTTAGCATGTTGGATAGTGGGTTCAGAGCAAGGCAGAACCAGAAAGGACTTAATGAGTCTCCTTGGTATATTCCACACTTAATCTGTATTGGCTGTGATGTGATATTATTTGAATTTGTTTGTATATTAAGTGTGGTTTTCCAATTTTTCATTACTATGTTTAGGAATTGTATCAATTTAGGACTACTTTGTATATTTCCAATATTTGTAGTAACCATGGGTGGGGTACACTATCAAAAGCTTTTTGGTAATCAATGTATGCATAGTGTAGCGTCCTTTGTTTAGTTTTAGCTTGATATGTCACCTCTGCATCTATTATCAGCTGCTCTTTACATCCTCGTGCTCCTTTGCAACAGCCTTTGTGTTCTTCATTTATAATTTTGTTCTGTGTTGTATGTGTCATTAATTTCTGTGTAATGACTGAAGTTAATATTTTGTATATTGTTTGTAGGCATGTTATGGGGCGATATTTAGCTGGGTTTGCTGTGTCTGCTTGATCTTTAGGTTTCAGATAAGTTATTCCTTGTGTAAGTGTATCAGGGAATGTGTATGGGTCTGCAATGTAACTGTTAAATAATTTATATAAAAACAAAGATGATGTGACTTACCAAACAAAAGCGCTGGCAGGTCGATAGACACACAAAAAAAAACACAAACATACACACAAAATTCTAGCTATTGCAACCAACGGTTGCCTCATCAGGAAAGAGGGAAGGAGAGGGAAAGACGAAAGGATGTGGGTTTTAGGGTAAGGAGTCATTCCAATCCCAGGAGCGGAAAGACTTATCTTAGGGGGAAAAAAGGAAGGGTATACACTCGCTCGCGCGCTCTCACACACACACACACACACACACACACACACACACACATTCAAAGACAAAGAGTTTGGGCAGAGATGTCAGTCGAGGTGGAAGTGCAGAGGCAAAGATGTTGTTGAATGACAGGTGAGGTATGAGTGGCGGCAACTTGAAATTAGCGGAGATTGAGGCCTGGTGGGTAATGGGAAGAGAGGATATATTGAAGAGCAAGTTCCCATCTCCGGAGTTCGGATAGGTTGGTGTTAGTGGGAAGTATCCAGATAACCCGGACGGTGTAACACTGTGCCAAGATGTGCTGGCCGTGCACCAAGGCATGTTTAGCCACAGGGTGATCCTCATTACCAACAAACACTGTCTGCCTGTGTCCATTCATGTGAATGGACAGTTTGTTGCTGGTCATTCCCACATAGAATGAATCACAGTGTAGGCAGGTCAGTTGGTAAATCACGTGGGTGCTTTCACACATGGCTCTGCCTTTGATCGTGTACACCTTCCGGGTTACAGGACTGGAGTAGGTGGTGGTGGGAGGGTGCATGGGACAGGTTTTACACTGTGGGCAGTTACAAGGGTAGGAGCCAGAGGGTAGGGAAGGTGGTTTGGGGATTTCATAGGGATGAACTAAGAGGTTACAAAGGTTAGGTGGACGGCGGAAAGACACTCTTGGTGGAGTGGGGAGGATTTCATGAAGGATGGATCTCATTTCAGGGCAGGATTTGAGGAAGTCGTATCCCTGCTGCAGAGCCACATTCAGAGTCTGGTCCAGTCCCGGAAAGTATCCTGTCACAAGTGGGGCACTTTTGTGGTTCTTCTGTGGGAGGTTCTGGGTTTGAGGGGATGAGGAAGTGGCTCTGGTTATTTGCTTCTGTACCAGGTCGGGAGGGTAGTTGCGGGATGCGAAAGCTGTTGTCAGGTTGTTGGTGTAATGGTTCAGGGATTCCGGACTGGAGCAGATTCGTTTGTCACGAAGACCTAGGCTGTAGGGAAGGGACTTTGATGTGGAATGGGTGGCAGCTGTCATAGTGGAGGTACTGTTGCTTGTTGGTGGGTTTGATGTGGACAGACATGTGAAGCTGGCCATTGGACAGATGGAGGTCAACGTCAAGGAAAGTGGTGTGGGATTTGGAGTAGGACCAGGTGAATCTGATGGAACCAAAGGAGTTGAGGTTGGAGAGGAAATTCTGGAGTTTGTCTTCACTGAGAGTCCAGATCATGAAGATGTCATCAATAAATCTGTACCAAACTTTGGGTTGGCAGGCCTGGGTAACCAAGAAGGGTTCCTCTAAGCGACCCATGAATAGGATGGCATACGAGGGGGCCATCCTGGTAACCATGGCTGTTCCCTTTAATTGTTGGTATGTCTGGCCTTCAAAAGTGAAGAAGTTGTGGGTCAGGATGAAGCTGGGTAAGGTAATGAGGAAAGAGGTTTTAGGTAGGGTGGCAGGTGATCGGCGTGAAAGAAAGTGCTCCATTGCAGCGAGGCCCTGGACGTGCGGAATATTTGTGTATAAGGAAGTGGCATCAATGGTTACAAGGATGGTTTCCGGGGGTAACGGATTGGGTAAGGATTCCAGGCGTTCGAGAAAGTGGTTGGTGTCTTTGATGAAGGATGGGAGACTGCATGTAATGGGTTGAAGGTGTTGATCTACGTAGGCAGAGATACGTTCTGTGGGGGCTTGGTAACCAGCTACAATGGGGCGGCTGGGATGATTGGGTTTGTGAATTTTAGGAAGAAGGTAGAAGGTAGGGGTGCGGGGTGTCGGTGCGGTCAGGAGGTTGATGGAGTCAGGTGAAAGGTTTTGCAGGGGGCCAAAGGTTCTGAGGATTCCTTGAAGCTCCGCCTGGACATCAGGAATGGGATTACCTTGGCAAACTTTGTATGTGGTGTTGTCTGAAAGCTGACGCAGTCCCTCAGCCACATACTCCCGACGATCAAATACCATGGTCGTGGAGCCTTTGTCCGCCGGAAGAATGACGATGGATTGGTCAGCCTTCAGATCATGGATAGCCTGGGCTTCAGCAGTGGTGATGTTGGGAGTAGGATTAAGGTTTTTTAAGAAGGACTGAGAGGCAAGGCTGGAAGTCAGAAATTCCTGGAAGGTTTGGAGAGGGTGATTTTGAGGAAGAGGAGGTGGATCCCACTGTGATGGAGGACGAAACTGTTCCAGGTTTCGTCTTTCCCTCTCCTTCCCTCTTTCCTGACGAGGCAACCGTTGGTTGCGAAAGCTAGAATTTTGTGTGTATGTTTGTGTTTGTTTGTGTGTCTATTGACCTGCCAGCGCTTTCGTTTGGTAAGTCACATCATGTTTGTTTTTATGTATATTTTTCCCACGTGGAATGTTTCCCTCTATTATGTTAAATAATTTAGTTAGATGTGAATGTGTTGAGGTGAACTTCTTTAGCCAGAAATTTGCTATTTTATCTTTTCCAGGGGCTTTCCAATTGTGAGTAGAATTAACTGCTTGGGTGACTTCATGTTGCAAAATTATCACTTCAGGCATTTGTGGTATCATCTTGTATGTGTCTGTTTCTGCTTGTATCCACCGTGCATGCCTGTTATGTTGTACCGGGTTTGACCATTTGTTGCTCCAGAAGTGTTCCATGTCTGTTATGTTTGGTGGATTGTCTATTTTAATGTGTGTGTTATCTATTGTCTGATAAAATTTCTTTTGGTTTGTGTTGAATGTTTGGTTTTGTTTCCTTCTATTTTCACTTTTTTTGTATATTCTAAGTCATTTGGCCAATGCTTGTAATTTCTGCTTCTTTTCATCTAATTGCTCTGTCGCTTCTTGTTGTGAGATTTTACCTAACCTTTTTCGTTTTTTTTCTGACATTTCATTTCTTATAAATTGTGTTAGCTGTCCGATGTCTTTTCTCAGTTTTTCTATTCTGATCTTTAGCCTGTGTTGCCATGCTGGTTTTGTGGGTTTCTTCTGTGTGTTGGTTGGTTCTGATCTCTGCCTAGTGTGTATATTTAGTGTAGTGAGTGCTCCTATATAAACCAGTAGTTGTAACTCTTCCATAGTTGTTTTTTCATTTATTTTGTTGTGTATGATTGTGTTGATAGTTTTTATTGTTGTTTCGACTTGTGGGTTATTTGGTGGTCTATGCAAGAATGGTCTAATGTCTGTATTTGTGTCTTTGTATTCTATATATGTCAGCTGAAATTTTTCTTCTATATTGTTATTATTATTATTATTATTATTATTATTATTGTTATTATTATTATTATTATTATTGCCTGCGAGATCATTAACATACAGCATGAATGACAAGGATCCCAACATACTACCCTGAGGCACACCTCGAGTTACTTCATCTGTCAGTTCCCTGTTCAAGGCATCCCCCTTTGCTCAGTCCAGTCACAAATTTCACTTCATGCACCATATGATCATAGTTTCAATAATAACCACATATGTACTGTGCCAAATGCTTTTTAGAAATCAAAAAATACTGTATCTAACTGCCTTGATCCATAATATTTGGAATGTCATGCGAAAGAAGTGCAGATTGAGTTTCAAATGACTGAGGTTTTCTGAATCTCCACTGGTTGGCTTAGAATATATTCTGAGTTCCAACATAATGAGATCTTGACCAGAATGATCTCCTCTAAGATTCTACAAGAAATAGATGTCAGGGATATTAGATAGCAGTTTTATGGCTCACTTCTGCTACCCTTCTTGTAGACAGGTATGACCTGTGCTTTTTTTCGACTAATTTAGCATGATTTTTTGTTAAAGTGGTCTATGATAGATTATGGTTAACTTACAGGCAAATTCAGCAACATATTTGGTGCAGAATCTGATAGGGGTTTTATTGTGTTTCTGAGGCTTTATTAAGTCTTAACAATTTCAGTTGCTTCTCAACACCACTGACACTAATATCTGTATCACTCATCTTTGCAGAGGTGCAGGAATTATACTGAGGTGATACACTGGGACTTTCCTTTGTAAAGGGCAATTTGAAAATGTTCAGCATTTCTGCTTTTGATTTGTCTCATTGTTTTACTTTCTGTCTCAGTCCAGGACTGTCTGGACACCAACTTTGGTACCACTAACAACCATTGCATACAACCAGAAGGTTTTTCTTTCTTTCATTAATACTGCTTTAGTTGTTGAATTCTTCATACATTGCGCTCTTGACAGCCAAGTATGTTTCATTCAGTTTTTCTCTGCCTGTAGCCATATGCTTTGTTTTATGTCTAGTATGCAGAAGTATCTGGTTACAAGTTTCTTTATAGTGACTGTATACCAAGGAGGGTCTCTCATCATGAATTATTCCTAGGACTATGTATAAAATACATGGTTAGCTGTTTTATCAAATATGAGCCACTGTTCCTCTACATTCTCCTTCCAAAGCTAAATGTTTGATTTCCCTACTGCCTCTTTATCTTTGTAATTCAGTAATCATTGTTACAACCCTGTCATGATTACTGATACTAGTTTCAATATGTACAGCTTCAGAGAGGTCAGGTCCATTCATTACCATTAGTTCTAACGTAGTTCAATCTTGAGTGGGTTTCCAAACCGTATGTCCTAGGTAGTTCTCCAACAAGGCATTTAGTAATGTTACCAAGATGTCTTGTTGGTCCTACCATTTACAGAACTTCTTTTTCACTTATCAGAAGCATTTACGGCTTAGTAAAGAATCAGCATCTACTGGCACTGGCATTCAAACAACTGTTAACCTGCCAGTTATTAACACAGCACTGGTATGATGTGAGTTCACAACATTCGACTTTAAGGGGCTTATTAATACTGGGCACATGTTCACCAAGCAGCTAGAATGCAGATGTTAGGTTGTTGTGGGTGGCAGCAGTTGAAAACATTTCATAATCATGAAGACTACACATTTATCTCTAGTATATATTGAGCAGAACTATAGAGCAAAGTGACACTGCTATGGGGACAGACAGTAGCACATGTTATTTACATTAAAACTTATGTTTTATTGTTTTGATTGTAATAAATTGTTTTAAAATCTAAATTTCAGTGTGTTGAAGAGGTCCATTCCAGTACCTCAAATTTTAGGAATGAAGCACTGCATCAAGTGTTCATAGGTCTTGGGATTACTCACCATCTATTGAGCATAAAAATGTTTTAAACACATCTTTCCACTCTGCTTGTGCAGCAAACACTCACCACACATTCCAAAGATATACTATTTTATGCAAAGAACATACAATACAACGAAGTATCTAAGAAATACATAGTAATCATTCTTACAATTACAATAATTTATGGTTTATGAGAATTAGTTTTGTGAAATGAAATTTATACTGAAATGTTTCTCATTCCACATTTTAATTAGAAAAGAAATTTACTAGTAGCTTTTTTCCACTCCTGTAGTAAATCTAAAATTACTTCATCGGAATGTATGGTACAGAAATGATAAGTTTAATTTATCAACTCTGCACTGTAATGTAAAATGAAGAGACTGATACATACTGAAACAAAACTCCTGTACCTTAAACATATTAGAATATGGACTTCAAGTGGCCTAAATTGATTTTTTTCTCTATAATTTTTATGCAAAATTAATTTAATGAAATGGATGTGAATTTCAGAATTTAGGTCTTGACAGTTGGGACTTTTATGGTTGGACTCCCCTGATGCATGCTGTTTACTTTGGAACACCTGACATAGTAAAAATGCTTGTGGAGAAGGGTTGCAACGTCAACGTAGCGTAAGTTTACTGTGTATTTTTGTTAAATTACAGTATTTATGCCGCACCAGTAATAAAAACACAAAGATGGACTAGTTCAGTGTGTTTTAATAAAAGGATGCTGCTTTGGAGAAGAGAATTTTTAGATATCTAATCTAACATCATGTGTACCGTGAAATCACAATGATAGCAGTGGTACCCAGTCATGAACCATATTAAGTAGAAATTAATTTAAATCATGTGATTGTACCTCTTTTGGAAAGACTGTTAATGTTTTCAGTATCACCTGGTGAGTTTTACTTTTATGAACAAGACATCCTTTGTTGATTATGCTGTTGGTACAGCTTGGGAGAGGGGAGAGTGCAGATAAAGTCACATGCTAACCCTAACAAGTCCGACATGTGAGGGCAGCTGATATTACCACACAGACAACAGCTTGCTTAATATCACCCACTAAAACAAAACTACTGAATGCAAGTGCAGAGACTTTTACTAATTTATTGTGGTTTATATGCATCTTGTTTATTAATAGTATTTTGGTTGGGAATATTCTAACATGATTTGGGGAAAGAAAAATCTAAATTTAATCTTGTTTTAGATAGTTTCTAGGCATTGAACAACTGAAAAATTGTAGATTTAAAACTAGTATTTTTGTTTGCAACCTACATACATTGTGCTTACAATGTCCCACTCTTGATTATTTACACACTGTGTGTCTTCTAAAAATTTGCTGAACAGACTTTGAACACTACTTTATTTACACCTGACATATTATGAGTGCAGATAATACTAAACATAATTACACAGACACACACCTCAATTGATATAGATCTTCATATTTTCAGAGTGCAATGATTGGTCCATAAAATTTCAGGTGTGGAACCACATAAATTTCACTACTTCTGATATTTTGGCTGTACGCCTTCCAGCCACCTTCACCCTCTCATTTTCTTAATGTACTACTGTATATTTACTGAGTTTTTACAGATGTTATGTCTTTCTACATGCTTGTTATACAGCCAATTTGTGTGTGTTTTGTGTTTCATGATAGCTTGACTTATATTTATAATAATGTAACTACCTGGATATCAGTAACCAAAATCATGCCAAGTCAAACCGTAAATTGCTGTAAACTTTCAGTGTGTGAATGAGTTGGACTGTTGTTCTACTGAAAAATATGGGAAAGCCACAGACTTCGGGTTTAGTGTTGTCTTTTGGCATAGAGAGGATGTTTGTAAATGTAATATGATTTCATAATATTATAACTATTGAAATGACAGACAACCTCACTCCACCACTGACTTTCATGCTTGCTACTAAGTTACATTGTCGGTGTGACATGACGGTGCACTGTTTGCCAGAAAAGGCAGCTATAGAAGCTAAGCCTGTTAATAGGTAACTCGCTGGCAAGGGTAGCAATCATGACATTCTTATATCCCCACAATTAAATCTTTTGTAAAATGCATATTTTGCCAAAATTAATGGTTCAAAAGAAAGGAAAGTTGCTGCTCACCCTATAGCGGAGATGCTGAGTTGCAGATAGGCACAACAAAAAGACTGTCACAACTAAATCATTTGGCCAGTAAGGCCTTTGTCAACAATAGATGAGATGGGGGTGGGGGGAATGGCAGAAAAGGAGAGAAGTAAAAAGACTGTGTGTGATGGTGGAATGATGGCTGTGTAGTGCTGGAATGGGAACAGGGAAGGGGCTGGATGGGTGAGGATAGTGACTAACAAAGATTGAGGCCAGGAGGGTTACGGGAATGTTGAATGTATTGCAGGGAAAGCTCCCACCTATGCAGTTCAGAAAAGCTTGTGTTGGTGGGAAGGATCCATTTGGCACACGCTGTGAAGCAGTCATTGAAATGAAGGATGTTGTGTTGGGCAATGTGCTCAACAACAGGGTGGTCCACTTATTTCTTAGCTACAATGTGTCTGAGGCCATTCGTGTGGACAGACTGCTTCTTTGTTGTCGTGCCCACACAGAATGCAACACAGTGGTTGCAGCTTAGCTTGTAGATCACAAGACTGGTTTCACAGGTAGCCCTGCCTTTGATGGGATAGGTGGTGGTCATGATCGGTCTGGTGGAGGTGGTGGTGGAAGGATGTATGGGACAGGTCTTACATTTAGGTCTATTACAGCCATGAGGTAAGGGGTTGGAAGCAGGGATTGTGTAAGGATGGATGAGTGTACAAGGCCTGTCTAAAAAGTATCCGACATTCGGCTAGAAAAAATGTTTCAAATGCTTGATGGGGTTGGGACCTTAATCCACTTCAAAGTAGGTCCCTTGTGCTTGCACACACTTAGCCCACCAAAACACTTCTGGAATCTTCTTTTGGAATTGTGTTCAGTTCCATCATTGTGTTCTGCATTATCACTTATCTACTCTCAAAACTGGATCCTTTCAGTGGTATCTTCAATTTTGGAAACAACCAAAAGTCACAAGGAGCCATGTCTGGATAGTAGGGAGGTTGGTGAACAGCTGTAAGTCGATGTTTGGCCAATAAATTTTGGATCAAGTGGGATGAATGTGCAGGGGCATTGTTGTGATGCAGTTTCCAGTTTTTCGCTGTCCACATGTCTGATCTTTTGCAGCGAACTGTGTCGTGGAGTCACTGGAGAACATCATGATGGTACTCCTTTGTCACTGTTTGTCCTTCTGTGATGCACAATTCCACAGACATCAAAGTTGACAGTCACCTTGATTTTGCTTTGCACCTGCCACACTTTCTTCGGCCTTGGAGACTCAGGATGCTTCCATTGTGACGACTGTCTTTTTGGTTCTGGGTCATACCTGTACACCCATGACTCGTCTCCAGTTATCACAGTGTTCAGAAACCCAGGATCAGTGTTGGTGGTGTCCAGAAGGTCCTGTGCAATGTCAAAACAGAGGTCGTTTTGTTCCTGTGACAACAACTTGGGCACAAATTTCACAGCCACTCAGCGCATGTTCAAATCATCATGCAAAATTGCATGTGCAGAATCTTTACTAACTCCAACCTCTTGTGCAATCTCCTGCACAGTCGGACAACGATCTGCCATCACCAAATTTTGCACCCTCTCGACAACAGCTGCATTCCGAGCAGTTTGGAGCCTGCCAGAATGCTGGTCACTCTCTGCTGATGTGTAGCCATTTCTGAATTGGTTTAACCTCTCCTTAATTTGTGTTACACCCATCGCATCTTCTCCAAACAGCTGCTGAATCTTACGAATTGTTTCGCCTTGAGAATCACCAAGCTTTAGACAACTTGATGCAGTATCTTTCCTTAACACATTCAGTCAACTTGAATGAGAACATGTTGTGTAGCACCTCATTCAGTGACCGACAGGCAGAGACTGGCACACTGGAAGGTGGGGACAAAATTCATGCATGCACATAAAGGTCTCTTCCTTTACTGTGTACAGTGGTGCCATGTTATCATCTCTATTTTGTGGGGAAAAATCAAAGGTGAGATACTTTTGGACAGACCTTGTATTGTGTAGGTTTGATGGATGGCGGAATACCACTGCGGGAGGGGTGGGAAGGATAGTGGGCAGGACATTTCTCTACCTCTTGTCATGCCCTGAAATGAGAAATGTCCTGCCCACTGTCCTTCCCACTCCTCCCACAGTGGTATTCCGCCATCCACCAAACCTACACAATATACTCGTCCATCCTTACACAACCCCTGCCTCCAACCATGTTTCTCATGTTTCATACCCCTGTAATAGACATAGATGCAAGACCTGTTCCATACATCTTACCACCACCACCACCACCATCACCACCACCACCTCCTCCTCCTCCTCCTCCTCCTCCTCTTCCAGTCCGGTCACGTATATCAACTATCCCATCAAAGGCAGGGCTACATGTGAAATCAGTCATGTGATCTACAAGCTAAGCTGCAACCACTGTGCTGCATTCTATGTGGGCATGACAACAAACAAGCTGTCTGTACACATGAATGGCCACTGACAAACTGCGGCCAAGAAACAAGTGGATCACTCTGTTGCTGAACATGCTCCAAACATGACATCCTTCATTTCAATGACTGCTTCACAGTCTGTGCCACATGGATCCTTCCCACAAACACCAACTTTTCTGAAATGCACAGATGGGAACTTTCCCTGCAATACATCCTACATTCCCATAACCCTCCTGTCCTCAATCTTCATTAGTCACTGTCCTCACCCATTCAGCCCCCTCATTGTTTCCATTCCAGCACTTCACAGCCATCATTCCACATCACACTCATTTTCCACTACTTACTACCCCTCTCCTCACCTCTCCCCTTCCCTCCATCTAATCTGCAGCACTTCACGGTCCACCATCCCCACCATACTATCCCTTCCCCTCCCTGCCCCAGCCTCCTCCTTACCCCCACTCAGTCACCACTCCTTTCATTCACCGGTGCTGGCTGCTCGCAGTGTGGTTTAAGTTGCCTGAGACTGCAGATATGTATGAGTTGGTGGGTAGCAACTTTCCTTTCATAATACTGTTACATTCCTTCCTGGGTTTTCCGTTGTTTGATTTCAATAGTTATGGAGCTTTAGTCATATAAATTCCATGCATGTGTTGTGGGAACATTTTTTAAAAGTGGGTATTCTTACGATGCATCTCACGAGGGGAATGGCCTCGGGCACGACCAAATGATTTGGCTAATATTTGGCAAGTCAGTTGTATATAACCTAAAATGAAAGACTGTAAGATATTTTGTCTTAACATACTCCAGTTTTTGAGAAATTGTGCTGAGGCAAAATATCTTGGCCTTTAATTTTAGATTGTATGCAGGTGATTTGATAACTATGGGCTGATTCATTTGGCTGTGTCTGAGGCCTTTTCCCTCGTCAGCATTAATTTCACCAACTCATTAGTGAGAGTTGAAGATGACATAATACAATTTTGTTATGAGGGGGAAGAAACCACAGAGAAAGAAGTTCATCTCTCAAAGTCTTCCTCTCAAGAAGCTACTGCAGTCCCTGTCCCAGCTTTAAGATGTCATCCCTTGGTATGATTCTCCACATGCAAATAAGAGATATGCACAATATTTGTACTCTCTTCCACAATAACTTATGATTTTCATTTATAAGTATCATTAATTGATAAGGATGTGGGATATAAATCATTCCTGTGGAATGGTATGCAACACCACCAACTCTACCATCTGAGCCATTCAGGCATGACTCATGACCTGCCCACACACTCAGATTGCACATGATATATAAGAATATTTCCTTCAGTGTCCAATTTTTGGAGAAAAACAAAATGTCTTGTGAATGAACTTCTTAAGTAAAAATAAAATTACAGACTGAATAAATAAATTAAAAAAAAAATTATAAACTTAGTCTCACTCACTTTACAATGCCACAAGTGCTGATTTTTGTAAAATCTGTTTTTGAATGGAAGCTAAACCCTTAAACCACCACAGTGTTAACTTAGAAGTTAACTCTGTTTTGCTGTTTTAATTTGACCCCATGGGCCTGAATTTTTGATAATCGTTAAGCTCCTATATTGGCAAGATTTTGTGATAAGTATAGTTTGCTTTTTCTTTTCAAAAAATTAATATAAAATAGATTCATTTGCATGTTATCTTTTTTAAAGCAATTTTGTCTGAGATGATTCCAAGCTTTAGAGAAGAAGTAAAAGTATGGTAGAGCATCAATTATCTGAACTAATTGGAAGACATGGATGTTGGAAAAATCAGTTTATTCAGATAATCGAATTGTATACTTTCATTTACCAATAAAAATTACATAGATTTGACACCAAATCTCTCTTATTGGAAAGGCAAGTATAGTAGGTGCATATGTAGTACAGTCTAGTAAACAAAAATATGCCATAAATTTGCATTTTCTATGTGCAGCATATATGTATAGAATTAACATTTAAAAATCCCTAATTGTGGTCTGCCTAAGCAAGCCTATCCCCTTAAAAGCAACAAAAATGCACAATTTCAGCTTAAGCTTCAACCTGTTATAAGCCAGTATCTAAACATGTAAATTTTCAGAAGCAGCCAGTAGATTTTCATCTTCATTTTCCAGACTAGTAGTTGATGAATGTCAGCTTTATCAGTGATGAGGTTTACAATTTTGCTGTCCTGATGATTCGGTGTCCTGGCCTGTATTGATGATGCTTATTCATTTTTGTATGTCTTCATCAGATTCATGGCAATTGAGTTATTTTAACGTATTGAGCATGTTGGACATGTCCTCTGTTAATTGTTTTCAGTCAGACTTTAACAGTTGTGTGCCATACCAAATGTATTATTAGATGCTTTTTTCAGTTTGTGTTCCTTTACACTGTCCCATACTGTTCTGATGATGTAGAAAGCATCTTACAATAAATATTTTTATTATTTCTTAACAGACATTGCTCTCCCTCCTCTTCTTTTTCTAATAGCAGCTTATGTAACAAATCTTTTCTGTAATACTGCTTTAAAGTCTCATCCTTGATCTATGGGCAAGAATGAGTAGTTTACTTTGTATGGATGAAACATCACTACTATGAGCTCATCCTTTTCATTTAAGTTATCACATATGGATGAGTTATCACACATGGATGAGTTGGTGCATTGTCAAGGAACAATGTTTTCTCCCTTTTGTCATTCTTTAACTGCTGAACTTTTATGGAAGGTACAAAAACTTTCATAAACTATTGTATGTATATTGAACTATCCATCCAGGCACTCTTTCGTGGCATCACAGATATATTAATGTGAATGAAAACAATATGATTTCTTACTTTTACAAATGATGAGTATAGACAATTAGTGGCTGCCAGTAGCCTTAGGACAAGCTAAAGCAGTAATATGGTCCTTGCTTATTTTAGAACTGGTTGATGCTATTTGTGACATGAAACAAGAATTGTTCTTGGTAAAGCTTTCCTGTTGAGCCCAATTTCATCGGAATGGTAAAAATTTTAGAGAGCACAATCTTCTTCCATCAGTACATCCCTTAGTGTGTTGTGAAAGAATCAGCTGCTGAATAATCACCAGACAGACAGTTTTTCCTCCTTGTATCTGAAACTCATGAATGCTGTGTCTTGACTTAAGGCATTTTAACGAAACCATGTTTGCTTCAAAATTTATGGGCCTCCAAAATTTTCCTTAAACTGAATTGGATCAGAGATTGGTTCTGCTTGTGATCTTTTTTGTACAAACCACTGGTAAACAGCATCATCTGGATGTGTATTTGTGGTGAGCACTTTAGACTTGTCGATCCATCAGTTTAAACAAACTTAGATATGGTCATCTTTTGTTTTCTTATATTCATAATTGTCAACTTATCTAACTTGCCAAACCTTTAATCATTAGATAATGTGGTTGCAGATTCACCTTTCTCCAACCTTTTATTAATCACACATTTCTCTCTCGTAGAAAGGACAAAATATTTACGTTTAGGCATTGTATACCACAAGTTTACTTTACACGGGAAAATGCTGACACAGCAAATGGTTACTATTATCGAAAACTCAGCATTGGTATGGGAGAGGAGGATGAAAACATGCACACTTGAATAATAGTTCAGTTAAGTGATCATTTGATCAGCTGATGTTCAGATAAATGATGTTCCACTGTAATTGTAATATTATCATACTACAAATAATACATTTGTGTAATATTTGTTGGTTGTGCAGTGACATAACTGGCAAGACACCTCTGATAGTGGCAATAGAGTGTTCGCGAGAAGATATGGTGTTCACTTTATTGAATTCTGGTGCGAATCCAACTTGTAAAACAAAGAAAGGTCGAACAGCTGTTGATTATGCTGAGGTTTATAATGGGTATCCTGGCATTGTTAATATGGTGCAGGCTGCTGCAGGTAAGTCAGAGGACTCAAATATAATGCATCAGCTTTGAGAATTTGATTTTTGGAGTTTTATTATGACATTATCAATCTTGCTGAACATCAGGAACTACATCTAATAATCTTGAGAAAAAATATTTTATAATTACGTGAATATATACATGTTTGTAGTTGTAGAGAATTTCTGGGGAACTCCCTCCCTCCCCCCCCTACCCCTCACTTCCTCCTCTACCTATCACTCCTCTTCATCACTCTTGCCAGATGCGAGAACGGCTTTACCATTGCGTCCCTCGGCTCCAGGGAGTCTGTGCAGCATCAACCCCCCCTCTTCTCAGCTGACACAGTGCCCTGCCTTGTTAAAAAATGCAGAACATTTTTTCTCAGGCTACACAAGTGGCTGGAAGTGCACACCAGAATCTCTGTGTTATTCCATAATATGACTGGTGTCAAGACATTGCTCTGCAATAGCAGGTTGCCTTGGCTGTTGTAAGTGTTTGTATCTGTTATGCTCAACACAATGGTCCACCACAGTCCTGATGGTGTGGCCAATGTATAACATGCCACGCAAGGGATAATGTAGAAACCCAGCTTACGCAAAAAGAGATCATCCTTTACAAACACTAAATAGGCCCTATCTTAGTTAATAGTTAAAAACCATACTTAACACCATGTTTTTGCAGGATGTGACCGACCAATTCTGTTGGAAATGCTACCTGCATAAGACAAAAAGGTGTAGACTTTGGTGCACTTTGTTCATCATTCACCAATTCAGGGTGGTTTGATAGTGCAACAAGTGTCTGATCTGCCTTCCGCTATAATAGTTATGGTGAAAGGTGACCCTGGGTTGGGCTAACTCAGCTTACAAACTCTCAGGGTCTGAGATAATTATGAAGCATCCTTCAATGCTATGCTGGATGGTGACAGTTGACAGCCTGAAGATACAAATCAGTAAGCCCCAACGTACCATCAGTCTTCCTCCTGACCAACACGTCAAGGAAGGGAAGGTAGCCACCCTTTTTCCTCCTCCATAGTAACCGAATATTCATGTGGGTTGAATTCAGATGTTCTAAAAATCTGTTTAACTTCTAACTTTCATGAGTTCAAACAACAAAAGTATCATGTGATTATCTAAAAAAGCATACAGATTTCAGTATTGCTGACTCCATGGCATGTACTACAAAATCTTCCATTAACAGACTGGCAATAATAGTGAAGTGTATCATATAAAAAGATACTTCACTTTTAAATTATTTTAGCAAGGAAACCAACAACCTGTCAAACTCCTATAGCACAAAACATATATGTAATATCAGTGACTGAAGAACATATGTTGATCATAACTCAGTTTTTTTAAAAACAAGTACTGTGTTAGGAACTGAAACTTCCTGTTCTGGATACTCACTTCTTTTTTATTACTTGTTGGATTGGGATGTAGGTGTTGTCATTCCTCTGTTATATCTTTTTTATAAAAAATATTTTGTTAATGAATAGTGGTGCCTGCAGTTATTGTGGAAACCTATTGCTGCTACCAGGTTAATTTCATTTGAGGATTTTATATTTTTGTGGTAGATATATCAGGAAATTGTGCACACCGTGTTTGGAGCCAAAATGACTGTTTAATCGCATTGCATGTTTTAAGTATTTTATCCTCCATGTGTTAAGCATAGTGTTGGGTTCGTTCTCTTGCCGACTTCCCTCATTTGTTTTTACCAATGACAACGTGACTGCCCTTTACGTTTTTTCCCTTTTTCCGTTTTATTGTTCTGACTTTTCTGAGATGTCCCGTTAGCAGAATGGAGTATATTTGAAACAAGGGACTGATGACCTCGCTGTTTGGTCCCTTAAACCTCAAACAACCAACCAACCATCCATGTGTTAAACTTGCTGATATGTTTTTATGAAATGTTGATTTCGGCGTTGGTGAGCGTACGTGGAATCAGCACCAGTGATCAGAGACTGGTGCTGGCTTTGTTGGCCGGTGGAATCTTCTCTTTTCTTTTACCATAATATCTTTCTTATGTCTTCTTTTATTGCATTTATTTTCATCATTTGAACTTTTAGGCCAAATCAAATTCCATGAAACAGTTCTGTTGTCTTGTTATATCTGGTTGCAATGGCAACACATCATATCTTCTGCTTTGATTTCCTCTCAAAATTCCCAGTTTTTTAGAGACCTTTTCACTGGTCGACACATTCTAATGCTGTGTGACAATAAGGAGCGGTGTGACATTGGATTGCAAGCAAAATTCACACCTCTCTCACATCAGTTGACTTACTTGATCTGCACAGCCGACTTTCCTCTCTGGATAGCCGGCTACATCGATCTCAGAAAACTTCTTATCCAAAGAATACTGCTGATTAACGGAATTTAGCAGTCTCTCTCTCTCTCTCTCTCTCTCTCTCTCTCTCTCTCTCTCTCTCTCTCTCTCCCCTCCCCATAAAATAAATGGATACTCAGAGAACTTTTAGTTTAGTCTTGGTACATTTCAACTTCCAAAAAAAACAAATTCACCACTTCTCATATAAATATTCAAATGTTTGCATGTCAAGAGATTCATCTACCATTAGACTTGATTAAATAATTTACAATAGCATTGTTTTTACAACCACATAATTTACAAACATTTCTTGCTTCTAGCAAGCCCAACGCATGAAGTATAATTAACAATTTTTCAACTGTTCTTTTTTCTCATTACAATAGTCAACAACATAAAACACCATAAGATTCATAAGCATTCCTTGTTCTTCCAATACGACTTCTGTGGCATGAGCGGCAAACACTTACTTCCAACGAGTGCGCGCGCACACGTCGCGCAGTATGTATGTATGTATGTTCTCTCACAGTTATTTTTTAAATATCATGTGTTTGAGATGGTAGAAGGATGAGTGGTTCTAGAATTTATGCGGAAATTCTTTAAGCACTACAGTACGTCACTGGAGCAATGGAAGGTACCTAGCGACTGGAAAAAAGTGCTAATCGTTCCAATTTTCAAGAAGCATCATAAGACAGATGCATGTACTGTGATTATAGGTCCATATGATTAATGTTAATCTGTTGTACACTGCTGGCCACCATAAATGCAACACCAAGAAAGACAAGAGGTAGCACAACAAAATTTATTGTGTAGATAACATGTTGACCAAGTATTCAATGATTACGTTTACAGACGTCTGTGACATGTGGTTCCTGCCAGAATCAGTAGCCAGAGTAGCCGCCATTGTTGGAGATCACCGCTGCCACACGTCTCAGCATTGAGTCAAAGAGACGTTGGATGTGTTCCTGGGGCACAGCAGCCCAAGCAGCTTCCACACGTTGCCAAAGATCATCTGCTATGGCAGCTGGGGATGTAATACGGGTCACTCATTGAGCAACCATGGACCACATGTTTTCTATCGGCGAAAGATCCGGAGAGCGAGCCGGCCAGGGAAGCAATTCAATCTGGTTATTGACGAAGAACCTTTGGACAATGCGTGCCACGTGTGGTCGCACGTTATCCTGTTGAAATATGGCTGTGGCCGAGCCCTGAAGGTAAGGAAGGACAACTGGCTCCAGCACCTCGGATATGTAGCGCTGGCTATTTAAAGTACCGGCAATGCGTACTAGAGGCGTGCGAGAGTAATATCCAATACAGTCCCATACCATAATACCCGGTGCAAGACCAGTGTGGCGGTGCATAATGCTGCTGTCCAGCATCCTCTCTCCACGGTGTCTCCACACTCGAATCCGACCATCGTGGTGCTGCAGATAGGAGCGTGCCTCGTCAGTAAAGACAACGTCATTCCATTCTGCCGTCCACATCCGTCTGTCATCACACCATTGGCGATGGAGACGTCTGTGGTTCTGCGTCAGTGGTAGACGAAGCAATGGACATCTTGCGGACAGACCACTCTGCTGTAAACGGCGTCGAATGGTACGCGCAGACACTGGATGATGCGTTACAGATGCAATGTGCTGTGCTATGGTTCGGGATGTCACTGAGCGATCCGTCACTGCCATGCGCACAATTTGCCTATCAGCACGTGCAGTGGTGCACCGAGGTGAATGCGATCGACCACATCGGTCCGTCGTACCCTCCTGCATCCAACGGTCACATATCCGCATTACAGTTGTTTGGTTTCATCCAACACGACTCGCAATTTCTCTGTATGATAATCCACAATCTCGGTAAGCCACTATCCTTCCTCTGTCGAACTCTGATACTTGATCAAAAGATGTTCACTGTTGTCTACGAGGCATAACTGATCGTCTTGTGAAACAACCACAAGGTAAACACACGTGCCGAACGTACACTCGTTGAAATCGCCAAGCCTTAAATGGCGCTATGAGGTGGTGCCACAGGCGTGCGTGATGTGCGTCTGCGCTGAAATTCTAATCAGTTGCATATCTCATCGCTGCAAACTCATGGTGTAAATTTCACTTGATTCGGATGCTTCCTTCAGGGTGTTGCATTTACGGTGGCCAGGAGCGTAGAAGTGTGGAATATTTTTTATGCTCATGTGTTATAATGTTTTCAGAGAACAAAAATCTTGTCTATGAAAATCAACATGGATTCTGCAAACAGAGATCTTGCGCTACTTACCTCGCTTTGCTCCTCCATGAGATCCATAGCACTGTAGACATAGGTGCACAGGTTGATGGTATGTTTCTAGATTACGGTTTATTGGTAGAATCCTGAAGCGATGCAGTCCTTCAACAAAGGAAATAGCTTACAATACGTTAGTTCGTCCAGTCTTAGAGTATTGTTCATCTGCATGGGACCCTTACTAGTTGGGTCTGATTAAAGAGATTGAGAAGGTCCAAAGAAGAGTGGCAAGATTTGTGACAAGTACATTTAGCCATCGTGAGAGCGTTACAAATCTCATAGAAAGCTTGAAGTGGGACACACTTGCAGATAGACAACGTGCTAAACAGAAGGTCTGCTCACTAAATTCTGAAATCCAACCTTCGCCGAGGATGTAGAGCATATATTATTACCACCAACTTTCAAATCGTGTAACGATCATCATTCAAAGATATGGGAAATAAGAGCTCGTACTGAGGTGTTCAGACAGTTGTTTTTTCCTTCACACGATCTGCGAGTGGAACAGAGGGGGAGAAATATGACTTTGGCGTTCATTGTGCCCTCCACCACACACAGCTTGGTGGCTAGTGGACTATATATTTAGATGTAGACTTAAGGAGGCATTTGACGCCATTTTGCAGAAGAGAGGCTTTTAAAACATAGGCAGTTTCAGATGTTTTTTCTGGAGAATAGTACCTCCAAGTCAGTTGAATTTATAAAAGGGTTTAGAGGTGTGTTACCCTAACATGGGTCAATCAGCAAAAAATCCAATTTGTGACAACTTACATGCAAGGGAATGCTGCCCTTTAGGCTATAGAAACAGCTGAAAGGTGTCAGTTGTGAAGGATTTTAAAGAGCTTTCTTAAACAAATAATAGTCTGCATCCACGCTGGAGTGACTTTGGAAGGAGGTGTAAAATTCTGGGTCCTATAACATGAAACAGGGGTGTTTAACAAAGTATTTAGAGTGATATTAAAAAAAAATGAATACTGAGATGGTCATGTGTCACAGAGATGTTATTAAACTTTTAAAGTCGAAGTACTAGTCCGTATAAAGGAAAAATTAATCCACGCACAGGAGGTGAATATAGAGCAGTTGGTCTGTTCTTAATTTGCTGGATTTAGTGCATGATGAATTAAAGTGCAGCTCTGGCAACGATGTTGGTCAGCAGGCAGCAGTCACAACAATCATGGTAGAGATGCTGAGTGGTGCAGCAATAGTGCGCCAACCTACAGCAGTTCTGTAAATGCAAATGGATCAGCGGCATCTAAATAGTACTCTATATTTCAACAAAAAAGTAGGAATGATCACCAGTTTAACCAGGGATATGCAAATAATCCACTTGGTAATGTTAGTCAGAACTGTCAGAAAACACGTGGTAATATGTGGGGGTATCACAGGATACATAACACTGGATCACCCCGCAACACAAACATAGGGGATAGACAGATGCCTAATCCTGGTGGTAAACCAAAATGGTCACAACCAGACAATCAAAACAGGTCATCACCACAAAACCAATCAGTTAGAATAGTGGAGGTGTCAGAAGGTCACACTCCACTCAGCCCGAGTGGTTTGACAAACAAAATGTGACTGTGCTCGGCTCTCTGGTATATGTCACGAGGTGGTGTGAAGGCAGCAGATGTAATTGCAGCATAGGTATGCTGAGATACGATGATATGGACATTTGTGAAGAGTTATGCAATGACATTGTGCCTGCAGAGAGTAGACAAGGGATTTGTTCCAGGCAGCTGTTAGTGTGATCATGAAGGAGGTTCCCACTGTTATTGTGATACACAGGAGTTATGGTAGATGTTATGGTAGCAATTTTTTCAATAAAATCACTGAGACTCACTGGATATCCACCTTGATGTTGCAGGACTGTGTGATTTTGGGAGGTATTGGCACAAAATTGCCAAATGTGAAATGGCAGGTTCAGGTAAACTGAATACAGGTAATGGAGCAAAGAAATGCACATTACTCATCAAAGGCTTAATTGTGAGCTGCATAATTGGGTTTGAATTTGTGAGAGGAACTGTACCATTGGTCTCTCACATGGTAAATGTATTTTGACAGTTGATGGAGAGGAAATCATTGTAGATCTGTTGAAATTAAAGCACAGCACAACAGATACAGCCAAGGAAACAGGATAAAGATTATACAGAAGGAACTACAGTAAATCAGTGACATGCAGGCACACTGTTTAGGCAAATCAAAATCATAGGCTTATAACATCATTGTGGAATCTAACTGGACCACATTCAGACCATTGTGTACAATCATGATCCCTCAATGCTATACAAGAAGCCAAATTGGCTGATCTGCAAATGAAACACATTAATGTCTTTTATGACAAATCTGGGATCATTAATGGTTAACATTATAATGTGGAGGTAGCTTCCAATGAAATCTGTTTATCTACTTACCGTACGCTGTGGATGAAGCGCCAAGATTTAAAGAAATAGCATAGAAAGATGTGCAGTGGAGGGTGAAAAGAAAAGATTCTTATGATACAAAGTTTAAAAAACACGAGAGATTAACCCATGGGACAACATGCTCCTTAGAACTATTCCAAAACCTTCACTAAGGATGGAGGAGGATAAGAAATGGCAATTGATGTATAATTGTCAATTTAGAGTCTCTCATAGAGGATGTTACCTGATAGCATACCCAGACTTAGAGAAAATAAAAGGTTTATATCCTCATAAAGATCTACGGAGTTATGTACAACCCTGACAAAATTTTATAATTTCTTTATTTTTTATTTGTAATTGTAAATATTTACAAGGATTAGAGATGAAACTTTATAGTGTATATGTCAGAATTTCACATGCCAATGACAACCAAAACACAGATGCATCAATGTGTAAATAAGTTACCAACAATAAATGAGTGTGTTTTCTTGAACACTGTGATTTAAGGTACAAATACTTAAGACATGTGAGGATGATGTTTAGGTAAACCATATTAAGTAATTTATGTTGCAAATAGACTAATGAGTAGATGAACTTTCTGAAATTTAAGGATACATTTCTTGTGTAATTTATTGTAAGAATTTGTCTTACACTTAAAAGTGTAGAGAAGATTATAGATGCAGTGCAAGCAGCACAGTACCCAGAAGTAAAAAGAATATTGGTTGCACTAATTTTGTATTTTACATGCTTAAGAAATGGATTTCTAACTGAGCGAATGTAGTAATATACAGTTGTCACTAATGTGACATGACCTTGTCACTTTGTGAGTATAAAGCAGAAATTGATGAACTGCATCTCAAGACATGGGCTTAAGTTAACGTTTTAAATACTTTCAAAAGAGTAAAATCACAAGGTTGGAATAACAAGAGAGAATTCCAGTAAAGTAGCAAACAAATGTAGATAACTATAAATGAATATATCTAAAAAAAAAAAAAAGAAAAATATGTGACTTACCAAACGAAAGTGCTGGCAGGTTGATAGACACACAAACATACACACAAAATTCAAGCTTTCGCAACCAACGGTTGCTTAATCAGGAAAGAGGGAATTTTTTTTAGGTGGTTGTGTTGCTGCCAAAACACACAATACAACCACCTAAAAGAAAAAAAAAAAAGAAAAAAAACTCCCTCTTTCCTGATGAAGCAACCGTTGGTTGCGAAAGCTTGAATTTTGTGTGTGTTTGTGTTTGTTTGTGTGTCTATCAACCTGCCAGTGCTTTCATTTGGTAAGTCAAATCATCTTTTTTTTTTTTTTTTAGATATCTTTTTCCCACGTGGAATGTTTCCCTCTATTATATTCATAACTATAAATGAACACGTACATAATCTACATAAATAAATGAGGGAGAGGAAATTTTACAACTAGTTAGTGACTTTCTAAGTTTATTTTCATGTCTGTATAATTTAAAATTTCCACAAAAAAATGATGGTCTTCTTTTGGGCTCAAAGATTCAGGGACAAATTACAAATAGGGCAAGCACCTTTGTGTTACTGCAGAAACTTCCTATGTGTGGTTTGTTTTGCTTTTATCATATGCATTAATCCCATAGAAGTAGTGTTTGTTACCTGTGGGAACGAGTAAGGATATTCAAATAGAATTGTAATATAACTGTATGGATAACTATAAGAAAGAAGTTTTGCATCACTTCAGTTCAGAGAGTTCCAGAACCTGTGCAGAAAACTGGAATAGAGATCAACATAAACATCATTTACACCCTTTTTATTGCTCATGAAAACCACAAATTGTATGTTGTACCACCATAACTGGAATAGAGATCAACATAAACATCATTTACACCCTTTTTATTGCTCATGAAAACCACAAATTGTATGTTGTACCACCATACAGCGAGTCCTTCAGAGGTGGTGGTCCAGACTGCTGTACACACTGGTACCTCTAATCCCAGTAGCACATCCTCTTGCATTGATGCATGCCTGTATTCGTCATGGCATACTATCCACATTTTCATCAAGGCAATGTTGGTCCAGATCGTCCCACTCCTCAATGGTGATTCAGCGTACTCCCTCAGAGTAGTTGGTGGGTCACATCATCCATAAACAGCCCTTTTCAATCTATCCCAGGCATTTTTGACAGGGTTCATGTCTGGAGAACATGCTGGCCACTTTAGTCGAGCGATGTTGTTATCCTGAAGGAAGTCATTCACAAGATGTGCTTGATGGGGGTGTGAATTGTCATCCATGAAGACAAATGCCTCACTAATATACTGCTGATATGGTTGCATTATTGGTCAGAGGATGGCATTCACATATCGTATAGCTGTTACGGTGCCTTCAAAGACCACCAGTGGCGTATGTTGGCCCCACATAATGCCACCCCAAAACAGCAGAGAACCATCACCTTGCTGCACTCACTGGACATTGTGTATAAAGGCATTCAGCCTGACTGGGTTGCCTTCAAACATGTCTCCAATGATTGTCTGGTTGAAGGCACATGCGACACTCATCGGTGAAGAGAACATGATGCCAATCCTGAGTGGTCCATTCAGCATGTTGTTGGGCCAATGTGTACCACACTGCATGGTGTTGTGGTTGCAAAGATGGACCTCGCCATGGATGTTCAGAGTGAAGTTGCGCATCATGCAGCCTATTGTGCACAGTTTGAGTCATAACATGACGTCCTGTGGCTGCACAAAAAGCATTATTCAATATGGTGGCATTGCTGTCAGGGTTCCTCCGAGCCATAATGCATAGGTAGTGGTCTTCCACTGCAGTAGTAGCCCTTGGGCGGCCTGAGTGAGGCATGTCATCGACTGTTCCTGTCTCTCTGTATCTCCTCCATGTCCGAACAGCATTGCTTTGGTTTACTCAGAGGTGCCTGGACACTTCCCTTGTTGAGAGCCCTTCCTGGCACAAAGTAACAATGCGCATATGATCGAACTGTGGTATTGGCTTTCTAGGCATGGTTGAGCTGCAGTAAACACAAACTGTGTACCTTCTGCCTGGTGGAATGACTGGAACTGATTGGCTGTCAGACCCCTCTGTCTAATAGGTGCTGCTCGTGCATGGTAGTTTACTTTTTGGACAGGTTTAGTGATGTCTCAGAACAGTCGAAGGGACTGTGTCTGTGATACAATATCCACTGTCAACGCCTATCTTCAGGAGCTCTGGGAACTGGGGTGGTGCAAAACTTTTTTTGATGTGTGTACGATTAAAAGGAGGTTAAAAGTAAAAGTAAGGGACTATGAAAATCAATCTGTGTATATCTGGTCCTTGGTCATATATGAAAGACAAAGAAATAACTGAAACTTCCTGGCAGATTAAAACTGTGTGCCCAACCGAGACTCGAACGCGGGACCTTTGCCTTTCGCGGGCAAGTGCTCTACCATCTGACCTACCGAAGCACGACTCACGCCCGGTACTCACAGCTTTACATCTGCCAGTATCTCGCCTCCTACCTTCCAAACTTTACAGAAGCTCTCCTGCGAACCTTGCAGAACTAGCACTCCTGAAAGAAAGAATACAGTGGAGACATGGCTTAGCCACAGCCTGGGGGATGTATCCAGAATGAGATTTTCACTCTGCAGCGGAGTGTGCGCTGATATGAAACTTCCTGGCAGATTAAAACTGTGTGCCCGACCGAGACTCGAACACGGGACCTTTGCCTTTCACAGGCAAGTGCTCTACCATCTGACGTAAAGCTGTGAGTACCGGGCGTGATTCGTGCTTCGGTAGCTCAGATGGTAGAGCACTTGCCCGCGAAAGGCAAAGGTCCCGCGTTCGAGTGTCGGTCGGGCACACAGTTTTAATCTGCCAGGAAGTTTTATATCAGCGCACACTCCACTGCAGAGTGAAAATCTTATTCTGGAAAGAAATAACTATTCAGATACCAAAATTTCCGTGTAAATATTAATGTCAAAATTATTATGTATTAAAATATATCAGAAAACTTCAAACTTATTGTTAATACAAGTAAAATTTTGATTTATTGGGGATAAAAACAGGGACTGACAACACAAAAAGTGTTTAGAACATCAGGGTCAGAACAGAGGCAGGAAAAAGTCATTGTGAATGTCATAATATGGAGAAGTAATTTGTGTCAATGCACATAGGTCAATTGTGGAGGCTCATGTCAGTGACGTTTGAAAGTTAATGCATGTGCAATGACACAGAGAACTGATGGAAAAATTTGTGAAGTGGTCACCTACTTTTGTGATCTCGAACTGTGTAGTGTAGAGCATATCCAATGGCAGGTTATGCAGTGGATGGACTATTCAAATATAGTAATGCATTTCCCTGATGGCAATGAAGAACACTTTGAGATGTGAACACCATGCACATGAGTAGCAATGCAGTGCAGTTGTGAATGATTCTACAGCCCTCAGTAATCCACAGTGAGAATCAGTTGTCACTTCTGAAATATAAGGACATGACCAGTGCAGTTTTGGACTAAGTGAAAATTATTGGTGAAACCTATCATGCGAGGAAACTTTAAGTGCTTTTGTTGGTGATTTAGAAATGAACACACACTGTACATAAGTGGCACAACATCCCATAATAAATAACACTCTTCAATGTAATAATAAAAATGAAAGAGTATTGGCTTCTAATAATTAAAAATTCATGATGTGAACTGAACCCCACTAACAAATACGGATCAAATAAACAGCAGATACCTAAAACAACCATTCTAAATGTTGCAGGAAAGTTCTTGTAGAATGTAAATGCCTCAAAATTAAAGAAGATCCCTCACTGAAAAGCAGAAGCATTAACTTGATGACAGGCACACACAAAAGAAAGAATTGTGACATATTGTAATGCAAAGAATTGGTGTATTAACACCATTGAGTCTGAGTGTGTGGTAAAACAGATCATATGCTGCAGAAAACTGGTGCTGCTGTACAACTGTTGCTTGTGACCAATCCTGATGAGAGGCTATTTAACCCAATGGGGAAGAGTGACCAAGCATGCTGATGTTAGCAGACCACGACTCTGCAGTACTACCAACTGAGACAGCTGGACAGCTGTCCCATCTCGCCGACATCTCAGCATTCTGTGCACGCATGCCACCCATTGTATAACAATGGTTTCAGCTGTAACATGGAAATTCAATGATAAAATCTTGTTCTGTAAACCATACTCATATAAATATGAATTGAAATCAAAATTGTATTAGACACTTAAATTAAAACATTAACTTTTAATAGCACTGGTAGGTGAAAACAGAAAGACATGGTTCAAAATGTAATAAACTTAATGACCACACTATAAATAAACATTAAATGCCAATGCACTATTTCAAAATATCAAGAAAACCCATGCAAAAGCTAAATTTTTTCTGCCTGGCAAGTGGAGAATTAAAATTATTCTTTGTCTTTTTACAAACCAAGAACTTATTTATTATTATTATTATTATTATTATTATTATTATTCACTTGATGTAAATGCACTCATCATAAAGCTAGATATGGCCAATAGTGCAGCCACTAAGGAGAACAATTTATTGATCCACGTTCAAGTAAACCACAAACATAGAAACAGTACAATAAGCAGTAGAACACAAACTGAGATAGTGCCAGCTGTGTTGTCTTCATATATAGAGAGTTCTGGTAGGCTGTGTGGCAGATGTCAAGTTGTGCACAGTAGTCTTGTAACACACACAAGCAGCCTCTGATGGCTGGCCTGTGCCGCTACCATTGGCAAACTATTTGAAGTGTAGAGTGCCATCGGCCCGGTGTCACAATGCGTATTCAGGTGTTGTGTACATTGCTATAGCACCCCTCCCCTCTTCTGGAAAGGGCACTCCTCTGATGCAGGCATCAGAGCAACTGATGACACTGACACATCCATGGGTGCTGTAGTGGGCACTGCAGATAGTGACGATGGTGGCAGAGGGAGTTTCCAGACCAGAACTGATGATCACGGTCGGAAATGGCAAATCTGCACACACACACACATGCAGCAACTGCCCCCTTCAAAATACCATCAGGAGGGACTGGTGATAAGGATGCTGTCAGCATCTTCATATCTGGGCTGGAACTGGCTGCTCAGATGGGGGTGCTGGGGTTGTCACTGGTGAAGGACCTGAGGGTGTTGGCCCAGACAGCAGCGGAAGCACAGGTGGCAGCAAAGCATCATGGGAAGGGCCAACAGCATGTGTTAAAGTGCTAGGTCCTGGAGGAGAACAGACGACGGTGACATCCACAAGGTGGAAATAGTTTGTAAAGATTCAGAAGCCCTGCCTGGAGGCTGACCATGCTGACAATACCAAACAACCTGGTACAAAACTGAATTGGCAGGGGCAACAGCAACTGTGAACTGGTAGCCCAAATAGGGAACCCCTCCACTGTACATTGCACCTCAACATCTAAATGAAAGCAAAAGAGCTCGTCCTGATCAGAAGTAGGGTCCAGCCCCATTGGAAGCCAGGACAGTGAATCATCATTGTTGGCATGCTGTGCAGAGGCCAAAAATATATTTCATAGTTGTATTGAGACAGGAACAAGGCCCAACACAGGATGCAATGTGCTGCTTTGTCAGGCAATGAAGCAGAAATATTAAACAATGAAACCAAGGATTTTTGGTCTGTATTGAGATGAAATTTAGAGCCATGTGAGAATAAATTAAAGTTCTTGAGGGCATGGATGATAGCAAGTGCATTCTTTAAGCGTTTTAGATGCATAAGATATCAGACATTCAGAACCATACTCATAGCAATGTGCAAGAATGGCCCTGAGCCACACTAAGAGGCATCTGAAACAAAGACCAGGTGGTGACCAGGTTGGAAGGTAGACAATCAAGGAGCAGAATGCAATTTAGATTTCAAAAGCATCAGCAATTGCTCACAGACTGGCCTCACCAAAAAGGAACATCCTTGTGGAGCAATTCATGAAGAGAATGGACCAATGTGACTGTATCCAGAATGAATTTGTGATAGTATGCAATTTTACCTAAAAATGCTTGGAGTTTTTTGATGATGGAAGGGTGAGGCAGAGCTGTGATGGAGGTGACATGATGATGTAAAGGCTTTACACCATCCCGATAAACCTCAAACCCCCAATAGACAATGGATCACTGAAAGAAATGTGACATGGCCAAATTGCACACTAATCCCACAGTACACAAGACTGTGAACAAGGAGCATACATTGTGTAAACACTCTTCCATGGATGCACCAATTATTATGATGTCATCAAGATAGTTAATGTACCACAGAACAGACATTGTCAGTTGTTAAAAAAAAAAAAAAAAAAAAAAAAGAACTGTTGAAAATTTCAGGGGTGCTAGCAACATGTAATGAGAGGTGCTGATATTGATGCAGCCCAAAGGGCATGTTAATCACAAGGAGAACATGTAAATTGGTTCAGATTAATCATTTTTAGAGAAAAACTAGCCCACAGAGAATTAGGCTGATAACTAATCCTGAAGGGGCAAAGGTTAGGTGTCAATAATAGAATTAGCATTAATGTAAACTTTAAAGCCACCACAAAGGTGAAGCCAACCATTTGGTTTTCTAACAGTCATGAAGGGGAGGGGGGGACCACTCACTTGATGTAATAAGCCATATGACCCCCCAGTGATGTCAGCCTGTCTAATTCTGATTTCACCTGATTATGCAAGCCCACTGGAATAGGTCATACATTGAAATAGCTTTGAGGATAATGTCGGCCATAAAGTTAATGAGACAATCTGACCCATTTGAAACAAGAAACAAGAACTCAGAACACACAGAATCCAGGGATCTAGCCAGAAACTAGGTGCATCAGAGTGAACAAATCATCCACTTCTAGAAAGGTCAAGGCATGAACTGCAGATTTATACACATTGGGAGATGTCAATATCCCCAGAATTGGAATGTGCTGCCTGTTGTAACTCACCATATGTTGAGTAACTGGAGACAATGCTGGAGATCCCAATTTCACATAAGTTTGGCACCTCTGTCCACTTGTAGTCAGAGCCCTTTGCCCATCACTTGCACTTCAATAAACTGTTTCTATTATTTATAAGCAATGGAGACACACAATTACCATCCATTTCCATATCTGCTGGAGAGAGCCAGGAACTTAACACAGATGCTGCAAGTCCTGTTCTTGCAGGTCGCCAAGTGCATAGAGCATGTAGCCCTATCATGTTGCATGAAACAGTATGGGTAAGATGGGAGTGGTGGTGGTGGTGGTGGTGGTGGTGGTGGTGGTGGTGGTGGTGGTGGTGGTGGTGGTGCTGGTGCTGCTGTTTGTCATGTCACTGTCCAGTGCAGTGTGGGGGCCATGTTTGTATGGCTGCCACATCATCTTCCTCTCTGAGCCATGACTGATGCCTCATAAAAAGGAGCAAGAGCCACTATAGCAATCTTCCACCAAGCCTCAATTGATCACCAACAGCACAAGGTACCTTGAAAGTGTGAGCAGTATTTAACACTTCAGCCATAGATGGTTTCTCCCACTGTAGTGTGTGCTGGTGCATCTCCTAGTCAGCAGCTGATTGAATGATGTCATGGACCATATAATCAGCATAGGAATCATAATCAACATTGGTAAATGACATTTGTGCCTGAGAGTGTGAAGTTCAGCCTCCCAAGTCATAGGAATGGTGGGCCTGTTTGACAATGATATAACTCTATACATGCTGCAATGGTATGCATGCATTTGTAGTTATAATTTGACAACAATCTACACATTTCATTGAATGAAAGCAACACATGTTCCTGGAGCAGAACTGTTTGGTGCAAATGATGAACTGGAGGAGAAATAAAAGAAAGGAGCAAAGCATTACATATGTTTGCATCAGTGATACCAAATGCAAGGAAGTGTTGCTGCAGCCACTTCTCGTAAGCTTCCCAGTCTTTGGCCCATGATTGTAAAGGGGAAAGGGTGACGGGAATGCTGACGGCATGGGAACCAGTGAAGTTAGTGTGGCTGAAAGTTTGTGATAGCAACTGCAGGATCCTGCTGCTGTTTGAGAAGAGATTTGAGCACTGCCTCCATGAACATAACTGATGGAACAATCAATTAGACCGAGCCCACAGAAGTGAAAACCACACCTGTCACCAATATAATTGTAAAGCAGGACAACAGTTTACTGATCCACATTCAAGGAAACTACAAACATAGGAACAGTAAAATATGGAGAACAACACAATCTGAGAGGGAGAGCCGGCTGCATAGCCTTTGTATAGAGGAGGGCTCTGGTAGGCAGCACAGCAAATGTCATGCAGTGTGAACTAGTCTTTTGACCCACCATAGGTGGTTTCTGGTGGCTGGTCTACTCAGCTGTCATTGGTGGACTACTTGGAGTATAGAATGCTGATGGCCTGGTGCCATGGCCCATATACAGGTGTTGCATAAAGGATTATAGCAGTACTAGTTGTTGAACCCCCCTGCGGGTCCGGGGATTAGAATAGGCCCGAGGTATTCCTGCCTGTCGTAAGAGGCGACTAAAAGGAGTTTCAACCGTTTCGGCCTTCCATGTGATGGTCCCCCTTGGGGTTTGACCTCCATTTTTCAAAATTCTACAGAAGTATGAGCCCTTTGGGGAAGGACACCTTACGTGGTGTACCACTGGTCCTAAGTGCACTAAGACCTTGGCACTCAGCATTGCACCGGCGTTGTAACCATACCCACTATTCCTCAAATTGGGCCTAAACGCCTGATGGGTTGTCCAAGTTACGCCCATTGTGCATCTCCATCTGCACCAGCGATCATGATGGACTTTCCATGGCGCCAGAAATCCAGCACGGTAGCCAGCCCGTTGTGGTGGGGTCGTCATGTACCCTCTAGGTTGTAGCCCCCTGACAACACAGGGATCGTACTGCCGATACCTGAGCTGCACCCTCCCCACGTCGGCCAAGGAGTAGATGCCCGTCTCCTTGGGGCATCAGGACTCCCGGCAATGGTCATCCTGCCAGGTGGCCCTTGCTGCGGCTGGGTGGCGCCCGTGGGGAGAGCCCCTGGTCGGAGTGGGTGGTATCGGGGCGGGCGTTTCGCAGATGAAACGTCAACACGTATCAGGTCGCTCTGCGGCCGAGTCTTTCAAAAGAAAAGGTACCGTTTCTAGTTCTAGTTCTGGTTCTCCTGCCCTTTCCCCCTTGGCCACTCCATGGGAGGAGGGACAGGCCCGCCGGCTTGGGGCGAAGTACTTCCCCCACTATTTGGTCTGTTCTCGAACCGATGGGGGAACATTCGCCACCTCCAAGCCCATGCTCTTTGTTTAGCACATTGAGGACATCTTCGGGGAAATAGAGGCTCTCAGCAAGATGCGTTCAGGGTCCGTTCTTATCAAGACCACCTCCGCCACACAGTCGGCGGCGCTCCAGGCATGCTACCGCCTAGGGGACATCCCAGTATCCATTGTCCCACATCTGGCACTAAATAGAACGCAGGGGGTTATTTTTCATCGTGACCTCCTGCTACAATCTGATGAGGAGCTCAGGGCCAACCTGGAGCGCCGAGGCGTGCATTTCGTCCAGCAAGTCCAGCGCGGCCCCAAAGACCATCGCATCGACACCGGGGCCTTTATCCTCGCCTTCGAGGGGGACGTTCTCCCAGAGAAGGTAAAGGTGATGTGCTACCGGTGTGACGTGCGACCTTACGTCCCGCCTCCTATGCGCTGTTTTAGGTGTTTGCGCTTTGGGCACATGTCGTCACTGTGTGAGGCTGAGCCCCTTTGTGGCGATTGTGGACGTCCTCTTTGTGAGGAACATACATGCACCCCACCACCTCGGTGCATTAATTGTCCTGGCGTCCACTCGCCTAGATCCTCAGACTGCCCCGCATATCAGAAGGAGAAGAAGATACAAGAAATCAAAACTTTGGATCGGTTCTCTTATTCTGAGGCCAGGAAGAAGTATGACCGCCTCCATCCCGTGCCATTGACCACTTCGTTTGCCTCAGTTGTGTCCACTCCTTCCGCGGTATCCTCACCCCTATCCTGTCCCCCCTCCGCCTCCTCCGCCCATCAGGGGGCTCTGCCTCCGCCTCCCAAATCCCTCCCTTCCAAATCCTCCTCCCCCGTGGCCCCCACCCCCTCTGCCCCCAGGGGCCACCCTTCCTCCTCCTCCTGCCCCCACGCCACTTGAGAAGCGATCCTCTTCTCAGGTGTCCATCGGGGAAACGTTCCGGACCCCAGATTCCGAGGTCCGGCGTTCCAAAACGGACCCCGCGCGTGAGGACCTTCTTCGGGTCCAGCCCACCATCCCTGTGCCTCCTCGGCCTTCCAAGAAGTAGTTTCTATCCCCTTCTCCACCCCGGCGCGTTTCGTCTGACGCTCCATCCGTGAGTCGCTGCTCCCGGCCGTCCTCAGTTTCGCCGGGACGCTCTGCTGCCAGGTGCTCAGCTGGCCTTTCGTCGGCAAATGATGCTGCCCCTCCTACACAACCAGGGACAGCGGCCGCAGCTGGCGACGAGTTGATGGAACCGGATCCGCCTCCCGTCAGTTGTAGCGTTGTTCCCTCGCAACCTGGCCCTCCATGGCCGTCGAGGTGACCAGCTCTTCCCCCGTCTCGTTCCCCCAACTTTTTGACTAGCGATGGCATTGTTTCATTGGAACATAAGAGGTATTCGATCTAATCGGGAGGAATTACAACTGCTCCTCCGCCTGCACTGTCCGCTCATCCTTGGTCTCCAGGAAACCATGTTGCGCCCGACTGACCGTATTGCCTTTACCCACTATACCTCGGAGCGGTATGACCTCACCCCTGTGGACGGTGTCCCAGCTCATGGTGGGGTCATGTTGCTCGTTCGGGACGATGTCTATTACCATCCCATCCCATTGACCACCCCACTCCAAGCAATAGCTGTCCGCATTACTCTTTCTGCTTTTACTTTTTCAGTTTGTACCATCTACACTAAACCATCATCTGCTGTTAGTCGGGCTGACATGATGCACCTGATCGTTCAGCTTCCCCCGCCGTTTTTATTGTTTGGTGACTTCAATGCCCATCATCCCCTTTGGGGCTCTCCTGCATCCTGTCAAAGAGGCTCACTCTTGGTGGATGTCTTCAACCATCTCAATCTTGTCTGCCTCAATACTGGCGCCCCGACTTTCCTCTTGGACTCTACTCATACCTATTCCCACTTGGACCTCTCGATCTGTTCTACCACTCTTGCCCGTCGGTTCGAGTGGTATGTCCTTTCCGACACCTATTCGAGCAACCACTTCCCCTGTGTCGTTCGTCTCCTGCACCACACCCCATCCCCACGTCCTTTGAGCTGGAACATACTGAAAGCTGACTGGGGACTTTACTCCTCCCTGGCGACCTTTCCGGACCACGATTTTCCCAGTTGTGACAGTCAGGTCGAATACCTCACGGCTGTTATCATCAATGCTGCCGAACGTTCCATTCCTTGTCCTACTTCTTCTTCACGTCGCGTTTCCATCCCCTGGTGGAACAAGGCTTGTAGGGACGCTATCCGTGCTCGACGACGTGCTTTACGCACCTTTCGCCACCATCCTACGTTGGCGAATTGTATTGAATACAAACGACTCCGAGCGCATTGCCGTAGATTCATCAAAGACAGCAAAAAAGCTTGTTGGGCCTCTTTCACCAGCTCCTTTAACAGTTTTACTCCCTCTTCCGTCATTTGGGGTAGCCTGCGCCGGCTGTCGGGCATTAAGGCCCACTCCTCGGTACCTGGCCTGACCTCAGGTAATGAGGTCCTTGTTGATCCTGTGGCTGTCTCCAACGCCTTTCGCCGCTTTTTCGCGGAGGTTTCAAGCTCCGCCCATTACCATCCTGCCTTCCTTCCCAGGAAAGAGGCAGAAGAGGCTCGGCGACCTTCCTTCCACTCGCTGAATCTGGAAACTTATAATGCCCCCTTTACTATGCGAGAACTCGAACGTGCGCTTGCACTGTCCCGGTCCTCTGCTCCGGGGCCAGATGCCATTCACGTTCAGATGCTGGCACACCTTTCTCCGGCGGGCAAAAGCTTCCTTCTTCGTACCTACAATCGCGTCTGGACCGAAGGTCAAGTCCCCATGCGTTGGCGTGACGCCGTTGTTGTTCCTATACCCAAACCCGGGAAGGATAGACACCTTCCTTCTAGTTACCGCCCCATTTCTCTTACAAGCTGTGTCTGTAAGGTGATGGAGCGCATGGTTAATGCTCGATTAGTCTGGATTCTTGAATCTCGACGGCTACTTACTAATGTCCAATGCGGCTTTCGTCGCCGCCGCTCCGCTGTTGACCACCTTGTGACCTTGTCGACATTCATCATGAACAACTTTTTGCGAAGGTGCCAAACGGTAGCCGTGTTCTTCGACTTGGAGAAGGCTTATGATACCTGTTGGAGAGGAGGTATCCTCCGCACTATGCACAGGTGGGGCCTACGCGGTCGCCTGCCCCTTTTTATTGATTCCTTTTTAACGGATCGAAAGTTTAGGGTACGTGTGGGTTCCGTATTGTCTGACGTCTTCCTCCAGGAGAACGGAGTGCCTCAGGGCTCCGTCTTGAGCGTAGCCCTTTTTGCCATCACGATCAACCCAATTATGGATTGCATTCCACCTAATGTCTCAGGCTCTCTCTTTGTCGATGACTTCGCGATCTACTGCAGTGCCCAGAGAACATGCCTGCTGGAGCGCTGCCTTCAGTGTTGTCTAGACAGCCTCTACTCATGGAGCGTGGCAAATTGCTTCCAGTTCTCTGAAGAGAAGACGGTTTGTATCAACTTTTGGCGATATAAAGCGTTCCTTCTGCCATCCTTACATCTCGGTCCCGTTGTTCTCCCATTCGTGGACACAACTAAGTTTCTAGGGCTCACGTTGGACAGGAAACTGTGTTGGTCTCCACATGTCTCTTATTTGGTGGCCCGTTGTACACGTTCCCTTAATGTCCTCAGAGTTCTTAGCGGTTCATCTTGGGGAGCGGATCGCACTGTCCTTCTTCGCTTGTATCGGTCCATAGTCAGATCGAAGCTGGATTATGGGAGCTTCGTCTACTCGTCCGCTCGGCCATCCCTCTTACGCCGGCTCAACTCCATCCACCATCGGGGGATATGTCTTGCGACCGGAGCCTTCTACACTAGTCCTGTCGAGAGTCTTTATGCTGAAGCTGCCGAGTTACCATTGACCTACCGGCGCGACGTACTGCTGTGTCGGTATGCCTGCCGGCTGTTGTCTATGCCTGACCACCCCTCTTAGGAGTCCTTCTTCGCCGATTCTCTCGACCGTCAGTACGGGTTGTATGTGTCTGCCCTGCTGCCCCCCGGAGTCCGCTTCAGTCGCCTGCTTCGACAATTGGATTTTGCCCTCCCTACCACCTACAAAGAGGGTGAGAGCCCGACACCACCTTGGCTCCAGGCTCCGGTTCACATTTACCTCGACCTCAGCTCACTCCCGAAGGAGGGTACTCCGGCTGCAGTGTATTGCTCACGGTTTGTCGAACTTTGTGCTCGACTTGCCGGTCACACCTTTATTTACACCGATGACTCCGAAACTGATGATGGTGTCGGCTGTGCCTTTGTCGTCGGGGCCGCCACCTTTAAATACCGGCTCCTCGACCAATGTTCCAGCTTTACGGCCGAGCTTTTTGCTCTCCATCAGGCCATTCAGTATGCCCGCCGCCACCGCCATTCATCGTATGTACTCTGCTCTGACTCACTCAGTGCTCTTCAGAGCCTTGGAGCTCCCTATCCGGTCCATCCCTTGATTCAACGGATACAGCAGTCCCTCCATTCTTTCGCTGATAATGGTGGTTCTGTCAACTTTCTGTGGGTTCCTGGACATGTAGGAGTGCCTGGGAATGAGGCTGCGGATGCTGCAGCCAAGGCTGCAGTCCTCCTGCCTCGGCCAGCCTCCCATTGTGTCCCGTCATCTGACGTTCATGGGGATGTATGTAAGAGGCTTGTGTCGTTGTGGTGGGATGCTTGGTCATCCCTCCAAGGAAACAAGCTCCGGGCAGTAAAACCGCTCCCAACTGCTTGGACAACATCCTCCCAACCATCTCGGCGCGAGGAGGTCCTTCTGACCAGGTTGCGGATTGGGCATTGCCGGTTTAGCCACCGCTACCTGCTCTCCGGTGACCCAGCCCCGCAGTGCCCTTGTGGTCAGGCATTAACAGTGCACCATATTTTATTGTCATGTCCCCGTTTTAGTCAATTTCGTGTTGTCCTGTCCCTGCCATCTACTTTACCGGATGTTTTAGCTGATGACGCTCGAGCAGCTGCTCGTATTCTGCGTTTTATAACTTTAACTGGCTTGTCCAAGGACATTTAACCTTTTTACTTATTTTATCTGCATCTTTGTCAGGTCCTTCTGGTGTCCCCCCCATCCCCTTGAATTTTACCAGAGTCCATGTGCTCTCACAACAGTGACTGGGCGCTAATGACCTCAGCAGTTGAGCGCCCTTAAACCCCCCCAAAAAAAAAAAAAAAAAAAAAAAAAATAGTTGTTGAAAACATTGTAATCAAAAGGTATTGAAAATAAGGAAGTAGTTTGAAGGATCAGATTGGGGTTTTAAGGTCTGATTTTCCTCAATCCCACACCAAGATGGGTCAACAAGCCAAAATATCTGCCCAGGCTACCATAAAAATGATTCCAGACTTCCCAAGTGGTGGTGATGGTTAGTGTTTAACGTCCCGTCGACAACGAGGTCATTAGAGACGGAGCACAAGCTCGGGTTAGGGAAGGATTGGGAAGGAAATCGGCCGTGCCCTTTCAAAGGAACCATCCCGGCATTTGCCTGAAACGATTTAGGGGAATCATGGAAAACCTAAATCAGGATGGCCGGAGACGGGATTGAACCGTCGTCCTCCCGTTTGCGAGTCCAGTGTGCTAACCACTGCGCCACCTCGCTCGGTACTTCCCAAGTAAATCAATAAATGTTCAGATCTTTTGCACAGAAAGTCCTATTTTGTTAATTGGGGAAATGTGTGAACAAAAGACTGTGTAAATATGTCAAGTGGACATATCCCATTTCCATTTAGTTGATTTCAACTGAATCCTGGAAGTGAAGTGTTGTTAAATTGCAACTTCCAGAATTCAGGGGGCTAGTGAAACATATCCTATAAAAAGCTTTTTTCTTACTTTGACACAGAAACCATCAACCTGTAAGAAACTACATCACAAAACGTATATGTAGTATCAATGATTGAAGAATGGATGTTAATTGTAAGTCACAAACAATATGCATAACATGTAATAAGTAACATCTGCATTGCATTCATCTTTTTTACTTAGAAATAAATGACATATTAGGAAGCTGAGGTTTCTTCTTCTGGCTACTCACCTTTGTTCTGTCACTTGATGGATTAAGAGGCAGGTGTTGTCATTTCTGTGTAGTATCTAATAATTTTAATGTTGAGTAGTGGTATCTGCAGTTATTGCAGAAAACTATTGCTACTATGAGATTAATTTTATTTGATCTTATATTTTTCAGGCAGATATATCAGGAAATTTTGTCACATTGTTTGAAGGCAGGCTGACCAATTGTTTATCACGTCATGTTGTTAAAGTGTTTTGTTCTCCACAGGTCGAACCTGTGGATCTATCTTATGATGTCTAAATTAATATTCATTACCACATTTTACACAGAGGTCAGGATAATATTTTAAGTCAATGAGCCTCCAAACAATAATGATGCTGAATAGCCACCAGGGTCTGATACTTCAAAAGATCATGTGCGATGGCATACAAACTTAAATGAGGGCAATTCCATACAGTAGAAAGTTTGATTGTATCTTGATGTGTGTAATATTACTATTTACTAACCACATTGTGCTATCGCATTTGTAGTGTGTCTTTCCCAAGGCAAACCTTTATTCATCCATTGCATATTTTTATTGAAATTTAAATGTCTCTCTCCTATATCTGCTAGAAAGGAAAGATACATCACAGTAGGTGCAAAGGGTTCCCCATCACTGTTCTAGCTGGCTTTCATAGAACTGGTCATTGAATAACTACTGCTTGTTGGAGATAAGGGATCTTCTAAACTGTTCGTTGGAGCACCAATGCTACTGACAATAGACCTCACCTTTCCTTGTGGGTGTTTTGAAGGCCATACAATCTGCGAAGGGAAGTAAGAGGGGCGCGGGGGCAGAAGAGACAAAGCACAATAAGGTTTAAGACTCTTGATAGTCTCTTGTGGCAAAATACTTTTCTTCAGAATGTTGTCAATCTTCATCTCTTGGTTTGCATAAGGCAGATGTAATGCTCTGAAGTTATGGCATCTGACACATTGGTCAGAGCTGCACGGTCATGGAGGAATAGTTTATCACACTTGCTTACAACAGACAAGCAAATCAGTTGCTGTGAAATATTGCCTTGGCACTGGCCATGTTGTGCAACATAACTGAGTTATTGGCACACTTCCAGCTATTGGAATGGTGTTATTAAGGAAACAACTAACATTAAATTAACATGTGATCTTTTGAGGGCTACTCAAAAAGTATTCAGCTTTTATATATAAAATCAATTTTTATTCAGACACAATTGTTTGACATTAGTCACCCTCAAAGTAGTCTCTTTCAACTTCTACACATCTCTCCCAAAGCTGCAGCCACTGCCGGGGGCATTGCTGGAAATTCTCTTTTGGTACAATGTGCAGCTGCTCCATGAAATTCTGCATAAGGTCTTCCCAGATCTGAAATCTGGTCCCTTTCAGAGTCTCTTTCCGTTGAGGGAAAATCCAGAAGTCAGTCAGTGCTAGGTCAGGGGAATAGGAAGGCTGACAAACCACAGCTGAGTTGTTTGGTCAAAAAAACTCTGGTAAAGATGAGCAGATGCATTATCTCAGTGAAGGTGCAAACTGCCTGCTGCCCACAAGTCCAGCTGTTTGTGGTGCACTGCTTATGAAGGTGACACAGAACCTGTTGGTAGAACTCCTTATGACAGTAGTAACTTCTGGGCCATACTTATGATGGGCCACACTGTTGGAGTAACACAGTCAGCATGACTCCCATTGCTGCGGACCTGCTTCCCTTTTTTGGGTCTCGGGGTTGGTGGATGCCTTCATTGCGACAACTGTAACACTGTTTCTTGGTCATACCCATAAATCAAAGAGTCAGCACCAGTGATAATTGTGTTAATAAAGTTGGAATTACTGTTCACAGTATCCAGCATGTCTTGTGCAATCTGCTGATTTGTTAGCAACTTTGGTACAAATTTTGCTAATATCCTCCAGAGGTCCAAATGTTCTGTTAAAATGGATCGAATGGTCCAATACTAATTTTAACCTGATCTGCATATTATCTGATCATAATTAAACTATTCTGGATCACCAGGATCCTTAAGTGATCAGTAACGACCTACCTCATTTGTGTGTTGAGGGTCTATCTGAATGTGATTTTCTTTTGACTGATGAGTGGCCACCTTTGAAGCAGTTTTACCAGTTATGTATGTATGTGGTACTGATTCCTTTTCCCTAAAATATTTGTCGAAACTTGCAGTATGTTCCAGCTTGGGGATTGTCAAGCTTAAAACAAAACTTGATGCAATAACATTCTTCCTCTTTTTCTGTCATTTTGCCCACAACACAAAATCTGATTATTACCACTTACACATGTTCACTTGGAAATGGATAGCCAGCAACTGACTGTTTTTGCAACCATGGAAAGAATTGTGCTTGCCCACTGCATAGGCCTACAAACATAGAGAGCACACATGTCTTGATGCCATTGTTGGTTTCAACAATAAAAAAATAATACAATATTGCAGTGTCTGTGTTGTTCTGATTATGATGCAAAGTTCCTTTGGACATGCGAGCACATCAAAAGGAACAGGTACTGTGGCGACTACAGCTGTTATGGAATACACTAATTGTATTCACAATAGCAAATAAGGATTACCATCAGCTGTAGAATGGCATAACAATAATGCCAGACCAGGACACGAACCCGGACTTCCTGCTTGTAGCGAGTGGTCACCTTACCATTTGGCTATCCTTGCACGACTCATTGCTAGACCCAAACTTCCATAAGTCCCTGTCTGGCATGAATTTTCATTGTCTTCATTCCATTCTAAAGCTGATGGTAGCCCTTATTAGTATTTGCGAATACATTGAATGCATAAAAAATAAGGTCAGATACTTTTTGAACAGCCCTTGTTATAGATACAGAGGTTTCTGCTTGAAATACTGCAGTCTTTCTGGTCAAACAGAAGGATGTAGTTAATACTACTTGCTCACCCATTGACAATTAATATTCACTATCGATAACTTCTGATGCTGATCGTATTTGGTTGTGTGATTTCTGTGATGTGCATGTAACACACACACACACACACACACACACACACACACACACACACACACACACACACACACACACAGGGTGTGAAATATTGTTGGTCGCCTAAGACCTCAGTCAGCTACAGTCCTGTATTTTTGAACATATGTAGCTTCAACATGGGCACTTTTCTGATTTAAGGTTTGGAATTTTTTTTAGAGGAATAAAAGTATTATAAACTGAATATAAAACTTTTAAAGAAAAGTAAAATACTGTTTAAAATAAAACACATGGATTTTTGCCAGCCACTGTTTGAGTGTAGGTGTAAGATGTCTAAGATATGGATTTTAAGATGTAAGATGGTTCACTGGTTTGTATTTGAGAGAGTAGCAGTTAAAATCTTTGGTTTTCTGTGATCTGTAAAACACTTAAGACAAATGACATGATTATTCCTATGAAAGGGCACAGCTTATTTTGTTTCCCTACATGATAGTACTTTTTTCCCCCTGTAATCATCTTGACATTAATGGAACAAAAATCTCTCATCTTCTTTCCTTTGGTTTAGAGACCTAAAGGTTTTTTCTCACTCTGTGTTTATGATGTACATATCTTACATATATTCTAGGATTATTTGTAAGAAACATTATTCAGATATAAGTACAGTAAGATGTGGAGGAAATTTAGTGTTATTTCTCTGATGAAGATACTACTTGCTGACACCACAGCATGGATTTAGTATTGATTAAAAGTAAATTAACATCTGTAATTGTGCAGAAATGATATTATACACTAAAAATTATCTTAAGTGATGCTAACCTTATCTTTGTACAATAATGTTTAAAGTTTTTGCTGGAAGTTGTAAATTAAATATTAATTTGGTATTTGAGGTTATGGTTAATGTCTTAGTTATATCACTTGTGTTAAAAATGTCATAAATACAATTTGCCATTTTGTATGAAGAGTTTTTGTAAATTTTATCAATGATTTAAATTTGTATGTAACAAGACAATAAAATTCTAATTCTGATGCACTGCAAAGACATGACATGCTTGAAAGAATAGAGGTTAATTGCACTTTCGTGAAAAATATTACTGCTGGGTACACATTACATTGTGCTGAGAATAAGTGCACAAAAATATTAACAAACTGGCTGCTTATTTCTATTTTAGAGTTCAGATCAAAGTTAAAGAATGCAAGTCTACGCACTGTCATCCTCATACTTGCTGGACTTGGTCTCCGCAAGTATATTCCAACTTTTATTGAACATAACATTGATGTAAACAAGTTCAATCAGCTGACTGAGGATGACCTTCGTGATCTGGGTTTGACGTAAGTATCATGTGTTCTAAAAATGGTTGTTTCTCTGAGACTTTAATGTTTCTCTCCAACTCTTTGTATATTCTGCTATTCCTAATTATTTGGTACATTTTCATGATAATTTAGTGTGTGCAGAAATGTGAACGATTGTTCAGTAAGTCACTTTTTGGAAGAAAACAAGAATGTTCTTTGTACATTACTCATAAAATTTCGGAAAAAATACTTCAGTGACGTCAAATGTACATACACAATAACTGTTTGCAATATTATTATGAGGATTATTAATGCTGCCAAAAAGAGACTGAATTAAACATTCAGCCAGAAACTACTGTAGTAGATCCATCAAATGATTCACTTAAGTCTCATTATTGCCTATTAGTTAAAATTTCAGTGAAGAGTTACAGTTATCACTAAACAAAAATGGTCAGTTATATCTCCAAACTGTTGTGTGTATCTGCCTCATATGTCGGCTGCAGGTGAATGACTTACCTTGTTATTGATTTTTGTTTTCCACACTGAATTATCAATATATTATGTTACATAGATAAGTTATTTTGCTCATTTTTTACCATCCCTTAAGTTGTGGCACTTATTTAGTATACTTCATTCACCTAATTCTCTATTCTTGGATGGGTCTTTTACTCAGTTTAGATTCAACTATGACTGCTCGTTCACAATCCTGCCTACATACACTGTCTGACAAGGAAAAAAAGTGAAGCACCCAGGAGAGGAAGAGAGAACAAAATGGGGCCTCACAGGTTGACAGTGTACAGAGTGTTAATTCAATGATTAAAATATCAAATTAGATTTACAAAGAACATGCCAGTTTAAAAGTGTTATCTTACACCTCTCTGGTCTAAATGCATGACTGATCCTGCATATTCACAGAGGGACAGAATTGATGTCTGTCCAAGGTAGTCAACACATGTTCTATTGGGGACAGATCTGGGGATTTTGCTGGCCATGGAAGTAACTCAGTACTATACAGGCTGTAAAGGCAAATGTCATGTGTGGTAAAGAGCATTGTCCTGTTGAAAAATGGCACCACATTCTACTTTGAAAGAAGGCTATTCAGAACATAACAGAAACCAGAAATATCTAGGGGTTACACTTGATAGAACACTCAGTTACAAAAGACATATACACTGAAGAGCCAAGAAACTGGTACAGCAGCCTAATATCGTGCAGGGCCCCTGCGAGTACACAGAAGTGCTGCAGCACAATGTGGTATGGATTCAACTAATGTCTGAAGTAGTGCTGGAGGGAATTGACACCATGAATCCTGCAGGGCTCTCCATAAATAAGCAAGATTACGAGAGGGTGGAGATCTCTTCTGAACAGCACATTGCAAGCATCCAAGATATGTTCAATAATGTTCATGTCTGGGGAGCTTCCTGGCCAGTGTAAGTGTTCAAACTGAGAAGAGTGTTTCTGGAGCCACTCTGTAGCGTTTGTGGATGTGTGGGGTGTTGGATTGTCCTGCTTGAATTGCCCTAGTCCATCGGAATGCACATTGGACATGAATGGATGCAGGCGATCAGACAGGATGATTACGTACATGTCACCTGTCAGTTGTATTCCTGCTGACATGCAGGCTGTCTCTGTACCTGTATACATTCATCTGATTGATACAATTTGAAATGAGACTTGTCTGGCTGGGCAACAAGTTTCCAGTAATCAACAGTCCAATGTCAGTGTTGATGGGCCCAGGCGAGGTGTAAAACTTTGTGTCGTGCAGTCATCACGGGTACACGAGTAGGCCTTCAGCTCCAAAATCCCATATCGATGATGTTTTGTTGAATGGTTTGCATACTGACACTTGTTGATGGCACAGCATTGAAATCTGCAGCAATTTGCGGAAGGGTTGCATTTCTGTCACATTGAGTGATTCTCTTTAGCCATCATTATTCCCGTTCTTGCAGGATCTTTTTCCAGCTGCAGTGAAGTTGGAGACTTGATGTTTTACCAGATTCCTGATATTCACAATACTCTTGTGAAAGTGTCTTACAGGAAAATACCCACTACATCATTACCTCGGAAATACTGTGTCCCATCGTTCGTGCGCTGACTATAAAACCACATTTAAACTCACTTAAATCTTTATAACCAGCCATTGTAGAAGCAGTAACCAATATAACATCTGTGCCGACACTTGTTGTCTTGTATAGGCATTGTCGACCGCAGCGCCATATTCTTCCAGTTTACATATCTCTGTATTTGAAAATGTATCCCTATACCAGTTTCTTTGGTGCTTCAGTGTATTACGAACTGCTGCTAAAATCAAAACCTGATATGACATTCTTCAGAAACTCTGCGGCACATCATTGGGGTACTCTGCATTGATACTCCATACATTAGGTCTGAAATTGGATTACACAGTTGTGGGATACTTCTCACTGGGTTGGATGAATAGTACTCTCTCCATTCCTGACACACCACTTAATCATACAATGCATCTTATAACTGGTGCAATCACACCTGCACTACTTTCTGGCTACCTATACTTAGCCACATACCATATCCATCTCTGTGGCAAGAGTACAAAAACTACAGAAAAATCCCTCCTCCCCAGAGGTCCACAACTCTTTTATGGATACGTTTGCGGCGAGTATGGGGACCCGAACTAGTGTGGCTCTTTCCTTTCTGGGCTACATACCTTCCTTTTCCACATTCTTCCCCTTTCTCCCTCTTTGGGAGTATGTTTTGTGCCTACGTCCAGAGACGGACGTTTGTAATTGTAAGATATAGTCTCTCTTCTTTCCTCTCTATGCTGGAAAGTCTCTGTCCTCCCTTTGTCCTTCTCTTTTTCTTACCTCTTCTCTTTACCCTCTTCTCTTTACCCTCTTCTCTTTACCCTCTTCTCTTTACCCTCTTCTCTTTACCCTCTTCTCTTTACCCTCTTCTCTTTACCCTCTTCTCTTTACCCTCTTCTCTTTACCCTCTTCTCTTTACCCTCTTCTCTTTACCCTCTTCTCTTTACCCTCTTCTCTTTACCCTCTTCTCTTTACCCTCTTCTCTTTACCCTCTTCTCTTTACCCTCTTCTCTTTACCCTCTTCTCTTTACCCTCTTCTCTTTACCCTCTTCTCTTTACCCTCTTCTCTTTACCCTCTTCTCTTTACCCTCTTCTCTTTACCCTCTTCTCCACTGCAGCATTTGAGACCTCTCTTCTTTCCTTTTCTCTGTTCCTCCTTTTCTCTTTCTCTCCTCCCTGAGCGTGTCTGAAGGCCGACCCACGCATTCCCACACGTAGCCGGTGACAGGGTAGCGTGTAATTCCCCGCCCTGGGTAGGCAGGTAGGACACATACGTACCCCCTGGTAACGGCCAGTCCCAGGGGGGGTGATTACCCAAGCTGGTACCTTCCGAACTTGCTGATTGGTCCCTCCATCCATTTCTCGGGATGTGTGACCTGAGGTGTGAACAGTCCCCTGAGGCAAGAGTGCCCTCAAAGAGGGCTCCCACAAGGAAGGAGTGCACCATCGGAGACGCCAGTAATCATGGGGGATACTTTCACAATGGTTTCCTCTACATCTACAGTTTCTGCTCACAAGCAAAAGTTAGAGGAGTCTCATCCACGGACAATTCTTCCATCAGTGCCACTGTTCCTTGTTGTCTCTCGGTCAGACAAAGTTCAAGAATTCTCCACAGTCAACCCTTTCATTATTCAGAAAGGTGTCGACGCAATTGCAGGTCCTGTAAAGTCTTGTCCTCAATTACAAAATGGCACCTTGTTGTTAGAAACCGTCGGTGCCCTCCAGGTACAAAAATTGCTGCGAACTCCATTGCTACACAGCTGGGTGGAAGCACACTGCACTTCAAATTCATCAAGTGGGGTGGTTTATACATGCTCACTCGATGGATTGTCCAATGAGGAAATTCAAAACTACCTGTCTGACCAGGGCATAACAGCTGTACATAGTCATGAATTCACAAGGACTTGGTACCAACCCATACTATCTTCTTGACATTTGACAGAGTTCAGTTTCTATTGAACATTAAAGTGGGCTATGAGGTAATTTCAGTTCGCCCTTACGTCCCCAGCCCTATGCGTTGCTATCAGTGTCAGTGGTTTAATCATACCAGCCAGTCATATTCCAATCTGGCCAAATGCATTACATGTGGCAAGGATGTCCATGAGGGTGCTTGTCCACCTACAACCCCTCATTACAACTGTATGGGTGACCACGCTGCTTCCTCTAGAGATTGCCCAATTTTCAAAGATGAATGACTTATTCAGGAAATCAGAGTGAAAGAAAAGGTTTCTACATTTGCTGCTCATAAGTTATTTGCCAGTAAAAAGCCCACTGCACCCCCAGCACGTAAATATAGCACTGTCCTTGCATCTCCTGGGCCTACTAAGGAGGCAGCCACGCAGATTTGTGATCTCACCTTTAGTGCCACAGTAGCCCGATCTCTGGGCTCACTGTCATGCATGATACCTTACTGGACCCAGTCGCAATTTCTAACTCATTGGGTCAACACTTTGCTGACATTTCGAGCTCTTCACATTACCTGCCAGCCTTTCTCCCAAAGAAACATGCAGTGGAAGTATGACCTCTTGCTTTCTCCTCTCAAAATAGCGAAAGCTATAATACTGTTTCCTCCATGCGGGAACGTCAACATGCACTCTCTTCTTCTCGCTCTTCCTCCCCAGGATGGTGTCCACATCCAACAGTTGTTGTATTTATCATACCATAGTCTGTGTTACCCCCCTTCGACTTTATAATCGAATATGGACCACAAGTACCTCCTTTCCCAAAAGGTGGGGGGAAGCTATCGTCGTATCTGTTCTGAAACCTGGAAAGGACAAACATCTCCCCTCTAGCTATCGCCCAATATCTCTCATGAGTAGTGTAAGTAAGGTTTTGGAACATATGGTGAATTACCGTTTAGCCTGGTGGTTGGAGTCCCAAAGCCTTTTAACACTTGCCCAATGCAGTTTCCGAAAGCATCGTTCTGCAGTTGACCATCTTGTTGCTCTCTCCACTTATATCATGAACAATTTTATCAGGAAACGCCAAACGGTAGCAATATTTTTTGATCTGGAGAGAGCGTAAGATACCTGTTGTAGGACAGGCATCCTCCGCACCCTGTTCTCTTGGGGCTTTAAAGGTCAGCTCCCCCTTTTTATTTGTGAATTTGTCAGAGCGCACATTTAAAGTACGGGTGAACACTACTCTCTCCCGTACTTTCTCCCAAGAAAACAAGGTGCCCCAGGGCTCCATGCTTAGGTGTTATACCACTTGCCATTGCCATAAATCCAATTATGGATTGTCTCCTTCTCAATGTCTCAGGCTCCCTCTTTGTCAACAATTTTGCGATCTACTGCAGCTCTCAACAGACCAGCCTTCTTGAATGACGTCTTCAAGGATGTCTTGATTGCCTCCACTCTTGGAGCACCGAAACCGGTTTCCGCTTTTCTCCCAGTAAGATCATCTGTGTAAATTTTTAGCATTGTATGGAGTTTTTGCCGCCTTCCCTACATCTAGGCCCTGTCGACCTTCTGTTCATGGATGTCTCTAAATTCTTGGGACTTACGTTTGACAGAAAACTGTGCTTGTCCTCCCATGTTTCCTATCTCTCAGCTCACTGTCTGTGATCTGTCAACACCCTCTGTGTTCTGAATGGTATCTCCTGGGGAGTGGACGGAGTGGTCCTCCTCTGCCTATATTGTGCCTTAGTGCACTCGAAATTGGACTATGGAAGCATAGTTTACTCGTCTGCTGGGCCGTCTATTCTTTGGCGTCTCGACTCTGTCCACCACGGTGGATTGTGTTTAGTGTCTGGAGCTTTTTACACCAGCCCTGTGGAAAGCCTTTATGCTGAGACTGCTGAACCTCTGCTGTCCAATCGGTGAACTGTCCTGAGTCGTTAAGCTAGCCATCTGTCTTCCATGCCTGCTAATCGGGCCCATGACCTTTTTTTTTGATGCCTCCTTGGATTTAGGGTATGCAAGCCGCCCTTCCTCTCTGCTACTACCGGGAGGCCGCTTCTGTCAACTGCTACGTTCTCTTTCCTTCCACTTTCTTGACAACTGGGGGCACAGCACCACCTCGGTTTCACCCCTGGACCTGCCTGCTCTGTGACCTTTGTCAGCTTCCCAAGGATGGTACCCCTTCTCTCATTTATCATCAGGCATTTGCTGCTCTATGCGCACAAATGAAGGATGCCACATTTATTTACACTGATGGCTCAAAAACATCATTTGGTGTTGGGAGTGCATATATTGTTGGCGTCACCCCTAATAGATTTCGGCTTCCAGACCAGTGTTCGGTTTTTACTGCAGAGCTTTACACTGTTCTCCAGGCTGTCCAATACATCAATCGCCATTAGCGGATACAGTATATTATATGCTGAGATTCACTCAGCTATCTCCTCAGCCTCCATGCTCTTTACCCTGTCCACTCTCTGGTCCACCGGTTTCAGGACTGCCTCCACTTGCTGGGTGTCTCTGTGGCATTCCTCTGGATCCCAGGACACGTTGGTATCCGTGGAAACGAGGCAGCGGATATAGCAGCCAAGGCTGCAGTCTCTCTCTTTTCCTCAGCCTGCTGTTTACATGGTTCCCTTCGCCGACCTACAGAGTGTTTTATGTCTTTGTGTTGCCCTTTTATGACATGCACATTGGTCTCCACTTCCCGATAATAAATTGCAGGACGTGAAAGCTCTTCCCTGTGCTTGGACCTCTTCCTCCTGAACACATCATCAGGAGGAGGTAATTTTAACTAGGCTTCAGATAGGGCACTGTCTTTTTTGCCATAGACATCTTTTAAGTGGTGATCCACCCACACTTTGTCCCCACTGCTCTAAACTGTGGACAGTGAGACACCTTTTACTTCAGTTCCCGTATTTTACTGTGCTACACACCCGTTTACTGCTGTCGCCTGATATATCCTCCATTTTAGCAGATGACACGTGCTCAGCCGGTCACGTCCTTGAGTTTATCAGTGTCAGTGACATGATGTCGGTCATTTGAAGCTCTTTTTCAGGAAAATAACCCTCGCTCCTATAGTGGTTATCTAAGCGTTCCTTCTGTTTTTTAGTTTCCCCACTTTTTGAGTTTCACTCCCATTGCTGCTGATTTCCAATTTTTTTTTTTCCTTCTTCTTTTTACCCTTCCCTAATCCACTGAATGGGCACTAATGACCATAGCAGTTTTGTGCCCTAAAACCATAACAACAACAAAGAAAAAGAAAAATCCCTATTTGCACTCTCCACCCCTCCCCTCCCCTCCCCGTTCACATAAACATTCCAACCATTTGCAAAGGAAGGCTTCAGTCTCTTCACCTACCCCTGGATATTGAAAGGATTTCACCAGCTTCTATATTAATGACTTCTAGGGACACAGATGCCAGATTGCCCGTGTTGCACTATAATTCACTTCCCGTCAGGCTGTGCGAGCGCGTGGCGACCGGAAGTTGTGGTTGCGATAAGCTCTACTGGGGTCCAGCTGCGCCACTGTCGAACAACTAAAGATGCCTTGCATACCGATCATTCAACCTGGCTTTGAACTATCATGTGAGATCTGGTCGGTTATTAACTTAATAGAACCAACACTGGAAGGCATGCCAACTCTCCATACAAGTACAAGAAAATTACTTCCCCCACATTGTGCCTGTGGCACTGAAAACCTGACTCTTCACCATGTAATTCAAGAATGTCTTGAGAGCTTTCCTGGTGATCCAGCAGCATTCCTGCTGGTGCCCGGGATCAATAGATTACATTTGTGGCCAGGATATTAGTTTGTAATTTGAGACAATTATAAGTACTTTTAGTGGTGTAGCCTTATGTTAAATAAAATGAACTACAGTACTGTTACATGAGAGGTGACACATGAGCAAGCAGCATGTCCATGACATATTGTTATGCCATCAGACTTCCCTCAATCGCTACCAGTTCTGACTTGAAGTCATACACAGTATGTCTACAGAATATGAAGCCAGGAGTAACACCACTGTGCCTCTCCAAAACATGGAAAGAATGGGACTCTTTCCATGTCCCCACCATACTCTCTGGTGGTTATCTATGGCAGTGCAGAACCATGATTCATTGCTGAACACAATGTGATGCCGCTCATCAACATTCATTGTTTCCTGTTCCAAAATGCAGCTGTTTGTGTTGTATTAATGGCAGCCTATGCCTAGGATGGTATTTCCATAATCTGGCTGCAACTACTCTCTGATCGATAGTATGGGCTCATACAGAACGTTGCACGGAGTCCATTACCTTTTCTCAGATTACAGATGCAGGTGTGAATGGGATTAAGGTGGGATTGGTGCACAACATGGTGAACCTCCATTGTGATAATCAGACGTGGTCGACCAGACCCAAGATAAGCTTCCCCTCTCATTCCCGTGAGGTCAAATGTTGGGTAACTATCATAGCCATAGTCCCGACAAATCAGTATGTTGTACAATTCAGCAAACCAAAGAAATGTAGACTCACAGTGAAGGCCCTTTCAAACAGTGTCAGGTGCTGATAACTCTCTCTAAGAACATGCTGCATCTGTGTCCTTCAGTGATCAGTCAACATGTGATGCTGTTCATGTCCTTTATATATCCCAACTGCACAAACAACACTAAAACACTCTGGTGGCCACTCTGTTACAGAGAATTGCCACTCTTACTATATACCAATCTGCATACCTTCTGATGCTATGCATGTGTACACTGACATCCAACTGTGTCCTCCAGGTGCTTCACTTCTTTCATTGGGAAGTATGTCATTCCACAACAATAATTCTAAAATCAATCAAATATCATATTGTATGTATAAATACTTGTAATAGAATTAATATGGCATGGAAATAAAAATAAAATAAAGAATATGTTTTGTGTGTATCAATACAGATCTTAATTGTATGTCTTTTGCAAAATTTTTGATTGACATATAGGGTGTTTAAATTTAAAGTTTCATTCACTTTGAATAGACTCCCCAACAAAAACTGATGGTTAGATTATGAAAGGCAATATTTTTTAACATTTCATTGCTTATTTGAATGCGAAAGTGACATGGTCAAAGCAGTAAGGGGGAAAAAAGCAAAGAATGAAAGAAATAATTCCTATTGCAGACAATGGTGTTAAGCTCCAATGGGTTCTGGAACAACCAACAGGTTATAGAGAAACTACACAGCTGTGAAGTTCAGATTTATTGTTGAAACAGGAAGAGTTTCTCTCTTGGGTAATGAAGAGGTTGCCAACATCATTGATACTTTTATAGTGTGTCTCCTGCAAGATTCATAATATCAGCTTCAGTGGACTTTGTTGTACAGACAGCTGTTACAATGATATTTAAATCTGAGATGCTGTTGTGTTTCTCTCCCTGTTGCCATTCATATGTATGCTATCAGAGGTTTTTTCTCTGTATCTGCATCTCTGTGCCTCCCCTTACCTGAATAACCCTTGCAATGTTTAATATCCTGAAGGTCTTTCTTTTTTTATTAAGAGAAAAAGCAGTCAATAGATCCTTAAAATAAACGAATTTCATATAATTGTGATTGTTAAGGAGACACTGCCTTATAAGCAGAGATTTTTCTATTTCATTCAAAGCAAGCTGAGGTTATCAGGCAAGGTTAAACTAATTACAGTATGCACACACATTTAAGCAGTCCCTCTTTCCACAGACCATATGTGAATGGAATGGGAGAAAGTCATAATAACTGGTACAATGGACATACCCTTCGCCATGCACTTCAGTGGTTTGGAAATGTTGATGTAGATATCAGGTTTTTAAATTACAGTTAATTGTAATTTCAAAGAGAAGCATCTGTGGCAGTGCCATTTACTTTGTAAAAGTTTGGAATTCTCCTTACTGGTAAACTAGCTGACCTCTATCAAAAAGGCTAAGTGTGAGTTGGACACACTCTCCGAGGGTATCATACAAACATAATTGTGTATATAGATAATTCATCCATTACAGGAATCAAGAAGCTCAAAGATTTTTGCCTGTTTTCGATGTTGGCATTGACAAGATATCAGTCTGGGGAATTCAGAGAGTCTGAGAATGTTTTAATTTTAAATCTGATAACAAATGATGAAAAATATATATTTTTTCATATATTCATTGTTTTTTCTTTTTCTTTACATGTCACTGTGAAACTTTACTTCATGTCAAATTTAATGATTCTTGGTCTGTGGGAAGTACCCTGTAGGTTTTGTATGTGCTTGACATTGTCACTCTAGGGCGTGATCTAGATTAATGCAGAAACAAAAGTACAACTTCAAACACCCAATATCACTATTGTACAGCCTTTGTGATAATCATAACAAAGGCTGTACAGTAGCAATCATGGCTGTTTGAAGTCGTACTTCTGTTTCTGCCTATAGGTTTTGAACAGTAGGTTTGCAAGTATCATAGTTGTTAACATAAATGGCCATATCTTTTGATTGCATTGACATAGAATCTAAAATGTTTACACCACCAAGGAACCATAGGCCTTAGTATGGGACATAAATTTGAATTTGGTATATCTACTTGTTAATGATGAAAAGGGATGTTAATAGTTGGACAAGACTCTGTTTTTACCGATTGAGGTATGGAACCTTAAAAACATTACCATATGTTATGCAAAGTTAATGTATTTCTTGATTTGTAAGATACATCCTAAAACAATAGTTAATGTGTGCTGAGAACTATTGTTGCCAGATGCATCCTCTAACCAAGAATATATTAAAGAACATGTGGAGAAACTGTTTTTTTACAGATATCATTTTCAAATAAAAATGCATGTTTCATCAGTATGTTTTTTGACAGCTGCCATCCCCTCCACACCAAACAATACCTCCCATACAGTCTGGCCACCTGGGAATGGCATATCTTACGTGACAAGACCTTCAATGTCCAGCATAGTGAAGGTCTCACCAAGGCCTTCACAGCCCAGAAGTATCTCCCAGACCTAATCCACAATACAGATTTCCCGTGCCAAATCTCCACACATCCCCAATCAACCCACCACCACCAAGAACTAACTACAAAGAAGCTTCCCCCTCATCACCCAACACAACTCCCACAGGGGGCTCGCCGCTCTTTGGTGGGTTTGTGCTTGACTACCACGGGGCCCCAGCCTTTGCAGCATCTTTCCCCTTCCTTGCTGCATGTCTGTCCTCTTGCTATCCTTTTTCCCCTCCCTTGGGGAAGGATGCCTGGGATGTTTTTGCGAATGTGTTGTGCATTTTAAGTAGCCTCTTACGAGAAAAGTATCTCCATTGTTTTTTTGTTCCTTTTTTCTTTCTTTGTTCTCCTTTTCCTATCCTTCCTCCGCTTTGTCATTTGAGGTTCCTCTTTTTCTTCTCCCTCCCTGTGCACTCCTGCAGGCCAGCCCATGTGTCTGACACAGAACAGGTGACTGACTAACGCATATTTTCCAGCCCTGGGTTGACAGGTAGGGCCTGCACATTCCCCTTGGTACAGGGTAGGCCCAGGGAGGGTGATTGCCTGAGTTGTTACTTTCCCAAATTGCCAATTGGTCCCTCTGTCAGGTGTTCAGTAGGTGTGACCTGAGGTGTGAACTATCACCTAAGGTGGGTGTGCCCCTTCTGAGAGGGGCCCGCAGTTGGAAGGAGCATGTCATCGAATATGCGGGTGATCATGGGGGATTTTCTTGCAATGAGCCAATCACCTTCTTCACAGTGTACATCTACTAAGCATAAACAAAATAAGGCTAATGATTCAAAAACCCTCCCAGATGCACCACAGTTCCCCGTGGTTTCACATACTGAAGATGGTCAATCTGTTTATTATTCAGAAAGGTGTTGCTGGAATTGCTGGCCCTTTGAAATCCTGCTCTTGTTTACACAATGGCACTTTGCTTTTGGAGACTACATCAGATTCCCAAGCACAACTGCTTGCAGCTTCACTCCTCCACGACTGTCCTGTTCATGTTGAGGTCCATCGAACACTGAACTCTTCACATTGTGTTATTTACACTAGGCTGCTCGATGGCCTGACCAAGGCAGAAATTGAAACATACCTCACTGATCAAGACATTGCTGCACTGGTGGTGAAAAAGAGATGCATCCTTCATACCCACACGCACTCTTTTTTTCATGTTTTATAGAGTAGTCTTCCATTGAAAAAAAGTCAAAGCAGACTGTGAAGTCATCACAGTTTGATCGTAAATTCCAAACCCGATACATTGCTACCAGTGTCAATGTTACAACCACTCTTGAATGTTCTGTTGACACCCAGCCAAATGTGTAACCTGTGTCAGGGATGCTCACAAAGGTGATTGTCTGTCTCCTCCTCCCCACTTTATCAATTGCAATGGTGACCATGCAGCCTTCTCCCAAGATTGTCCCATGTATCTCAATGAGCAGGCTGTCCAGGAGATCCAAGTGACAGGAAAAGTGCCTTACTGTGTTGTTTGCAAGTTATTGGCTATTCAGAAACTCTGCATTTTGCCATCCCGCACTTACAGTACTGTTCTTGATACATCTTGCTCCATGAAGGACATGACCATGCAGATGTGCAACCTCAAATTCAGCATTGTTGTTATAAAATCACCCAGTGTCATGGTAGCACCTCTGCCACCTGCTCCTCATGCTGTGCAACACGCCAACAAACTTTTGCCTACACAAGGCAAAGTCACCTGCTACACAACCAGCAGTCTGGAAAGGACAGGACTAGTACTCGTGTGAAAACTTGTTACGTCCCTCCAGCCAACAAACATCTGAATCATCTACCACCCACAAAGGCTCCAAAAAAAATCAAACAAAGGCAAACAGTCTTCTCCTTTGCTGACTCTTAGATCCTCTTCAGTGGTGTTGTCACGTGATACCCTCACCTGGCTGACATCCACATCATTGGTGTGAACTGCCAACCATTTTCTGCCCTGGACTCTGCAGACTGACAGAGTGCAAATGATGATGCCTCTTTAGACCTGATAGAGCAGGATCCTCCAGCCTCTGCCACCTGTAGCAGTGAGTCTTCAAAGGCTGGCACTCTGCAGCCGCTGAGGTGAGGTGGTACCCCTCCATTTTTTGCCTCTTCCGCTTTCCTCTTCACAACTGTCCTCCAATTGAATGTTTGCTGCCTTAGATCCAAATGAGAAATTATGACTGCTCTTGGAATTTCAGCATCCACTTGTTCTCTGTCTCCAGGAAACAAAATTGTCCTCACAACCGCTTTGATCTCTCACATTTCTTTCCGGTTCGCTTTTACATGAACCCATCTCCCTGATTACCCACCTTCAAGCTGTTGCAGTTCATCTTTACCTTCCTCACTTGACTTTTTTCCCTTTGTACCGTTTACATCCCTCCAGCTTATTGTGCAACTCCCTCACTCCTTTCTGTCACTCAATGACTTCATGCACACCATCCCCTCTGAAGCTCTCCTGGAACCTATGAGAGGTTCCCTCTCGGCCAGCCTTCTCAATCAGCTTCACCTTATTTGTCTTAACATGGGAGCACCCACTTTCCTTTCAGACTCCACCCACATCTGTTCCCATTTGGACCTCTCCTTTTGCACTGACCAGCTTGCCAGTTGTCTCGAGTGGTCTGTTCTTTCTGACACTTGCTCAGATAACCTTTTCCCATGTGCTATCAGTTTGCTGATTGTTATCCCACCTATGTGCAGCTTTCTAAGGCTGACTGGAGGCTTTACTCCTCCCTGGCAACCTTTGACAAATGTTATTTCCCCAGTTGTGATGACAAAGTAGAATACCTTACCACCGCAAAACATTCCAGTCCTCGCTCTTCCTCTTTACCACGATGTGTCCCAGTCCCTTGGTGGATTGAGGCATGCCATGATAGAATTTGTGTGTGGAGATGTGCTCTCTGCATTTTTGTCATCCTATGATGGTAAAATGTATTAGTTACAAACAGTTACATATGCATTGTTGTTGCATTCTTCGGGATAACAAAAAAGCTAACTGGATTTCATTTACTAGATATACTAACAGTTCCACTCCCTCTTCCATTATGTGGGCCAACCTCCAACAGCTCTCTGGGACCAAGGTCCATTCCCCAATTTTTGGCATGATAATAGCAGATGATGTCATAATGGACTCTATTGCTATCTCCAACACCTTGTGCTGCTATTTTGCAGAGATTTTGAGCTCCGCCCACTATTGCCCTGCCTTCCTCTGTTGGAAATGAGTGAGGGAGGCTTGGAAAATACCAATCTCTTCTCATCATCATGAGTGCTACAATGCCACTTTTACTGTGAGTGAGCTAGATCATTCTCTCACTTCATCCCACTCCTCTGCTAAAAAAAAAAAAAAAAAAAAAAATGGTTCAAATGGCTCTGAGCACTATGCGGCTTAACTTCTGAGGTCATCAGTTGCCTAGAACGTAGAACTAATTAAACCTAAATAACCTAAGGACATCACATCCATCCATGCCCGAGGCAGGATTCGAACCTGCGACCATAGCGACTCTGCTACAGGACCATACGATGTTCTCATTCAGATGCTGCAGAATCTCTCTTGTGGCCAATCAGTTTCTCCTTCACTGGTACAGTTGCATCTGGGCAGAAGGCATGTTTCTCAGAAGCTGGCATGAAGCCACTGTCAGACCCATACCCAGTCCTGGTAAGGACAAACACCTTCCACATAACTACTGCCTCATTTCTCTCACCAGCTGTGTTGGCAAGGTGATGGAATGTACAAGTCATGCACGGCTGATAAGGTGGTTAGAGTCTCTCAATTTACTAACCACTGCACAATGTGGATTTAGAGCACACTGTTCTGCAGTTGACCATCATACACTTTTTCAACCCATGTCATGAATTGTTTTCTGCAGAAACCAGACTGTGGCCATGTTTTTTAATTTGGAAAAAGCCTACAACATCTACTGGAGGACTGGTATCCTCCATACACTCTACACGTGGGGCTTCCAAGGCTGCATACCCTCTGCCTTGTCAGACACTTTTATCCAGGAAAACAGAGTGCCTCATGGTTCTGTCCTGAGCATCATTCTCTTTGCTGTCACCATTAACCCTACTATGGCCTGTCTCACACCAGTATCTCTGGCTCACTTTTAATTGATGAATTTTGTCATCTAAGTCCATGGTCTTATCTCATTGGGCGGCATCATCAGTGTTGTCTTGATCAAGCATCGACAATGGCTTTTGCTTTTTCACTGAAAAAACTATTTATATGAGTTTCTGGTGGCGGAATTCGTTTAATCCACCATCTTTACATCCTGGGCTTGTTGCTCTTCCATTCGGTGAAACTGTGAAATTCCTGGGGCTCATTCTTGATAGGAAACTTTCTTGGTTCTCCCATTTTCTTTACCTGGCTGCCAACTGTACACGATCCCTCAATGTCCTACATGTCTTTAGCGGTACTTCCTGGGGAGCGGATCAGACCATCCTCCTCTGTTTGTACCAGTTCCTTATCCGTTTGAAAATAGACTATGGATGTTTTGTTTATGCATCTGCACATCCATTCATCTCATGCCGTCTCAATACAATCCACCATTGTGGCATTCGTTTGGACACTGGCACCTTTTACACTAGCCCGGTTGAAAGTCCATACACAGAAGCTGCCGAACTACCACTGTGGTTTTTTCCTCAGCAGATACACATGCCATTTGTCTGCCATGCCTGGACACCCATCCTATGCCTCTTTCTGTGATAAATTGTTTGATCACCGGTATGGGGCACCTCCCTCTTCTTTCTTACCTCCTGGAGTTCACTTTCGGCTATTGCCCTGGCAGCTTAATTTCACACTACTTGCCACTTTCCCAGTGCGTGTGAACCTTCATCACCTTGGCTTTGCATGGTGGCCTGTGATCACCTTGGACTTCATTCACTTCCTAAGAACACTACTCCAGACTTGCTCTATCTCCGCAAGTTTCTGGACACTTCACACCAAATTTCATGACAGTACCTTTGCATACACTGGTGGTTCTTGGACTGACTGTGGTGTCGGGTGTCTCTTTGTCATTGGCACTAACATTTTTCAGTATTGGCTTTCAGAACACTGCTCAGTATTTACAGCGGAGCTCTTTGCCCTGTATCAGGCCATGCAGTACATCTGGCGACACAGGCTTTTCAATTGTCTCTGACACTGTGTGCCCCTCAGAGCCTGTGTGTGCTGTTCTCCATCCATTAGTGCAATGGGTCCAGGAAAGCTCTCACTTGCTCACTTGTGATGGAGCCACTGTGTTTTTTATATGGGTCTCTTGTCACGTTATTCTTATTGGAAACGAGGCTACTGACATTGCTGCCAAGGCTGCAGTCCTCGTACCTCAGCCCACTAGTTTGTGCATTCCCTCTGATGAGCTCTGTGTTGCCATCTGTCAGCAGATGGTGTCACCACTTGTCTTACCTTCATGGAAGCAAACTCTGGGGAATTAAATGTCTCCCAGCGGCTTGGATGACCACCTCTCAGCCCTCTGGCTTTGAGGAGGCCATTCTAGCTAGGTTGCGTATCAGACACTGTCTCTTTGGCCATCTCCATTTGTTAAGTGGTGATCCCCCACCACTTTGTGCTCATTGTCCTCAACCTTTGATGGTTTGCCTTTTCCTGATGGAACGCCCAATTTTTTTAACCACTTATGTTTGTCATCTGAATTATTGGATGTTTTAGCAAATGACGCGTTTTACTTTTTATCTGCCATAGCAATATGGTTAAGGGCATTTAATCTTTCGATCAGGACCTCTGTTGTGTCTATGGCATATTTTATGGACCTTTCACCAAGTCCTTGTTTTTAGCTGTCTTTCCTTCAGTTGACTGGGCTTAATGTGTAGTCGTTTTAACTCCTTTTTTGTGTTTGTGTTCTATGGTTCTGACATGGGTGTGTATGGCCGTAATTGTTTTTGTGCCCTAAAACAAACCAACCTAATAACACCCCAGAGTGGAACAGCTGTACCAGATCCTTCATCAGGTCTTTAATTATCTATCACCATGCTTTGATATGAAGGATAAAGCGAAGGTCCTTCCCACCCTGCCTGAAGTGGTGTTCCATCACAGACACAACCTTCAAAGCATCACAGTCTGTCCCTGGGTCACTCTAAATTCCAAATACTTGGCACAGGGAACGTACCCCTGTGGAGGACCCAGGTGCAGGACCTGTCTAATCCATCCACCAAGCACTTCCTTTTCCAGTTGTGTCGCAAGCTTATACCTCATCAGAGGCCAGGTTACCTCTGAAGGCAGCCATGTCATATACCAGCTCTGCTGCAGTCATTGTTCAGCTTTTTATATTAGAATGACAATCAACCAGTTGTCCACCAGGATGAATGGCCACTGCTAGACTGGTCAAGAACAAAGTGGACCACCCTAGGACATAACATACTTGAGTTTAGTAGTTGTTCCACAACCCGCGCTATCTAGATCCTCTCCTCCAACACCAGCTTTTCTTACTCCACAAATGGGAGCTACCATTACAAAACACTCTGTGCTACTGATATTTACTGATTTCAACCTACAGTAATTTGGTGTTCCCAGACTCTCCACCAAATAGTTTTCACCCCGTGTCCTGTTACCTCCTTCCCAATTCATGTCTCTTCACCCTGATTGTGCATCACTCTCTTCTAACGCTCCCTTTCTCTGCTCCTCGTTTTCCACTCCCCATCCCCCTCCCCCCCTTCCATCCACCCTCCCCCATAGCCACCCAACACTGTGCCTGGCAGCCTTATCCTGCTGCTGTGTAGTTCTGCCCACTCTACCAGACAGTGATCCTCCTCCTCCTCCTCCTCCTCCTCCTCCTCCTCCTCTGCATGAAGTTTTTACTAGAATTTTGACTACCAGATTGGGCACTACACTGGGCCTGGCCCACCTCATTGAACAAGCTGGGTTCCACACAGGATTTAGTACAATCAATCATATCCTCACTCGGCACAAAACAATTAGAACAACAAATGAGTGCCATCTACCTCTCTGTCTTGCCTTCATAGATTTCAAAAAGGTATTAGATTTGATGAGTCATCCAACTGTGTTTGAGACTCTAACAGAGTAAGGAGTAGAACAGGCCTATAACAAAGTTACAAAGAACATATAGAAAACATCCATAGCATTTGCGAATGTAGTTGAAGATATCAATGAATTTCTTATCAAAAATGGTGTCAAGCAAAGTGACTTTATAGATCTCTAAAACTATTTTTAGTAGTCCATGGAAAAGCAGTGTCTAATTTAGAGAGGAAAACAAAGGGAATCCAAATTCTGGGAAAGAGATGAAATAACCTGTGATTTTCTGACAATATCATGCTATTTGCAAATAGTATAGAACAACTTTGAATACTTATTAGTGAACCAGCATGTCTGCTTTGAATTTGGCCTAAAAATGAACTATGATCAAACCAAGATAATTATGAATGAATGGACACTGGAGAGTAATACATCTGTTGGAAGTAGGCAAAGGTCCACAGAATATGTTTATCTTGGTCAGCTTCTGAATATGAAAGGAAACGTAAAACCACAAACATTTTGATATATTAAATTAGGTTGGCAATCTTATGGAGGGTAAGCCTCGGTTTTGAAGTCCAAGATGCTGGCTGAGTTGATGAAAACCATTTTTGACCAATGTATATTGCCCATAATAAATTATGGCTGTGAGACACAGACAATTAAATGAGTTCATTGTCGGAAAACTAATGGTAGTCCAAGAGGAATGGAAAGATCAATGTTGGGCTACACGAAGGAAGGAAGGAAGGAAGGAAAGCAGCTGATATCAGACAGTGTCATAACGGAAGAGTGAACACTTTGAAGTGGCAATGGGGTGGTTATGGCGTGTGGTCAAACAAGTACTAGATTGGAGCCCAATTTACCAAAAGAGACAAAGGGGAAGACTACCGGACAGATGGGACAGAGACTTAAAAAACACAGCCAGACTGGACTGGCAATGGGAAGCTCAAGATTGCCAGAAATGAAAGAACCTGCAGGGATCCTACATTACACCCAGACACAGAAGCCATATCACCAAGTGATCAAATTGGATGATGATGATGGATGGATGGATGGATGGATGGATGGATGGATGGATGGATGGATGGATGGATGGATGGGCTAAGAAGTAAGATATACCTCTTCTCTGTTGTTGTCTCTCATAATGTTCTAGTCTTTGCTGAATTACCTCCAAATTTATAACATATGAAACTGGTGAATTTGAGCAAATTGTACCTGCTTAATGTTGACCACTTCTACCTTTTTTAAATATATTTCTGCTAATTGCCTTGATAAGCACTGCCATTTTTATTTATTAGTTTTATATTTGGTCCAACTACTTCTTAGTGCACAGATATAAAAGACACAGAGCAATTAGAACATTAATGCCTAGAAGAAGAAACAAAAATGCACCTTCAGATACACATGAGTAGAAGAAATTTTTTTTCACTTCCATGGCATTTTCTTTACATTGTTAGTTATTTCTTACCGATAGGAATGGTTCACATTCCTCACACCCATCATGACTTATGCTCTATCTTTCATTCATCAGGTGTGTGTGTTTGCCTTTGTTTGTGTGTCATGGTTGTGCATTGCTTTATAACAAACAAGTCTAGGTTTTAATTTCCTTTTGTGTTCAAATTTTGAATGCAAATAATGGGTAATTATTTGTTCATTTTTATTTCTGTATAAACTTTCCTAACATAGGAACAGTAGAATTTACAACCTGTTATGTTTCATTGCTAGGGATGGACTGACTGACTGACTGACTGACTGACTGACTGACTGAGTTGTCCCCAAGGCAGAGTTCTTTTGTGTTCACTTATGTATTTAGCTAGTATACTAATGGTCTTCTAATATAATAAGCTGTGGAATGAACATATATGTTGGTAGAGGACATGTGTGGCTTCACAAGTCGCTCTACCTTTGATGCTGTAGGATTTCCTAGTGTGAGGCTGCAGTAACTGGTGGTTGCATAGGGCAGTTTCTACAGTGGTAAATATTGCACTGTTAGAAAATGTAGGTTTAAGGTAATGGTCTGGGAATGGCATATGGTTCAACAAGTTATCTCTCTAACCCAACATTCTTACCCCTGCAGCTGTTCCTGTTGTAAAACCTACCACATGCATCCACTCACTATCACTTGCATTAGCCCTTCCACTGATAAAGCATCCAACATCAAAAGCAGAGCAAAAAATACAACCACATGCTGCCTCTCAACTGATAAGAGTTCAATGCATGGATTCTTATGTAGCAATGAGCACCACTAAACTGGTTGAGCACATGAATGGATAGAGAAAAACAGTTCATCTTAGGGACACCAAGTTGCTGAGCTTGATCTGAAGTGTAACTCAAGGGACTGACTGAGTACGTGCCTGCCACATCACACTGACCATTTGTATTCTCCCAGCACATTTCCCTGAACAGTTCTGGAGATAAGTACATACTCCAGCACATACATATGGTCTTTGTCTCGATTAACTGTTCAGCCCCCCCCCCCCCCCCCCTTGTGATGCCCCACCCCCTCTCCTCTCTTTTTGATTTCCCCCCCTCTTAGTTCTTCATAAATTGCACTAATTACAATTCTCATTTCTCTTGTTCTCAGTTCATCTTTACTTCTCAGCTTATATTTTTATCATCTCCAGGTCAAAACTAGCACAGCACTTACCAATATACTATCTCTGACCTCATTATTTCCTCAACATCTCCTCTGATGTACCCAACAGATGGATCCCACTCAACTGGAATGTGAAAGTTTGAATGTGTGTCATGCAAATTCTGACACCTATACTATAATGTAGCAAAGGCAGGTTTTGTAAATTCATGTGATTTATCTCAAAATGATGGTGTCTCCAGCTGATCTGACAATTCGATTTCTTCACACAGTGTTTCAAATACTAATCTTGTAATGTTTTACATGAGCTGTGAACAATGTCATGTGTGTGATGTTCTTGGTGTCATACCCCATATTTCTATGTGAAGTTGCCTTTTCACACTGTCTTGTTGTACTCTAGCACAGACAGGTAAGATTTTAATAAAATTCAAGTAAAATATTGTAGACAAAAATGGAAATGTCAAATTTCCCAAAACAAAAATGATTAAGTAGTGTCAATTGTTGATAACTATGGAAACAACAGAGAGCCACTTCTGAGGTACAGAGAAAAAATTAAAAAGATATGAATTCATGATCAGATGTTTTATGTCCCAGCATGCAATGGAAGATTCAACAATTAAGTGAATTATAAAATTGATTTCAGTTCTTGAAGATTGTAAATTACTTGTGAATTCAATATTTAGTTAAAGATATAAAGAAATTTTTGGGATGTAAACTATTCACTTTGTAAATCTGGAAAATCTGGTGCAATTACAGGACTATGGGCCCAAGAAAGAAGGTACTGTCAGCTGTCAGAGACCGCCTGACTGAGATCTTATGAGAGGAAACCTAAAGCTGCAAAAAATTTATTTCAGAATATATTTATTTTATAGATGAAACTATTAGAAACTTCAAAAGGCATGAAGAAACTAAATGAATATTAAATATCTATCTAATACCCCCTCCCTCCCTCCCTCCCCATTTCCCTTTTTTTTTCTCCCAGTCCCTCAATTCGCTCTGCAAAGAATTATGTTTAAAAATACATGGACAATGAAATCTGTTGTTTGTGTGCCTCTACCACCAATCATTTTATCTCTCTGTGTGTTTCCTTTACATAATTGTTTACCAAGGAGGCAATATTTATTGCTGTTTATGAACTGATATGTGCAATATAGGTATACTTTATGTGAACAGTATTAAAGATTAGCAGATTTTTCACATGTTTTTACAAAAAGTAATATTTTATATCTTGCTGCTGTTTTAGTAATGGCTGACAAGATTGTATGCATGATAAATTTTATTGACTGCCTTCTTGGTAGAGAAAATTTTTAACTTTGTACTCTTGTTAAAGGTGTGAAATGAAAGCAGCATTGCTAGACAGTTTTATAAATGTTGTTGTACCACTTTATCTTAATAAAAGTTCTTTGATTACAATTGTTGCCTTCAATTTCCTTCGTGAATTTAATTTATGCCATGTTTCATAACAGGAGAGAGAATTTAAAGACGTGTAGTTTGAGTTTCCTTTATCACATGTGCCTTAACTGTCAGTTACAGTGAAGTAAGTATTTTTTAGAACAGCCAGTGTGGAATAACGGCCTCTATTAGAAAAGACGAGCTGCAAGCATAAAAATGAATTTGGTCCCATTCTTAAAACTATTGTTTCAAAGAATTCACACTATCAGATTCTAGGGAAGAATTTAACTTTGATGAATGAAGCACTACAAAACTCCAGTCAGTCCCTTAGTCCATAGACTAAGGTAATAACAAATTCAGAATCAAGAGAATATGAATTTTGACCACTTATTCACTTACAAAAAGCTAAATCTGAGGGGGAAACAATTGTTCAACACAAGTTTTCAAGGCTTCTGAAGTTATCTTTTAGAACTGTTGTGCCAGGATATGCCTTAATGATCTTCGAAGGCCATCCAGAAAGTACAGAACGTTTCACAATACCAGGATACTCTTCAATAATAATACGGAAGCTGAGTATACATGTTTCAGCACAAACTTTGTGGACTTTTCCACAGTCACCTTTTGAAATTGAAGCACTTGTCATACCTTGGCACTAGTTTTTGTGTGCCCTCTTCATACCATTTGGTCACCTGGCTGTTCAACCATGCCACAATAGCATCCTGCAAGTCTCCATCATTTGTGAAGCTTTTAACAGCAAGGTGTTCCTTCAGTTATGGAAACAGGAAAAAGTCCAATGGTGCCAGATTCAGACTATGAGTAAGCTCGATGATGTATAACTGGCATTCCTCATGCAGCAAGGTTTGTCTGCTAGGTAGTGTGCGGATGTGGATTGTTGTACTACAGAACACTTCCACATGAGAGCTTGCCTCTTCAGTGGTTCTGGATAGACCAATGAAGATGGCCAAGGGTAGCACAGTGTGGATCACTACTGATTGCTGTGTTGGGCATAAAATTGATAGGCAGGACCCCTTCACTGTCCCAGAATACAGAAGCTATCAGTTTTTAAGTTGATGCAGTTTATTTGAACTTGATTGGCTTCTATGCTGACTAGGATGATGCTACTCCATAGAATGTCACTTCATTATGGGGGTGTTATGAGAAATCCACATTTCATCTGCTGTAACAGTCTGGTCAATGAATGTGTTGCTGCCCCTTTTGTAATGCTCCAAGAATGCTAAGGCAACACCCATTCTTGCAGCTTTCTGATGCTGTATGACACCCCCTGTGCACAGATTTTGTGGTACCCTATGTGCTGAGTGTCAATTTTGTGCACAAATGAACAATACACTTCCTGACACTGTTCATGCATATCACTAAGTGTGAATTGTCAAATCTCTTGAATGATGTGATCCACGTTTTGTTTCAGTCCATCTGTGATAATGGAGGGTAGCCCTTATCTCTCTTCATCATTAACATCTGTTCTCCTACTCTTAAAAATTGTGCACTACTTTCAGACACTGGCTGCATTCATTGCACCTTCATCATAAATAGCAAAAAGTCTGTTGTGAATGTTACAGGTTCTAACATTGACCATCTGCGAAAAACTACCACCAACTCGCATCTTGCAGTAGGTGGGATTCATAATTGGCACAGCCATGAACACAGCTATTTCTGCACTTTTGAAGTGGCAAGCTCCATAAAGCCACATGCATCAACTGTCCATATCACACTGAATACCAGAACCAATGAAAGGCTGCCACAAGACAAGTGGACATACTGTATGCACAAATGGTCTTTATTTTCTGAATTGTCCTTGTAATTGCTGCGACGGGATCAAACAAGTAATCAACATTTATGCAATGCCTGCACTAAAAGGAAATCTATGATGATCTGTTTGAATTCTGCATACAAAATGTTAAGTTGAATTTATTAGTATCACATCATGAGATAAAATGAAGAGACTGATTCCTGTTTAAACAAATTCTTGTATCTTACACATATTACAGTGGACACCCATGCACACATAGCTGCATCAGAAATCCACACACACAAACAATTTATAGAATAGTACCCCTCAACATGCCTACTTCATAGGGTTCAGACCATAAAACTCAACAGCTGTTAAGCAAATAGTTAATGTAAGACTGGAAATATAGGCAGTCCATGAAGTCATGGACTGCACTTCGTAGATCAATCTGACTGCTCTAGCTTGAACACTGTTTTTGAAGGGCAAGTCGAGAGCACACTATTGTGTAATACACATTCTGCAAGACTGTGTTGGGGACTATAATAACTGAAAATCATAACAGTATTAGATGAATATTGTAAAATGTGGACTACTGATCTGTAACAAAACAACTGAGATTTCAATATACAATGGTAACCAGTGCATATATTGTGTTTCAATAATCCCATAAGTAGTACTGTGGGCAGGATGTTATGTGTATAGTGAATTATTTCACAATTGATCCAGATATGAGGAAGGAATTGAATCATTCAATGAATGGGACGACATGAAGCCAAATATGGCGAAACAGGATGAACTACGGGGAAAAGAAAAAAAGAAACGGAAGCACTGGTGGTGGAACATGGAATGTGAGGAAGCGGTAGAGACTCGCAGGAAAGCCTGGAGAGACTGGAGCAGCAAGAAGGACCCAGAAAAATGGGAAGTTTTCTTAGGAGCAAGAAAGGAAGCAGCCCGAACAAATAAGATGGACCAGAAGACAGAAGATGAAGCAGCAACTCGACGAGATTGAGACCAATTTCAGGAAAAACAACAGCAGACACTTTTTCGGGAAATTCAAAAAGTCTGATTGGATACAAGGGTAGATAACTGTTTATAAGAGATAAGAAATGGGAGCTGGCTGTCAGTGCGAAGGAGAACTGTCTGATTTTTGCAGAGCACTTTCACGACCTGCTGAACTGTGAACCACCTGAAGAAGAGCTGGAACTGGGGACTGACACAGAAGAGAGAGCCATGCCCCCCAACCAGGGATGAAGTCGCACATGCCATAAGCGATCTGAAAAATAATAAGGCAACTGGAGAAGATGGTATATCAGCCGAGATGATAAAGTGGGGAGGCAACAAAGCAATAGACAACATGGCCAACATAATGCACCAGATCTGGAGAACAAAGAAGTTGCCAGAAGGATGGAAGAATGCAATTGTAGTACCAATACACAAGAAGGGGGACAAGAGAGATGCAAACAACTACAGAGGAATATCGCTACTAGAGGTCGGACACAAGGTGCTGTCAAAACTATTGCTCAAGAGAGTAAAAGAAGAGGTAGAGAGTACAGTTGGCGACTACCAAGCAGAATTAAGGAAGGGAAGAGGTTGTGTAGAACAGATATTTATCCCGAAGCAACTGATAGAACATAGGGCCTTAAAAAACAAAAAGACAGTAATAACCTTCATGGACTTCACAAAGGCATATGACTCCATCGACAGACAGACTCTTGTTAGGATCCTGAAGAACAGAGGACTTGATGCAACTACACAAGAACTCATAAAAGAAATTCTGACAGACAGAAAACCAAGGGTGAGATTCAGAGGAGCACTGCCAGAAGAATTTGAGATCAAGACTGGTGTTAAACAGGGAGATGGATTGTCACCATAGTTGTTCAATATAGCACTGGACAAAGTGATCAGGCAGTGGAGAGCAATAAACGAGGAAATGGGAATATCAAAGACCCATGTGGGGGACAAAAAGGACAACAGGGCTCAAGTGGACTGCCTAGCCTTTGCAGACGACATAGCAACAGTAAGTGAGACGGAAGAAGACGCAAAGACACAACTCGACAACTTAAGTAAGGTAGCCAGAAAGGTGGGATTGAGGATCGCCTATAACAAGACAAAGACATTAAACGCCACTGCAAACTGGGAAACACTGGAAGGCACTGTGCAAATGGTGGACAAATTTAAATACCTGGGAGAATTTATAACAGGAAGGAACAGGAGCAAGGAGGGAATAACAGAGAGGATAAAGATGAGGTCAGCCTTCTGCATGATGAGAGAGGTATACAATAAAAGGAATATATCCACAGAGGCAACAGTGAGGAATGTAGTATTATATGCTGCTGAGACGATGACACTAGGAAGAATGGGGCAGAGCAACTAGAGAAAGAAGAGAGGAAAATACTAGGTCCCAAAAGAGGTGGAGAGAGATGGATGCGAAGACCTAGGGAAGAATTGTACCGGAACATGAGAACAATATCCGGGGAAATCAGACTCAAAAGGGCAAGGTTTGCTGGGCATGTAGTTAGGATGAGTATGGACAGAATGACGAAGAGAGTGTGGGAAACAACAGGGAGGACAAGGGGAAAGACAGGAACCAAGTGGATTGTTGAACTTCGGAAGGACTGGTTGGAATTGGGGATCAAGGTTGAAGGAAAGGAAAACTGGAGGAACAAAAATACACCGACAAATATGCCGGGGATCAATGACAGAAAAGAATACAGGAAAAGATTAGAATGTCACCAGTGGAGCCGCCAGGAGAAACGGAAACTGAAGATCTCTGAAGAAGAGGGGCAGAGGAGAAGAGAGAGAATGAAGAGGTTCTGGGAGAAGAAGAGGAAAATGCAGTCCACAAAGGGGCTACCGGAGGTCCTACAGAGGCCGTAACGCAAGAAGAAGAAGAATTATTTCATGTGTCTAGCAACAATATGGAAAGGATACCTACTCTTCACATAGGGGAGGTGCTGAGACACAAACAGATGCAATCAAAACAAATGCTAAAAATATTCAGCTTTCGGATAAAGTCCTTAATCAGAAGTAGAAAATTCTCACACATTCATAACTTGCACACACTTGGCCACTGTTGTCTCTGGGTGCTTACACACCGCTGCACATGAAGTGGACAGCAATCTACCAGGAGTGGATAGTTTGGGTACAGAATATCTGTGGAGTAGTCAGGGGGAACAGTAGCAGTGTAGGGGCGAGGGGAAAATACTAGTGCTGCCTGTGAGAGCTTTTGAGGACATCATGAGAATAGGATAGAGCTGCTAGATGCACCATTGGGAGACTGTGTTTGGAGAGGCGGGGGGTTAGAGAAGGGGTAAAGACTACATAGGTGTATTGGCAGGATAGAAAGCATGTGTAATACTGGAATGGGAGCAGGGAAGCAGATAGGCAGGTGGACAAGGACTAGCAAAGAATTCTTGTAACTCCCCTGGGCTCAAACTTAGTGGGTCCCATTCTCCATTTGCCTATCCCCTTCCACACTCCCACTCCAGTACTATACACACCTTCTATCCCGTCAATATATGCACATAGTCCTGTCCCCTCCTACTTCTCACTCCTCTCCTTTCTCCCCACCGACTGCCTTGCTAGTGAATTCACACCATCAGCTTAGCCAATTCTCATCATGGCCCCTGATTTTGCATCCATTAGCCCCCCCCCCCCCCAAACACACACATGGGCATGCTTGCTCCCACAGGCACCACTACACCGCTAGCATCTTCCCCAGCCTTACTATGCTACCACACCCCCTCATCACCTCTTCCATTCCAGCTAGATTGCTGCTCATCTCGGATGCGGTTGCATTTGGGCTTTAGTGCCTGAAGGCAACTGTACAGGATGGCAGTCAGTCAAGGAATAGGGAATTGGTTTAAAATATTTATTTCAAAGGCCACAGGCAAATCTTTACAAGTTTTCTTGCAGAGTAAATTTGGCTGTGTTATACATGACAAAAGTTACCTGCCTTTCAGGACCTCCCCCTGCGGGTTCGGGGGTAAGAATAGGCCCGCGGTATTCCTGCCTGTCGTAAGAGGCGACTAAAAGGAGTCTCAAACGTTTCGGCCTTAATGTGATGGTCCCCATTAGGGTTTGACCTCCATTTTTCCAAATTCCGCAGTAGTACGAGCCTTTTGGGGAAGGACACCTTACGTGGTGCACCATCAGTCCTCTGTGCCCTAAGGCCTTGGCACTCTTGATCGTCTTGGCGTCGTCACTGCACCTTCCATCCGTCATTTTGTGCATACCCACCTGCTGGATTGTGTACGTAACGCCCTTAGTGTGCCACCATCTGCACCCACGATCACTATGGACTACCCATGGCACCCAAAATCCAGCACGGTAGCCAGCCCGTTGTGGTGGGGTCATCATGTACCCTCTAGGTTGTAGCCCCCTGACAACACAGGGATCGTACTGCCGATGCCTGAGCTGACACCTCCCCACGTAAGCCAAGGAGTCGATGCTCGTCTCTCTGGGGCATCAGGACTCCCGGCAATGGCCATCCTGCCAGGTGGCCTTTGCTGTGGCTGGGTGGCGCCCGTGGGGAGAGCCCCTGGTCGGAGTGGGTGGCATCGGGGCGGATGCCCCGCAATGAAGCGGGTGAAATCTCAATCTGGTGGTCGCCCGACTGCCAATGTCTCTAAGCGTGGTAAGACAGACTTTAATGCTGTGACGTATAACCCGAAATCGTTCCCTTCCCTAGCCACACCATGGGAGGAACGTAGGGCTGCAGACAGACAGGAGCCGTATTCGCCACGATACCTTGTATGCAGCAGAACTGATGGGGATTCGTTTTTGGGGACTAAGCCTCTTTTCTTTGTGCACAATCTCGAAGATAAGTTCGGGGAAGTGGCGTCTCTTTCCAAAATGAGGAGCGGGGCCATTCTGATACAAGCAGCTTCATCTGCACAGTCCCAGGCATTACTCGCCTGTGAGAAGCTTGGTGACATCCCCGTTACTGTCACTCCCCATAAGTCCTTAAATTTGGTCCAGGGGATTATTTTTCATAAAGATCTTCTGCTACAGTCTGATGATGAGCTACGGGAGAACCTGGCACGACGAGGTGTGCACTTTGTCCGTCGTGTCTTTAGGGGGCCCAAGGATAATAGGGTCGCTACCGGTGCCTTCATCCTGGCCTTTGAGGGTGACTGCTTGCCTGAGAAGGTCAAGGTCATGATCTACCAGTGCGATGTTAAGCCCTATGTCCCGCCCCCTATGCGATGCTTCCAGTGTTGGAAGTTCAGACATATGTCCTCCAGATGCACTGCCAGCCCCACGTGTCGTGATTGTGGACGACCTTCACATCCTAATGCTCCATGTGCTCTGCCTCCCACCTGCGTTAACTAAAAATGGTTCAAATGGCTCTGAGCACTATGGGACTCAACTGCTGTGGTCATAAGTCCCCTAGAACTTAGAACTACTTAAACCTAACTAACCTAAGGACATCACACACATCCATGCCCGAGGCAGGATTCGAACCTGCGACCGTAGCAGTCGCACGGTTCCGGACTGCGCGCCTAGAACCGCGAGACCACCGCGGCCGGCCCTGCGTTAACTGTGGGGAGCATCATTCTCCCTGCTCGCCAGACTGTGCAGTCTATCAACGAGAGCGGAAGATACAAGAAATTAAGACCTTGGACCGTTTAAGTTACCAAGAGGCAAAGAAGAAGCTGGAACGACTCAACCCCACACCTATGTTGAGGAGTTATGCTACCGTCACACTGCCGCCACCAGCTCCTGCACAGACTCCCTTCTCTGTTGGCCCACGGCGAACTCAAGTCACGTCTGCCCCACCGCTGGGACAGGCCACTCTCTCTTCCACTGCTCCCAAAACACCCAGTTTGGGAGCAGTGCGCCCCAAGCAACCGGGGACGTCAGTCCCCACCTCTCAGCCGGAGCGGCGACAGCTCTCTCCGGCTCCTCAGCCGGGGAAGCGAGAGCTCTCTCCGGCTGCTCAGCCGGAGACGCAACAGCCTCCTCCGGCCTCACTTGTTCGGAAGGGATCCCTTGGGGGAGTCCCTTCCAAGGACTTCCCCAGTGTCTCCCAAGACACTAGCCAGGGGCTGAAGCAGCCACCAGCTGCTGGTCGAAGGGCTTCCCGCTCTTCATCTGTTCCCGATAATGCGTCAGGAAAGCCCATGCCAACCCTCCTCCCAAAGACAAGAGAGAGAAGAGGAAGCTCTCCAAGAAGGATAAGGACCCAGTGGTTCCCGCACGAACGCTTCCTGTCAGCTCAGCCTCTGAGGATGAGGTCGAGCTCTTTGCGTCCCCTGACGACCTGGATCTCACAGTCTCCTCAGAAACCATGGCTGTAGCGACATCCGTCACTCAGTCGGTGGCAGCATGTGACCCTGTGAAGTAATTTCCTTTTTCAGTACCTTCATGCCCTTACAGGACACGCTTTGTACGATCCTCCAGTGGAATTGTGGCGGTTATTTTAGCCATCTCCCTGAGCTACGACAGCTTCTAAGCATGACACCTGCTTTCTGCATTGCCCTCCAGGAAACCTGGTTCCCGGCAATGCGGACCCCTGTCCTTCGTGGATACAGGGGTTATTACTGCAACCGTAGCACCTACAATTGTGTGTCAGGTGGAGCCTGCGTGTATGTCCTTACCTCTGTATATAGTGCTCCTGTGCCCCTTCAAACATCATTGGAAGCTGTGGCTGTCCGCGTAAGGACTACCCAGGACATAACCGTCTGCAGTGTCTATCTCCCTCCAGGTGGTACAGTCTGCCTGACCGAATTGGCTGCACTTGTCGCCCAACTCCCCACACCTTTTCTTCTCCTGGGGGATTTTAACGCCCACAATCCCCTGTGGGGTGGAACGAAGGTTACTGGCCGAGGCAGAGAGGTCGAGAATCTCATCTCCCAACTCGACATCTGCCTCTTAAACACTGGCGCTGCCACACATTTCAGTGTGGCGCATGGCACGTTCTCGGCCATAGATCTGTCGTTGTGCAGCCCAGGGCTTGTACCATCGGTCCACTGGAGAGTCCACGAGGACTTGTGTGGTAGTGACCATTTTCCGATCTTCCTTTCACTACCACAGCGTCGCTCCCTTGCACGCTCGCCTAGATGGGCATTTAGCAAGGCAAACTGGGACACGTTCTCCTCTGCTGCCACTGTTGAATCTCTCCCCCAGGGTACCATCGATGTGGCGGTTGAGACACTGACTGCAGCGATTGTTTCCGCTGCGGAACGTACCATTCCTCGTTCGCTAGGGTGCCCCCCGGCGAAAGTCGGTGCCTTGGTGGTCTCCAGAGGTCGCTGACGCCATTAAAGAACGTCGGCGGGCTCTTCAGCGACATAAGCGGCACCCGTCTTTGGAGAACCTCATTTTATTCAAACGTCTCCGTGCTCAGGTACGGAGGCTTATCAAACGGCGGAAACAGGAGTGCTGGGAGAGGTATGTTTCCCACATTGGTTCCTGTACTTCCCCCTCCCAGGTGTGGATGAAGATTCGGCGCATCTTTGGATTGCAGTACTCTACAGGTGTCCCAGGGCTTACCATCAACGGGGCGATATCCACCGATGCCAATGCAATCGCCGAGCATTTCGCACAGCACTATGTTCGGGCCTCTGCGTCGGGGAATTACCCGCCTGCGTTTCGCGCGCTCAAACGCCGGGAGGAAGGCAAACGGCTTTCTTTCGCTTCTCGCCACCCTGAGGCGTATAACGCCCCATTTAGTTTGTGGGAACTCCAGAGCGCCATGGCACAGTGCCCCGATACAGCCTCTGGGCCAGATGGCGTCCACAATCAGATGCTCAAACACCTGTCCCCGGACTGTCAGCGATGTGTTCTTGCCATCTTCAACCGCCTATGGGGTGATGGTGTCTTTCCGTCGCAGTGGCGAGAAAGTACCATCATTCCGGTGCTGAAGCCTGGTAAGGACCCGCTTACTGTGGATAGTTATTGGCCCATCAGCTTAACCAATACTCTGTGCAAGCTGCTGGAACGCATGGTGAGTCGACGGCTGTGTTGGCTGCTCGAGTCTCGGGGTCTTCTGGCTCCATGCCAGAGCGGCTTCCGTCAGGGCCGTTCCATCGCCGATACTTTGGTCTTCCTCGAGTCTGCAATCCGCACTGCTTTTTCCAGGCGCCAACACCTCGTCTCCGTCTTTTTCGACCTCTCCAGAGCATATGACACGACGTGGCGGCACCATATTCTCGCCACGTTGCACGGGTGGGGTCTCCGGGGCTCTCTCCCCATTTTTATTCAGCATTTTTTATCTGTTCGGACATTCCGCATTTTAATTGGCACATCCCATAGTTCACTTCATATCCAGGAGAACGGCGTTCCACAGGGCTCTGTATTGAGCGTGCCCCTTTTCCTTGTGGCCATTAATGGCCTTGCAGCAGCAGTAGGGTCGTCTGTCTCACCCACATTATATGCTGACGATTTCTGCATCTTTTTCAGCTCCTCCACCATTGGTGTTGCAGAACGTCGGTTGCAGGGAGCCATTCGCAAGGCGCAGGCGTGGGCCCAAGCCCATGGGTTTCAGTTTTCTCCTGCGAAGACTTGTGTTATGCACTTTTGTCGGCGTCGCACTGTCCATCCCCACCCTGAGCTCTATCTTCAGGATGCCATGCTCAGGGTTGTTGACACTCAACCGTTTTCTGGGATTGCTGTTCGATGACCGGCTTACTTGGCTTCCGCATATTCGTGAGCTCAAGCGTCAGTGCTGGCAGCATCTGAATGCCCTCCGCTGCCTCAGCAATACAACTTGGGGTGCGGACCGTAACACGCTGCTGCAGCTCTACAAAGCCCTTGTGCTGTCCCGACTGGATTATGGGAGTGTGGCGTATGGCTCAGCGTCGTCCTCAGCGTTGCAACTGCTGGATCCCATTCACCACTGTGGGGTTTGACAGGCGACAGGAGCATTCCGCACCAGTCCTGTTAATAGCCTACTTGCTGAGGCTGGGGTTCCTCCGCTCCACATTCGGCGTCGACAACTCTTAGCCAACTATGCTGCCCACGTCCGTTATTCTCCCCGTCACTCTAACTACCGTCTCCTTTTCGCCGATGCGGCAGTCCATATTCCACGCCGATGGCCGCGATCAGGCCACGCAATTGGGATCCGTGTTCGGTCACTCCTTAGTGAACTCGAGTCTTTGCCTCTTCCATCTGCTTTTCAGGTCCGCCCACATACACCGCCTTGGTGTATCCGTCGGCCGCAGCTTCAGCTGGACCTCTCCCAATGGCAAAAGGATTCAGTTCCTCCTGCAGTCTTGCGCCACCAATTTCTTGCTCTCCTCGATGCATCCCGTGACTCTGAGGTTATCTATACCGATGGCTCGATGGTTGATGGCCGTGTGGGGTACGCTTACGTTCATGCGGACTATGTAGACCAGCGCTCCTTGCCGGACGGCTGCAGTGTTTACACCGCAGAGCTAACAGCTATTTTTCGTGCCCTTGAGCGTGTTCGTACCAGCACTGGCGAGTCGTTTGTCATTTGCAGTGACTCTCTCAGTAGTCTACAGGCTCTTGACCAGTGCTACCCACGCCATCCCATTGTTGTTGCCATCCAGGAGTCCGTTCATGCTCTTGAACAGCGTGGACGTTCAGTGGTGTTCATATGGACCCCGGGACACGTTGGGATAGCGGGCAACGAACACGCCGACAAGTTAGCTAAAGAAGCCACCCGCAAACTGCCGTTGGAGATCGGCCTCCCGGCAACTGATCTCCGATCGGTGTTACGCCGTCGGGTCTTTGGGATATGGGCAGACGAATGGCGCACTCTGTCTGTACCCAACAAGCTGTGGCGTGTAAAGGAGGCCACGACTGTGTGGGGTTCCTCCATGCGGGCCTCTCGCAGGGATTCTGTGGTTCTCTGTAGGCTCCGCATTGGTCACTCTTGGCTGACGCATGGTCATCTTCTGCGTCGGGAGGACCCCCCTCATTGTCGCTGTGGTGAGATTATGACGGTGGCCCATATATTGTTGGACTGTCCTCTTTTAACCGCCCTCAGGCGAACTTTTAATCTCCAGGGTGCTTTATCATCTCTTTTAGGTGACAATGTCTCTAAGGCAGATCGGGTTTTAAGTTTTATTCGCGCAAGCGGCTTTTATAGGTCCATTTAAAATTTTTTTTTAACATCACCCTCATTTGAGCTCTCTCTTTTAATTAGTTTTGTGTTGTGATTCGACTCCACCCTAAACTTTTAGGCTGGAGGTTTTAACATGTTGCAGAGTGGCTGGCTCATCCTATTATTTTCGTGATCAGCCAGCCACGGTCCTCTGCTGTGCAGTTTTAATTCCTTCTGCCTTTGTTCTCTATGTTGTTTTTGTTGCTGTGCTCTGTCTTTCTTGTTGTCTTACGATGGACTATGGGGCTTTTCTTCCCTCGGAATTTTTCTTTTAGTGCTTCGCCTGACTGGTGGATAGTTTCACTGTGCTCTGTGTTTTTATGAAACAAGGGACCGATGACCTTTGTAGTTTGGTCCCTTTCATCTTTAACCCAACCAACCAACCTTTCAGGACCGTGGCAGTTCCTTCTGATTAAATCTGCTGACAATAGACTTCTTCAGCCATCTGCTTGGTTTGCTAGTGGGTTCACACAATCAACTTAGCCAGTTTTGTGGGTGGGGAGGTATGTCACATGTATGGATGTGGAGGGTTCCAGAGCAGAACAGCTGCTTCTCTCTCTTGGGATCAAGGCCTCGATAGAACAGATGTCTTTCCTGGGAGGCAGAGCCTCTGGCTCTGGGCCCTATGACCAGCCACCAACAGATTTTAAAGTGAAATTGAAACGTCATCTCTCATTTCCTATTTTATTTAGTTTGTTCAACCTTCTATGCCTGATAACCACCTACCCAAGGTGCGCCCCTTGTATCCCGAACTCTGAAATACATTCTCTTTATTTGATCTAATTTCCTGTTTTGTCATTTTATATCAGCCCTACAAGCCCATCTGATAACTCCTGACCCCTTGGTCACCTGCACATTGTCAGCTGTGGCATGCCACAGCTTCTCCCTCCCTGCCCCTGTGCACTGGTGTCAGAATCGTAATTCGTTCCTACTTTTCAGTCCATAGGGCAGCTATTTACTTTTGGTTCACGTTCAATTTTGTGTCACTGATTGGTATTTGCCACTGTTGTTCCACTGCATGCCGAGCCTGAGTGCCACAGCACTGTACACTGTCTTTGCACAACCCAAAATGTGGGGGCAAAGTATACAGTGCTGCCTGCTGCAGCACGGGCTGAGCCTCACGGAGAACAGTGTGCCTCATCAATGTGTGTGCACTGAGTGCCTCCCATCTCACAGTTGGAGCTGGCTTACCATCACCATCACCATCACCACCACCACTCGCTAACTCTGAGCCAGGCACCAGGACATGAAAAAAATGCACGGTGTGTCTGTGCCATTCCTGTGGCTCACCAAGCGCACAGGCGTGTTACCCACCGTTGACTTGGATTCCCTGCCATGTTGTTGCCCAACAGCTCCACACTGCCCATTGGCGCCGCCTGTCCGATCACCGCAGTTTGGCTAGCTGTGCTGCTTTGCCACTGCCCTGCTTACTGGCCAAAATGTCTGCGTTGTGGTCATTGCTGTTGCTGCTGACCAGCTACACAGCCCACTTGCTGCCACGCCACCCATTTTCACCACCGGGAAGACCCCTGCTGCTGTGTAAGTAAGGGTCCTGGACTCAATGCCAGGAGCACTTACTTTTGCTGCCGTGCGGCCAGACACTGCCGTTGCCCGTCGCTGCTACACTGGTACTGCATATGTATGGTCCTCAGCCACTGCCCCAGTGCTGTCGCCGCCACCACTGCATTCCCTGCACCACAATGTGACAAGTGTACCGTACATGTTGCTACGCAGTCCACAGCTCACGGTCTAGTGGTTAGTGGCTGGCGTTGCTGTCCCCTGGATCGTGGGGTCACAGGTTTGATTAGCGGCCGGGTTGGGGATTTTCTCCGCCTGGGGTTTTGTGTTGTCCTCATGATTTCATCATCACTCATGGAAGTGGTGAGACTGGACTGAGTGAAGGCTGGGAATTTGTACGGGAACTAATAACCGTGCAGTTGAGTGCCCCACAAACCCATCATCATCATCATCATCATCATCATCATTGTCCTCATGTTGCTTCATGTTGAGGCACTGTAGCCATTTTGTTGTGAGGAGACTGTAGAGAGCGAACAGGGTCTTTCAGATTAGTAAATTATAGTTTTAAATGAACAGGTACCGTGATTTTTAGAACTCAGTATTTGTATGACATGCTGTCATTTTGATTCCTATTGCCTGTAATGTAAAAACGTTGAGATTCATAACTACACTCCTGGAAATGGAAAAAAGAACACATTGACACCGGTGTGTCAGACCCACCATACTTGCTCCGGACAATGCGAGAGGGCTGTACAAGCAATGATCACACGCACGGCACAGCGGACACACCAGGACCCGCGGTGTTGGCCGTCGAATGGCGCTAGCTGCGCAGCATTTGTGCACCGCCGCCGTCAGTGTCAGCCAGTTTGCCGTGGCATACGGAGCTCCATCGCAGTCTTCAACACTGGTAGCATGCCACGACAGCGTGGACGTGAACCGTATGTGCAATTGACGGACTTTGAGCAAGGGCGTATAGTGGGCATGCGGGAGGCCGGGTGGACGTACCGCCGAATTGCTCAACACGTGGGGCGTGAGGTCTCCACAGTACATTGATGTTGTCGCCAGTGGTCGGCGGAAGGTGCACGTGCCCGTCGACCTGGGACCGGACCGCAGCGACGCACGGATGCACGCCAAGACCGTAGGATCCTACGCAGTGCCGTAGGGGACCGCACCGCCACTTCCCAGCAAATTAGGGACACTGTTGCTCCTGGGGTATCGGCGAGGACCATTCGCAAACGTCTCCATGAAGCTGGGCTACGGTCCCGCACACCGTTAGGCCGTCTTCCGCTCACGCCCCAACATCGTGCAGCCCGCCTCCAGTGGTGTCGCGACAGGCGTGAATGGAGGGACGAATGGAGACGTGTCGTCTTCAGCGATGAGAGTCGCTTCTGCCTTGGTGCCAATGATGGTCGTATGTGTGTTTGGCGCCGTGCAGGTGAGCGCCACAATCAGGACTGCATACGACCGAGGCACACAGGGCCAACACCCGGCATCATGGTGTGGGGAGCGATCGCCTACACTGGCCGTACACCTCTGGTGATCGTCGAGGGGACACTGAATAGTGCACGGTACATCCAAACCGTCATCGAACCCATCGTTCTACCATTCCTAGACCGGCAAGGGAACTTGCTGTTCCAACAGGACAATGCACGTCCGCATGTATCCCGTGCCACCCAACGTGCTCTAGAAGGTGTACGTCAACTACCCTGGCCAGCAAGATCTCCGGATCTGTCCCCCATTGAGCATGTTTGGGACTGGATGAAACGTCGTCTCACGCGGTCTGCACGTCCAGCACGAACGCTGGTCCAACTGAGGCGCCAGGTGGAAATGGCATGGCAAGCCGTTCCACAGGACTACATCCAGCATCTCTACGATCGTCTCCATGGGAGAATAGCAGCCTGCAATGCTGCGAAAGGTGGATATACACTGTACTAGTGCCGACATTGTGCATGCTCTGTTGCCTGTGTCTATGTGCCTGTGGTTCTGTCAGTGTGATCATGTGATGTATCTGACCCCAGGAATGTGTCAATAAAGTTTCCCCTTCCTGGGACAATGAATTCACGGTGTTCTTATTTCAATTTCCAGGAGTGTATTTTGCTAGAATCCCACAGCACATCATATGACAGACTCAAATATGTTTAGAGAGAAAATTTTCTTGGACATTACAATACTAAGCTGTGGTTTTATGCACCATTAGTGTTGCTGCTTGTATGGGTTTCTTCCTTTCAATACTTAGAAGTATATTGCATGAAGTCAAAATTTTCATCTGATGCAGTTATTGCTTTTTGTTTGGAGGTGTCTTTACTTAGGGCAATTTGGACTTTAAATTTTTGTGAGTGTAGTTATTGTGAGATGTGCTGAATGTGTAATTGTTCCTTGTATAAGCACTTCACATGTATGCTGGTTGGCTAGTTAATGTCTATGTAATTTAGACACATACTTCTGTTGGACTTGTGTACTGCAACGGATTTCTTATCCTTATTTTAAACCCTATAGTTGTTGAAGTATGTTGTGCCTAGTTACTGTGATGAGAAGTTTCTATAGGTATATTTTGACTGTTTTCAGTTTATCTCCAGTGATTTGCACCTAGTAAAATGTGTGACATGTACAGTCGATCAGCAGTTCTTGGCATTTTCTTCCGTTTTGCTTTCACATAATGATCCATCCTATTTTTTTCATATTTGCTATAAATACTATTCTTGTGTCCTAATGAATGTAGACACTTGCCCTTTGCTTCACAGATGTGAGAGCATTAGATGCAAGGTTGCTGAAATAATCAGTGCATTAAATACTTGTGCCTTGATGGGAATTTGTTTTTATTGCAATACCAGGCACAGATGCAAACACTGTGTCTAGGCCTTGTAAGAAAGGTAGCATATCATTAGATTCTGACCATCTTGGTATTGTTTATCAGACTACTAGAGGGACTAGGTGACTTGACTCTCTCTCTCTCTCTCTCTCTCTCTCTCTCTCTCTGTGTGTGTGTGTGTGTGTGTGTGTGTGTGTGTGTGTGTGTGTGTCTACATTTTCTCTCCCCACATCCAAGTCTTTCTCTGTCCATGCCTTATGTTTTTTATAAGTGGTAGTAGCTTGTAACTGGTTAACTCAATGCATGAAGCTACGACGTATTAAATGACTTATGTTAATATGAGTTATAATGAATGGTGGAGGAGGATAGATCTGTTGTACCCCTGAAATTTGCGAGCAGGAAAGATGTCCTGAGGTTAATTTGTTTGAAGGTAATTATATGCAAGCAAAAGTTCCTGTGTCAGTTGTTTTAAGTGGTGATGTTTCTGTTGTACAGTTAGTGCTTTTTGGTGGACATTGAGGATGATACAATGAATACTAATTTATGAGAGAAGATGATCGAGTGATGCTAAATGGTCCATTTTACACTGTCACCCCCCAGAGGTCAGAGTAAAACCATTAGCCATCATTCATTTTAGCATGCCGCAAGTTTCCAGTTGAGACACCAATGAATTTTGGAGTCATCTAAGTTTGTTACCTGTGAACATCTGACAAGCACAGACCACATAGTGTAAACACGTGGATCAGCACAGCTGTCTCCTTGCGAAAGCCAGATATGCTACCACTTCTCTTCTTCTTCATCTTGGCTACAGTAATTAAGCCTAGTTTTTGTACAGTATAAGTTTTCAGTGAGCATAAACTGTAATGAACTTCATAGGAAACTATTTCACCATTGCCTTTTGAAAGATCTTTTGTCTACTGTCTGCCTTGTAAGTTGTGGTTTTTCTCTGACAAAGAATTTGGGACAATGTACATGCTCAGTTGACGATCATATAGTGTACGGGTTTTTAAGTGGTTGTAAGTAAATGTTAAAAGCTTTTGTGAGAAGCATGGCCCAGGCACACACCTATTTGTATTTTGTGGAGATTTTAAGCATTTCTGAAGATTTTCGGTGTTTAAAGTTATCGTCTCTCATCTACTGTTTTCTCATTTGATGATATTAGGCAATTTGTATTATTCAGCTTCCTTCTAGAATTTTGTTGTAGTGTATTTTACTTGTAGATTTCTTTTGTTGACAATGATTTTTTTTTGCCCATTGAAGGAATGCATTGTGTTTACCTTATTAAAGTTGTTTTACAGTATTACTTTTTACAAGTTGCTTTCTTGAGTATTTTGTTTTGTCATTAAATATGGAATGTGCAGCCTCTTTTTGCAATGATACTCTTCAAACCTTCATCTAATTTTTGTAAATAATGTTTCACTGCTCTGCAGACAAGATAAAGCCATTATCAATTTACAAACATTTATTTCCATTAGGGTTAAAAATAATAGGTCAGTTTCAATTTCTATGTCTGCTTAACTGACCATCCCTTCAGTCCCTCATTACAAAATTTTCCTGACCTGTGTCCAGTAAAATAATAAGCATTCTTTTCCTGCCCATCTGTCTTAAACAGCATAATTTTAATCTGAAATTTTAACTGCAGTATTCCTTATTTCATCTTGGTTCCTCTGTATCAAAATTTTTGTCATTTTGAGGCAACTCTATCGTGGTTTTTATGTGGACAACACAGAGATGCACTGTGTCATCCTATTTCTGTTTCAAAATTAAAACAAATACTATACTAATAATCTGAACTAAGCCTTCTTAAACATTGTTGCCTGTGCTGCCTTGCACTTGGTTTTTGTGATACAAAAGTTAAGACCCTTTCATGTATAAATTGGGCACCACTTTGTGCTGATAATTATTGGTATTTACCCCAATGTTAGATAGCATTGTCCTACTATGTTTTTATGCATACTTAGCATCATGCTGCTGGAACACATTCCCTCCTGTGCTTTCAAATCAAATGCTAGATGCATGCTTCCCCTTTACCTCTAAATGCATGTACATTAGACCGCACCTCCCTGCCTCATGCAACACACTTTTCAGTGACAGTGAGCTGTTCCTCCTCCTCTACTCACCTCCCCTCATACTTGCAATACAGCATTCCCCGCTCCCCCCTCCCCCTCCCCCTTTTTCCTCTGCCATACCACTAAGTGCTTCATATGCCTTGCCGTGCTGAACTTCCACAGATTACGGATATTTATACTCTGAGTACTACTCCTACCCCTCGTGTGCCCTTGCAGAAATTGTTTTAGTGACGTCATGATCATCGCTGTTCTCTGCCATGGGTTACACATGGTCTTTTGGCATCGGTCTGCCAGTTGAAATCTTCTTTACAAATGTGCACTTCTGTCACACCACATCACATTCTAGCCTTAACCCTTTCATATTTTATGAACTGATTATAAACTCGCAGTGTTCTTTCCCTTCCTGTGTAAAGTTTTATGAATAGGATGAGACACTTTTGAGTTGATATAATTGCGTAGGCTTCCGCAGCCAGAGTCAGTCGACATAAAAGTTTTCTGGCTTTGGTACCGCGTCATAATGCAAAAACTACTGCTGCTATAGAAAAGCCAACATTTCGGCCACGATTGCAGCGGCCTTCTTCTGGGTCTATGATGCGGTACCAAACCCAGAAAACTTTTATGTCGACTTTTGAGTTGGTTTACTGTTGTGAACACACATCTAATTTACCTTGTCTAGAATATTCTCTTGGGTTTCTCCGTGCAAATGACTTGATGTTTTGTTCTTTCTTGATGTATTTTCACATTTTGCCTCCTTAGATTAATGGGAATGAGCTGACCATGGTTTCCGCAAATGTTGATTGATGAAGTAGTGAGTAGTGTTCTTATGTAAAAGAATGGACATACATGTGCAAAATGGTGTCGGTAGAACAACATAGTGACACTTCAGTCTGAGCTAAAAAGAAGTTTCATAATTCATGGTGTAAAGAATGCAAAAAACATGTGATTAAAGGCATTCTCTCTGTGAAATGTAACTTCTGGTTACACGGAAAGTGTGCGAAAGTGAATCTCAAGTTCGTAAATGATGATATAGGGTGGTCATGTCATAACTGTGTTAGTGATGAATGTGAAGATTTTCTCAGCACGATTAATTCAAAAGACGAAATTATCAAGTTACTGAATAGTGACATTGAGACTCTCAGAAAAGAAATTGTAATCTTGAAGCAATAAAAGTGAAACTGTTAAATGAAAAATGTAATGTTTATGGATCTGTGGAAACAATGAATCAGTGAACGAAAAAAAAAAAAAAAAAAAAAACCACAAAAAAAGTCAGACTCAAAGTGTTAAAAGCGATATGCAAACCGAAAAAATGTGATGATAATGACGAAAATCGCGTAGAAAGAAATACAAAATATGTCACATACGTTGCAGTAAAGTATAAAAACAAAGGAAGGAAGCTTCAAGAATGTGGCAAACAAAGCACCAGAAATGAATTTTTAATAATTGGCGATTCACTAATTACAAATTTTGCAGTATCGAATACTAAAATTGATGCCCGCCCAGGGATAGGTATACATCAATTAAATAATCACCTCAAGAACATGCAGACAACGAAACAAAATGCATTCTCTCCAGTACATCGCAATGAAAACTACAAAGGTGTATGGGGATGAACTCGCTGTGAAACAGCAGTGAAGAAGAGATGGTAAACGAACCAAGAAATCTAATTCGGACAGCAAAAAACATGAACCCATCACCAAAGTTACATATAAATATTATCCTGCACAGAAGATCGGTAAGTGATAAGTATGTAGGCAGGTTAAATAATCGCATCAGAGAGCAGTGTAACAGACTTGGTTCAGTTTTCGTGGATTCAAATAAATTTATCAGTGATAAATGTGTAGGATAAAGATGGACTGCATCGAAACAGGCTAGGATTGGCAACATTCAGCCATACGTATAGTGATATATGTAAGACCATACTTAATAAGGGAAACTGGTATGCAGAGATGTGGTGTGAAAATTGATGATGAAGTTAAAACGAAAATACACAAACAGCGTTTCAAACCAGATGCCATTAGGAATATATATATATATAAAGTATCAATATGTTCGTAATGCGCTTGAACATAAATGGGTTAAGTTCAAACTACACAAATGGCTGAGAAACAAAACTAACGACTTGCAAATCATTTTGTCAGAAATACCAAATATGAAGATTGTATGCTTGAATGAACACTGGCTTACATACATCTAGCCAGTGAAGCCAATAACTCAACAAAATTCATTTATATGGTTCAAATGTCGGGTTTCAACACAAATTTCACTGATTTTACTCAAGTAAACAAAATGTTCGCAACATGTATAGATAATATTTAACCAATTACACTTATAATGAGGCAAATAAGTTTTGTTTAGATTTAGGAATTTCTGATCATGGCGCTCTGTTTATGGAGTTACCAAAAACAATAGAACCTTGCTAAAAAAAAAAATTAAAAAAAAAGCCCTACACAAAACGCCAGTTCAGCAAAGAAAATATCATAGATTAAATAAGGTGGAGAGGGCTATAGATCATAATATTTCATGCTCTGAAAATTTTGCTACTTTCTTGGAAAACTTCGTACATGTTTTAATGAAACTTTCCCCCTTACTGTACATCATAAGAAAGTAGGAAGTAAAGTAAAGTGGATTACTGAAGGAATAAACATCTCAAGTGCAAGAAAAAGACGGCTACATAGGGAACTAAAACATAAAAAAAGTCCTGATTTTGTTACCAATGTAAAAGCTTACAAAAATATTTTTTAAAAAAGTTGTAAAGGCAGCCAAAGAACTGGCAAATAATAGATTTATATTGGATGGTGAAAACAAATCAAAGGCATTATGGTCAGTGATCAAAGCTGAAACAGGGAAATGCAAAGGCTCAACCTAGATATAGTGGGGGGTCAGTGAAGTGAAATGGAAACAAGACAAGGATTTCTGGTCAGATGAGTTTAAGGTAATATCAACAGCAGCAGGATTCATTATGAACACAAGGTAGGGCACAGAGTGCATTACTGTGAACAGTTCAGCGATAGCGTTGTTCTTATCAGAATTGACAGAAAACCAACACTGACAATCATAGCTCAGGTAACATGCCAATATCACAAGCTGAAGATGAAGAGATAGAGAAAGTATATAAGGATGTGGAAAGGGTGCACTGCATAAAGCGAGATGAAAATCTAATAGCCATAGGAGACCAGAAAGTGGTTGTACAGGAAGGAGTAAAAATAAGGGTTATGGCAGAACATTGGCTTGGTACTAGGAATGAGAGAGGAGAAAAACTAACTTATTTCTGTAATAAATTTCAGCTAGTAATTGCGAATACTCTGCTCAAGAATCACAATAGAGGGAATTATACTTGGAAACACCGGGAGATATGGGAAGATTTCAATAAGATTACATCATGGTCAGGCAAATTCCAAAATCAGATACTGGACTGTAATGTGTACACAGGAGCAGATATAAACTCAGATCACAATGTAGCGGTGATGAAGAATAGACTGAAGTTTAAGAGTCTAGTCAGGAAGAATCAATACGCAAAGAACTAGGATATGGAAGTACTAAGGAATGAATAGAGACGCTTGAAGTCCTCTAAGGCTATAGCTACTGCAATAAGGAATAGCTCAAGAGGCAGTACAGTTGAGGAGGAATGGACATCTCTAAAAAGGGCAATCACTGAAGTTGGAAAGAAAAACATAGGTACAAAGAAGGTAATTGCAGAAACCATGGGTAACAGAAGAAATACTTCAGTTAATCAATGAAAGAAGGAAGTAAAAACATGTTCAGGGAAATTCAGGAATACAAGTCATTGAGAAATGATGTAAAGAGTAAGTGCAGGGAAGCTAAGATGAAAAGGCTGCACGAAAAAGTGAAGAAAATCAAAATAGAAATGATTGTTGGAAGGACTGACTCAGCATATAAGAAAGTAAAAACAACCTTCAGTGAAATTTTAAAATCAAATTTGGTAATGTTAAGAGTGCAAAAGGAATTCTGCCACTGAATGCAGAGGAGAGAGAGAGCAGATACGTGAAAACAGCACAATGAGGCCTCTGAGTGGGAAGATTCGTCTGATGTAATACAAGAAGAAACAGGAGTCGATTTAGAAGAGAGAGGGAATCCAGTATTAGAATCAGAATTTAATAGAGCTCTGGAAGACTTAAGATCAAATAAGACAGGGATGATAGAGAACATTCCATCAGCATTTCTAAAATCATTGGGGGAAGTGGCAACAAAACAACTATTCATATTGGTGAGAGGAATTCGTGGCAGGCTGCATCAAACTAGATGGAAGACTGATGACTTGAGAAAAGAAGGAAAAAAAGGAACATCTGATGGTAGTTAAAATCGGCGCATTTTGACGAATGATTCTTGACAGTGGATAGAGTGCATACTGGAAGGATGAAAAGGGCAGTTTTAACAAATAAATCAAGAACTATGTAATCAGGATTCTTAACTGAAGTGTCAGAGGTTATAATAATTATACTTGTGAGAATTTGTTTCAGGGCTAAAATGATGTCATAGTCATTCATGCATACAAGCATAAATTCCCAGGTGTTTTGTAAGTCCCAGCATGAAAGAGAGCCTCCAGAGATGTTTCAAGTTACATGCTGACAGGAAAAAAAGCAACAGCAGCCTACTTCTTTTAAGTATAGCAACAACAAATGGCATTACAGCTGATAACTATGGGAATTACTACTTCTAACTCACTCTATATATGTAAATGAAAAAAAAGCTACTTTGAAGAAAGGGCACAAACACTACTGTTGCTGTCTGTATCTAATATTTCAAAGCAAACTCTACACAGATCAGTGTCAGTTGTCTATACACCGATGAGCCAAAACATTATGATCACCTTTTTAATAGCTTGTTTGTCCATTTTCGGAATAAAATATATCATTGATTCTGCATATCAGGGATCTGACAGTTTGTTGGTATGTTTGTGGAGGTATGTGGCATTAGATGTCTATGTGAAGGTCATGTAATTTGTGTAAATAACAGGCCACTGATTTGTGAGCTTAGTGATGGTGCCCAATAGTGATCCAGATGGCTTCTGTAGGCTTTACATCAGGCAGATCTGGTCACAGAGACTTCAACATGAGTTCACTATAATAGTCCTCAAACCACTGAAGCACAGTTCTGGCTCCGAGAAATGGACAATTATACTGCTTAAAGATGACATCGCTGTTGGGGAAGACATCAAGCATGTAGGATGCAGGTGGTTTGTAGCTATCAGCATGTGTCTGATTACTACCACAGGTCCCACATAAGCACAGGAGAATGTCTCCATAGCACAATACCACTCACAGCAGCCCGCATCCGCAGCATGCTGCATGTTTAGAACCACCATTCATGTCGATGACAGCATTTGTGGAGACAACCAGCGACCTAGTGTAGCAAAAATGTGATTCATCCAGAGCCAATATGTTTCCATTGGTCAACGGTTGGATCCTGATGGTCCCATGTCCACTGTAATCATAACTGACAATGTCATTGGGTCAATATGTGAACACCTTGGGATGGTCTGCTGAGAAGCTCCAAGGTCAACAACGTACAATGAACAGTATGCTCTGAAACACTTGTGTGAGCAGCAACACTGTGTTTTTCCAGCAGAGATGCCACAAATCACTAACTATCCTACTTAACACAACAGTCAAGCCTCTGAACCCTACATTTTGTGAAGAGTCATGGACAATTTAACCATTTAGCACCTAGTGGTGGTTTCACTGCCCTACCTCTTTCCGTAGACACTCACAACAGTAGCACTTGAATATTCAACCAGCTTCGCCATTTTGGATATACTTGTTCACAGGCTTTGCGTAATAATAATGTGCCCTTTGTCAAAGTCACTTATCTTAATGGATTTACCCATTTGCAGCCCTTTGCTAGGTTGCTCTGCTCACATACTTTTGTTACTGCCTCACATGCCCAAAACAACACCGGATGGCATCCAGTGTTGTGGCAGTATGTGGTCATATTGTTTTGGCTTCTCAGTGTATACTGTCAGAGTGAAGCTCTGTTTAGTACAAATATTAAAGTTATGTGGACTTTACATTCCAGGTCCCAATATTATGATAAATTTTGAGATTGGGTTATGAGAAATTCTTTGTTTTTTAATATATTGGGTTTTTCACATTCTTTACTGATGTCTGTTGTCACCTGTTGTATATCAAACTCAATTCTGAACCCTAGATAGAAATAATTTCCATGTATAATATGCATTCCTATTTCTATGAGGGTAATCCCAAAAGTAAAGTCTCCTATTTTTTTATAAGTACATAGACCTGTTTATTTCTACAATGGTTTACATCAGTTTACAGCTTGAACATTTAGCTATTTTTTGATATAATCACCATTTCTGTCGATGCATTTTTGTAGATGCTGTGGCAGTTTTTGTATGCCCACGCCATACCAGCTCGCCGCCATGCTGTTCAGAAAATTATGAACCTCTTCTTTCACCTTGTCATCGGAGCTGAATCGCTTTCTGGCCAAATGTTCTTATAACCTACGGAACAGGTGATAGTCACTGGGTGCCAAGTCAGGACTATAGGGTGGGTGGCTGATTATGTTCCAGGAGAGCAACTGTTTGCCGAGCGATGTGTGGGCGAGCATTGTCACGGAGAATGTGTACGCCCTCCTTGCTCAACATTCCTCTTCTCTGGTTCTGAATTGCCCGTTTGGGATTTTCAGAGTCTCACAGTATCTGTCAGCATTAATTGTGGTCCCAGCAATTCAGCTCCAAGATGAGGAGAAAGAAGAGGTTCATAACTTTGTGAACAGCAAGGCGGCGAGCTGGTATGACATGGGCATACAAAAACTGCCACAGCGTCTACAAAAATGCATCGACAGAAATGGTGATTATGTCGAAAAATAGCTAAATGTTCAAGCTGTAAACTGATGTAAACAATTGTAGAAATAAACTGGTCTGTGTACTTATAAAAATAGGAGACCTTACTTTTGGGATTACCCTGGTAGTTCTGTAGTTGTGAATTGTATAGCACTTTCTAAATTCACTTTTTTTATCAACCATAATTGTCATTAGGCAGCATATGTATTTGAATAGAGTAAGATTCCCGAGCAGTAAAAGACTTTAGTACTTTGGTTGAAATACCATCATGCTGATATTGAAAAGTAACTGAACGAGTTGAAATAAGCCACCAGGTCTGGATAGAATCACAATTCATTTTTACAGAGCATAGACTCATCAAATAGCTTGCCTTTATCACAAATCTCTCAACCAGTGCAGAATCCCAAATGATTGGAAGAAAGTGCAACTGACTCCTGTAAAGAAGAATAGACCCACAATATTGCTTAACTATATCATTAATGTCGGTTAGCTGCAGTGTTCTTCAGCATAGTCTAAGTTCAAATACATTACATCTCCTTGAGACAGAATAGCTTCTGTCCACAAATCAGCTTGGATTTATGAAGCATCACTCAAGCAGCATTCAGGTTGCACATTTATTGTATGATGATCTGCCAACCATGGCTGAATGGCAACAGGCAGATCCTATATTCCTGTATTTCCACAATGCATTTATCATTGCACCCCACTGTAGACTGGTAATGGAAGTCCAAAATATGCAGAACAGGTTCTCAGATATGTGAGTGGCTCAACAACTTTATCAATAATAGAACCCAGTACATTGTCCTGGAGGGCAAGCGTTCATCAGAGACAAAGGTATCATCAGGAGTGCCCCTAGGAATTGTGATAGGATTGTTCTTGTTCTCTATAATCTGACAGATAGGGTGAGCAGCAATCTGCAACCATTGGATGATTATGCTGTAGTGTGGGGGGAAACTGCTGTTGTTGAATGACTAGAGGAGGATATAGGATGACTTACACAATTTATATTTGGTGTGATGAATGAAAGCTTGAGCTAGATGTAGAAAATGAATATGTGTGGGAGAAACAACCCTGTAATAGTAGAATACAATATTAGTGGTGAACTGTTTGACACAATAACATCAATTAAATATGTATTCACATCATTGCAAAATGAATGAAATAGAACAAGCACATAATATCAATTATAAGGAAGACAAATGTACAACTTTAGTTTATTGGGAGAATTCTAGGAAACATTAGCTCTTCTATTTAGGAGACCATGCACAGAACACTTGTGCAACCCTGTCCAGAGTACTGCTTGAGTAGTTGGAATCCTCACCAGGTCAGATTAAAGCAGACACTGAAGCAATCTAGAGGTGTGCTGCTAGATTTATAACCCATATGTCCATTATCAACCTGTGAGTATTACAGGAATGCTCTGTGAATTAAAATGGGAATCTCTGGAAAGAAGACGACATTGTTGTTGAGAAACACTACTGAGAAAATTTAGAGCACTGGCATTTATATTAATAAACTAAGCCTTTTTAACATTTCACTTTGCTTACCAGTGGGAAACAGTTTTACTGGACTTGATACATCTTCTGATCATCTTCTAAATAAACAATCAGAACTTACTGAAATGTACGTAATAATAACCTAGCAATAACTATTGTCACATGTTTACAGATTTTTGTTTCTTAAAAGCCTGTGTCCATCCCCTCCCCCTTTCAAATCACACCCATCGAAATGTTTAGCCACAAATCAAAAATATTATCTGTGAGGATTTATGTAAAATGTGAAGCTATGAAACTTCCTGGCAGATTAAAACTGAGTGCCGGACTGAGACTCGAACTCGGGACCTTTGCCTATCGTGGGCAAGTGCTCTACTAACTGAGCACTTGCCCGCGAAAGGCAAAGGTCCCGAGTTTGAGTCTCAGTCCAGCAGGCACTCAGTTTTAATCTGCCAGGAAGTTTCATATCAGCGCACACTCTGCTGTAGAGTGAAAATTTCACTCTAGAAACATGAAGCTATATATTCTAAATACATTAACTGTGAGTGTAACTTTATTGTGTCTGTGTATTATGGTATATAAGAGAGCAGAGGCAATGGTAGAGATACAAAGTGAGTACATGAAGGATACAGATGCTGTCAGATGTCAATGCTGTTGTGTGACAGTGCCATAAAAGATAAATTTGGGCTGTTAAATGAAAAGCCGTTATTGTACCAACTGTTGTAAAGAATCAGAGCACTGCTCCTTCGTTCATTTCAGTGACTAACTTCACTGCCACAGAATTCCTAAGCTTGTATGATAGTTATTTTATTACCACCATATTGTTTTTCATGTGGCAAAATTTGTGCTTAATATTTCATAAAGCAGCATTAGTAATTCAGAAATGGTGTTTAACACCTGTAACATTTGGACAAAATTAAAATGAAAGAGTAATGCTGGCTGTATTAGACTTGACTAAAGAAAGTATGTAATTTAATAGCACAACATACAGTTAACAGATATCCAAACAAAATTACATTAGTTTTGTCTTACATAAATTTTATTCTTTAATTATGAGACGGAATTGCTGTCAATACTTACCTTAAGGAGATGAATTTTCAGTACTACCAATAGACACACATTAAAGTACACATCTTGGCTTTTGGTGGTGGTAGATCCTTCCTCGGACAAGAGAGTAGTATAGGTTGACAGAAGATTAAAAACAGACAGTGGGTCACCCAGAGCCAAGCACTGCAGTCAGTCACACTCATCGTGAGGTTTGAGTGACCTGCCCTTTTTCTTAATCTTCCCTCAACCTATCCGCTTCTCTTCCTCCAGAAAGGAACTACTTGTGCCATAAGCCAAGATAGTGTACTTTTATTTGTGTATTGGGAATAATGAAAGTACGCCTCCTGAAAGTCAATGCCACCCAGCAAACCTATCTCATAATTTTCTAGTTTTCTCAAATAAATTTTTCTTTTGATACAGTACATTTCAATCCATAATACAACAATGCATGGTCCAAGAACAATGAATAAAAATAAAACTTTCTTGTATGTAGCAACCACCTCTGGCAACAAATTGTTAAAAGTATAGGGTGTATGTAGGTTTGTATGCATAGGCAGTCACAGTCATCCCAAATAAGTTCACATGAAAACAAAGAAACTCTTCACTGAAACTGAGGAAAATACTCACAGTGCAGAAATTAATGTAGGTAATTGTTTTTATTCTACAAGCAAAAGTGACAGAGGTTATAAATGTCACATACATTTCAGGGAATATGACAACTGCAGAAAGACAGGCATGGTGTCACTGAGAGAATAAACATTATTCCATCTGGGATAGAGAACATACAATGCAGGTGACTTCCCTTGAATTAATTAATGACTGGGTGTATCTGCAAGTATATAGCAACAGCCAAGCAAAAGGCAAGCACATTTAATCATTGTTTGTATATTAAAACATTAAATACATGGAATAGGGAAACTACACAGAGAAATGACCACTTATTAAGGTCATAATGTTATATATATATATATATCTGTGTGTGTGTGTGTGTGTGTGTGTGTGTGTGTGTGTGTGTGTCCTCCTTCCATCCATCTTGCCATCCCTCAGCCCATCAAAAAATCCTGTGTGTTGGCAAATTTACCAGTGGTACGGAGATACAAATGTTTTTCAATATCTGACAACAACCCTGATGCTCCTATGCGAAATAGTCTTGGGGACATCCATTTTGTTCCTAGCTCTTCTTTCATTAGTATAAGGTAATTCAGTGCATCTTTAGCTGTGCGTACACCGCCTGCAGGTTTGAAACCAACCTGAAAATAAAATTAAACAATTTAACTTAGTTGTATATAACATATCCTCATAAACTAACTATTAACCATTAAAAAATACATTCTATGCAGTGGCAGTTGTTATTTGTCTGGTAATTCCAAATTAGTCAAAGAAGAATTTAAAAAACTTATACAAGCAAGAAAACATTTAACAACATTCAACCACAAGGTGACATCTGGCAAGAAGGAAAGGGTTAGAGCTACCAGGGCTATTCAGTCATCAATTAGGAAAATCTTTCTGTGTCAAAAGAGAAGCAAATCAATTGTGTTGGGAAGTGCATTGGTTCAGTTACACCTATGTGGTGACATAGGCACATATGAATTGATATCATTCAAAATGTCCAGTAGTCTTAACAGAATTCTGCACTGTAGGATTGTATATCATACAGTCAGTGGGCTTTACACTGATATCCAACATGGGCAAATTTCTGTTCTTGCTACGTGGGAATGACATATCACTTTGTTTGTATAAACACTATTAATTCGTTTTGCAATGTCATTACAGGAAATGATATTATATTTCAATTAGTTGTAAAAACACTTTTATGATACCCAACACAATGAAAATATGAAGTAACCAATGCTAGGCAGGCTTCATCACTGATCATAAAGTTGGACAGTGAAATAATAGAATGTAGGCATTTGTCATGTTGTTGTTTTCTGAGACAAAGATCCAAAGTGTGCTTGCTAATCACTGACACCAGTAATTACTACACTTACATGTCTATTTACTTGCACTTTTCTTCTGGTGTTTTTTGTTAAAATATGACATGGCACACACATATTATCATACCCTGCATTGTATTTCTCACACAAAGAACACTTATATACTCATTTTTTTTCATTATACGCAGAACTTATGACTTGTACATCTTCAACAACTACCATCTTGTTAGACTGTTATCAAAATAGTGAAGGTATCTCTCTGCTTCAATATGAAAACTTGTTTGTGCACTAGAAACAGTTAGTTCCATAAACAGAAATGTACACTATTATATAAAAATAAAGAATTGCACCAGTGTAACACTGTCTCCGACAATCCAAACTCCTTGTCCATATAGTAGGAGACTGGCAATAGCACAAAATAGGGGACTGCCAGTAGGGGTGAAGTACAGTGGGGAATGTATGTGTCCCAAGATATCTACAGTAGCTATGAATGTCACACAGGATCCCTGAAAAGTGACAGCCAATGGGGTGGGGCTCTGGAGAAGCTATGATGAGCTCAGTAAGCCAGTACTAGATGATACCTCTGCTTTTAAGAATGGGACAAGCCTCAGAAACGATATATATGATAAATGACAACTCAGCTGTAAAAATGGATTTGGAGCAATGATATTCGGTCCTTGATTGGGAAGGTGGAGGAGATAGTGGACGATGGAAAGAAGGAATTTGAATTTGTTGGTGTCAGTAGAAACAAGATGGAAAGGAGAAGAATGGAGAGAATCAAGAAAGGTCTATCCATTATACTAGAGTTGGCATGATGATGAAAGGACAAATGGAGTAGAAGTAGTAATTAGAGATGGGTTAAAAATAAAAGTGGAGAGAATAAGTGATATGATGCTGAAGATAAAAATGTCATTGAGGGAAAGACCTTAGAGGTGTTACAAGTGTATGCCCACAGGTAGGCTCCACTTCTCCAGAAAAACACTACCTTGATGAGGGAATGCAGAAAGAGATAGGAAGAAAGAATGTGTTAGTATTGGGGAATTTAAATACACAATTAGAAAAGAAAGACAAAGGTATGAAAATGCACTTGGACCAGAGGGTTGAGGGCAGTTGAAATGAGAAAAGTGAAAGATACCCTCTACAACTGAGGAATAAATAGGAACCTCACAGATATCAATGTAAAATTATCAGAGTCCTTGGATAATGACCATTGCTAATAATGAACCTGAGAGAGGCTAAGAATACAAAAAGGACAGAAAACCAGGATAGGCCCATAAAAGTATGGAACGTGAATGAATAAGTGAGCAGGATAGAGTACCTCAGAATGGTGAACAAAAATCTCAGAATGGATGGGCCAAAAACAGTGGAAGAGGAATGAGGTAGATTTAAGAGGACATCAGTAAGTGTGACAGAAGTAGTATGGCGGATGACAAGCAACAAAAAGTGATGGAGGGAAACACTAGGCTGGAATGAAAAAACTGAAGACAGAAGGAAAATTAGGTTTTAACGTTCCATCGACTCAAGATCATTAGAGACAGAGCACAGGCCTGGATTGCTTCAAGGACAAGTAAGAAAATTGGCTCTGTGCTTTCAAAGCAACAATCCCATCATTTGCCTGGAGAAATTTAGGGAAACAAAGGAAATCCTGAATCAGGATGGCTGAATGTGGATTTGAACTGTTGTCCTCCCAAATACGAGTCCAGTATGCTATCCACTCTACCACTTTGGTCAGTTAGAAACAGAGGACACAGTGCAGAAGAAGAATAGAGCCTCTAGGGTATGGTTCCAGAACATGACAATAGATACCACAGAAGAGTAACAGGCAAGAAAGAAAGAGGCTGAAATGCAGAAAAGTGGCATAATTCTGTTTCTATAATACTGCTCCTGAGACAACTATTTTTTTCCTTTTTCTATTACACTGGTAGTAAATTTACTACAAGTAGATACTGAAATTCTTGTTTTGGAAATACTTCATTACCAGTATTTTATTTAAGCTATGCTGATTCAAATGGTCCATTTAGTTTTACATGAAACCTTTTCTTGTAAGAGGAATCCGAAATTGACTGTGTTCATATGATATGTGCTCTTCAAAGTGTTGTGAGCTAATAACTGTTTATTCACAAATGGACATAGGTTACCTGAAAGACCTGATCTCCCTCTTTCAAGTAAACAATTTACTTTATTGGAAGCCTACATGCTATCTCTCAATTGCTCAGGACATGCAAGAAGGTCTGTTGTGTGTCGAACCACTGAGCTGTTTAGCTGTGGCTTGAACCCCTGTAAAGTGTGTGTGTTATATGACATATATATGAGGGTTGGAACTTAAATAGTAGCAACTATTTATTCACAACCAATACAAAAGAGTTACTTGCTTGCACCTGTTACTGTCCTTTGAAATGTCACCAGCGTTGTGTAGAACCCATTGCCAGAGATATGGAAGGTGTAGTACAGTATTAGCAAAGTTTGTTCTGTTGATGGTGCGAACGGAGTGGTCTACTGCATGTCGAATCTCTGGAGCAGTTCTGAAGAGTGTGCCACGAAGTGGTTTCCTGATCTTCAGAATCAAACCAAAGTCGTCACGACTTAAATCTGGGGAGTATGGTGGATGGTACAGTACTCCCCAGTCCCAACCACCGAACAGAGCAGCCACAGCTTGCACTGTATGCGCCTGCACATTGTCATGCAAAATGATGGGTGGGTTGCGCAGAAAATGTCGCCGCTTCATTCGCAAAGCTGGTCATAGGTAATGCTCCAAAAACAAACAGTAACACTGTGCACTGATGGTCTGCCATGGAGGAACATAAAGCCTTAGGATAACACCATCACAGTCGTACACGAGAATCACCATAACTTTCACCATACTGGGGCTCTGACGCACTTTCGACTTTTGCGGTGACCCATAATGACGCCATTTGTTGGATTGGCATTTCAGTTTTGGCTCATACGATGTGGTCCATGTCTCATCCAGTGTTGTGATATAGCATAAGAAAGCCTCTCCTTCGCACTCATAACACTCCAAGTGCATCTGAGCAGTTTCGTAACGCATCCATATCTGCATTTCCGTCAACTCATGTGGAACCCATCTCGATGGAATTTTTCGCATCCCCAGGCATTCATTCAGGATGCAAAGCACAGTTGTATGTGCTAATCTGGTTTCGTGCGTGAGCTCACAAATCGTATTGCGTCGATCACTGTCCACAAATGCGGCAACAGCATTCACTACTTCTTCAGAGATGCTAGGATGACCTGCCAATGCATATCAGCCACAGTTTGCTGACCTTCGTTGAATGCCTTTACCCAATGTGCCACTGTTCTGTACGGCAATGCCAATTCCCCGCATGCCTCTTGAAGACCTTGATGACACTGTTGTACTGTATGACCTCTGGCACATTCCATCTTGATCCAACTCTGTTGTTCCTGTCTTGAAAACATAGTGACACCATTACATTAGACCGCTTGCTCCCAAGTGACTGCATTTCCCTCGATTGTGCACACACTGGTGACATGGGATGGGCGAGTCTATTTGCTCGGAGGTAAGGTTTGTATGTCAACAACGTGTGCTATCAGTGACAATAGTAGATTCCACTGCATAGTTTCTCCACAGCAGTGTTGCTACTATTTAAGTTCCAACCTACATATTTGGATGCAACATAAGGAATTGTGAAATCATAAACAATGTTTGGGCACAACCAATAATTTTAAATTGTCTGGGAAGTAAATATGATAGATTCATCGGTGAATAAAAATGATTTATGATTTGTCAGTGGATAATGTATCGGAAAAAGTTGTAAATTAACACTTAGTTTAAATAAATTATTTTTTGAGAACTCTCATAGATAATCAATAATCTACAGTTGTGTGTGATTTTTCGATACAATGAGATACATGTAAAGCAGTTTGACAGTTTTTAATTCCCCCATGTTTTCACTCCATTTCTTATTGTTTTGTACACAGTTAGAAAGCTCTTGCTGGATGATTTTTCAGTGGCATGGGATCTACATGTTTCAGACAGTGATTAGAATGATGCACACGTGTATCTCTGGACATTAATGATCGTCATCTTTTATAAACTTGTGACGCTGCATGTTGTAATAAAGCTTCTGCTATTTGAAGTGTATACTCATTGTAAATCTGTTTGTTTTTCATATTGTTTGTCGTACATGATATGTGATTTATAAAATAACATACTAAACTTGCAAAACAAATTTTCAGTACTTAAAGTTTGATCATGGTTGCGTGGTCAGTGACTGTTTTCAAAGTAACATTGAAGCAACAGCAGCCCTCGGTTGCAAAAAATGAGCCTTTTGGCCTAAGAGTCTGATGCTACCATAGCATGGCACATACAAACAGCCCATTGTGGCTTGCCTTCTATATATTCTGTTTTAAAAATGTTGGGACTAAAGGTTTACTGCTTGATATTTAGTTTTATACGTGACATGCCAATTTGAGAATTTTACTTCTGAAGAAGGCACTCATAGCAGGTCAAAAAGACTCCTATTTTTGTGACTGAGGGCTGCTATTGCTTTAACGTTATTTTTCAGTACAATTTCAAGTATTTCCTCATAACAGGGAAAACACTAATATCTGATCTTGCCTGTCAGTACCAATCATTCCCCTCTTGCAATCAACAATAAATTTTGGTCTGAAACTTGGGTTTTATTGGCTTATGGTTTCTTCTGTCATTTCTATATTTTTGTGGATTTTAAAAATAAAAAGGATGTCCCATTTATCCTTCAACTTTGACACTAATACACCATTTCAGCATCTCATTCTGTATTCCACTAATTTTTAATTTTGCTTTAACAAAATCTCTTGGCATATTTTTTTCTATTACAATGTACTGTCCCAAAACATTTGTTCCATTTTCAACTACTGTTTCAAATAGTTTCAATGAAGAATATCAATTACATGCATGTAAAGTGTGTCCTCTATTTAGTACTGACTTTGATAACTCCATCACAACAGTTTCAGGTGCTCTGTAATCAGCATCTGGTTTATCACTCCCTTAATACATTTTAAAATAATAGCAATAGCCTGATGCTTACTCGCAAAGTTTATAAAATTGTATCCCAAATCTTGCCCTCTTTGAAGAATTAAATTGTCCCTTAAAGTCATCAGATGTCATGTTCTCTTTAATTGCATATACTTCTTTGAATTTTTTTTATTAAAATAGTTTACATATTCCATCCATCTTGTCAGTCTCATATTATTTGCAAAATGTAACAACCTAGTGACCTGCAAAAATCTTTCCAGTGGTGCAGTTTCCCTTAATATCATTGTTTCTATGAGGGCTCTTTTACACCAGTGCATCTGAATTTTTTTTATGTGAACCATTATTATGATTAATGCAAAGTATTCTTTAATTCCATTACAACTGACAAGGATTCATGTCTCATCAATTTTCTTTTATTATATTAGATGTGCTTTTCATTCCACCTGACCCATAGACAGGAGATTCTCTGAGATGTGAAACATGTCAGAAAACAAGAATACACAATAAATATTTATAAAATAAGAACAGATATGCTAATGTATCTTCCACAGCTCTCAAATCAAATTGCATTTGTGGATATAGAATCAGACAAAAACAAAAACAAATTAAGCATTTTTACGTTTAAAAAAACATAAAAAATATCACCAAACATTAAATGTTCAACATACATATGATAATTCTTAGGCTATTGTAACCACCCATAAAACATATAAATAAAATTACAGCACTTATTTACAATCTTTCTTGTCTTGTTCTGTGTACTCAAATTTGATTCCGTTACAATACTATCCCAAAACTTATTACATCTAACTCTCCTGTACTTCCATATAACTGTTTTAAAATTGGTGGTCTTATAACAGGAGCTTGTGTATATTCTAGAGTTTTGCTTGTTTGTTTTTCTTCTTTTAAAATCCGTTGTTTAGATGACTGATTACTAATACTGTCTTCATCACTGGTGTCATATTCAATGATTAATCTTCTTGGACATTTCCATACAGCAAACACTACCACTATCATCACTATCACTGTCACTAGGATCTACCAAATCACAGCCTACAATAATAACACACGTATTGCTACGATCATCAGTTGTTAGCTGTTCTTTTTACTGACATGATCGGTATTAGTTGTTTAATCTTTGTGGGAATTATAACCAACATGTGTGAAGCAGTGAAGAAGTACACGTAATTGAAGTAAGAGACTATTGTGTACTGTTGAACCACAGAGCATCTCATGCTGTTATTGCCTGTCCTGCATGACATACCATGAGCAATGCTCATCTTGTGTATGTGTTACCCACACAAGGCACTATGAGGCAGGCTCGTGCTTTTTGTTTATGGCCCATCTTCCTCACCACAAGCCTCAATCATGATTACAGGCCAAGAGGTTAACTAAAAAATTATTTGTAACTTAAGTTTTCATTCACCTCAAAATATTTTCGTTATTTGAAGCCTTTATGCTTGTTTAATTCCAAGAAGTGACGTAATTTTGTTGGCCTAATTTTAATTCTATGTAAGGCAGGTGATTATCCACGTAAGGTGCAAAGTAAGCAAATCAAACAAATCAGGGGAATTATAATCCTGCAAGATTAATGCAAAATTTCGTAAATCACCATGGAAGTATACATTGCATTAACTAAATAGTTCATCTAACTTTATTGCTTTTGCAGTTATCTAACATATGGTTAATTCAAGTTATTACACTTGTGTTCAAATTTAAAGCAGCAAACCAGTATTTCCCATCCTGTGTCTAATTCACAATATAATCAACAGATGTCTGTACGATCGTGTTCTGCACAGGAGATGAGATTCCAGTTTATGGACAACCACACCAACACTGATGTCAGGGCACCTATCAAGGGGGATAGTGTGTCGGGTAGTCTTACCTCCACAATCACTGTGTACATAGCCATAGATGGTGCAATATGGCAAAGAGAAGACACCTACCAGACACTCTGCAGTGTATGGCCATAGGAAGAATGGAAGCAGGACAGTCGCAATCTGATGTGGCCCGATGGCTTAATGTGAATTGTTTACTTGTTTCTCAGCTGTGATGACATTTTTAGAGATCGAAACTGTATTCCAAAGACCAGGGCAGGGCCAACAACGCCTGACATCAGTAAGAGAGGACCTTTATTCGGCTGTAAGGGCATGACAGTACCACCTTACTAAAGCACAGCAACTGACATCTGACCCCACAGTATCCACTGGATGTGTTATAATGAGGCAAATGGTGTACAGAAGGTTTCAGAAAAGTGGCCTTTATTGTCAGAGACCTGATTTATGCGTACCTCTGGCATTGCTTCACAGAAGGGGACAGTCTAGCAGTGAGCCAATGTTCTTTTCACAGATGGGTCCTGATTTTGGTCTGGAGAGTGATTCTCAATGGATTTGCATCTGGAAGGAACATGGAACACAATTTTGGGACCTACACACTGTGGAAAGAGACCAGTATCAAGGATGATCCCTAAAGGCATGGGCAGGAATTATGTTGACCACTCTAAAACCTCTTCATGAAATTGTACAGACAAATCAGCAACGTCTAATTGCTGTCAGTTATCATGACGAGATCTTGGGACCTAATGTGCGCTTGTTGTGAGATGCTGTGGACCCAGATTTTGTACTGATGGACGATAATGCTTGACCTCATAGAGCACTGATGATGTCAATCACAGCATGCTTGCCAGAGGTGATCACAGTCCATAATGAACACATTACCCAACCGTCAGAGGGTGTGTGCAAATCTGTTAAAGTTGGGAAAAATGAAGAACATTTTCTTCTACTGTTATGCATGTTGCAGTTGTTTACGTTCTGTATTCTTTACACCGTTTCTGCTTTAATATCACCCATCTATGCTTTTTTGTGGAAAAATAAACACAACCTTACAAAATTTCCATTTGTTGCTTTCTACATCTACATCTACAGCCATACTCCGCAAGCCACCTTACGGTGTGTGGCGGAGGGTACCCTGAGTACCTCTATCGGTTCTCCCTTCTATTCCAGTCTCGTATTGTTCGTGGGAAGAAGGATTGTCGGTATGCTTCTGTGTGGGCTCTAATCTCTCTGATTTTATCCTCATGGTCTCTTCGTGAGATATACGTAGGAGGGAGCAATATACTTCTTGACTCTTCGGTGAAGGTATGTTCTTGAAACTTTAACAAAATCCCGTACCGAGCTACTGAGAGTCTCTCCTGCAGAGTCTTCCACTGGAGTTTATCTATCATCTCCGTAACGCTTTCGCGATTACTAAATGATCCTGTAACGAAGCGCACTGCTCTCCGTTGGATCTTCTCTGTCTCTTCTATCAACCCTATCTGGTACGGATCCCACACTGCTGAGCAGTATTCAAGCAGTGGGCGAACAAGCGTACTGTAACCTACTTCCTTTGTTTTCGGATTGCATTTTCTTAGGATTCTTCCAATGACTCTCAGTCTGGCATCTGCTTTAACGACGATGAACTTTATATGATCATTCCATTTTAAATCACTCCTAATGTGTACTCCCAGATAATTTATGGAAATAACTGCTTCCAGTTGCTGACCTGCTATTTTGTAGCTAAATGATAAGAGATCTATCTTTCTATGTATTCGCAGCACATTACACTTGTCTACATTGAGATTGAATTGCCATTCCCTGCACCATGCGTCAATTCGCTGCAGATCCTCCTGCATTTCAGTACAATTTTCCATTGTTACAACCTCTCGATACACCACAGCATCATCTGCAAAAAGCCTCAGTGAACTTCCGATGTCATCCACAAGGTCATTTATGTATATTGTGAAGAGCAACGGTCCTATGACACTCCCCTGTGGCACACCTGAAATCACTCTTTCTTCGGAAGACTTCTCTCCATTGAGAATGACATGCTGCATTCTGTTATCTAGGAACTCTTCAATCCAATCACACAATTGGTCTGATAGTCCATATGCTCTTACTTTGTTCATTAAACGACTGTGGGGAACTGTATCGAATGCCTTGCGGAAGTCAAGAAACACGGCATCTACCTGTGAACCCGTGTCTATGGCCCTCTGAGTCTCGTGGACGAATAGCGCGAGCTGGGTTTCACACAACCATCTTTTTCGAAACCCATGCTGATTCCTACAGAGTAGGACACTAGTGTATTTGGTTCACTAGAATGACACCACTATTAAATTTTATGTATAACTATACACTGAAATTTAGTTACCGATTTCTTCAATTACACTTATGCTTTTCTATATATACCACCAACAGTCAATAAATCAGCAGTTCGTACCAGGTAATCACTTTATCAACATATCTGTGTCAAAGTCTGTGCTTACAAATTATCATGATAACACCTTTGTGGAAAAGCCTGGGATTAAGTTTTACTGCCTTGTAAATTTCCTAGTTGGTGTTAGTTTTTTATTCAGTCACAATTAGCCTGGTCATAGCAGACAACATAAATTGCTATGTTAATAGACTAGTAAAGATCCAGTGACCCATCTCTGAGAACTGTTTTTAATTATTTGCCTTCTTTCAAATGATGGTTTGGCGAAGGTGTCTCATTTGTAGAAACACAAGTTATGACTTCATTATGGAAGAGTGTTTAAAAGAAATTGCCACTGTCTAGAATCCAGTCAGTGATGATGTTCAATTGGTTTACTGATATCATCTTGAAGCAAAGGGGACTGATCAATCTAGGATTAGTAATGACATTCTGGTTGATAAACAGCTAGTAATATGAAATCATGTAGGTCAGTCTGAACATCACTAAAGTGTGTTTTCATCTGAATAAATATGAAATATTATTGAGATTAAATTGATGTTGTTATGTCTGTTAATGAAGTGTGAGTCTACCAATTCAAACAATTTCAGAGGATTAGACTTCAAATCATCTAGTTCATTTTTATTTTTCATTTATTCATTTACTTGTCCTTAGACCATTCAGTACAACAGTACCCAACATGTCAGACTCTTTACAGGCTTGATATGTTCATACATAAAACATTTATATAACAGGACAGGATTTAGGCAAGGATAGTGAAAGAAGTTGGCCATGGAACCATATTGGCAGTCACCTTAGGAACTTGGGAAAACCATGGAAAAATAGCCAAATGGAGTGTGAACCCCACTCCTCTTGAATGCAATTCCAGTGCATTAATGCTGAATCAGCTGCATTACTCTGTACATGAGGAAGGTTACAAGTGTGAATCTCATGCTATCGAGGACTTACAGCAACCAAAGCTGATTAACACTGTCACGCGGCAAAATGAGTGGTGGCAGAAGAGTGAAGCAGGTAGATGGAAGAGTGGACTAGAATGATGGAGGAGGATACTAGAGCTTCAAAAAAGTTGCTATGTGGGATACTTAAAAGTAAGAGGGTGAATGATATGATGAATTATATTCAAATAGTAAATAAAAGTGGCCAAGGGGTAGAAAATAATGAGGAACTCAAGATTGTGTGAAGGGGGTATTTTGAAGATCTCTTTAATTCAAATGGAGACCTGGAAAAGATGGAAGAAATTGAGGAGAAAGAAAAGGAACTACGAACAGAAAAGGACTTCACAAAGAGAGAAGAGGAAGATGAATTGTGAAAAGAGGAAAGGCACCAGGTTTGGATGAGCTGAATACAGATATGGTGAGAGCAGTAAGAGAAGTAGGGATTTAATGGCACTATCATACCACTGAGCCATAGTGCAAAGATCTTTATGAAAGTTTTGGAAATACAAATGTGGACAAAAATAGAAGGAAGGATAATAGAACAACAACATGGGTTTGAAGTAGAAAGGTCCACAGTAGATCTATCTAATTTTCGCTGTATGGCAACTACAGGAACACCACTCTGAATGTGCAACAGATCTATTGATGGCATTCCTAAATATCGAAAAAGCATAGGACAGTTTGTGTACAAACAAGGTCTGAATGTTCCCGAAGATCAGATAACTAATATATATGGAAGATAAAAGAAATGTACAATGGGAGTGTGAGTTGTGCAGATTGGCTAGAACAGAAGAACAGCTTGAGGCACGAAAGTGCACTTTCACTATTGCTCTTCATAGTCATGACAGACAAAATAAGGACCAGGTTGCACAAGTAATTAGTGAATGAAATGTGAAAGCAATGGTGTTGGCAAATAATTTGATGAAACTTCCTGGCAGATTAAAACTGTGTGCCCGACCGAGACTCGAACTCGGGACCTTTGCCTTTCGCGGGCAAGTGCTCTACCTCTGAGCTACCAAAGCACGACTCACGCCCGGCCCAAGCCAGGAAGTTTCATATCAGCACAAACTCTGCTGCAGAGTGAGAATCTCATTCTTGAAACATCTCCCAGGCTCTGGCTAAGCCATGTTTCCACATCATCCTTTCCTCCAGGACTCCTACTTCTGCAAGGTTCACAGAATAGCTTCTGTGAAGTATGGAAAATAGGAGATGAGGTACTGGCATAATTGAAGCTTTGGGGGGGGGGGGGGGGGGGGTTGTGAGTCATCCTTGAGTAGCTAGTAGCTCAGTTGGTAGAGCACTTGCCTGCGAAAGGCAAAGGTCCTGAGTTTGAGTCTCAGTCCAGCACACAGTTTTAATCTACCAGGAAGTTTTATTCAATATTTGTAGCAGAAATGTTAAGGAATAGTCCTAGCATTAGGCTATCAGTAACCACTGCATGGGTGCCATCCATTGGCCTTCTTCGGAACTAATTGGAGAGGTGAGGCCCAGCTACTGCTTGACAGGTGGTAGATTCCTTGAATGAGCATGAAGGAAAAACTTGCTTTGCTACTTTCAGTTTCTCTGGTGTTAAGTGGCGAGGTTGAGTGAGACTCTGTGGTCCTGGCATAGTTACTATGTAAAGCACTGATGAATGCAGGACATGGGTAGCTGCTGAGCAATCTCTGGGAACTGTTTACGGAGTTCTAAATCAGAGAATCCTCTGTGATCATTCATCCAGCAGTGTCGTCAACACATTGTAAACATCCATGGATGTCTAATTCAGTAGTGCGAGGAGGTGACAATGACGACAGTCTGGTATCAGACCATAAAATGACAAAAAGTGTGCTCCAAGGGTAGGTGCACCACATCTGCTACAATGAATGGCCACTCAAACTTCTGATTGAAGCCTAAGTTTAGTGACATGTCATGCAACCATAGATCTGGATTGTGGAACCATTGGCAGCCAAGAGACAATGACAACAGTCATCATTACTAAGGCGAGGCAAATGGGAAGATGGGTACACTGATACATCAGCACCTGTGTCCACTAGAAACTGAAGTTTCGTGTAGCGCTCTGTGACAAACAGTTGATGGCTGCCATTTGGATAGCCAGTCACTGTCATTATTGACTTTCAGGCACATTTGCATTTCTCACACAGAGGGCCATATTTCCACGAATTAGAGCTAAACCACCTATGGTACCAACAAAGTTTTGCAGCTGAAGGCAATCAGTTAAATTTCCTCAGTGAGCAGTAGCACTATGCCTGGTGACTAGAATGCTGTGTCTGCAGAGAAATGACTTGCACAGTAAATTCAGCAGTCTGTGCTTGTAATCATGTGAGAGTATTGTGTCTGTGTGCAAATAGCTGTTCCGCATGTAGATGGCTATATCCCTGCGATAAGGTCTGCAGTTTGTGCAAGTGCTTCAAGATCAACAACACATACCATAAGTATCTTCTGCCCATTTGTTGGTAGGCATGACAACCAGAGTTCTCTAGAATGTCTTTGTTGACAGTGTTACTTGTTAGAGTCCACAGGCAGAGCAGTAACTGTGAAGGGGTATGATCACTTAACTCCACAGTATGAAGTAACCTTTCTAGGCATTATGTTTTGGACTGTGATAGGTCTGTGATTAAGGCATATTAGCCATCAGTGCTTGGCAGTGATGCTGAAATGTCCTGTACTTCTATAGCAATATCTTCATTCAATGCAACAACAATGTAACTGTACTTATGTTTCATTGGCAGTCATGTGAGCAAACTGGCTTTCAAGTTGTGCAAACCATAAGACAGGGTTTTTCTGCCAAAAGTGGTGCCGGTTTGACTGTGACACAGTTAGTGTGCTTGTAGGCTCGTGGGCCTCCATCACTAAATGCGGAAGGTGGTTAGCGTTGTTGTTTAGTGTTTGACAATCAAAATGGCAATTCATGAAGTGTCGAGTAACGCTGGAGATCATGTGAGGGTCACCAAAATGTAGTAGTTTAAATATGTTCACTTTTTTGGCAACATTTCACAATATTACATACAACAGGCCAAGAAAACATCACATGGATGCGACTGTCACAGAGTACAGTGGAGCACATTGTGAATACTTTTTATTAGAGTTTAAACCACTTAAACTGAGACTAAGCCAAGGAATAATAATAATATAAAACAAAGAATAAATGTGTCAGCAGTCATGTTGTGGAGAATAAACACTTTGCATCTTAATAACGTTTGACACTGCAGTGCCAATCACTTTAAACCCATACACCAATTTGTTTATTTTTTGGAGATAGGAGAAGTGTTTCATTTTACTCTATTATTCAGTCTCCTGTGCTATTCTGTATTTCTCTCTTCAGCCAGTGTGCTGTACCAGTTCTATTTTTGTTTCCACTTGTTCATTTGTGAAATACTGCCCTTCCCTTGCACTCCAAATGTGAGCTTTAGCAGCAGAAGCCGCAAACAGCATGTACTGATATTCATCATCACTTTTCGGACTTTTCTGACAAGCTATTTTCTTACATTAGTGTCAGCTGCTGAAAATAATAACACAGACTGTGTCAGTGTAGTCCTAGCAAAGCTGAACAGAAAATATAACATGATATAATTCTTTGTGTAAACAGTAACACCACCCTATAATTGATAACAAACATCTCCTGTATCCTTAAAAACACCTTTTTTAAACCATCTTCTGCACTGTCTAAATCAGGTCTTCACAGCCAACATGCTCCGTGACTAGAATGCAATGCACAGACCTGCGAGGAGAGAACACTGTACCCCTTCCTTCCAATCATCATAGCATAGGATAAGGAGGGAAAAACCAGGTGGAGACTTGAGAGAGAAAACCGAGTATTTCTCAGACTAATTAATTTGGCAGGTAAGAACTTAAATATTTTCAACATTTCACGGCCCTGTCAGCAACTGTATAAATATTAATTTTAAAAACCAACAGCCTCAGTTGCAAAGTTTACCTAGATTTACCTAGGTTCCAGTCGGGATAACCCAACATTCTTCAGAATAAAAGTAACTACCGTTTGTCCGTAGTAGACACTGTCAAGCTAAAACTACAAATCCATAAATTATCATCAGACTGTAAGTTCACATAACTAATGAGGAGGTATTGAATAGAATTGGGGAGAAGAGGAGTTTGTGGCACAACTTGACAAGAAGAAGGGACTGGTTGGTAGGACATGTTTTGAGGCATCAAGGGCTCACAAATTTAGCATTGGAGGGCAGTGTGGAGGGTAAAAATCATAGAGGGAGACCAAGAGATGAATACACTAAGCAGATTCAGAAGGACGTAGGTTGCAGTAAGTACTGGGAGATGAAGAAGGAGGAGGAGGAGGATATTAGTGTTTAACGTCCCGTCGACAACGAGGTCATTAGAGACGGAGCGCAAGCTCGGGTGAGGGAAGGATGGGGAAGGAAATCGGCCGTGCCCTTTCAAAGGAAACATCCCGGCATTTGCCTGAAGCGATTTAGGGAAATCACGGAAAACCTAAATCAGGATGGCCGGAGACGGGATTGAACCGTCGTCCTCCCGAATGCGAGTCCAGTGTGCTAACCACTGCGCCACCTCGCTCGGTGAAGAAGGTTGCACAGGATAGAGTAGCATGGAGAGCTGCATCAAACCAGTCTCAGGACTGAAGACAACAACAACAACATGTAAAAACTTATCTCAAACTGCCTCGGCCCCACTTAGCAACCGTGATGCGGCAACCATGAGTGCTGTACTGGAACTGACCGTAGCGTCATGAGGCCCGCCTAGGCGGACACAATACCTTGCACCTGCACGTAAACTGTGTGATGGGTACTTGTTGGGAGAAGACGCGAATCTAACTCCTGACCTTGAATTTACTAGTAAAGTGAAATAAAAGAAAGGTACAGCTGAGGAAAAGGGCGTATATGTTATCCTGAGCAGAACATACTTAGATCAACTGTCTTAACATATATGAAGTATTCGTTAGTCATGATGTGAGGAAGACATCATGTGCTTACAGTGTATGGCCTGCCTTGGAAAATTTTGCGCTTAAGCACGAAGTTTAATCACCTAAAAAGAACTTACGAGTGGGAAGGATAATATAAAGCCAACATCGTCATTATTATGACTAGGTTTATTTTATTTTTTTTCTTTTGAGACGTAAATGTTAAGCATTTGCTTAGCTATGGTTACAACGCATGAACATTCTATTGATTTAGTACACAAATGGTCATGAATGAACTTATGAACAAGTCTACATCAAATCTGTAACATCCGACAATACGGGCCATATAAAATAGATCTAGTTATAATAATGACGATGTTGGCTTTATATTATCCTATCCACTCCGAAGTCCTTTTTAGGTGATTAAACTTCGTGCTTAAGCACAAAATTTTCCTCACATTATGACCAACGAATACTTCATAAATGTTAAGACAGTCTGCTCAGGATAACATATACGCCCTTTTCCTCAGCTGTATCTTTCTTTTATTTCACTTTATTAGTATTCAAGGTCAGGAGTTAGATTCGTGTCTTCTCCCAACAAGTACCCATCACACAGTTTATGCGCAGGTGCAAGGTATTGTTTCCGCCTAGGCGGGCCTCATGACGCTACGGTCAGTTCCAGTACAGCACTCATGGCTGACGCATCACGGTCGCTAAGTGGGGCCGATGCAGTATCAGATATGTTTTTACAGTCTGACGATAATTTATGGATTTGTAGTTTTAGCTTGACGATGTCCACTAGGGACAAATGGTAGTTACTTTTATTCTGAAGAAGGTTGGGTTATCCGGACTGAAACCTAGGTAAATCTAAGTACACTTTGCAACTGAGGCTGTTGGTTTTTAAAATTAAAATTAATTAATTTGGCAGTCAGAAGTGTGTAACTCACTGTAAATGAGGTTTCACTACCATAAATTAAACAAATAAACTAAAAACATCATGTTGCTACATCACGTCATTATTAAGCAGGTACATATGTGTCCTCGTGCATATTTCTCATATTTCTTTAATCAACTGTTTATCTTTTTTTTGTTTTTCCTTTTACAGGAGTGTTTGTGTGGATTGTAGATGCAGTACATGTAGTTTAGGTTATAGTCTGAAAATGAGTTTCTCAAAAGCGGATTTAATTCCTTATTGTTGAAAACAGTTATTTACAGAGGTAGGTTGAATCCAACATTGATATTATGCCTGTGTATGTCTTGTGCAATCAAGGAAATTGATCCTGAGGGGAATTCTTATAGATATTTGGAATGTTTATCTTGTTACCGTGTTTGTCATTACATCGCCTGTCACACTACAGATAAACTATTTCAAGCTGCAGCTCAAAGCGAATGTCATCAATGATCACTGAATGAGGAGATGAAAACAGATGAAAATCCATTTTTAGTGCTATAATATTGTTAAATAAAATATGGATATTTTCCTTAGGTTTACATAGAATAGATGGACTGCATTCAAAATCTTGTAACAACAGACTTTCGATGAAGACAATTTTGGAAAATCAACTGCTTTTCCTTTGTCCAGCTGATTCTTCTCGAAGTAACAATTTCATTTTGAATGCATGTACACTGAGGTGACTGAAGTCATGGGATAGTGATATGCACCTACACAAATGGCAGGGTATCTTCTACACAAGGTACAAAAGGGCAGCGCATTTGGGGTGCCATTGTTTTTACTCAGGTGATTCATGTGAAAAGTTTTCCAATGTGATTATGTCTGCACGTTGAGAATGAACAGACTTTGAATGCGGAATGATAGTTGGAGCTAGATGCATGGGATATTCCATTTCGGAAATTGTTTGGGAATTCAATATTCTAAGATCCACAGTGTCAAGAGTGTGCCATGAATACCAAATTTCAGGCATTACCTCACACTATGAACAACATAGTGGCTGACAGCCTTCATTTAACTATCTAGTGCAGCAGCATTTTTGTAGAGTTGTCAATGCTAACAGACAAGCAACACTGACTGAAATAACTACAGAAATAAGTGTGGGATGTAAGAGAAATGTATCCATCACGACAGTGCAGCAAAATTTGGCATTAATGGGCTGTGGTGGCAGATACCCAATGTGAGTGCCTTGGCTAACAGCATGGCATTGCATTGCCTGCAACGCCTCTCCTGGGATTGTGACCATATCGGTTGGATCCTAGATGACTGGAAAACCATGGCCTGGTGAGATGAGTCACAATTTAAGTTGGTAAGAGCTGGTGGTAGTGTTCAAGTGTGGCACAGATCCATGAAGTCAAGTTGTCAACAAGGCACTGTGCAAGCTGGTGGTGGCTTGATAATGGTGAGGGCTTTGTTTACATGGAACAGACTGGGTCCTCTGGTCTGATCATAGCTATCATTGACTGGAAATGGTTATGTTCAGCTACTTGTAGACCACCATTTGCAGCCATTCATGGACTCCATGTTCCCAAACAACGATGTGCCATGTCACTGGGCCACAATTGTTCACAACTGGTTTGAAGAACATTCTGGACAATTCAAGTGAATGATTTGGCCATATATATCACCTGACATAAATCCCATCAATCATATTTTAGGGTGCATAATTGAAAGGTCAGTTTGTGCACAAAATCCAGTACTGGCAACACTTTTGCAATTATGGATGACTATAGAAGCAGCATGGCTCAATATTTCTGCAGGGGACTTCCGATGACTTGTTGAGTCTATGACATGTCAAGTTGCTGCACCACACTGGGCAAAAGGAGGTCCAACACAATATTAGGAGGTATACCATGACATTTGTCACAGAAGTGTATATTGCCAATGAAATGTGAAGTGCTCACTTGCTTGGATGGCTGGCTGTATTAGTAAGAAATGCAAAGTCATTTTTCCACGAAGACTGTTTCAGACCAGGAACACACACATTAGTTATTTCCATAAACATATCTACCTAAGAAAAAAATCACTATAATAATGTAGACTTCTTTGTATTTTATGTTGTCAAGAAAGTACTCTAATTGGTGCTGCTGAAGTCCAAGATTTTTCAAACTGTTAAGACTACAGTCACTACATTTATCAAAGTGACATTCTTTGCAAAAACATTATTCTGGTGACTAATGCAGAAAACATCTCTGATTTCATTGATTCTGGAAGTTTTTTTCCCCATTCAGTTGTGGTACAACTCATTTATTTGCAATGTGGCTGGCACTCTGCCTCCAGACACAGAAACTAAGACCCATGATAAACCTATATTTTCTACATTTCCATCAACAGTATTAACAATGTTCTTCACAGCTACTAACAAGTCCAGGAGCTCTTCTCAACCAAAAATGGCTATCTGCACCATAATAAATTCTTTACAAAGATTAACAAGCTGAATGTGAACGTCGTCTTCCATGTCATGTATGCGACAGATTATTCTCATATTTGATAACAGTGCCTTGTGAAACTGGAGACTTCTCGTACTGCAGATAGAATTGCGAAGACACTGTGGTTGTAACACAATGCCGACTAGTCACTGCTGCTTAGCTTAGGCTGCTCTTCTGAGTTCCTTGCATTTCACAGCTGGTGATTGTTCTCCGTTATCTTGACCACAATGCGGATGTGCGGTTCCCCTCTCTCCTCACCACATCAAAAACAACTGCTCATGAGCAGATGCCTGAGAAGGTGTGAATGCTCCTCCTCAAAATCAGCTAGTTGTTAAGCCCTGCTCTGAATCTTCTAAAACCTCTTCCATCATAAGTAAGTCAGCTGTTTCCTGACTGGATAATCCTCTTTATGCCATTTCAAACAAAGTTCACAACCTATGATGTGCTGTGCATTGACATTAGTAAAAAGTTATATATTTCCTTAAATATCCAGAATAGAAAGATACTTCTTACAGCATCTGTGAACAAAGGCTTTAACTAAAGAACCAAGAGAGCCCCCACCACTGCCCAGACCATCACAAATGCGGCAAAAGGTTATATTCAACGAAAATGATGTAGGCTGTAGTTTCTACGGGCTAGTAATCTTTATAAGTCCCATCACTCACAAATTTTATAACCTTGTTGCAGAAGTGTTAAGGAATTAAGATTATCTATAGTATATATGAATTAACAGTATTATGAAAAAGATAGATTGCTACTCACCATAGAGATAACACATTGAGTTGCCAGCAGGTGCAATGAAAATACTGTTACATATAAGCTTTCAGACAAAGCTTTCTTCCGAAATGAAAAATACACATGCATTAATACAAGTAAACACACCTCACACACACTTGACCACCACCTCCAGCTGGTCCGGCCTGACTGCACCAGAAACGTGTCAAATGGGAACAACAATTCGGAGTGGGGCGGGGGAGTGGGAGGGATAGATGGGTACAGATGGGAGAAGAGGAATTGACACTGCCTGGCAGAAGATGCAGGTACTAGAGGTGGTAGGACAGGGCTGACAGGCACAGTGTCAGGAGGCTGTGATGGACAGGTGTGGGAGGAAGAGTGGGGAGTAGGAAGGAGAGGAGCAAAAAGAGTTTAGAAGAGCTGGTGGTGGAGGGGAGGATCCAGATGACCCAGGCTATGAAGCAGCCACTGGAATCAAGCATGTTATGTACAGCTGCATGTTGTGCCACAGGGTGATCCACTTTGGTGTCGGTCACACTTTGGCAGTGGCCATTCATCCTGGTAGACAGCTGAGCAATGATTGCAGCAGAGCTCTTATATGGCATGGCTGCTCTCACAGGTGGCCTGGCTACTGATGGGGTAGGATAAGCCTGTGACAGGAGTGGACTAGGAAGCACTGGATGGGTAGATTGGGCAGGTCTTGCACCTGGATCTTCCACAGGGATATGATCCCTGTGACAAAGGGTTGGGATTGCGAGTGACTTAAGGATGTGATGGAAGTTGAATGGATGATGGCACACCACTTTAGGAGGGTTGAGAAGCAACTTGAGTAGGATGTCCCTAATTTCAAGGCATGATGATGGACAATCCAAGCGATGTTGAAGGTTGTCGTTGAAGCATTCCAGTCAGATGTGGTACTGGGTGATGAAAGGGGTGGTGGGAACATTGGGAGTGTACGGGGATATGACATGAGAAATCTGTTTGTGGACTAGGTCTGGGGGATAGCACCTACCTATGAAAGCCTTTGTGAGACCTTCAGCATACTCGGCAAGGGAGTTCCCATTACTGCAGATATGCTGTCCCCAGGTGGCCAGGCGGTATGGGAGGGAGTTTTTGGCGTGGAATGGATGACAGCTGTTGAAAGGCAGGTACTGTTGCTAGTTGCTGAGTTTATGGGGACCGAGGTGTGAATGGATCCACCAGAGAGGAGGCGGTAAATGTCCAGGAAGGTGGCACACTGGGTTGAGGGGGACCAACTGAAGTGGACTGAAGAGGAAGTGTTGAGGTAATGAGGAAAGAATATCCTCACACTGAGCCCAGATCATGAAAATATCATCAATGAACCTGAACCAGACCAAGGGTTTGGGGTTTTTGAAGGCTAGGAAGGTTTCCTCTAGTTGGTCCATAAAGAGGTCGGCAAAGGAGGATGCTATGTGGGTGCCTGTGGCTGTGCCATGGATTTGTTTGTATACCTTCCCTTCAAAGGAGCAGTAGTTGTCTGTTAGGATATATGTAGTTAGTTAGGTGTATGAGAAATCAGGTAGTGGGTTTGGAGTCTGAATGGCTTTGGGAAAGATAGTGTTCAATAGTGGCAAGACCATGGGCATGAGAGATGTTGGTGTATTAGGAAGTGGCATCAACAGTGTCAAGTAGGGATCTAGGAGGTAAGGGGTGAGGATAGTGGAGAGCTGTTGAAGGAACTGTTTGGTATCTTTGATGTGTGACATAAGATTTTGCACAATAAGTTGGAAGTGTTGGTCAACGAGGACCGAAATTTTTTCAGTGGAAGAACAAGAAACAGCTACAATGGGGCATCCAGGATTGTTGAGTTCGTGGATTTTTGGGAGCATGTAGAAGATGGGTGTGCAGGACATAGCAGAGATAGCTGTCATGTATGTGAGGTGTGCTTGCTTGTGTGACCGTGTGTGCATTTTTTTCTGAAGAAGGCTCTGGCCAAAAACTTTTATGTTACAGTCTTTTCATCATGCCTGCCTGCAATTCAACATGTCATCTTTACAGTGAGTAGCAATCCATCCTTTTCAAAATATTGTCAACATACCAATTTGGGCTTTCCACTATTTGATTTTGCCTAACAGCTTTTCTTCCACCCCACAACCCAGTGATTTTTTGTTACTTTCCTCTAAAACATTACTCTACTCAGTTGTCCATTCTTTCTCTTCTTTCCTATTTTTTCATTGTCTTCCACACTGCACACACTCCAAGCCACACTGTATCAATGGTCTCATTAACACACAACACACAGCTGTATAACCATGTGGATTGTTGGTGCAGCATCTCATGGCCAAAATTCTTCCCAGCAATAATTATGGGTATAATAATCCCTATTGATCACAGTTCCTCCCTCATCCTCTTTTATTTTCATATGTTATTTTGCACATCTATATGTGCCACATGAACTTGTGGGCCTAAGCAATCCTCCCTTGCCTTTTCCCCTACCCCAACACATGCATACCCTTTTACTGATTTGTGCAGAATTTTACACAGTTTTACATATCGGTCTACATTTTTATGTAGCTGTGCATGTTTTTGAGCACCTATGTATATTTTGTGTGTCTTTTCTTGTTATCCAGCTCCCCTCACAACCACCTAACACCTTGATTTGCCCATTTCCCAGCTTTTTGGTACAAGGTTACTAGCCCCCCCCCCCTCCCCCCCCTCCCTACTCACCCCTTATCTCTTGCATGTTTTGCCCCCAGGGTTGGGATCTGCAATGGCCACTATTACGATGATGATTATGATCAGTATTGATACTGATGATAGGAACAATTTGAAATACTACACTGAAATTAAGTTTTGGTAAGTGAAATATGTATAAGTTGATTTTTTGTGATGTGATCAGTAGCTATGAAATGTATTATCATAGAGGTTGTGCTTTTGGTGGAGGGAGTGAATTGTGTGTAACATATTTCTGAGGTAGTACTATGTAGATTGTGATGGTGTTTGGTGTCAGGTTTTGGATCATGTGAGAGGATTGCTAATAAAATGGAAGAATGTAATAAATGGCCAGCAACATTTCATGTAATGACTCATATTAAAATATTAAAATCTGGAAATCTGTTGTGCGTGCAGGATCATACCACAGGAAAAACTGAGTCAACACCAAAATCAAATAATAAATCGATAATAATTGGAAGATAAGTAATAGAAAAATCATTTCTTTCACCATAACTTGAAACTATTAATAAAAAGTTCTAATTGTATTTCTTATACCTACTTCTCAGGGCTCCGAAGAAAAATTATGCAATCCAGAAAACTGTGGCATCTAGTGAGGTTTGCTAAGCGTTATTAGTTAGAATATGTCTGCATAGTACTAATAAGAGAGAGATTAGAGCATACAGATATCATCATCTATACTGAATAAAAGTTGCCTAGGCTAAAAGCTCGTGTGCACACCACACTCTTGTCAGTCACTCAGATAGTGGTCTCTGTTGAAGAGTTCACCTCTGATCCTTTTTGTGGGACCTTATAATTCTCAACCCTATTGCTCAAGTTCAGAAAGTCACAGCCTAGCATGTCACAGAACTTTCAAAGTCTCTAGTTCAGCCTTTTTTTTTTTTTGTAAGCTTGGTTGACATTCCATGTGGAGGCCTTTCAGCCAATCATTGGTAGGTCCAAAGTATGGCTTCGGAGCCCAGATTATAAGAATTCTTCATTTTCAGTTTTTGCCACAATCTGCTATCGCTGACAGAATTAAAATGTCATTGGCAAATCTTAAAATTTTTATTTCCTCTTCATGAACTTTAATTACCTTTCTAAGTTTCTCTTCAGTTTCACTTAGTGCTTACTCAGTGTACAGATTGAATATCATGGGGGGTTAGGCTACAAACCTGCCTCACCCTCTTCTCAACTACTGCTTTCCTTTTATGCCCTTTGGCTCTTCTAACTCCAGCCTGGTTTATGTACATGTTGTAAATAACCTTCCATTCCCTGTATTTTACCCCTACTACCTAGAGTAGTACAGTCAATACTGTCTAAAGCTTTCTCTAACTTTACAAATGCCACATTCATAGGTTCACCTTTCTTCCACTTATCTTCTAAGATATGCCATGTGGCCTGGAGGTATATATCTTGTACACTAGATGGAATAAATTTGTCATGGCTGGCTCTCACAATGATATCAATAATACTGACACAATGTCATCCACTCCAGGAGCCTTGTTTCCACTTAGGTCTTTCCTCCCTCTCAGCATCACTTACTTCCTCTCCTCTTTCTACACTCCTGGAAATGGAAAAAAGAACACATTGACACCGGTGTGTCAGACCCACCATACTTGCTCCGGACACTGCGAGAGGGCTGTACAAGCAATGATCACACGCACGGCACAGCGGACACACCAGGAACCGCGGTGTTGGCCTTCGAATGGCGCTAGCTGCGCAGCATTTGTGCACCGCCGCCGTCAGTGTCAGCCAGTTTGCCGTGGCATACGGAGCTCCATCGCAGTCTTTAACACTGGTAGCATGCCGCGACAGCATGGACGTGAACCGTATGTGCAGTTGACGGACTTTGAGCGAGGGCGTATAGTGGGCATGCGGGAGGCCGGGTGGACGTACCGCCGAATTGCTCAACACGTGGGGCGTGAGGTCTCCACAGTACATCGATGTTGTCGCCAGTGGTCGGCGGAAGGTGCACGTGCCCGTCGACCTGGGACCGGACCGCAGCGACGCACGGATGCACGCCAAGACCGTAGGATCCTACGCAGTGCCGTAGGGGACCGCACCGCCACTTCCCAGCAAATTAGGGACACTGTTGCTCCTGGGGTATCGGCGAGGACCATTCGCAACCGTCTCCATGAAGCTGGGCTACGGTCCCGCACACCGTTAGGCCGTCTTCCGCTCACGCCCCAACATTGTGCAGCCCGCCTCCAGTGGTGTCGCGACAGGCGTGAATGGAGGGACGAATGGAGACGTGTCGTCTTCAGCGATGAGAGTCGCTTCTGCCTTGGTGCCAATGATGGTCGTATGCGTGTTTGGCGCCGTGCAGGTGAGCGCCACAATCAGGACTGCATACGACCGAGGCACACAGAGCCAACACCCGGCATCATGGTGTGGGGAGCGATCTCCTACACTGGCCGTACACCACTGGTGATCGTCGAGGGGACACTGAATAGTGCACGGTACATCCAAACCGTCATCGAACCCATCGTTCTACCATTCCTAGACCGGCAAGGGAACTTGCTGTTCCAACAGGACAATGCACGTCCGCATGTATCCCGTGCCACCCAACGTGCTCTAGAAGGTGTAAGTCAACTACCCTGGCCAGCAAGATCTCCGGATCTGTCCCCCATTGAGCATGTTTGGGACTGGATGAAGCGTCGTCTCACGCGGTCTGCACGTCCAGCACGAACGCTGGTCCAACTGAGGCGCCAGGTGGAAATAGCATGGCAAGCCGTTCCACAGGACTACATCCAGCATCTCTACGATCGTCTCCATGGGAGAATAGCAGCCTGCATTGCTGCGAAAGGTGGATATACACTGTACTAGTGCCGACATTGTGCATGCTCTGTTGCCTGTGTCTATGTGCCTGTGGTTCTGTCAGTGTGATCATGTGATGTATCTGACCCCAGGAATGTGTCAATAAAGTTTCCCCTTCCTGGGACAATGAATTCACGGTGTTCTTATTTCAATTTCCAGGAGTGTATAATATCACAGATTGGACGATGACCTGTGCAGTTAAAAGTTTCTTACTTTTCATTACTGCTACTGTCTCAAGAAGAAGTGTGTCACTTCTTAGCCATTTAACAGATTTTAGTGTACCAAGCAATGCCTCTAAGCCACTGCTCATATACAGGGTGATTATAATTAAAGTTAAACTTTCAAAATGCTGTAGAAATAACAGTACTGGTCAGAATGATGTCAAATTGCAATGGAATATTATTGGAGAAGGGGGAAAACATATGGCAGAAGAAAAAAAAACAGTGTGAAAACTGATCAATTGATGGTGCTGTATGTGTCAGAATACCTAAATGAAAACACCCGTCATGTGCACGGCCCACTGAAGTTGGTATAAAAGTGCTGGGTACACAACTTTTTCTCCCTTCATGTCTGTGATGTTTGCCATGACTGTCACAATGCAGGCTCATGCTCTGCTTGTGAAGCTGTATTACAAGAATGATGACTGGCATGAGTCAAGAGAAAATGATTCAGAAATTCGAAAAGATGGGTTTTTTAGGTGTGCAACCTGGTACAGGAAGGAAACAAATTGATTCAATGTCAGTGGATGCAGTGGCCACAGCAATGCAAGAGGAGACAAGTGATGGTGTGCAAACATGTAGTGCACAGAGAGCTACCTGAACATTATCCTATGAAATATACTTCTTTGCTATCCATTCAAAATTACCCATGTGCACAAGTTGCTTCCTGTTGACCTACCAGCAAGAGAGACCTTTGCTTTAGAATTTCTTGCTTGAATGGAAGTGGACAATGATTGGCTGTGGAAGATTTTGTGGACAGACGAAGCCCACTTCCATCTGACAGGATATGTCAATACCCAGAATTGTCATAAATGGGCTACAGAAAATCCACACAAATCAATCAGTACCACTTCATCCTGAAAAGGTCACTGTGTGGTGCGGGTTTATGGTATTATTTATCATAGGGCCATATTTTTTCAAAGAGACGGATGCTTCCAGCCCTGTTACCTGTACTGTCACTGGTAAGCGCTATGAGTGCCTTTTGGGCAAGCACGTCATTCCAGTTCTCCAACAGCACGGATGTGTGGATGGGATCATTTTTATGCAAGATGGTGCACCTCCGCACATTGCAAGTCCAGTTAAGTAGCTGCTGAAGTGCCACTTCAGAAATGCTAGAATTATCAGCCGCCATTTCCCTACAGCCTGGGCGTCCCAATCGCCTGATCTTAATCCGTGTGATTTCTGGCTGTGGGGCTATCTGAAAGACGTTGTGTCCAGTGCTCCGACTGCAAACTTAGCTGCATTGAAGGCACACATTGTGCAACACATTCTGAACATGAACCCAGAAACACTTCGATCAGTTGTGAAACATGCTGTTTCTCGATTTCAACTTGTTGCAGAAAATGGTGGACAGCATTTTGAATATGTTTTGCGGCAGCTACATGGAAATTAATAACCTGATTTTATTTTGACTGATGCTTTTTATGCGGGTTTTTGCCTCAGAATAATTAAAAACTGATGTGATTGATGCTTTTTATGTGGTTTTTGGCCTCAGGACAATTCAAAACCGATGTGATTGATGCTTTTTATGTTGGTTTTGGCCTCAGGATAATTCAAAACCAATGTGAGTGATGCTTTTTATGTGGTTTTTGGCCTCAGGACAATTACAAACTGGTATTTCCCATCCGATGTGATACAACCTTGCTGTGGTAGAAGGGCTTATGTAACTAACAGTATCACACCTGTACATCCATGCACACTGAGTAGTACAGTTTGTTTAACGTGAAACATACACCTTAGGCATTGTTGTATGATTCATTTGTCATTTGTAGTTGACTACTATTAAATGATGACTGTTACAGCGCCATCTGTTGCTAAATTTTGTAACTATTTATTTTTCTTCTGCCACACGTTTCCCCCCTTCTCTGATAATATTCCGTTGCAATTTGACATCATTCTGACCAGTGGTATTATTTCTACAGTGGTTGGAAAGTTTAATTATAATCACCCTGTAGAACAATGATTATTAAATGAATCTTCTTTCTGTATCATTCCTAAGTGACACTCTGTAATATGAGTCACATAATAATAGCACACCTTTAAGAAAATCTTGATCAGGGAGGCTATTTGCCTAACTTCTCATTTCTTTGGGTGTTTTTATTTCCTGACAATATACTCATACTCATTCTGCTGGAAGTGTTTACAATTTGGAAACTGAGTGCTATATTATTTGCATGAACAGCTAAGGATCTATAAATTCCACACCTGCCTGGTGTTTGTCAGTTTACATCACGTGTACATTGCTAAGGATGGGAAAAGTTTGCATCATGAGTTTTGTATTGTCTGAATCTCAACAATGTAAAGAACAGCATTTCAAATTCTTATGGTCCGATTGATGGTGATTTTTTTCAATAAAGTGGAGAACTTTCAAAGCAAAACAACATATTATACTTTTAATTCATTGTTAATCACTGCTGCACTTAGGTTATTCAATTTCTCTCAAGACAAAATCAGCTGCTTTTAAAGGAACATTGGGTTATGTTATGGGTGATTCATGAGATAGATAGACTGATATTATTTCGTAACAGATCTGTCAAACTTTGTTTATAGAATCACTTAATTTTCCATACATATTCACTGTTACTGACAAGATAGAGAGAAAGGGGGGGGGGGGGAGGGGGGACAGGGGATGAGGAGGAGAGGGGAGGGTATTCTGACTATTACTTTAGAATCATAATTATTTCTTTACCTTATATCCAGTTTTCAAATAGTAATCTCGAATTGCTCGGCACATAACAATACTGACCGGAATTGTTGCATTGAAAGTTTCTTTTCCTGAAATTAAAAGAAGAAACTTTTAAACATTGCATTAACAATGAAATTCCATGCAGTAGAAAAATATTTTCAAAATCATACAAAAAACTGAAAAGCAGTGCATTTTTTGTGTACACGTACAACACTACAGTGCCAAAATTTAAATGGCATATGACTAAGTTTCTGTGGCTGGAGTCAGGTTTCTTGTTCTTGTTTTCATTAAAATACTGATTTAATGTGTTTCTTCATGCTAGTCTAGCCTGTGCAAACCTACTCTATCCTGAGTGACTATTGCTACCTAAATCCATTTGAACATGGATACTGTATTCAAGCCTTGGTCTGCCTCTACAATTTTTATCCCTGAACCTTACACTAAACTGACAATTCTTTAGTACCTCAGGATGTGTCCTATCAACCAATCACATCTTTTAGTCAAGTCCCCCCACCCCCACCCCCACCCCCCAATTGATTTCAGTTATTCCTCACTTTGTATTTGATCTACTCATCTATTCTTCAACATTCTCTTACAGCACCCCATTGCAAAAGCTTCTTGTCTGCACCATTTATCATCCAAATTCCACTTCCATACAAGGCTACATTTTAAATACCCTCAGTAAAGGCTTCTTAACACTTAAATTGATGTTAGATGTTCTCTTTCAGAAATGCTTTTCTTGTTATTGCCAGTCCAAATTTTATATCCCCTCTACTCTGCCCATCATCAGTTACTTTGCTGCCCAAACAGTAGAACCCATCTACTACTTTTAATGTCACTTTTCCTAACCTAATCCCCTCTGCATCATCTGATTTAATCTGACAGCATCACATTATCCTTGTTTTACTTTTGTTGTTATTCATCTTAAAATCTTTTTTCAAGACATAATCCATTCTGTTAAACTGCTCATCTAAGTCCGTTGCCATCTCAGAAGGAATTACAATGTCATCAGCAAACATCAAAGATTTTATTTTTCTTCCCTACCAAATTTCTCCTTGGTTTCCTTCACAGCTCCGTGGGCTAAAACCCGGTCTCACTTTGTTCTCAACTACAGTTTCTCTTCAATGTCCTTCGCCTTGTATTATTAGAAGCTGGTTTCCGTACAAGTTACAATTACATCTTGCTCCTTGTATTTTATCCCTGTTACCTTCAGAATTTCCAAGCATGTAGTCCACTTTCTCTAAATCTACAAATGTCATAAATGTAGGTTTGCCTTTCAATCTATCTTCTAGGATAAGTCATGGGGTCAGCATTGCCTCACTGTTTCCTACATTTCTCTGGAACACTAAGTGACCTTCACTAAGGTCAGCTTTTACCAGTTTTTTCCTTCATCTGTAAATAACTTGTATTAATAATCTGAAAATGTGACTTATTAAACTAATAGATCAATGGTATTCTCAACTGTCAGTACCTGCCTTATTTGGAATTGGAATTATTAAGGTCTTCCTAGGTCTGAGAGTATTTCCCCTATCTTATGTATCTTGCAAATCATATGATATATTTTTTTCTTGGCTGGCTTTCCTAGGAAATTCTTGCTTATCTATTCTACAGTTTCTGTTAACCCCACATTTTAGATGTTTGCATTCCCTTTCACCTGCTTCATTTGCTATAACTTAGTATTTCCTCCCTTCTGCCATTATATTCGAGATCTCTTGTGTTATCCAGGGATTTTTGTTAGGCCTCACTCTTTTACGTATGCGATCCTTTGCTGCCATACATATTTCATGCCTAAAAGCTACTTACTTGTCTTCTATTATATCCCTTTCCCCCATTTCAGTCCATCATGCCTGAAGCTCCCTCTTGAATTCTCAGTAACCTCTGGTTCGCTCCATTTATCCAGGTTTCGACTCCTTGATTTCTTCTTACCATTTTGCATTTTCTGCAGTCTCAATGTGCATTTCATAGCCAATAAATTCAGCTCAGAGTCCACATCCCCCCTCCCACCAGAAAAGTTTTATAGTTTAAAGTCTGCATAATATAATGTAAATGGACAAATAAAAAAATTTACTCATCAAACTGCAGCAGACACAGACACACACACACACACACACACACACACACACACACACACACACACACACACAAAAGGATTTAACTTTCACAAGCTTTCGCAGCCAGTGACTCCTCCTCGCGGAATAGTTGAAGGGGAGGAAGAGGGGTGATGGAAAAGGACTAGAGAGGTTTAGGGAAAGGGGTACAGTTTAGAAAAATTACTTGGAACTCCGGTTTAGGTGAGACTTACTGAGAAGGATGAGAAGGAAAGACTGATTTTTGGAGATTGCACCAGATGAGGTTTGAAAACCTCAGAGCTTAAAGGTGGAAGACAGGGTGATATGCAAGACAGAGATTACTACTAAAACATCGTGCACAAGTTCATAAGAGTGAAAAGCTAAGTGCATTGTATGTAATAGAGGTGGGAGGGGGGACAGCGAAAAATAGACACACCAGAAAATGAAAGATGTACAAAACTGAAATGGAGTTTTAATGGGACACCCTCCTCTAACAGTACCTTTTTTTAAAGAAATAGTTGATACCAAGTAACTTGTATCGGTGGCCATTATGTCAGCTGTTCCACTAAAAGAATTTCATATAATTTTGAATACGATTGTATTATATTTCAGGCTAAAATGTATAAAAAGAAATTAATTTGTTAGTACTCTGTGTTTACAGTTAGCTTTATTTTTCTTTTAGAAATATTTGAAATTGCAAAATATCTGGAATGCTTAAAATTCATATTATTAATTCACATTATAACACTAATTATTAAATTTATTTCTGGATTCATTTACAAAATAATAGTATAACTTATTAAAGATTCTTCATTTGTCAAGAAAGTATGTAAACTCTCTTGCTTTGTAAACTCTTTGGAATATTGTGAGTGCTGCGGAATGTAGGTAGTAGTGGGCATGCCTCTGATGGAAAAACATGTATTTTTCTAATTTTGTCAACAACAATGTAATTTGTGTTCTTCGGTGAAATTGTCGGTGTGATACAGAAGAATGGGATAAAATAAAAGGAAGTCATAGCAACAGAAAGAACTTCATCAAATAGTCAGTCATCTGGAAGCCACAATGTTATAAAAAAATTACATCCTCGTGAATGTATTCCTAGACGCAAGAACTGCAGCCAACAACAAAAACAGTAAATGAAGATAAGTAAAAAGTTTTCCTTTTGTATATCTTACACCTCTCGAAGCTTTCGAAACTTTAAGAGACAGAGAAATTTAATGGTAATGTATGGGAGGGTAAGATTATAGAGTGAAGATAGGAGCTGTTAGTGTGAATAAATTAAGACCAGGTGGGTAGTGAGAACCAAGGACACATTGTAGTGCTAGTTCCCACCTGTGGAGTCCTGAGAAATTGTTATCTGGGGGGAAGAACTGAGATGACACATATGGTGAAACAGGCACCAAGGTCATGATTGCCATGTTATGCAGCATGCTCTGCAACTGGATATTGTGTGTTGCCTGTATACACCCTCTGCCTATGCCCATTCATCCGGACTGATGACTGGGTGGTAGTCACACTGATGTAAAAGGCTGCACAGTGTTTACATAACAGCTGGTACATGACTTGTCATTTCACAAGTGGCTCTCCCTTTGATAGTATATGTTTTGCCAGTTTGGGGCTGGAATAGGTGGTGGTAGGAGAGTGCATAGGACAAGTCTTGCACCGGGGATGGTCACAGGGGTAGGAGCCATAGGGTAGGGAGATGTGCGCAAAGGAGCACAGGGTCTGACAAGGATATTGCAGAGATTGGGAGGGCAACGAAAAGCTATTCTAGGTATGGTGGGTAAAATGTCAGACAGAATGGATCAAATTTCAGGGCATGATTTTAGGAAGCCACGGCCTTGTTGAAGTAGCTGATTGATACATTCAAGACCAAGATAATACTGGCTGACAAGTGGTGTGCTCCGAAGTTGTTTTTTGGAGGGATCAGCAATACCAGGATTCGATGTGATGGCCTGGGAAATCAGCTTTTAGAGTAGGCTGTTGGGGTCATTATGTCCAGTGAAGGCTGAAGTGAGAACGGTGGTGTGTCGCTGCAAAGAGTCTGCATCTGAACAAATACAATTGCCTCGAATGCCACTGCTCCCATACAAGCTTCAAAGTTCCGAACAAGAAGAAGAAGAAGAAGAAGAAGAAGATGACTTGTCTGTTATCCCAATTACTGCTTTAATTTGCACCATTGCATATACTCTTTTCTGTGCCCCTGTTTTCTGCTCTGGTAAAGTGCCCCTTCTATTTTTCCATCTCTGCCATTTTATAATCTTTATTATAACATGATCACAGAGTTAATTTTGTGGACGCCATTTACTGCTCTTGCACTGCATCCCTTGTCTTGAACTCATATTGTTAATACTCTTTCAGTACCTTACAAATATCTAAGACTTCTCTCTTTGTTTTCTCATAACTCCTTTACTACATCCAAAGAGATTTAATATGCATTTCTACATAACTATGCTACCTTTGCCACTAGTACTGTCATCCCAATGAGCAATTTTAAAAATTTATTGTGACTATCAACAGCAGTGTCTTATATACTGGCTTCTTAGCACACACCAAAGATGTTTTACAGTAATGTTTATATAACTGTCTAATTATATGACAGTTTTAATCATCACATTAATTGATAATTAAACAATACCCACATAAATATGATTAAAACTATCATATAATTGACAGTTATATGAATGTTATTGCCAAATGTCTTTCATATGTGTTAAGAAACCAGTATATAAGATGCCTCCGATAATGGGTATATCTGCCTGATAAATGTCTGATGATGAATAAATAAAAGTACGCTCTATCGGGCAGCTTATATCAATACTTATTTCTAATAATTTTGAAGTCAAACCGTTCTTTTACTGTAAGAAACAAGACATTAAAAATGAGTCAACATAAATTGGGAATAGTGGAGTTGGGTTTTTGAGCCCCAATTTCTGGACTGCTCATCAGCTTCTTTCTCAGTCTACTTTTTCTATATGGACATTCTAATAAGTCTGAGAGGAAAATTGGTCAAACACTACTATTAGGATCATCAATTAGATTTCAGTAATCAGTTTTCCAGTTGTTGTAAGCCATGAGAGTTGGCACCTAACTGACAATGTCTACATTGATTTATATATTTCTTCATTCATAATGTAGTTTCACTTACTGCCCTCATCATGTATATAACTAAGATTAAAAGAGCTGCAGCTACCAATTTGGACTTCATAGTCATCACATGAGGTTTGTGCTTGATTTGGCCACTAGAGGCCATCTGGGCTGCTAATACAACAGCAGTTGCATGCATAGCCAGCCAGTTGCACCCCCTGATTGGTTTTTTGGTTGGTTGGTTGGGGAGGGGGGGGGGGGGAGGGGAGACCAAGCAGTGAGGTCATTGGTCTCACTGGATTAGGGATGGATGGGGAAACAAGTGGGCCATGCCTTTTCAAATGAACCATCCCGGCATTTGCCTGAAGCAATTTAGGGAAATCACAGAAAACCTAGATCTCGATGGCCAGACACCAGTTTGAACTATCGTCCTCCCAAATGCGAGTCCAGTGTGGTACCCACAGCGTCACCTCATTGGTTGGTTGGGTGGAGAAGGGACCAAACTATGCGGTCATCAGTCCCCCTGACCTTAGATTAACTAAAACTGATAAAATCCCACACTAAAAGAGGGAACTACAATATCCATAAAATGATAATTATTAACAGGGAAGGAAGGAAAAGGACAGAAGAAGTGGTGAGGGAAAGAAAGTGACTAATGACAGGGGCATGAAGGAAAAAGCACAGAGACAAGAGAGATGCTCAAGACATTTGGGAAGGCAGAGGGCCGGCGTGAACCACCAAGCCCAGTTGAAGCCAATCCAGTCAGGGCGAAGTGGGGAGCAAGAAGGCCTGCAATCCCCTCCACTCACTGATAAGGTGGAAGGTCCCTCCCTTAAATAAAGTGATAAAAATGCCCATCATGAATAAAACGTAAAACGAGATCTGCCATTGAGGCATTGTCAGCCAATACCAGGGGTAGCAGCTCTGGAAAGCTAAAAGTCCGTCGCAGGGTGACTTAGTTGGGGCAGTCCAGTAAGATGTAAGCCACATTCAACATCGATCAACAACGACAGAGAGGGGGGGTCCTCACGATGGAGGAGATAATCGTGAGTCAACCAAGTATGGCCGATGCGGAGCCGGCAGAGGACGACAGAGACCTTACCAGAGGTCCAAGAGGAGGACTGCCATGGAGTTGTGGAATCCTTAATCACCCTGAGCTTGTTTGGCAAAGAAAGAGTGTGCTATTCTGCATCCCAAAGACCCAAAACCTGACGATGTAATGCTGAGCGAAGATCTATTTCCGGAATGCCAATAGCAAGAGATGGCCTGGTAGTAGCTAACTTAGCCAGTCGACCGGCAAGTTAATTGCCACGAATCCCAACATGGCCTGGTGTCCAAATGAAAACCACCGAGCATCCATGTTGAGCAAGGAGAGAAAGGGACTCCTGTATAGCAATGACCAACGGATGGTGAGGGAAGCAGTGGCCGTAGCGTGCAAACCGCTCAATGAGTCATTACAGAAAGTGAAGGATAGTCCTGAGCACGCAAGATGGCTACCAATTCTGCAGTAAAGACACTACAGCCATCAGGCAGGAAATGAAGTTCTGTGCATCAGCATAACGTGTAAGCAAAACCAGCCACTTCTGAACCCTGGAATGAACTGAGGAGACAGCAGAATTGTGGGCGAAGAGCTATTGGAGGGACAGAATCCTTTGAATCGATTGAGAGATCAAGACAGAGCTGTGGCCGAGACACACATCAAGGCGTTCTGAAGCAACCATTATGGAGGAAGCGAGGTAGATACAAAAATCGTCAGCATACAAAGAGGGGGACACTGTTGGCTCAACAGCTATCACCAGACCATTAATGGCTATGAGAAAGAGAGGGATGCTCAGCACGGAACCCTGTGGAACCCCATTTTCTTGCCGATGGGGAGTGCTGTAGGAGCAACCAACATGGACCCGCAAAGAGTGACAAGAAAGGAAGTTACGGATAAAAATGGGCAGAATGCCACGAAGGCCCCATTCATGAAGGGTGGTGAGGATGTGGTGGTGCCAGGTGGTGTCGTAGGCTTCATGCAGATCAAAGAAGACTGCGAGGAGGTGTTGCCGATGGGAAAAAGTCAACCGGATAGCAGACTCCAGGTGCACCAAGTTATCCACCATAGAGTGGCCACAGCGAAAACCACTTTGAGTCGACGACAAAAGGTCGCGGGATTCGAGGATCTAAAAAAGCCGCCGACTCACCATGCATTCAAGGAGCTTGCAGAGGGTGTTAGTAAGGCTAACTGGACAGTAGATATCCAACTGAAGAGGCAGCTTTCCTGGCTTCAACACCGGAACGCTCCACAGATGGTTGAAAAGGGTCAGTATATGATGGTGTCCAGCCACCGATAAGTGTTGGAGCATTTGGCTATGTATCCGATACAGTCCAGGAGCCATGTCAGGACAAACGGTGAGGGCCCTGGCAAATTCCCACTCACTGAATGGAGCATTATATGGCTCCGAGCAGCGAGAAACAAAAGACAAAGGCAGTTATTCTGAGAGCTCTTTCAGGAGAAGGAACATGGGCAGATACTGAGCCGATGCCGAAGCTTGAGCAAAGTGTTGAGCGAAATTTTCTGCTACAAAGTCCAAATTGGTAAGGACAACACCATGCACAGAAATTCCTGCAACCCCAGTGAGAGGACCGTGGCCAAAAATTCACCTGAGTTTCTCCCAGACTTGTGAAGAGGGGATGTGTGGTCCTATGGCAGCTACACATTGTTCCCAGCAAATCCGTTTCTGAAATTTGATTAGGTAGCGGGCCCGGGAGTGGAGTCGTTTAAAGACCAGAAGAAGAGCAGTAGAAGGGTGCCGCTTGAAATGTTGAAGAGCACGGCGGTGCTCTGTTACGGCTGCAGCAATTTCCGGAGTCCACCAAGGGACCATCTTCCAGCGTGGGGAACCTGAGGAAGAAGGGATTGCTGAAACAGCTGCTGAAAGGATGGCAACAGTCAAAGTCTGAGTAGATTCATCAACACTGTCGTGTGGCAATACATGGGGAATGGCAGCAGAGTAGAAGGCACCCCAATCAGCGTTAGATACGGCCCACCTGGGAGGGTGATGGAGCGAGAGACACTGAAGGGAGGTCAAAACAATCAGATAATGGTCACTGTCACATAAGTCATCGTGGACTCCCCACTGAATGGAGGTAAGAAGGCCATGACTGCAGTTGGAGAATTCAATGGTACAGAAGGTGCCATGTGCCACACTAAAGTGTGTGGGAGCACCTGTGTTTAGTAAACAGAGGTCAAGCCTTGCCAGAACGGCTTCAACTGTCCTGCCCAGGGCAGTAGTCGTATGACTACCCCAAAGAGGGTTGTGGGCATTAATGTCCCTTAATAGCAGGAAGGGAGAAGGGAGTTGTTGAAGAAGGGTGGTGAGGGCATGGGATTTGGGTGGCCTGTCAGGTGGGAGGTAGAGATTACAGATTGTGATTGAAGTGGCCAGATGGACCCTGACAGCAATGGTTTCCAGAGTGGTATGGAGGGGAACCCATTTACTAACAATGTCCTTGTGGACCAAGGTACAAACACCACCAGAAGCCTACAAAGGGCCAATTTGGTTCTGACAGAAAGCATGGAAACCACGATGGGCGAGGGAGTAAGAATTGACAAAATGGGTCTCCTGGAGCGCAATACAAGCAGCAGAGTAGAAGGAAAAAAGAGGCTGCAACTCTGAAAGGAGACGCAAATACCCATTACAATTCCACTGGACGATTCTCAAGCCAGAGTTCAAAGGGGAAGCGAAGGGACTGGAGTCGGTCATGCCGCCGAGTCACCATACATCACCGATAAGGATGGGGTAATACCCATATAGGTGAGGTCAGACTCTGTTGGTTCATTGACTGGATGAGGGGAAGGCTCCACCTCAGGGGGTACCAGAGGGGCCTTGCCCTTGTTCTTATGTTTCTGCTTCTTCTTTTGGGAAGGAAGAGAAGGGCAGACTTCGGCGATGGCGGACACGGAATAACACCGGGCAGTCTTGGTGCCCACCAGGCGCGGATCGCGCTGCCAATATGGAGCCGTAGTTTGCCTTTCAGGGATGTGCCGGGAAGAGGAGTCCCGGGGGGGAGCTCCAGTACTGGCAGCCGCCGAAGGAGGGGACCAATTCTCCAGCTGGGGAGGGGGAGGGGGAGTGGTATGGGTACTGATGGAGAGGGGGAGGGGGAGTGGGACAGGGAGGAGGAGGCTGAAGGTATGGGACGGATGGGGTGGGGCTGGGAAGAGGAAGGGGTAGGAGGGGGAATGGACATAACGGAAGCAAAAGTAGAAGACACAGACGCGGGACAGAGCCGGTCATACTTTTGATGAGCCTCAGTGTAGGTGAGCCGATCTAAGGTTTTGTACTCTTGAATCCTTCTTTCTTTCACAAACACCGGGCATACAGGCAAGTGTGGAGAATGCTGTCCATGACAATTTACACACACTGGTGGGGGAGCACAGGCACTCCCTCAAGGAGGGGTGCCCACAGTCACCGCAGAGGGGATCAGTGGTGCAACGGTAAGACATGGGTCCAAACCGAAAGCATTTAAAGCATCTCATCGGAGGTGGAATAGAAGTTTTTACATCACACTGATACATCATTACGTTGAACTTCCTGGGAGGACATCCCCCTCGAAGGCCAGGATAAAGGCGCCCGTAGTGGTGCGATTGTCTGGAGGGCCTTGCTGCACACGGCGGATAAAATGAACCCCTCGCCGCTCGAGGTTAGCACGGAGCTCCTAATCAGTTTGGAGAAGAAGATCTAGGTGGACAATAATGCCCTGTACCGAGTTCAAAGATTGGTGGGGCATGACAGAGACTGGGACGTCACCGAGACAGTCACAAGCATGCAGGGCGTCAGATTGGGCAGCAGAAGATGTCTTTATGAGCAAAGCACCAGACCTAATTTTACCACTTTGCCATACTTATCTTCAATCGTCTCCACGAAAAACAAAGGCTAGGTCGTGGCAAAACTTCCGCCATCTGCCCTGGTACAAACAAGGTACCGAGAGAAAGGTTTCAACCCAAGCTGGCGAGCTTGACCCTCCTCCCAGAGGGTGGCCAAAGAGGGGAAGGCCAAAGGAACAGAAAAAGGGAGTGTCATGTCTGCTACAACTCTTAGAGATGGCCTCATAATGGCCAGGATGGTGAAGCTTTTGTCATTTCGTGCGCAAGGCGTCAGTCCTAGTACCACCCACTCCAATCAGGGGCTCGCCCTGTGAGCGCCATCCAGCTACAGCAAGGGCCGTCTGGTACGGCAGCCATTGCTGGGAGTTCTGGTGCCCCAAAACGATGAGCATCGATCCCTGGGCATACGCAAGGCATTAACAGCGGAGGTACTAGTAATGTGATCCCTGTGGTTTCTGGGGGCTCAGCCAAGTGGGTACTCAACAGCCCCACCACACAGACTGGCTACCGTGCTGGTGACCTAGCAGGAGGGTGCAAAGGGAAAGGGGAGGGGGAGAGGAATCTGCACCATGGAAGCTAGGTAGGAAGTTCATCCCCAAATGGCTCACACTGAACAGAAAATTTTGGAAATGGAGGTCAAACCCCAAGGGGACCAAAAACACCGAAAAGGAGATGGAAACAGCAAACTAAACAATAGCACAGACCAAAACAAAGCCAGGAGGATAGCCAGGTCGACATAAAGAAGTCCACTAAGTGCGAAAAGAGGGGGCAGGGACAAAGGAGCAAGGATAGGGAGGAGAGGAACAGGGATGGTAATGCAGCCTGGAAAGGAAAGGAGAGGAGACTGCAACAGCTTGGGGCCCCCTGCGCGCCACACACATACCCACAAAAGGACTGTGGGCCCCCTGGGGGGAAAAGGACTGCGGGCCCCCTGGGGGGAGGGTCACCTCGCTCAGTGGTGCAGCGCCTGTTGGAACTAATAATGATACAGGCCAGAGTGCAAGTCTCCACCAGCCAATGGTGCATTCTACCTTGTCGTCCATGTGTGTGTTCTCTTCAAGCAATAAATTACAGTGTTATTGGGTTACAACACTTTTTGGCAATGAGTACGATATTGGACACCACATGCTCTACTTTAGTCATTAGTCCCTTGAGTTTAATATCCGTGGAGGCAATGCTTACGTCTCTTCTTGACAAACAGCAGATGCTGACACTTGCTATTTCAAGTTTGATGACCTCATTGGCACAACCTGTAGCCCCACCAACAACCTATCTGCCACTGTTCCCTGTGTATGACAATGCAGCAGAAGACTGGGATGCTTCTGAAAAATGGCTGCGGCAACATTTCCAGGCATTTGGGGTAACAGATGTAAACTTGTGTAAGGCTCTTTCTTTGTCGTGGATTTCATCTCGTGGGTCTCAGTTGTTGTGTCAGTTCATTCCCTTACATGAACCTTCAAGTATTTCTTTTGATCAGATGTGTGAGTTACTTCCTACCTATCACTGTCAATGTACTCTCATTATTGCTGCTCACATGGAGTTTTACCACTGCCAAAAATGGCCAAAACAGTCATACAGGGCATGGGCAGCAGAACTACATGGGCTTAGCCATCATCGTATTTTGTGACAAATGTTCATAAGTAATCTTATGCTGATAAAATGATGCAATCATACATTTTGCTCCTGTTAGGGAAGTTCGAGAGTGAGCTCTACAGTGTGAAAATAATATGCTTACAGAAGTATTGAACATTGCTCAGTCATTTGTAGTTTCACATGCTGCAGGTAGTCAGATAGAAGCCTGGTCCAAAGTTTCAGAAAACAGTTCCTCTCACCCCTCCCAGCCTCTAGTCAGTTTGCAAGATAACATAGATGCTATTGCAGCTGTCCAGCAGACATCTCATCATCGTATAGCTATTCGGTGTTCGCAACGAGAACAGTCCACATCAAAACAGTGATAGCCTTGTGCTCAACTGCCTTCATCCCCATCCTGCTTTTTTCAACATGAATGGACCACATGCCCAAGTGCTGGGTAACATGTTATAGGTGCCATAAGAAAGGACTTACTGCTTCTGTATGCAAGTCCTTTCCAAGCCCTAGTGACGACGAAATGAACACGGATGTGAACAGTGTATCAGCAGTGCAGGTATCCCAAAGCGAGGTACACACTGAAGTATGTATGTTGAAAAAGTCATTGAGAATGTAGGTGGACACAGGTGCAGCAGCAATGTTGGCGAATTCTCGGACTTATGTAAACTTGGGTTCTCCCCTTCTGAATCCAGAATCATGGAGGCTGGTGGGTTACATTTTCGGACAGTTTTCTGAAGTTGTGACTCACAAGGCAGTGGTTCATTCATCAACATTCTTAGTTGTGGACAATGCTTACACTGAAAATTTGTTTGGATCAACACTTTTAAAGTGTTTGGATTCTCCATCAATGATGAAGTGTATTTAGCTTCTGATCAAGTTCCATATCAATGGTAAGATGCTCTCCATTTTCTCCAGGACAGGATTGTCCAACAGAATTTCAGGCTCATATTACATTGAAACAGTCTGCCTGCACCCTTTTTTCCAGGCCCGCCCAGTACCAGTACTGTTACAGGATCAGGTTAAAGCAGAATTAGATTGTCTTCAATCCATTTATGTTGTTTGACCTCTTTCTTCCAGTGAATGGTCAGTGCTGCTGATGATAATCAAAAAGACCTACTGGTAAATTACATCTCTGTGGTGATTTAAAAAATCTATTAATGTACAGTAAATCATTGATATCTATCCTTTGCCACGCCCTGATGAGCAGTTAGCAAAATTATTGGGGAGCCATGCTTTTTCAAAGACCGACTTGGCAGAGGCATATTTACAGATGCCACTTGACAAGGAATCTAAATTTCTTCTAGTTATCAGTACCCCATTTGAGATTATCAATGCCAGTATTTGCCTTTTGGTGTGACAAGCATACCAGCTACGTTTCAACATTTTTAGAGCAATTTATTGCATCACTTCCAGGCTCCATCAACTATTCAGAAGACAAAGTAGTGTCTGATGCCTCTACAAAGAAATTTTTGTGGGACCTTTGTGCTCTATATTCTGTTTTACAGTCTGCAGAGTTAATGTGCAATTTGAGTGAGACACAGTTTTTTCAACCATCAATTATTTATTTGGGTTTTGAAGTGCCCCGTGCTGACATTAAACCATTGCACCAGCATACTGATGCTATTGCCCTGTAGCCACACACCACATCTATCAAGGTGTTAGAGGTATTTTTAAGCAAAATTGCTTACTATCACAAACTCATACGGGATGCTGCCACTATGGCACAATAAACTCCTTGCATTATTATGTAAAGATGTTTCTTTCCACTGGTCTCCTGCCTGTGAACGAGCATTCACATTGTTGAAATTTAAGCTGCAGTCAGCCCCTTGTTTGGTCACTTTTCAACCAGGCCAGCATGTTGTGTTACCAACGGATGGGCCTCAGATTGGCCTTGGTGCCATCCTTGTTCATAAGTGGGTGGACGTTTTTGAACACCCTATTGCATACACCTCTAAATCCTTAAATTCAGCACAACAGCCTTATTCTCAGAAAGAGAAAGGGGTTTTGGCAACAATGTATGTTCCAAAAAATTCATGTTTTTCTATAAGATCACAAATCACTGATGTCTCTTTTTAACCCTTCAGCATCCTTGTTGGAAAAGGCCACACATTGCTTAAAGTGTGGGTTCTTTTCCTGTCATGATACAACTATGAGATACATTTTTGACCTACGGCACAACATACACATGCTGATGCCTTATCACATATGCCAATTGGTCTGGATCCAAGCTTGATAGAGAGGAATTAGTTTCTTTTCATTTAGACGTGGAAGCTCAAAATATTGTTGATGGTTTTTCAAATTACAAGCACTAAAATTGCAATCATGGTAGCCTCAGATCTTGTTTTAAGTAAAGTTGTGTCATTTGTGCAACATGGCTGGCAGGACAAACCTCCAAGCCATGCTCCTGATCCTTTGAGAAATTATTTTGGATTACAAGATCGTCTTCCTGTTTGGGACGGAGTGCTTCTGTTAGTTACAGAAGACATTGGTCCTTCGGTTGTAGCCTGTCCGTGCTCTGGTGTGAGGTTATGCATTTATTTCATGTGTAGCACTGGGCTATGTTACGTACAAAACCATCAGCACAAAGATGTGTGGTTTGGCCAGGCATTGATGGGAAAATAGCAAGAGTGGTTGCAGCCCGCCCACAGTCTGCCACCCATCAGGTGGCTCCCCGTACTTACTTGTCACTGTGGCCAGATCCACAGCAGCCTCGGGAACAAATTAACACAGACCTTGCGGCACCTTTTCTGAAATTCTACTGGGTTGTTGTAATTGATGCTTATTCTAAAATTCTGCATGTGGTGTGCTGTCTCTCTACTTCTGTGGCAGCAACTATTTCCACTTTGTCAAAACTTTTTTGCAATGGATAGTCTTAAAATTTTTGCAATGGAAGGTCTTCTGTATATACTATAATTTGATCCAAGAATGATCACAATTCATGGAGGTCGAAACTAAGGATGCTAACTGCACTCGTGCCTGTTCCCAGCAACAGCTGTAGTATACACATACACCTGTTTTGCATTTGATGAAAGTGTGTATCCCACATATTATGCCCCCACTTGCTTGCACAAAATTTGTTGCTTACCAACAACATCAGCAATAACAACTTGCAAAAAGTGGAATAAAAATTCATTAAATAATTCGCTATGATGGTGTACAATGCTCACACTGCATGTAACATGCACAGCACAGTGCTCAGGACATTACTGATAGCTCATTGGCTGTCAGAGAATGCATGGCATAGGTGTGCAGATCAAGCATAAACTTTACTGCCATCGTTTGTGACTCCAACTATGGTTACTGACAAAGGCCCCCAGTTCATATCTCAGGAATTTGAAGATTTTTGTAAAAAAACTGGTGTTGATAATTTCATGGCTCCTCCTTTTCACCCACCATCAAACAGGGAAGTAGATTGACTAGTATGAATATTTAAGCCTCCGATGAAAAAATATGTTTCGGATGTATCACCAGAATTGCCCAGTTCCCTGTTCAGAATCTTGCCCAGTTCCTCAGTTCTTACAAGTTGGCGATAAAAGTCTGGCAGGGTTGTTGCACAGTCATGAGCCACAACCGGCACCAGTACCACAGTGCTTCTGGCCTGGCACAGCTGTGCTGTTTGGGCTTGTGCATTTGGCCACCAGCTGAAATTGGTGCCAGCAGTAAATGAGTGTGCTCGTCACCAATGCCTCTGCGTCATCCACGTTGACCAGCTACCACCTCATGTGGACACAGCTGTCCACTGGGGTGCACCTCTGCCCCCCCCCCCCCCCCTCCCCGCATATCCTCCAGCCATCTCCTACATCTTCGCTAGGATCCTCATCTTCCCTTCCACCACTGCCTACATTTCCACAACTGTCTCCTCTGCTGTGTATGCCCTCTTCAGCTGTTGGGGGCCACTGCAGGACCCGGCTGCTGTGCTATTGCAGCCTCCACCTCCACCTCTGCCGCTACCACCTCAATCGCCGCCAGCACTGCCTATTTCACTGCCTTTGCCACAATCTCCTTCCCTGGGATGGGACTTGGATGTGGAAACAGACACTGCAACAGGATATCCTGACATACTATACAGCCTCTCACAGGGGGCCAGGTGTCACATGTGTCTGCCCATGCTCGCACCATTTGCGATGCTATGCAGTGCGTCACATGACTCAATACCCCAAATCATCCACAGAAAAAATGGAAATGAGCAACAGAGCTCATTTCTTCGCAAAAGGAAGAAAAGTGCTGTAACTACCAATTTAGTGTGTGCACCACTTCATAGTTTGTGTGTGAAGTTTGCGCTTGAATTAGCCACGAGACACCACCTGGCCTGCTAATATGACATCAGTTGCATGGGCAGCCAACCGGCTGTGTCTCTTGTTGGAACTACTGATGATAAAGGCCAGAGAACAATGCTCCCCCAGCCACTTTTGTATTGCTAATTGTATTGTGTATTGTACCTTGTCTTCCATGTGTGTGTACTGTTTGAGCAATAAATTAAGTGTTCTTGGGTTAGAACAAATAGAATACTAGAATGAAAGGTAGTCGTTTACATTATCAGGGTACTAAAGATGAAAAATTAGAAAGTTGCAAGTTTTAAAATGAAATTTAAATATTAATGTGTGGGTAACAAAACTTTCATAGAATCCTAAAGCTGACTCAGTTACGTTATTCGGAGAGTATTTACAAAATGAACAACTGGAAAGTTTATCAAGGACACACACAGTACATGAGAAATTTAATTCTTTCTTAACAAGATGTCCCTACAACATAATGAATACAATTTTCCCCTACAACAAGTCAGGGACACATACAGTGGAATATTAAGAGTAAGGGTGGCTAAAATTTAGCATCAAAATATCTTATACCTGGAAGAGAAAACTTTATTTAGTGCCAGTGCTCGAATCACAGATTAAAGGGACACTAAATGCACTATTGCAAAATTCTTTAATATGTTATCAAAAAAGCAAAAACCACATACTATTCATAAAAAATTCCAAATTTCAACAATTTTACCTGACACAGAGAAAACTTGTTATACCATGAACGATTGATAGTTACCACTCAATATGCCTTGTAGGTGGGTTGCTATGATACCTAGAAATTACACACATTGTTGGCATACAAATATACTAATTATATTTTCACATAGTTAAATCCAAGAAGTACCCAACTAAATGATTCATATGTAGAGAAAGAAAACTGCAATTTATTCACAAATGTTATTTATGTTATTTTTATTCAAATATATAAACTGAAACAGTTGGAACAAAATACCTGGACAACTTGCAAGAAACAATATCCCTCAATAAATTCCAAATTCAAAAATTACTACTCTGTTGTTAGAAATGAAGCAACACACATAAGCTAAATGCTGTTTAACTTGAATGCCAAATCAGTATCAGATTAACTAGAGACAGGAGACAGAAGAATCATCCAAATAATGATTTAAAAAAGCACAAAATGGATGGACAATGGAGATTGTTGCCCAACAAAGCGGTGTAGCACGAAAGTGAGTTGACAACAGATACAATGCAAAACAGGATTACCTTTTTCTGCCATATATCAAGACTATCAGAAACCAGGCTAGTGAAACAACTATTCAACTGCTTTTGCAAACATAAAACCAGGAACAACTGGGTCAAATACATCCAGGATGACTTAGAAAGGTAAAATATAATGCAAAAAATTTAAAGCAGAAGAAAAGCTGATTCTGATGAACAGAGAGTGGAGATTTCAAGTCAAAACACTTTCAAAAACCATAGACTGTAATTGAGGACAAAAAACAGCCACATCAGAATGAATGAAAAAGTTTTGTGAGCAGAAGAGACAGCTGAACCCTCAGATCTCTACTTGGAAGACTTAAGTGTATATGGACTAATTGATTCAAGTGTTCCTACGTGGGTGTGTAAGCTATATAGTTAAGCTAACACTCAAAAAACATGAAACAGAAAACAACTGAGATAATTCTGCTTGACATTAATAAAATTACCAAGCAATAAAGAACCACTGTATGTCCTCAAAAATGGAGAAGCAGGAAATAAACTTCCACAATTACTTATTGAATTTGAATACCATTTACAGGGTCTTTTAGTAATACTTTTAGATTTTTTTTCTTTTTTGGCATGGGTATGAGGAGGGTTCGCAAGGGGGCATTTGCCTAAAAAATTAAATACATGTTCAAAAATCATTTTCTTTAATTATAATGAAAGATAATACCAATGTGTTCAAGGTAAAATCCAACAACTAAAGTCTTGTTACATAACACTGTGGATTCAGGTGGGGGGAGGGGTGGGAAGTTTAAACGTTATCCTGTCAACGAGACTAGTAACACACCACAGAAGCCAAAAATTGGGGAGTGATTTTGTGTTCTCGGAGAAACAATTTTCACAGAAGAAACATGAGTTTGGTGGTTCTCTATTTTTTGGGATCATTCAGTATTAGATCTTGTAACTGTGAGAATAATAAATAGTTCTACATTAAGTTAGACCTGTTTCTCACATGAATTTTGGGGGCACTGCCCGAAATCGACTGAACAAGTGATGATGCAGTTTTGCTGCCAAATCTATGATGTTTATGATGAACTTTCCTGGCCACTGTTTTCCTTTTATGATCTAGCAACATGTAATTATGTTGATTTTTGATCTATAATGAGGATTCACATTTAAATGATGAGTAACAGTAGTAGATCAGTGCAAGTTTTAAATGTTGTGATTAAAGGAGAAATGCCATGGGAGAGGGGATCTTGAAATAGCAACAATTGGTGAAACCAGAAAAGTAAATAAAAATATAACCTCTGCACCTGTTAAAACGAATAAATCTTTACATAAGTTAATTTTGTAAGAACTCCAGATGACAGAAGAAATCTGAAATGATTGAGAAAGTTTCCTGGTTTTGCTTTTAAATCAATAGCTGGTGAACTTGAAACTAAGAAGTAGTTTATTGAATCATCATTTTCAGGAGTGGAGTTGGGAGTGATTGGCAATATACACTACTGGCCATTAAAATTGCTACACCAAGAAGAAATGCAGATGATAAACGGGTATTCATTGGACAAATATATTATACTAGAACTGACATGTGATTACATTTTCATGCAATGTGGATGCATAGATCCTGAGAAAACAGTACCCAGAACAACCACCTCTGGCCCCCGGCCTTGATACGCTTGGGCGTTGAGTCAAACAGATCTTGGATGGCGTGTACAGGTACAGCTGCCCATACAACTTCAACACGATACCACAGTTCATAAAGAGTAGTGAGTGGTGTATTGTGACGAGCCAGTTGCTAGGCCACCATTGACCAGACATTTTCAATTGGTGAGAGATCTGGAGAATGTGCTGGACAGGGCAGCAGTCGGACATTTTCTGTATCCAGAAAGGCCCGTATAGGACCTGCAAGATGCGGTTGTGCATTATCCTGCTGAAATGTAGGGTTTCGCAGGGATCGAATGAAGGGTAGAGCCATGGGTCGTAACACATCTGAAATGTAATGTCCACTGTTCAAAGTGCCGTCAATGCGAACAAAAGGTGACTGAGACGTGTAACCAGTGGCACCCCATACCATCATGCCGGGTGATACGCCAGTATGGCGATGACGAATACATGCTTCCAACGTGCGTTCACTGCAATGTCGCCAAAGACAGATGTGACCAACACGATGCTGTAAACAGAACCTGGATTCATCTGAAAGAGTACACCATCGCAGGCGCTCCTGTCTGTGATGCAGCGTCAAGGGTAACCACAGCCATGGTCTCCGAGCTGATAGTCCATGCTGCTGCAAACGTCGTCAAACTGTTCGTGCAGATGGTTGTTGTCTTGCAAACGTCCCTATCTGTTGACTCAGGGATCAAGATGTGTGTGCACGATCCGTTACAGCCATGTGGATAAGATGCCTGTCATCTCAACTGCTAGTGATACGAGGCCATTGGGATCCAGCACGGCATTTCATATTACCCTCCTGAACCCACTGATTCCGTATTCTGCTAACAGTCATTGTATCTAGACCAATGCAAGCAGCAATGTCACGATACAATAAACCGCAATTGCGATAGGCTACAATCTGACCTTTATCAAAATCGGAAACATGATGGTACGCATTTGACCTCCTTACATGAGGCATCACAACAACGTTTCACCCAGCAACGCTGGTCAATTGCTGTTTGTGTATGAGAAATCGGTTGGAAACTTTCCTCATGTCAGCACATTGTAGGTGCTGCCACCGGAGCCAACCTTGTGAGAATGCTCTGAAAAGCTAATCATTGCATATCAAAGTATCTTCTTCCTGTCAGTTAAATTTTGCGTCTGTAGCACGTCATCTTCGTGGTGTAGCAATTTTAATGGCCAGTAGTGTATTATGTACAGACAGCGGGACAAGAAATGAAAGGAGTACCGAAACTTATTATTATTTATCCGACAGTGATAAACTTGTGGTAAAATTAACAATGACATAGAATGCTGAGAGGATGCTGATGATGAAGAAGAGAATGTAATCAAAATGGGTAGAGGAAAAATATTGAATTTACTCAAAAATAAGACTGAAAAAGATTCCAATTTTGAAACTGATGATAAAAGAAAAACACAATTCTCACCACATTCACAAGACCAATGTAAATATTCTCTGTCATTTTGTAATGTTATGGGTGCTTTTAAGTCATTTAGCGACAGTAATGCATGTCCAGTTAAAAAGAAGATCACGGACTTTGAGGAAACAGTGTTTTTGATGGTTTGGAGTCAACTGCAAATGCTTGTTATTGCAAAAAAATTACCTGAAGGTCTGACTCAGTTTTTTATCCAGTGCGAGAGGGATCTTACATCATGGGCTGCACAGAAGAAAGCTCTGCATCAAGAATGCAACATGAAAACAAGTGCATGGAGATTCACCAACTGCTGTCTCAACAAAACTAGAAACAGGAAGAATATCACTCAATAAAATTTTCTAGTAATGAAAGAAATTGCCAGCCATGCTGATACTGCTAACAACTTGCTACTTTGGTATGTGACGGATGGGACAGAAGACATTTCAGACACAAAACTTCTTTTTTGTGACACTGGAAGTGTGAAAAAGTTTAGGAATGAAAGAGACATTATCAAATCACTGTGAAGTAATTTCCAAAAAGAAATAACAAAAGTTACAGCAGTGAAAGTTTCGAGAACCCCAGTAAGAAAGACACTAAATACTTAAGTAACAGAAATACTAAATGTAACAATATCATGAGAACAAAAGTTGCTACTCACCATACAGCGGAGATGTTGAGTCACAGATCAGCACAACAAAAAGACTCACAATATAAGCCTTTGGTCAACCAGGCCTTTGTTGAAAATAGACCACACACACACACACACACACACACAAAACTGCAGCTCCTGGCAGGTGAAGCCACACTGAAGGCAACACCAACAGTGCATGATGGGAATGGCAACCAGGTGGGAGTATGGAGGAGGCTGGGGTGAGGAGGGGGAGAGATAGCAGGGAGGGTAGGTGTGGGTAAAGTGCTGCTGGGGAGTGCCCAAGCACAAGGTGGAGAGAGGGTAGGACAGCTATGTGCAGTTGGGAGGTTAAACGGAGGGCAGAAGAGCGGCGGTGGGAGGGGAGGGGGGGGGGGGGCAGAAAAGGAGACGAGTAAAAAGACTGGGTGCATTGGTGGAATGAGCACTGTGTAGTGCTGGAATGGGAATAGAGAAGGAGCTGGACAGATGCGAAAAATAACTAATGAAGGTTTTGAGGCTGGAGGGTTATGGGCATGTAGTATATATTGCAGGGAGAGTTCCCACCTGTGCAGTTCAGAAAAGCTAGTGGTTGTGGAGGGATCCATGTGTGAAGCACTCACTGAAATGAAGAATGTCGTGTTGGGCAACATGCTCAATAACAGGGTGGTCAATTTGTTTCTTGGCTACAGTTTGTCAGTGGCCATTTATGCAGACACAAAGCTTGCAAAGCTTGTTGGTTGTCATGTTCACAAAGAATGCTGCACAGTGGTTGCAGCTTGGCTTGTAGATTCATGGGATAGGTGATGTTTGTGATTGAACTGAAGTAGGTGGTGTTGGGAGAATGTATGGGACAGGTCTCGCATCTTGGTCTATTACAGGGATATGAGCCATGAGATAAGCGGTTGGGAGCAGGGGTTGTGTAGGGATGGATGAGAATATTGTATAGGGTCAGTGGACGATGGAATACCATTGCAGGATGGGTGGGAAGGATAATGGGCAGGACATTTCTCATTTCAGGGCATGACAAGAGGTAGCCGAAACCCTGGCAGAGAATGTAATTCAGTTGCTCTAGTCCTGGGTGGTTCTGAGTTATGAGGGGAATGCTCCTCTGTGGCCAGATGGTGAGACTTTGGGAGGTTGTGAGAGACTGGAAAGATAAGGCATAGGAGATTTGTTTTTGTACAAGGCCAGGAGGATAATTATGGTCTGTGAAGACCTCAGTGAGACCCTCAGTATATTTCAAGAGGGACCGCTTGTCACTGCGGATGCGATGTCCATAGGTGGCTAGGCTGCATAGAAGGGACTTCTTGGTATGGAATGGGTGGTAGCTGTCAAAGTGCAGTTATTGCTGATGGTTAGTATGACTGATATGGTTGGAGGTACTAATGTAGCCATCTTACAGGTGGAGGTCAACATATAGGAAGGTGATTTGTTGGGTTGAGTGGGACCAGGTGAAGCAAATGGGGGAGAAGCTGTTGAGGTTCTGGAGGAATGTGGATAGGGTGTCCTCACCCTCAATCCAGATCACAAAGATGTCATCAATGAATCTGAATCAGGTGAGGGGTTTAGGGTTCTGGGTGTTTAGGAGGGATTCTTCTAGAAAGCCAATGAATAGGTTGGCATAGGAAGGCACCATGCAGTTGTCCATAGCCATACCCTGGATTTACTAAAAATGCAGCTTGTGAGCCATACAAAAAGTGTTTTAATTGTGGTGCCAGTGGCCACATGTCAAGTTATTGCACCCCAGCAGCAAGGGAAAGAGTTGCTTCAACTGCAACGAGTTTCACCACTTCTCATCCGGATGCACAAAGCAGAAGAATAATCACAATGTGTCAATGACTGATAATGCCGTTAAGAAGGGTATTAACAAATGTAAATTTCATGTTACATGTGAACTGGAAAGAAACAGTCCCAAACTCAATGTTTTGTACAGACAGATGCACAGTTGCATCATTGGTCCATTATTTTCCATTGCATATGGCATCAACAGTAGTGTTTACCTGGACATGTTACAAGAATTTGCTTTGCGACAACTGGATCACTTGCAAGTTTCCACGTAGATGGATTGAATGAGATGGCTGCCATAATCCCATGACCTCCCACCATTAGACTTCTTTCTGTGGTGTTTTGTAAAGGATGTGGTGCACCGAACCAAGGTTAGAGACCTACAGGACTTGAAGGCACACATTTTCAGTCCATTTTAACATGCCATCATGGAGATCTTGAATTGTACTTGGAGAGAAACGGTATTCTGACTAGACATTCTCCAAGCCATGAAGGGTGCCCACATTGATGTGCATGAATGAGGAAACAAAACTTTATGAGTTGTCTTATCACAAGTTGAAAGCCATTTGTTAATAACTAGCATAGTTTTAACGGTATTAAATTCTGAAGCTGTAAAGATAATTTGTGGACATCCTGTACAGTTGACCTAGAAGATTGTCACCAGGAGAGTAAGAAATTGTTGACAACCAAGTCCAGATTGCCAGATTGGCTTGATCAGACAATAACAGAACTAAGTTCATCTGAATATGCTAGCCAGATTGTAGTTATAAAAAAGAGAAAGGAGAATTTCACATCTGTATAGACTACAGAAAATGAACATCACAGTGAAAGAGCATTTCTCTCTCTCGTCTCCCCCCCCCCCCCCCCCCCCCGCCCCCGCTCCATAGATGATCTACAAGATACATAGATGAACTACAAGATGCCAGTGTGGTTCTTTTCTTTTTTTTTCACTTTCATGGTCAGCAAGAAAGCCCAAATTATGCTTCATTTGTGACAGCTTGAGAGAACATCACATCATACTGATTTACTTGGAAGATGTCATAATATCAACAAAGAGTGATGATGTGGCATTTCATAAGCTTGGCTTGGTGTTAAAAACTGGCGGAAGAATATGGCTTAGGGATTAATTTCGCAAAATGCCAGTTCCTGAAGAAAACTATTCAGTTTCTCGGATACGTTATACAGCATGGACAAGTTCAACATCCTTCTGAGAAGACAGTAACTGTTCAAAACTTTCCAGAACTGAAATCTATTGCAGCAATACACATTTTCCTAGTACTAACAGGATACTTTATGAAGTTCATCTAAAACTACTCTACAACTGCCAAACCATTGAGTGATTCACTGAGGAATAAGTTTGGAGAAGAACGGAGGTAAGCATTCAAGACATCCTTTCACTGGATCCAGTTTTAAAAATATATCAACCAAAATGCAAAACTGAATTAATATAGACACAATCAAACGTTTTGAAGCCATCTCATTACAAAAATTTCCAGATGACAACAACTTCCATTCAGCTCGCATATGAGTTAAACAGAGAGCGAGAGCGAGCGAGAGAGAGAGAGAGAGAGAGAGAGAGACAAACACCTCAAGAGGAAAAATAAAATATACAGTATTTATGAGATTGAAGTTTTAGTTACTGTTAATGTGTTGAAGAAATTGCGGGTGTATTTACTAGGAATACATATTAAAATTCCAAATGGATCACACTGCACTCCAAAAGACATGGGTAAGAAGGACTTGTCACCATGAATAGCAAGATGGGCTGTTGTCTTCAATGAGTATTCCTGCACTACTGAACACCAACCTGGTTGTAGGATGAAACGTATAGATGCTTTAAGCTGTTTAAGCTGTACTGTTTGGTTTTGCAGATGGTTTAATAGCTAGAAGCAGAAAAGCTCAGGAGGAGGATGGTTTGGTAGCAATCAAGAGCACTCTCCAAGAATGTATTTATGAGAGATGGACTTCTTTTCTAGTTCTATGAGGGAAGAGAGCCTTCAATGGTTCCACTCACTATGCAGTGTGAAATCATCAAGCTTCTGCATGAGAAAAGACATTATGTGGCTAAGAAAACTGAAAAGGAAATAAAACAAGATTATTATTTACTAAGTTTGACTGACAAGGTGGAAACTGTGATCTTCAATAGTGTAAAATGTTTAATTGTGAATAAGAAATCAGGAATATTTCCCTTGTCTATCAACTCACAAAGGGTAGAAGAACATTATAAGCACCAGTGATACATTTACCAAATGTAACTGGTTATATCCTGCAAAGGCCAGAAAAATCAGCAAAGCAACTAGTACTTTAGAATCACGGTGAACTAATTTTGGGAATCCAGTTGAAGTATATATTGACAGAGGACCTAGCTTTACATCTAAAGAATTCAAGGGGTATTGCATTACAGAAGAAACTAAACACATTTTAATAATGACAGGGCTTAGAACCAGTGGACAGATTGAGAGAATCAATTCTACTTTGGATGTGATCACTGATAAGCTTAGTATTGATGATCCTAATAAATTGTATATGGTGGCGACATCAATTCAACACGAGAATTTGACTTACCACATAAGTATTGGGAAAACATAATTTGAACAAATGATAGGAGTAAGATGCACACACAGACTGACCTTCACATCATGAAAGTATTAGAAGAATAATTTTTTAATTCATTTGAAGAAAGATGCAGCAAACTGAAGGAAGATGTTAAGCTTTAAATCAGCAAGTTGCAAGAAAAAACCAGTGCTAGCTTCAATTGACATTGTAAGAAACCCTTCAAGTACAAATATGGTGACCTGGTTGCAATAAAACTAACACAAATTGGTCCAAAATTATAGCTGATGAATAAGAATGTAGGTCCCTACTGAGTTCCAAAAGTTAAAGCAACTGATACATATGGAAATGGAAATGAGCATTTGGCATCATTGGCCAGGAGGCCCCTTACGGGGCAGGTCCAGCCGCCTTGGTGCAGGTCTTATTACATTTGACACCACATTGGGCGACCTGTGTGCCAGATGGGGATGAAATGATGACGAAGACAACACAACACCCAGTCCCTGAGCAGAGAAAATCCCTGACCCAGCCGGGAATCAAACTCGGGCCCGTAGGATGGCAATATGTCATGCTGACCACTCAGCTATTGGGGTATGGGTCGAGAAAGTGAAGACCATGAGGTTCCCAGGAGTAAAACATGTGCCGAATTTATGCAAACCTGGCAAAGTGACTATTCATCACCTGAGAAGGATGATTGTCAAGATGGCTGAATATGAGATTCAAATGGGATGTTTCAACGGTTTTCCTACCGATGAGACTGGTGACATGCTGGATGAGTTGGATATTGGAAAGTAGTTTTGTATGTTCTCAGAACAGAGTTTCTAACTGAGAATAATAAACAGTTCTACATGAAAGCCAAAAACGTTTTTGTGTTTCTGGCAACAGAGTGATAATACTGACACAAGACAATCTGCTGATGCATGAATTGTATCCTCAGCTGTGATATGATGGTATCTGACTTTTCTGCTGTAATGTAACTACCAATTTCAAGCAGTACTATAGAATGTGATACACAAAATTAATGTACACCGTGATACATAAGTACATTCCATATTCGTAGTTTCTCTCTTCAGTCTTGTACTGTCCTTAAGTTATGCATAAAGAATTCTCAATTTTTATTACTATTCAGAGCGTTTTCCTTCATTTAAAACTTAAATCTAGTAGCTGATTAAACAAACAATGACTGATAAAGAAATGATGTATAGGGTACTCCATTGTTTACAAGTAAATTTCAAATTCATCAAAAATTGTAGCCTTAATTTAAAAGGCAAAATTAAATTCATATTTTAATCAATGTTAAATAACAGAAATCATGTAGATGACAAATAAAGCCTGATAGTAATGAAACAATTCATACTATTACAGAAAATGAGAAGTAAAGTAATAAATTTAATAAAAACATTAACTGTAATGAAAAAAACAAGAAGTGAAACTTTCTATGAAACAATAAATAGTGTAAAGCAGCACAAGCAATTTTTTCATTTAACTTAAACAATGCCATATTGTAATATGCTGATTGTTAAATTTTCATAAATAGGCAACATAAGTCACTGGGTAGCAGAAAATATTCATTGTTCTGTACACCAAGAAGCACTTTGGTATATCAGTAAAGTGGTCTGAGTCTGTGGCAGATCTCTCAATATTTAGATGAGTCAGACGTGTGACAGTTTAAGCTACTCTTTTTTTTTGTATATATTCAGTATCTGCTGTTAGTTGTATCTGGTACTGAGCCACACATATAAGCAATATTCAAGGATGGTTCACATGAATGTTTTGTAAATAATCCTCAGTATACTACCAACAAACTTACCTCTGCCATCTGCTTTACCTAAGGATAATACTGGGTGACCAGTTCACTTCATATACAAACAAATTGTTACATGCAAGCATTAGTATAAGTTGACTCATTTCAATTGTGACTCATGGATAGTTTCCTTAGGATACTATGTTATTGTGTCTTTTCAACAGCATAATTTTACTTTTCTGAACATTTAATAGTTGTTAATGTATGCAACACTTTAAAATATTATCAAGATCTGAGTGCATATTTGTGCAGCTTTTTTCAGTTAGTACTTCATTCTAGATGAACGCAGTTCTTTCTGCAGAAGTAAGGTTGTTTGCATGTTGAGGGATCTGCAGAAAGAGCTGCAGTCCACCATCTAAAAACTGATCCTGACCTTATAATCCTACCTGCGGACAAGGATTACCTGACAGAAGGACTTCGCCAGCTGTCAGATACATCCCCTACAAACCTTGCCACAGTGACCCCATTCCAGAAATCAGTAGGATCTCCAGTCACTTCTCAAATCTTTAGGACCACCCTAGAACCTCTCCCTGGAGTCCATCTCTCCGCTCACCCCTATCACTTCCCGCACTACTACCTTCTACACCGAGAGAGGTGGTGCAGTGGCTAGCACACTGGACATGCACTCGGGAGGATGATGCTTCAATTTTGCGTCTGACCATCCTGATTTATATTTTCTGTAATTTCCCTAAATAGCTTCAGGCAAATGCCAGGATGGTTTTTTTGAAAGGGCACAGCCACCTTCCTTTCCCATCCTTCCCTTATCCGATGATACCGATGACCTCACTGCTTGGTCTCTTCCCCTCAAATCAACCCACCCCAACCCCCTGCCACCTAGAACGCCCCTTTGACGCCGGTTACTGTGGCCCCACTGAGAGAATTTCTGCTCTCATAGAACAACACCTTCAACCTACTACCCCGAACCTACCCTCCTATATAAAAGATACCAACCATTTCCTCCACCAACTACCCACAGTTCCTGTTCCTTTACCACATGGTGCCCTGCCTGTTACTATTGATGTCACCTCCCTTTACACTAACATCCCCAATGCCCATGGCCTTACTGTTATTGAACAGTACCTTTCCCAGTGCGCAATGGATTCCAAACCAACAACCTCCTTGCTAGTCATTATGACAAACTATATCCTCATCCACAATTACTTCTCCTTTGAAGCATTACCTACAAACAAATACGAGGTACAGTTATGGGCACCTGCATAGCACCATCCTATGCCAACCTATCCATGGACCATCTAGAGGAATCCTTCCTAAACACCCAGAATCCTAAACTCCTCACCTGGTTCAGATTTACTGATGACATCTTTGCAATCTGGATTGAGGGTGAGGACACCCTAACCACATTCCTCCAGAACTGCAACAGCTTCTCCCCCATTTGCTTCACCTGGTCCTGTTCAACCCAACAAGCTACCTTCCCAGATGTTGACCTCCACCTCAAAGATGGTTACATCAGTACCTCTGTCCATATCAAACCTACTGACCACCCACTCCACACCAAGAAGTCTATTCCATACAGCCTAGCCACCCATGGTTGTCGCATCTGCAGTGATGAGTGTTCCCTTTCAAAATATACCGACAGTCTCACTGAAGCCTTCACAGACCCTAACTGTCCTCCCAACCCCTGTACAACAACAAATCTCCCGTGCCTTATCTTTCCAGTCTCCCACCAGTTCCCAAAGTCTCACTGTCCAGCCACAGAGGAGCAGTCCTTCTCGTAACTCAGTACCACCCAAGATTGGAACAACTGAATTACATTCTCTGCCAGGGTTTTGACTACCTCTCCTTGTGCCCTGCATGCCCTGAAATGAGAAATGCCCTGCCCATTATCCTTCCCACCCCTCCCACAAAGGTATTCTGCCCCCAACTGAACCTACACAATATACTTGTTCATCCCTACACAACCCCTGCTCCCAACTTCTTACCTCATGACTCATATCCCTGTAATAGTCCTAGATGCAAGATCTGTGCCATACATACTCCCCCTCATGTTACATACATGAAGAAGCACTTTGGCATGTAGCACATGATGAAACTGGTGCTGCAATTAGTAAATTTTTTGAATTTATGTGAACTACTACATCATCAGTTGCAACAGTTTTTGATGGAACTGAATGAGAGACAGTATACAAGGTGATTGTTGCCAGCGTTAAAAAACCCCTGCAATTTAAGAGACATTAAGCCATAGATGTCAGGGAATATCAAAAGTGAATGACAATTGTTGAACACGTGACATCACTAAATGATGTACCTTGCCACATCTGCAGAGGCTGGGCTTGTCGATCCTACCCTCGCCAGTAGAGAGCACTGTTACACTTCATTCCACTAGCCAGAAAGATCTGGGTCGTATAAAGAATCTAATTTAAATCAGCCCACTAGAGATTCAAATTGACCTCATAGTCCACACAGCCACTGCAGAGATGCTACAAAGACAGAGGGCATTTTCAAAAGCATGCATGAAGTGATGATTGAGGGATGCAATACTTACATTTAAACAAATGGGGCAAATTATGAACATCTTTTGTAAAGGTAGAAGTTACAAAATTATTATCCTCACTGCTCACTGTAACCAATCAAAATCTGTTCTTATTTTGTGTTTATTTCCTTTTGTTCCTTCATTTTTCATTTACAGACCTTATTTAGTAGAGAAAATATAAGTCGTTTACTGGTAGTGATGCACTTCGGAAGCTTATACTCATTTACTTGTGACACAATACGGTAGGTTTTTGCTGTATGGTACTTTGCAATGAGCCAGCAGAGACTGTGGGACTGGTAAATAAAATAATAAATCTTACCACAACATAAACACATACTTGTCTAACGCAACATAAAAAACTACTGTCTGCCAGTCACAAGGCTCAAACCCTGAGCCCCCTGCAATAAAGTCACGCACATGGGCTCTGAGCCACAATGTGAATACTTGACTTAGGTTGGGATGATCAGATGCAATAGACTGACAGGTTCAACTACTGCACATACAGCTAGGTATGTCACCTGGAGACATCATATATCCAACATTTGTCATCCATTTTTGGGATATTTCCTGACATTTGCAGCTCTATATGTCTTGTCTTAAATTACTTGTCTCAGTATCATTTACGTTGCTTCAGAAGTTTTTTAAATGTTAATAAGAATTACCCTGTATATTATCACAAAGAACATTGGTTAAGTGAAGGGGCATGCATGGAATAATGGCTCTTGTGGACGAAAACAGCAAGCAGAATTTTACACAATCATTATTTTTGGAACCATATTGAATCCAACAAGAGATTTGCAATCTCCAGAAATTCATAATATGCAAGCATAAAACACGTCAGATGAATTCACCACTGATTGACATCAGCAGTCAAAGGATTATAGTTTTCATGTGTCTGTTCAATTACTGTGGCCCACCTGCGATTGTTCATGTTTGATGTCTTCCCCAACAACAGTGGCAATTCCAGCAGGATAATGGTAATAACTGTCCATCTCACAAACCTAGAATCATGCTACAGTGATTTAAGGAGCATCATGAACTGATGTTGATGTCTTAGCTTCCAAATTCACCTGATATGAACCAAATGGTAAACATATAGGACACAACTGGGCCCAGGTCCATCCTACAAACTGCCAGACCTTAAATTTAGAGGAATTGTGTGACCTGTGAATAGACGTCTGGTGCCAGATACCTCGAGAAACCTAAGAAGAACTTGTTCAGTCCATGCCGTGCAGAATCACTACTGCATCGCATCAACTGGAAGAAGTGGTTACTGCAAACTACTTCTGGAAAGTATAGTAACAACCAGTTGCAATTAGTGCTAACCAGCTTACTGATTTTCCTCTTACACTACTCTGCTGCTGTTTTTCTCAAACATTTGAAACTAAGCATCTGCTTATCTTTACACTGAGTACTAACAAGTGTCTATATACAGTTAAAGACTGTTTAACCCTTGAGTGGGTACACTGTTGTAAAAAGTATACAGCAGTGGTTTTTATGCCTAATCGATGTCTTAATCTTGAACTATTCAGTCACCATTGTCCCATATTCCATTGTCGATGTTTTCTTGACAATGTTAAAGCGGCTTCATTTCCTTCAATTTGCTTTCTCAGTCTGTTTAATAAATTTTAAGCAATGAAGTGTCAAATGTTGTAAAGAGTACAATATGCATCTGCTCGTGTGACAGTTGTAAGATTTGTTCCAACAGTCAATAAGCAGAGGTAAGTGTAGTAAAAAGTTAACTAAACTTGTTTACTGTTTTTTATTTTGTACAGGTACACATTAAATGTTAATTTAGTAATAATGGCATCACAACTTATCCATCCATTTCATTTCTTTTGATGCTTTATTTCAGTTCAAAGGTTGTATGAGATAAGAAAATTCACAAACTACTCGGAGAAAGTGAGGATGAAATCTACTTAGACTTTTCAGACCTGGAGGAAAGTGAAATGGATTTGAGTGATGATAACACTGACTATGAGGACCGTAGCAATTAATCTGAACTTGAATGGTGGTGATCTCAAAGAGACAGCAAATATGTGGGAGTTCTTTATTGGAAAATACAAAGTTACGTGTTGGTGTAAAAGTGAGTGTGCTAACATGTCAGGCACCAAGAGAAAAAACATCATGCAAATTCTACAAGGTCCAAAAAATAATTTGGCAGATATAACTAATGAAGTTAGTGTTTCTTTGAAAATAACTGACCTTAACATTATTGATGAAATCTTAAACTATACAAATATGCATATAAACAGACAGTGAGACACACACCAATTCTTGCACAAGAGAGGTACTATAGTAACATCAAGACATGAAATAATGGCTGTGTTTGAGATTCTTTTTTTGACTGGTACAAGAAAAGTCCATCTTGCTAATGTACTGGGACTCTGAGCGACAAATGGAACAGGAAAGCAACAACTTAGGGTTGCACGAGATACAAAGGGTTTCTGTTTCTTCTATGCTGTATGAAGTTTGATGACATGGAAATGAAGAATGACAGGAGAAAAACTGATAAATTGGCTGCAATTCGTACAGTATAGGATGCTTTTTTTGCTAAGTGCCAAAGTTCTTACAGCCTGAGCGAATTCACCACAGTAGATGAAATGCTTCACCCTTTCAGAGCCCACTGTAGATGGCTTCAGTATGTACCCAACAAACAAGATATGTGTGAGATAAAAGTGTTTGCACTATGTGATGCAAAAACATTTCATTGCAATAATCTGGAAGTTTACAGCGACATGTTACCAGAAGGGTAATATTGGGTATCTAATGCCCAGGGGATGTAGTGAAAAGATCTGTGGTGCCTACAAAATGTTCTAACAGGAACCTTACAATTGACAATTGGTACACAAGCTACTTCCTTTCTGAAGCATCAAGTGTGAGGTTCTGCTGTGGTTGCCAGCAGCCGCACAATCAGCGTACTGAAGATGTCTGAACTACAATAGCTAATGTGTCATTTTTCATACATATTCCATTTCATTAAGATGAAAGAAAAAATGTGGGCAAACATTACTGTTACTATAATGTAAAATAAAGCTAAAAAGTGTTCCTTTTGGACAATTCTATCTATTGTAAAGAAGAATTCTTATTTATAAGTGAGTGAAGTAAGGAAATAAATGCATTTTTTTTAATTAAACCAAATATTTCCTTCTATTACATGAATGGATCTGTACATGGTCATTATGAAATTGTAACTTGATTAAAAATTAAACTATTAGCCTGTAATATTCACTTTTTCCACATAATTATGATGTATTACGCAAAATTCCATGGAACACATTTCTAACAAATTCAGTGTGGATACATAACCATTGTTACTTTTACATCTGAGCCAGTTACTAGTACCACTGGTGTTTCCCAACTACTCATTACTTACCAGTGGATGTTTTGATAAAATGTGCTCCTGCCATCATTGCAACAAGGGATGCCCGATATATATTATTCAATGTTCCCAGCTCCCCTACAGCCAGTATAACCTTGAAATGGGCTCTGCCACATGCTTCAGCCATCATTCTAATCTCTCGATACAGAGCTTTCCACCGTTGAGAAAGCACTAGAGACCGATCCACAACAACATCTATTTCTGTGGCACCAGATGCTACAGCATACTTGATTTCTGCAAGACGGGTTTCCAATGGATACTGCCCACTTGGGAAGCCAGTAGCAACTGAAAAAAAGATAAATACAACACACTAGTTTGATTATAATACGTATACAGGAAAGAATCTACATAATGTGTAACTAATATGTAAGAGCACTTCCAGCTCTGTAAACATCCACTACATACATAATCATGTCCCATTTGTACTGGGAGGATCTTTATATAACTAATCAACTCCCCAATTTCAATTTCCATCACTTCCATTATTTCTAGTAACCTTTGTTTGAAACACTGTCCTGTATGACAAGACTATCTGATTTTTTTCTCTCCATGTCATTTGTCATCCTCTCTTTCTTCTTTATACTGTAACATACATTAGGTCCATTTTGGTGACTTGCCTTCCTCCCTTCTTATTACATACCACTGCAAGTGCCTTAGTCTCATCTTTCAGTTATAATTTTTCATGTTTCTATTATATATTATTTCTTTAGTCATAATTCTTTGATATCTTGGCTAGCTCATCTAAGATAATAACAAATGCACAAAATTTTTCACTCTTTGTCACAGTTTATTAATTCTGATTTTGATTATGCATTTTGGCTAACTGCCATCATTGGCTCAGACACTGTAAAACATCAATGCAATGTATATCACCAAGGACTACATACTCGTATCAAGTGTAGGCGCATACTATGATACACGTACACTTTGTATGAGTATGTACTATTTAACATTATAATTTGGCTATATACATTACAGTGATGTTTTAAAGTATTCAATCCAATGATGGCAGTTAGCTGAAACACATAAGCAAAGTCAGAAATAATGGAGTGTGACCAAGACTGAAAACTTTGTGTGTTTGTGCATGTTTATGGCCACTGACCTATATAAAGAGATCCTGTCTGCCATAACAACACTGGAAATTCCTGGATAGATAACACAGGGTGTACATAAAGTACGAGAACACTTTTAATTATTTATTGCACAAGAACTAAACACTGTCATATATATTGCATTTTGAACAGAAACTCTGAAAGTTTGTAAAAAAAAAACATTCAATATGCAAACCAGGTCGGTGGACATCAATATGGTAATCGAATTCTTGCAATACCCGTCCTAGCATAGCATTGTTGACTGTGGCAATCGCTTCCCATATTCTCTCCTGGAGCTCTGCTACATCACGTGGTAGAGGCAGTACATACACCATATCTTTAACGTGTCCCCACAGAAAAAAGTCACGTGAAGTGAGAGATGATGATCAGGGAGGCCATTTCATGAAAAAGCTGTCCCCTTCTGTAGTATGGCCGATCCATCGACACAGCAGTTCCATGTTCAGGTACCCATGAACTTCGCGATGAGAATGGGGTGGAGCACCATCCTGCTGAAAGATGAACGACAACTCCAATTGCATTTGAGCTATCAGCTATTGCTGCAACATGTCCAAGTAGGAATATCCTGTGACAGTGCTCTCGGCAAAGAAGAATGGCTCGTACAGTTTTCAATGTGACAAGGCACAAAAAAACATTACCTTTGGGGAATCACGCTCAAATTCAATGCATTCATGTGGATGCTTTGTACCCCAGATTTGACAATTATGCCTGTTCACTTTCCCATTAGTGTGAAAAGTGGCTTTGTCACTAAAAATTAAGCAATCAACAATGCCATCCCCATCCTAATTCAATTGTTGCAACTGCAAACAAAACTCATAATGCTTGTCTTTGTCGTCGTCATTGAGCTTCTGCACTAGCTCCAATTTGAATGGTTTCATAGACAGCTTCTGTCGCAGGACTTTTCACACTGTCCATGGAGCCATTTCAAGTTCACAGGATGCATGAAGCACCAATTTATTTGGACTCCTTACGAATGTCTCTCGTACGCGCTCCACATTCAATTCATTCACACTGGGATGTCCGCCTCTCTTTGCCAGGCACAAGCAACCCATCTCAACAAAAATGTTGTGACAGTGGTAAATGGCCTTCCTTGTTGGTGGCTTCTTACCATACTTGTTTCTACACATCCGTTGAACAGCTGTAGCACACTTATTTTTGTGAACTCCGACACTCAGAAAGCTCGCTCCGCGCCTGAACTCGCCATGTCTGCAACTAGCACTGACTATTGGGAAATTACCAAACTGCGCTGTGGTGGTATACATGAAAAAAAAAAAAAAAAAACTTTCAGAGTTTCTCTTCAAAATGACATCGTTATGATTTCTGTACAATGTTTGGTTCTTGTGCAATAAATAATTAAAAGTATTCCTGGACTTTATGTACACCCTGTACATAAAAATAAAGGAAAGGCCACCACTCACCTACAGCTGATTGATGTGTGGTGTACATATAAGTCGGCTAAAGGTGAGTGCTTGCCTTTCCTTTATTTTACATATTTCTAAGATAATCAATTTTAGAGCATATTTTTCATGTTTGTTGTAGTTCATTCACTAACAATTTCCTACATGTTGCATGTACAAAACAGCTTTACAATTTTTTCTGAATATACTAAATTTTATATTGTTCTTTATTTTGCTTAACCTCAGAGGGGAATTACTTTACTGTACTATGAAAGCAAAAAGTTATTCTTAAATACAATTCAATTAATAGAAAACAACCATTTGTGTGTCAGTGTCACTAATAGCATAGAGTATTTTTCTCACAATATTTGCATCAATCTTTGGTCCTACAAATTTTACACTATTTGACAAATAATTCATGTGCTCCACTATATTTCCTGTTCAATGGCAATAAAAATCAGTTACACAAGAACTGTGACACACATAACCACAATATGAGACACAAAACTAATAACCATATTGATTTGGCTTCCTTGTCTTTTGTTGAGAATAATGTTCTATATTTAGGCAATGACAAATTGTATAATGGCAAAAGGTGGGAAATTTGGAAAATAATGCAAGTTCAAAAGTAAATTAAATATATGCCTCACTATGCACTACTCCTAAACTTATTTGATTATCTAAATTTGTTGATTCTGAATAACAGGTAGAAGTATGGTAGCTCACGAACCATGGCCTTATCGAGGTGGGATGGCTTGCATGCCTTAACAATACCTACACTGATGAACCAAAAAATTATCACCACCTGCTTAATAGCTTGTCTGTCAATCTATAGAATTAAATATGTCACTGATTCTGGGTATAGGGGATCTGACAGTTTTTTGATAGGTTTGTGGAAGTATATGGTATTTGGTGCCTACATATAGGTCATGCAATTCACATAAATAATGGGCAACTGATTTGTGTATGCAGTAATGACACCCGATAGTGACCAAGATGGGTTCCATACGTTTTACATCAGGCCAATTTTGTCACCGAGATAACAATGTGAATTCATTATAATGCTCCTCAAACCACTGTAGCATGGTTCTGGCTCCAAGACATGGACAATTATACTGTTAAAAGACGAAATCACCACTGGGGAAGACATCGGTATGAAGGGATGCAGGTGGTTCTAAGCTATCAGCATGTCTTTGATTACTACTGTAGTGCTTCGAGAATTTCTGTGTGAATTCAAGAACCACTCGGCCTTCTACTGTCTCAAACACCCAATATTTTAGTTGTGAGTAGGAGAAATGAACCCTATTTACTGTGCATCACCTGTCTGTGTGTGCACATTTGAAGTTTATCGTGAGACGACTATAGATGCAGCGATTCAACGGCACTGACAAGAGTTTGCCACTCGCGCCACAGAAGCTGTAGTGAAAGAACAAAGAGCGTTTATGTATTCTGTGCTGTTTTATAACTTTGACTATTGTAGTGGAAAAAAAGAACAGTTGAAATATTGTTAATTAATGCTCATCTTGGACTCGGAAAGAATAAGGATAAGACCTGTATTCAGATTCAGGATGGCTTTTTAAGCCAGCTTTCTCTTATGTGTAAATGAACTTTGTTTCTAACCTTTGGATATGAGAAGAGACTTACTTGACAGTGTTTATGTGGAGAGTAAGATTTGTGTTGTGACAGTGCCACGACATTTCACAGTGCCGCCACGACAGTACGCACAAACGGCGATAGAGGCGCTCCGCAACTCGGCTGAGCGCAGGAGCGCCACCTAGCTACGAACGGCGCCGGCCGCATTTCAGGGCACGGCAGTCGAATGAGAGATACTGAGTTGTTATCATTTAACCAGCTATTGTTTCTAAGTGAGTGTGTTTGAATATCCACGCAATTATTGGTGATTAAAGGTTATAACACTTTTTGGCGACGAGGTCGGATATTTTCACTGCATTGTGGATTTGTGTTTTCGTGACGGGGCAGACATGGAACAGCTTATGAAAGTGCTCATTGAACAACAAACACAGCTGACGGCTGCTATTCAGGTGTTGTCGACGTCGCTTACTCATCGTCTGTCTTCCTCTTCTTCGCCTCCATTCCCTCCTTACGATGAGGCCGCTGAAGACTGGGAGGATTATGAGAAGAGTTTGCGGCAACACTTCTTGGCTTTCGGCCTTGTCGACGCTCCTATGTGTAAGTCGTTATTTCTATCTTGGATTTCCCCACGGATCTATCAGCTACTATCTCAGTTAGCCCCTCTGCACGAACCTGCCTCCCTGTCCTTCCAAGAAATGTGTGACTTATTGTCTAACTATTACCGCAAAAACACCCACGTCGTTGCCGCCCACGTGGCGTTCTACCGGTGTCGTAAACAGCCCCATCAATCTTACCGGGCTTGGGCAACGGAACTACATGGTCTGAGTAGGAAATGTCAGTTTGTCACGGACACTCATCATGAGTCTTATGCTGATTCAATGGTTAGGGATGCTATTCTACGGCTTGCTCCTGATAAAGAAGTTCGGCAACGTGCCCTACAACTGCCAAACCCATCGTTGTCGGAAGTTCTAAGCATCGCTCAATCCTTTGAAGTGTCTCACGCTGCTGGCACGCAAATAGACGCGTGGTGTGATATAGGCACTGTACAGTCAACTTTCGACACGGACAATTTGCCTGTTTCAGAGGAGAACGAAGATGTGGCAGCGGTTCACTCGCGTAAACAACGTCGCGTTGGGCCGCAACGCTTGCAGTGAAAACAGCAACCACAGAAGCAGGTTCGTTCCGCACTTCCTTCTTGTCCACATTGTTTCGTACAGCATGACAGGGCCGCGTGTCCAAAAGTTTGGCCATGTGTAATTCATGTAGGAAAAAAGGCCACATTGCTTCTGTGTGTCAGTCCCCTAAAGTTCCTGTCGACGAGGCATTGGACATGGATGTTAACTGTGTGCTTTCTCAAACAAATAAGTTGTTTGTTACTGTTCGTGTTCTGGATAAAGACATTCGCATGCAAGTGGACACTGGCTCTGCAGTAACTCTCATTAATTCTCGCACGTATTTGGAGTTGGGTTCCCCTCCCTTGTCTCCAGTTACGCGAAATATGAGAACTTATAATAAACAGAAAATTCCTATCATTGGCCAGTTTGATGCTTCCACTGCCTACAAGTCTGTTGTTAGGCCCCTCACGTTTTATGTGGTGGATCATGCGGGCACTGAAAACCTGTTCGGTTATGATGCTTTCCAGTTGTTCGGGTTCTCCATTGATGATGATGTGCACCTCATATCTGAGGATATTGCGTATCAACAGCTGGATGGATTGTGTTCTGAATTTTCGTCCGTGTTCTCTGCTGGTCTGGGTCGTGCCAAGGATTCTGAAGCCCACATTACTCTTAAACCTACAGCTCGCCCTAAGTTTTTCCGGGCACGCCCTATTCCGGTGGCGTTGCGTGCACCTGTCAAGGCTGAGATAGACAGGTTAACAGCTTCAGGGATTCTCCTTCCTGTTACCTCCAGCAAATGTGCATCGCCAATAGTGGTGATTTCTAAACCAAACGGGAGTCTGCGATTGTGTGGTGATTTTAAAGCCACCGTCAATGCTCAGAGCCTCATTGACACTTATCCTCTTCCCCGTCCTGAGGAGTTATTTACCAAGCTCGCTGGGGGCCAGTTCTTTTCCAGACTTGACTTATCGGAGGCGTACCATCAGTTGCCGTTGGATGCTTCTTCCAAGGAATTTCTCGTCATCAACACTCCTTGTGGGTTGTATCAGTACCAGCGGTTACCATTTGGTGTCACTAGCGTGCTGGCCATTTTTCAGCGGTTTTTGGAACAGCTCACGGCTTCCGTTCCCGGCTGCATCAACTATCTGGATGACATTGTTGTCATGGGGGGCTCCACTGAGGATCACCTTCGCAATTTGCGTTCACTGTTTCGGGTTTTGCATTCGGCTGGGTTGAAGTACAATTTGGACAAGTCACAGTTCTTCCAACCCTCCATTGTGTATCTTGGTTTCCACTCGTCCCGTGAGGGTATACGTCCTCTACGTCAGCACGTTGCGGCCATTAACGCTCTACCCCGGCCGTCTACGGTCAAAGAACTTCAGGCGTTTCTAGGCAAGATTGCTTATTATCACAAATTCATTCCATCCGCGGTGGCGGTAGCTCATCCTCTGCATCAGCTGTTACGCAAAAATGTCCCTTTCTGTTGGTCCGACGAGTGTGAGCAGGCTTTTGTCCGCCTGAACGCTCATTTGCAGTCGGCGCCTTGTCTTGCCACATTCCGTCTGGGTCAGCACTTGGTTCTGGCGACTGACGCGTCACAGTATGGCCTAGGGGCTGTTCTCGCCCATCGGTATGAGGATGGGTCGGAACGACCCATCGCCTATGCTTCCAAGACCCTCAACGATGCGCAACGGCGTTACTCTCAAATCGAAAAGGAGGCGCTCGCTATCATTTATGCTCTAAAAAAGATCAGTGCTTTTTTGTATGGTTCTAAGTTTCACCTCATCACCGACCACAAGCCGCTGGTCTCTCTGTTCAGCCCATCGGTGTCACTTCCGGATAAGGCAGCTCACCACCTGCAACGTTGGGCCTTATACTTGTCTCGTTTTCACTATGAGATTCACTATCGCCCCACGGCCCAGCACGCCAACGCTGACGCATTGTCGCGATTGCCGATGGGCCCCGACCCGGTTTTCGATCGTGATGAACTACTCTGTTTCCACATTGATGAGGAAGAATGTCGTGCGGTCGAGGGTTTTCCACTTACAGGTTCGCAGGTCGCGTCGGCTACTGCGCGGGACCCGGTCCTGCGTCAGGTGATCGGTTTTGTTCAACGGGGTTGGCCGGACAGGACCAAGGGCCGGGCATCGGATCCCCTTCGCAACTACCATGCCTTGCGCCTTCATCTGTCTGTTCGTGATGGTGTTGTTCTTTTGGCCACGGATGGCGCATCTCCATGGGTCGTGGTGCCAGCCTCTTTTCGCAAAGATGTTCTCAAACTGTTGCATGAAGGCCATTGGGGGATTTCTTGGACTAAGTCCCTGGCCTGCAGGCACATTTATTGGCCCGGTATTGATTCGGACATCACCCACATGGTTGCTGCGTGTGGTAAGTGTGCTCAACAACTGGCTGCACCTTGTACAATGCGCTCTCCGTGGCCTGATCCGGTGCAGCCATGGGAACGGGTGCACGCTGACTTTGCCGGCCCCTTCCTCGGTACTTATTGGCTACTGTTGATTGATGCCTTCTCGAAGTTTCCATTTGTTGTTCGATGTTCGTCACCCACCACTGCGGCGACGACGCTGGCTTTGTCCAAAATCTTTGCGCTAGAAGGTCTTCCATCCACGATCGTCACGGACAATGGCCCTCAGTTCTCTTCGCAGGCCTTCCGTGATTTTTGTACTGGACAAGGGATTCATCATGTTACAGCACCGCCCTTCCATCCGCAATCGAATGGGGAGGTTGAGCACCTTGTCCGCACTTTCAAAAGCCAGATGAAAAAATTCCTTAGTAATTTTTCCACAGATGACGCTCTGCTGCAATTTCTGAGTTCTTATCGTTTCACGCCTCTGGGTGATCGCAGCCCTGCTGAACTCTTGCATGGCCGCCGACCGCGCACTCTACTGTATCTGCTTCACCCTGTCAGGCTGTGTGCTGTGTCCCCTAGTGCGGGAAAATACTCGGTGGGCGCTGACGTGTGGGCACGAGGGTATGGATCTCGCCCTAAATGGATTCCAGGGGTGGTCAAGGCTCTTCGCGGCCGCCGGCTTTGTAAAATACGTACGGACAACGGCATAGTTGTTTGCCATTACGACCAGATGCGCCCACGAGTGGTGGCCACGCCGGTGCCACCGCCCCTTCCTTCGCCTCCACCAGCCCGAGAAGCCAGTCCTCTCACTACTGCCGATCTACCATACGTGTTGATGCAGCCGACGTCGCTACCGCTTCCGAGTATGCCGGAACCGGCCCCAGTCGCGACGCCGCCTTCTCCGGGACCCATCTCGCTGGAGCACACCCCCAGGTCCACGACACCTATGGATGCTGCTCCGGAGTTTTCACCCATCATCTCGTCCAGGAGGCACGTTCCACGCACGAGCTTCCGTCCTGGACATTTTCGACCATACTCTCGTGTCTCTCTGCGGGATCTTCTCGGGGCCTCACAAGAGGCCATGGATGTCTCTGCACTGTCTATGTCTCCAAGGAAGTGAGTGTTTTTTTTTTCAAGGGGGGAAAAGTGTTGTGACAGTGCCATGACATTTAACAGTGCCGCCACAACAGTACGTGCAAACGGCAATAGAGGCGCTTTGCAACTCGGCTGAGCACGGGAGCGCCACCTAGCAACGAACGGCGCCGGCCGCATGTCACGGCATGGCAGTCGAATGAGAGATACTGAGTTGTTATCATGTAACCAGCTATTGTTTCTAAGTGAGTGTGTTTGAATATCCACGCAATTATTGGTGATTAAAGGTTATAACAATTTGTAAAAGTTTTCATGTTTGAATATACATTGTAAATTCAAGCAAAAGAAACTGCATATGTCTGCTTATTTTTTTATAAGTAGAAAGAGTTTTGACAAATTTAATATACTTCAGGGAAGAAGAGAAAAGGAGGTTGCAGCAGCACGCTAACCAGCAAGGAAAGTCGGCTGAAAATCTCAAGTAAGTCGTATTGTTAAAGAAGTGGGAGTTTACAAACATACTTCACCACTTTAAGTAGTTCAAAGCATTAGACTATCACAAGTCCCATTTACGTGCAGGAGAATGTCTCCCATAGCACAAAACTGCTCCCACCAGCCTGCATCCATGACACACTGCACATTTCGAGCCACTGTTCACATTGATGACAGCATTTGTGGGGACAACCATCAACCTAGTGTAGCAAAAATGTGATTCACCTGAAGATCTGACATGTTTCCATTGATCAACAGCCGAATCCTGATGGACCCATGCCCACTGCAAACTTAATTGATGATGTCACTAGGTCAGCATGTGGAGACATAGTGATGGTCTACTGCAGGGCCCCATGTTCAACAGTGTATGATGAACAATGTTGTGCATGCACCAACATTGTGCTCTTTAGGCAGAGATGTCACAGATCACCATCTATCCTGCTTTACAGAGCAGACGAGCCTCCAAACCCCACATTCTGTGAAGAGCCGTGGACATCTAACTATTTCCCGCCTAGTAGTAGTTTCACTGTTGTTTTACCTCTTTCTGTAGATACTCATGACAATAGCACGTGAATATGCAACCAGCTGTGCCATTTCCAAGATACTCGTTCACAGGCTCTGTGTAATAATAATCTGCCATTTCTTAAAGTCACTTATCCCACTGGATTTCCCCAGTCGCAGCCCATATCTTCACTAGGGTAATCCCCCGTCTGAGTCTGATCCACTTCCATACTTTTGTTACTGCGCCACGTGCCTGCAACGTCACCAGGCAGGATCCAATTTCATCGTGGGCAGTAGACACAATGTTTTAGTTCATCAGTGTAGCTAAAACCACAATGAAAAGGTATTTTCAGAGAGGCCAGACAAAACTGTGGCTCATAAAGAGGGGCAGCAGCTTTTTCAGTGGCTGCAGGGGCAGTAGTCTGGATGGCTGGCTGATCCAGCCTTGCAACTTTAACAAACATGGCCTTGCTATGATAGCACTGTAAACAGATGAAATCAAGAGAAAATTACAGTTATTATTTTTCCTGAGGACATGCAGCTCTACTGTATGGCTTAATGATGATGGTGTCCTCTTGGGTAAAATATTACAGACAAAATTGTCCCCATTCAGATCTCTGGGCAGGGACTACTCTAGAGGATTACATCTGCAAAAACAAAACTAGCATACTAAGAGAAGTAGGAATGTGAAATCCCTTAATTGGGTACATAAAATAGAGAGTTTAAAATGGAAAATGAATAGGCTGAAGTTAGATACAATAGGAGTTACTGGGGTGTGGTGGCAGGAATAACATGGTTTGTGGTCAGATCAGTACCTAGTTATCAATAATGCATGATGAGGCCTAATAAGAAAGCAGAAATGCGGGTGTGCTACTAAGACAAGCATACTGAACATCCTGTGAGACATATATGAAGCCAACACTTACCACAGTAGTACAAGTTTATATGCCAACTAGCTCTGCAGATCAGGAAGAGGTTGAAAGAATGTATAATGAGATAAAGAAAGCTACTCTGATACTTAAGGGGGATGAAGACATGGACCATCTCCATGGTGAACAGATTTCCCCAAAGGGGACGGAGTGTTGTAAGCCTATGCAGTGAGCAAGCATAATTAAACAGCATGCACCTCCACAGCTGGCCTAACGAGGCTGGCTCACAGTGGCACAGATGGCACAGCAACCACTGTGCCATCGCAAACAGCCATGGGCCCCCATCCACCTTAATGTTTTCTTGACTATGGAATGCTTCACTGTTAGACTGTGCATTAGTGTAACCCCTGATTTCAGGTGTCGTTACTTTTTACAATAGCATTCAATGTGTGTCTATTTTCCTGCGTGGAAGCGAATTAAAAGTTGCATGGTGGGACTTCTCATATTATGTTATGCAACATTACACCGCCTCTGATGAGTGTTTGAAAAATTATTTGCTAGAGTTGAACTATCCCTCATTAGATAAATGTTTAAGCAACAATTTAGGTACAGATTGTGGGAATGGAATTTATCTATGGATATGGGTGCTTTTCTGAAATTATTTAAATAAATAGAGCAGAATCTACAGGATGAGGAAAAGAAATACAGACAACATCAGGGAACACTAAATACAGGTATACACAGCAGGGGAATACTGAAGAAAACGGGATGTATAAACTAAAACGAAAGAGGAAAAACATGAAGTGAACATGAGGAATACACCTGAGTAACAGGAAAATAAGCAACTCATCAGGCTGTTTTAAAGAGAGCTGTGGAAGACAATTTGGGACTCGAGGAAGTAAAAATGCAGAAGAAATTTACTGTGTGGTTGTAGGATGATTCTGTGAGATGTATATATTTATTTTCATGTCTGTTATTGTTACACACAAAAACTGATGGCTTATAGGTGATATTGGTTTGTACACCCACACAAAAAAAAGTGGCCCATTGGTGACAAAACAGCATAAAAACTGGACCAGGGCACGATGTCAGAGAGGCAAAGTGGGTCATTGATTCAATAAATGACACTCACTCTGTATTCATCTCTGCCCCATGTGCTAAGAATTGTTTATTTTATGTCATATTATGGACCTGACTCAATGTCTGAATCACAGTGACAGCACACGGATGCCAATAAATATTTGGAACAGAGGCTATAAAACATCTAAGAACATGTTTATATGGGCTCTCTACTTACCATTCACGATAACTAAGAATGGAAGACTAATTTTACCAACAAGTTTTATATTTTCTAAAACCACTCATATTTGTCTTTTACAACTTGAAATTATAGCTTCACACGTTTACATTTTGATTGTTGTTGTTGTGGTCTTCAGTCCTGAGACTGGTTTTATGCAGCTCTCCATGCTACTCTATCCTGTGCAAGCTTCTTCATCTCCCAGTACCTACTGCAGCCTACATCCTTCTGAATTTGCTTAGTGTGTTCATCTCTTGGTCTCCCTCTATGCTTTTTACCCTCCACGCTGCCCTCCAGTACTAAATTGGTGATCCCTTGATGCCCCAGAACATGTCCTACCAACTGATCCCTTCTTCTGGTCAAGTTGTGCCACAAACTCCTCTTCTCCCCAATTCTATTCAATACCTCCTCATTAGTTATGTGATCTACCCATCTAATCTTCAGCATTCTACATTTTGGTATGATTATTAAAGCCACAGAATTACCTCCTACGAACATATGGAGTCATGTGTTCAAAGAGACTACTCTCAAATCTGTTCTTCATGGCATAATGGATAGAAGAGTGGAATGGTAACCTACAGGTGCAGAGTTCAGACCTACTTGTTTCCACTTTTTTATCATTTGTACAAATTCACTAGAAAGAAATGATGGCAATATTTCAGGCAATGTTTAGGCAAATTATGAAATCGAGTGTGAAACAAATGAATTAGCTGTTCTTACTACATATTGGTTTTGCTATCATTCACATAGTTTTCTTCAACTAGCTCGAGTCATGAATTTTCTTCAAGTAGATAAAGTCATGAAAGATATGGTGTCTTACAGCAGAGAAAATATCCAACCATAAAAGCAACATTTGGAGAGCTACTCTTAAAAGACAGAATGGAACATCAAACCATTATCAATTCAATGTAAGAAATGCTATAAATTAGTACAGCTACATCTGACACTTACTATCCCTAAATGTTTAGAGCAGTGGTTACAATTCCCCAATAAATTAATGGCAGAACACTTCAACTAAGATTGAACGAGTAAGGATGTTGTGAGTATTTCTGCACCTACATACAGTACTTAAAGCTATTATGGATGGGCAATATTATCAAATTAGTAACACAACATTACTGGATCACCTAATTGTCATAAAATATTAGTGTAAAATATTGAGTCTGTTACAGGCTACTAGAAAAAAGTATGCCCACAGTTAAAAGATCTCAGAGACGTTAGAACTCAGACGTTCACATCTCAAGTAGTGACATAAGTGCAATCAATGTGTTTTAAGCTCATAATTCATTGAATGCAAACCACATGTTGTGGTAAAGACTAAACACAGTGAAACTCATGATCTGCTATATCTTCCACTTGCTGGCCTAGTCAACCAATATGTTGCATCACAATGCTCGATTATATACAAACAAATATTATCCGTCATATGTGCTGAACTATTATTTCTGTTTCCATTACCATGCTTGTGCATGATACAGTACAATGTTAACACTGTGAAATGCAATTCCACAAACTTTTCTATGGCAAAAGGTCTTTAATTCCTTCAGGGGATTTACAATATTATTGAGGTTTTTGTCATATATAGTCCTACAATTATTTACAAATAGATTAAAAGCAGACTAACACTGCAAAATGGAACAATGAGAAGGGGATACCTACAAATTGGTGACAATAGGTGAGATGCTATCTTGTGATGGACCATCATGGCAACAATAGTACTGGACACTGAGCAGTGGAAGAAGTTGTGGGAGGCATTTGAACAGCAGCAGAGCTCTTACTGCATAACAAAGAAACATAGATAAACAAATGAATGCACAACTGGATGTTGTTACCAAGCTCTGGGTTCAACTCAAACTGTTGATCTCTGCTTAACTGTAATATGCTCATGGTGCTGACTGCAGATGGATGACTGTAACTGAGGTGTTGTCAAACATGTTTATGGCTTTTATCAGACATAGCATATTGAACTAATGCTGATTTATCTCTCACCATGCTGATGATATTGAAGGCATTGAAAGAAATTTTTTTTTTGACCACATGGTCTGTCCTCCAAAGTAAGCCTAGCTGCAGCTGCGTGGGATGCAGGAGACATCTGCAGTACACAGACAAATTGACTTACCATCCAAGTGTATCACATACCTGGCACATTCATGAGTTTTTGGGTATCCTGCATTCAAACAACAACTATTAAGTAGCAGTAACATGTATTGTTTAAAGCTATACAAATTCACATCAAGAATGACTTTGGGAATGGACATTGCCTGTGTATTGGGAACTGTGGATTAAATATCAACCTATTTGATGGGTGGAACCTTAGAATGTCAAAAGTCTATCACTGGACTTGGTCTCTGGACCCAATAAATACATGATATTCAGGACAAACCAACAATCACCTGACATTCATTACATATATGTCTGCTGTAACTATTTCCGGTACACCTGATTTTTTTCCTTTTACTTATGAATTCAACAGGACATGTTATGTTACAGTGGGTCATCCTTGGACCAAATTTGAAAAACTAGCGATCTCTTCTTTCCATCTTAGTTCCATCTGCAATAGCAGATCATCCAGATGGACTTTATATATAAGACTCTGACACATTTGTAATAGCCACCAATTACTGGCATTTAGCAAATTTACTGTACAGTTATCAATTATTGTTTCAAATTCAAGGAAGTTTCTTAAGAACTAGATCACAAATTTTTATTCAGGGGTAAACAAAGGTGATGCACAGATGAACATAAATGCAAAACAAAATCATCCATGTCATATGTGGGATCCGAAACCATGACACGTGAAAAACCATCTCTGTTGTGGCCTAAGTGGTCTCCACAGGCTGGAGCCACAAAGTCTTACAGGCAGACTTTAAGTGGCAAGTCTGTCACCACTGCCACCCCTTTTGACAGCAACATGTTTACTTCCTTCCCAGGCATCAGCATAAGAGCAGTGAACAGAAATAATATCGTGGACCGTCAGTTGCAATGGCTTACTGGGAGCATTCAGTTCAAGACTGAGTCATCACTCTGACTGAAGAATACAAGCTTTTGATTAAAGATGCTGGGAGAAGGTACAACATGCAATCCACTATCACAAACAGATGGTGGAAGAATGATGTTAAGAAAGGAACATCAGCAGAATTCCTGGCTCACACAGAGTTTGTATGTAAGAGCCAACAACTTCCCTTCCTAAACGCGAAGCAGTTGTGGCAAGAGACAAACTTCCATGGTTTCAGTAACACAGTTTGCCAAAGGCTGAGGAAAACTGGATTGCATGCACAAATATTGCTGTAAAATAGAAACTCAGTGAGGAAAATACGTTCTGTCAGTTGCGATTTTCAGAGCTCCATCTGAATGCAGTATGGGAAAAACACAATTTTAAAAGATGGGAAGGTGCTTTCCATGAGCAACGGCAGTTCAAAGTTTACCAGCATCAACGACAAGACATTGTGAAGAATGTGTAGTGACATCAAGAGGATGTGGCTGGCTACCTATTTCCTACTGGTGTTGGATTTCTGCAAGAGGAGCAGGAATTCTTCATAGAACTGAGGGAACCCTTGATGGCATGCAGTGCAGCCACATACTGAAAAACATGACGCTGCCTTTAGTGTGACTGCTATATAGTGAAGGAGAATTCACACTACAGGAAAACCATTGACATGTGCATAAGTCCACATTCTTTCAGTAGAAACTGCCCAACATGGACATTAATGTCACGGACTGGCCACCACCGGCTGCCGATATGAACCCAATGGAATATATGTGGAAGGCAGTAGCACAAACAGTTTCAGAGAACTGGCCACAAAACCAACCGGTAATAGCTTATGCCTGTTGGAACTGCATTCTTGAAGCGTGGGAGGAAGTTGCCTCTTTTGGCAATTATGTCCAATGCCTCACAGATTCTGTGTCATGACATGGTTGAGACCAGAAACAATGGAGGATTCTGGATAAAATATCAGAGCACTGAAAGCATTTTATTATTTTTACTTGTCCTTCTGCTCAATTTTCTGACAGCAAGAGCCAGTGGAAGATCACTTGGCGATGGAAAAATATTGAACATGAGATAAGAAAATATGAATCAAACAATGGAAAGTCCAGGATGGAATGTACCAATATTAGAGAAGGAAAGTTGCTACTCACCATATAGTGGAGATGCTGAGTCGTGATAGGCACAACAAAAAGATTTTTTTTGTGCCTATCGTAACTCAACATCTCCGCTATATGGTGAGCAGCAACTTCCCTTCTCTAATAAGAAAATATGAGAGTTTTCCAATATGTTACCCTTTCAGCTGAAATAAATTTCTTTCAATTTCATGTTTTTAATATTACATTATCTTTATTTGCTCCCTGCTCACATATGTAAAAAGGGATAAATCAAGGGGAGCTTTTTTTAAGGCTATTTTCCATTATTTCGAATTCATCTCTCTCTTCCCCATTATTGACATCTTTGGAACCTCCAAAAAATATGTAAAACATCTCTATATTCATTCACCTTTAATTGCCCCTCCAAACTCTCTCTCTCTCTCTCTCTCTCTCTCTCTCTCTCTCTCTCTCTCTCTCGCTCTCTCTCCCTCCTCACACACACACACACACACACACACATACACACACACTGGTTTCACTTTCCTTTTACTCCACCCTCCCAAAAATAATAAACAGATCATGCAGTTTTCGTTGAAATATTATCTTTTCTTTCAATGTCTCCTTCTATTTCACCCCTTTCTTACTTTTCTCCTCTATCATTTCTCCCAAAACCTGTGAAACAGTTTCCTTTTAAATCTCCCATTTTGTTACCCATCTTTTGAATTGAAAACATCCTTGCCTTATCACTTTTTTTTTCTCTACCAAATGAAAAAAGGAATTATTTCATACTTTTACATATAATCTACTTTTCTTGCCTTTTACCCAGCCCCCATTTGATGCTTCCTGCCTGTCTCCCATCCTACCACATCTCTCTCTCTCTCTTTTCCTAACACACACAGTTATGCACTGACAAATGTGCACATCCGCCTGACACACATACGCACAGGGTGAGGGGAGGGGAAGGGAAGGGTGGCAGGGAGGGAGAGGGAGTGGGAGGGGAAGTGAGGGGAGGGCAGGAGAGGGGAGGGGAGGAGAGGAGGGGAGGGGAAGAGAGGGGGAAGGGTAGGGGAGGGGGAGTGACACAGGTAAGGAGAGAGAGAGGGAGGGAGGGAGAAGCATGGCAGGGAAGGAGAGGAGAGGGGGAGGGGAGAGGAGAGGGGGAGGGGAGAGGAGAGGGGGAGGGGAGAGGGAGGGGGGAAGAGAGGGGGGTGGAGGGGGGAGAGGGAGGGGGAGGAGAGGGAAGGGGGGATGAGTGGGAAGGGGGGAGGAGGGGAGAGGGAGGGGGAGGGAGAGGGAAGGGGGGAGGGAAGGAGGGAGGGAGGGAGGGAGGGAGAGGGAAGGAGGGAGAGGGAGAGGAGGGGGAGGGAGGGGAGGATGGAGGTGAGGGAGGGGGAGGAGAGAGAGGAAGGAGGGGAGGGAGAGGAAGGAGGGGAGGGAGAGGAGGGGGAGGGGAGGGAGAGGAGGGGGAGGGGGAGGGGGAGGGAGAGGAGTTGTTGTTTGAATGCATGATACCTAAAAAGTCCTTAATGTGCCAGATAAGTGACACATGTGGATGGTAAGTCAATTTGTCTACATACTGCACATGTCTGCACCATCCTGTGCAGCTGCAGCTAGGCTTACATTGGAGGAGAGGCCATGTGGTCGAAAAAAAATTCTTTAAATGCCTTCGACATCACTATCTTGAGAGATAAATTAACACTGGATCAATATGCTATGTCTCACATAAGTCATAAACATCTCTGACCACACCTCAGTTACAGTGATCCAGCCACAATCAACACCACAAGCATATCACAGTTAAGCAGAGGTCAATGGTTCGAGCTGAACCCAGAGCACAGTAATGACATCCAGTGGTGTAACACTTTCTTTATCTATGTTTCTTTGTTGCGTTTTTTACTAGCAGTTAGAGTTCTGCTATTGTTGTAGGGCCTCCCACATCATCTTCCACTGTTCTGCATCCCGTACTATTGCTACCATGACGGCCCATCAGAAGATTGCATCTCAGCTCGCCATCGTCGTCATCGTCTTCTTCTTCTTCTTCTTCTTCTTCTTCACCTTCTCATTGTTCTATTTTTTGGCAGTTAGTCTGTTTTTAATCCATTTGCATATAATTGCAGGGGCATCAACATGATATGCAGTGTCCCAAAATTCACATTCATGGAAAACTGTGTATGGTGAAAACTTGAATAATATTGTAAACCTTGTGAAAAAATTAGAGACTTTTTCGCCATATAAAAGTTTGTGGAACTGCATTCCACAGAATCAACATTGTACTGTATCATACACCAGCATGGCAATGGAAAGAGAATTAGTAGTTCAGCCCATGCGTTAGATGAGATTTGTCGGTACATAATCTAGCATCGTGTTGCAACATTTTGCTTAACTTGGCCAGCAGCTGGAACATATAGTGAATCATAAGCTTCACTGTTTTCATCCTTTTCCAAAGAGTATGTTTGATTTCTGTTCAACAAACTATACCAAGCTAAAAACCAATTAATTGTACTTATGTCATTACTTGAGGTACAAATATCTGAGTTCAAATGTCTCTGAAAGCTTTTAACTGTGGGCATATTTTTTTTCCAGCAGTCCATAACAGACTTAATAGTTAACAGTAAATATTTTCTGAAAAACAAGTGATCCAGTAATGTTGTGTTACTAATGTGATAATACTATCTATTCACGAGAGCTATAATGGCTGTATGTAGATGCAGAAATACTCATTACATCCTTACTTCTTCTCTTGGTTGACGTATTCTGTTGTTAATTTATTGGGAAATTGTAAGCACTGCTTTAAACAGTTAGAAATAATACCTATTAGATGAAGCTGGGCTTATTTGCAATATCTCTTACACTGAACTATAATTTTTTCATGTTCTGTTGTATCTTTTAAGAATCTCTCTGCCGTAGAGAAACCATATCATTTACAACTTCACGTACTTGAAGAATACAATGTGAATTACAGTGAAGCTTATATGCAGTACAGGCAGCTACTTTATTTTGCCCATACTTGATTTCGTAATTTGGGTAAACATTGTCCAAAATATTGCCGTCTTTTTACTTATAATGTATTTGCGCAAATGATAAAAAAAGGGAAAAAAATGGAAACATATATCAGTATCTTTGAACTTCGCATCTTCAAGTTACCATCCCACTCTTCCACCATGAGGAAGAGATATGAGGAGAGTCTCTTCGAACGCCACTCCATATGCTCAGAAAAAGTAATTTAGTGGCTTTAGTCATAATTCCAAAATGTGCGAAGTTATAATTTCAAGTTGTAAAAGACTAATATAAATGGATTTAGAAAATAATAAACTTGTTGGTAATACTGATCTTCCATTCTTCATTATCCTGAATGGTAGATAGTGAGCCCTTATAAGCACATTCTTTGATGTTTCATAGCCTCTGTACCACATCTAGGTACTGTCACTGCGGTTCAAACATTCAGTAAGGTCCATAATTTAAATCGTAAACCAAGCAATCCTTAGCACATGGGGTACAGATGAATACAGAGTGAGCATCAGATATCTTGCATTTACTAAATCAATGATCTGCTTCATCTCCCTGACATCAAGCCCTGGCCCAATTTTTATGCTGCTATTGCCAAATGGTCTGATTTTTCTGCCATTTTTTATACAATGCTCCAACTTTTTTGCTTCTGAGTATAGATATATGTGAAATAATGATGGGAATAATGTGTGGCAGAGGACTGCATAGGTTAGGAGATAAAATGCGGTGCTTTGATAATTACAAAATGTTAAACTTAAATGTGTCTGTTGGTTAGGTAGTTGTATAACATGCTTTAAAGTTGAAACACCTGCAACCACTCTCACAGCGTGCCACTACAGAACAACCATGCCAGTGAAGGTGGGGCATACAAGCATATAAGGAAGGTGAGAAGGGAAATGAGGACACAAAATAAAAGAAAATGAAAGCAAATGTAGAACACAGGCAGCACAGAAAGGCAGACGATACAATGTAACAGGATGGAAGGGAGGTATGTGGTACACACTGATGAGCCAAAACATTATGACTACCTGCTTAATACCTTGTTTGTCCATCTATGGAACAAAATACACCTGATTCCGCATATGAGGGATCCGACCATTTGCTGATAGGTTTGTGGAGGTACATGGCATTAGATGACTATGCACAGGTCATGTAATTCATGTGAATAATGGGTCACTGATTTGCATACATGGTGATGGTGCTAGATAGTGACCCAGATGGGTTCCGTAGGATTTTCATCAGACAAATTTGGCTGCCGAGACATCACCGTGAGTTGACTATAATACTCCTCAAACCACTGTAGCATGGTTCTGGGTCCAAGACATGGACAATCATGCTACTGAAAGATGACATCGACATCAGCATCAGGGATGACATCAAGTATGAAGGGATGCAGGTGGTTCGCAGCTGTAAGCATGTCTTTGATTACTACTGCAGGTCCCATGCAAGCACAGGAGAATGTCTCCCATAGCACTGTACTGCTCCCACCAGCCTGTGTCTGTTACATGCTGCACATTCCGAGCTGCCGTTCACTGTGATGGCAGCATTTGTGGAGACAACCATCGACCTAGTGTAGCAGAAATGTGTATCACCCGAAGAGCCGACATGTTTCCATTGATCAACGATCAGATCCTGTTGTTTGGCATAGGTACCACAGGTCACCATCTATCCTACTTTACAGAGCAGACAAGCCTTCAAAACCGCACATTCTCTGTAGATTTGTGGACGTCCAACCATTTACCTTCTAGTAGTGGTTTCACTGTCCTTCTATCTCTTTCTGTACATGCTCACAAAAGCAGCACATGAACATTCAACCTGCTTGCTGTTTTCACAATACTCATGCACGGGCTCTGCACAATAATAATCTATCTTTTGTCAAAGTTGCTTATATCAATGGATTTCCCCATTTGCGCCCATATCTTCACTCTGCTTAAACACTTTTGTTACCACATCACATGCCCGCAGTGCCACCAGGCAGCATCCAATGTCACAGTGGGCAGTGGTCATATTGTTTTGGCTGATCAGTGTGAAAGGCAAGCAAGCTATTGCAATTCATAATCAGATGCTGAGAAAATGGCCACCACAAGAAATGATGGAACATTTTCAAAATAAGAATTAATAGAAAAAAGCTATATGGATAGGAATTTCTGTAGTTCTTGAAAATTAGAACAGTAAATGAAATCCTTTTATTGTAATTTTTCAGCCTCAGATCACAGAAATAGTATCATGGCTAGTTATTCCAACAGAGTTATGCGAAGTCGTTGGTGTACAAAAGCTCAGTGGAAGTTGAAGGCAGTATCAAATCAGTGCACACTCCTTTGCAGAAAGAAAATTTATTCTAATTTGAATTATGCAAAGGAGTGCGGACTGATTTGATACTTCCAGGCAGATTTAAAGTGTGAGTTGTACCAGGACTGTTGGAGATAAAAGTGTGTCTAATGTTCTGGGTCATAGTGAGGACAACGTTCATTGGTATTTACGCTTCTTGATCTGTAAAAAACTGAGAAATTTCTCCTAGGTAAACTAGAATTACTCTTGCTGTAGCAGACAACTAAAGCACCCTTTATTGTTAAACTTAAATTATTGAAGACTGTTCATGTAATCTAAAAGCTCCCTTTACTGTTGTAATAACACAAAAGTCTGGGAGATAGCCCAGATCCCAGAGGTGGTGAGAAACAGGTCATTGGTGACAATATTTATAAGATTTGATAAAATTACTGATAACATGAGGTATTAGTTACTAGAATAAAGGGAACAAAAGAGTGTTGTATGTTCCATCTATCTATCTATATCCGAATCCCGCGCCAGCTACTGCTGGGTCTGGGTGCTGATGAGTCCTCTCCATTTGGCTCGGTCCTCCCACCACTTTTCTTCCTCCACTTGCTGCCAGGTCACACCTCTCCTTTCTACAGATATTCTCACTCCCATTTTACACCGTGTTCTTGGGTGCCCTCTAGGTCTTTCCCCATCCATCTTTAGTTCTTCCATAATTTTGGGGAGCCTCTGCCCATGCATCCTCTTAACATGCCCATACTATCTTGTATGTTATAATAGTGAAAATATAAACTTTATCCTTTTCACTGTATTTCAAGAATGATGGGCCCTCCTCCTCCTCCTCCTCCACCTCCTCTGCACTCTCTCTCTATTCATCTCCTGCTCCCCCCTCTCTGTATTTATTCTAATAGCTAGCCAGCCTATCATTAATTCTGTTGGCATCCAGCCTTTCACCTGGCAACAAATCTCTAACCCCTTAGAGAAAATTTCTTTGCATTGCAAAAAGTTTGACATTTCAGAATAACACAGTGAGGCAGCCTTCCTCCCTCTGCAGTAACATCATGGTAATTCTTTGTTTTTCATTCTCATTTGTTCTTAATGAGACACTTTTCACCAATTTCTAGTCCATTTTGATATTGCTTGGCCATATTCCACAGGTTGTCTCACTAACACTGCCAGTCTTGTGTACTGGGATACAAATGCTGCTGCAGCATTTGGATTATATACCTTTAAAAGCGAACATGTTTCTCAGTAAAATCTTTCGGCAGCTTCTATGATGCTGAAGTACTTCAACAAAATGAGACACCACATCAACAAATAAATCTGAGGCATACAACCAATACAAGGAAGTAAGTTTGCGTTGCATTGTGTTTAAGATCTTTATAATTTTAAAGGCCTTGACCTAAATTATTTGTTAAGAAAAATGTATACTCTCTTTCCTATCTTGTAGAAAGGAAGAACAATAGCTTCAAGTTCAGGATATTTACTGGCTTTTGACGCTGTGGAATTTCCTTTATGAATTTGTAGTTTTCAACTCTTTCTCCAATAAAATCAAATGTCGCATGTCACATTCAACCAAGTGATATTGTTGGCAAGCATGTTATCAAACGGGGAGAAATCCAGTTCCCTTGTTGGCCAAGATAGGGTTTGGCAAGCATGAAGACAAACAGTCGAAACACTCGCTGTGTGTGGGAGGGCATTGTCTTACTGAAACGTAACCCCAGGATGGCTAGCCATGAAGGGCAACAGAACAACGCAAAGGATATCGTTAACATACCACTGTGCTGTAAGGTAGCAAAATAGGCCGTCTATGAAAGCAAATAGCACCCCATATCATCACTCTTGGTTGTCAGATCATATGGTGGGTGACAGTCTGGTGGTACCTCATCGCTGTCTGAGACATCTCCAGACACCTCTTCACTGTTCATTAGGGCTCAATTTGAAGTGGGATTAATCAGTGAAGACAATTCTACTCCAGTCAATGAGGTCCCAGGCCGAAGACACATCTAGAAACACTCCAGACAGTAATGGGATACCAACCTGTTTGTTGCCCACCATACAGCATGACAGAAAGGAGTGATGGTCTGGGGCACCATTTCATTTCATAGCAGGAGTCCTTTGATTGTCATCCATGGCACACTTACAGCACAGTGGTATGCAGATGATATTCTGTGCCTTGTTTTGTTGACCTTCACAGCAAGCCATCCTGGGCTTGCATTCTAGTAAAAAAATGCCCACCCGCACACGGCAAGAGTTTCTACTGTTTGTCTTCATTCTTGCCAAACCCTATCTTGGCCAGAAAGTTTGCTAGATCCCTCCCAAATTTAAAAAGCTTGGAGCATTTAGAGCTCTCCCACCAGCTTGGAATTTGACGATCTAATGTGCCAACTGGACAGAATTTGGCACAATATCCTTCAGGAGGACATCCAACAATTCTATCAACCATTGCCAAGCTGTATAAACTGCTTGCACAAGGACCAGAGGTGGACCAATGCGTTATTGACTTGCTCAGTTTGTGGAGCACTTCCTCTTGAATAAAATATCCAATTATCTGAAATTGTAATCATTCATTTGTACATACATGTCTACCAATTTCCATTCAAGTCTGATAATTCCTTTATGTTGTGTTTCTCTCTCTCTCTCTCTCTCTCTCCCCCCCCCCCCTCCCCCTTAGAGTGTATACCAGTATTTGTATGGATACACAGATAAGCCAACCCTAATTCTGAATGTCCAGATTTGGGAGAAAAAATGCAGCTTGTATTTGAGACCAATATGGAAAATAAGGAGGTGGTTTGTTTCCCTCATGGTGTATTTTAGACAGTCTGCTTAACTCATCTGTTCTCACCCACTATTTCAGACTTTTAACATGCCTTTCTTAAACTCTCAGCACCACTGAAATCATGGCTGAGTTAATGACTATCGCCGCCACCACCACCACCACCACCACCACCACCACGAGATCTTTGTTATGTTAGTAGATCCTCTGCATCTCTATTTTTTGGCAGTCTATCACTCCCTTTTGAATGTCACTGTTCGTGCTGATTTCTGTAACATCATCCAGGATCAGAAATCTCTTCCTCACTTGCCTCCTCTTCTCTCCCACATATCTTTTCCATAATCCCCTCCCTTTTTTCTGAATATACAATGATGAGGTAAACCATTACGACCACTGCCCACCAAAGGTTGAACACTGCCTGGTGGTGGTGTGGGCAGATGATGCAGAAAGGAAAACGTGTAAGTGGAGCAGAGACAAATGAGGATGTTGTGGGCACATGATGTGCCAAGGAAAGCATGCAAGTGGGACAGAGACAAATGGGGAATCATTCTAGCTATGATATGGGATGTAAATTGGGTAAAACACTGATACAAGCAACTTTGACAAAGGGCAGATCACTGTGTCCTGGCACCTGGGAATGAACCACTTGGAAGTTACAAAGTTCATTGGCTGCTCGCAAGCTGCAGTATACAGCATCTATGAAGAGTGGCTGAAGGATGGTTAAACTATGAACAGGTGACAAGGTGTTGGACATCCATGCCTCATCACAGAACATGAAGATCTGATGACAGTTAAAATGCTGGTGTAGGCAGAAGTGTTTTGAAGCACACTGTTGAACATTGTTGAACAGGGGGCTTCACAGCAGATGACCCCTATGTGTACCCAAGTTGACCCAACAACATGCACTATGTGATCAAAAGTATTCGGACACCCCCACAAACAAACATTTTTCATATTAGGTGCTTCGTGCTGCCACCTACTGCCAGCTACTCCATATCAGAGACCTCAGTAGTCATTAGACATTGTGAGAGAGCAGAATGGGGTGCTCTGCGGAACTCACGGACTTCGAACGTGGGCAGGTGATTGGGTGTTACTTGTGTCATACATCTGTATGCAAGATTTCCACACTCCTAAACATCCCTGGGTCCACTTTTTCTGATGTGATAGTGAAGTGAAAACGTGAAGGGACATGTACAGCACAAAAGCATAAGGCCGACCATGTCTGTTGACTGACAGAGACCACCCACAGTTGAAGAGGGTTGCAATGTGTAATAGGCAGACATCTATCCAGACCCTCACACAGGAATTCCAAACTGCATCAGGATCTACTGCAAGTACTAGGCAGGAGGTGAGAAAATGTGGATTTCATGCTTGAGCGGCTGCTCATAAGCCACACATCATGCTGGTAAATGCCAAACGACGCCTCGCTTGGTGTAAGGAGCATAAACATTTGACCACTGAACAGTGGAAAAATGTTGTGTGGAGTGACAAATCACAGTACACAATGTGGCGATCCAATGGCAGGATGTGGGTTTTATGGTGAATGTCCAGTGAACGGCATCTGCCAGCATGTGTAATGCAAACAGTAAAATTTGGAGGCAGTGGTGTTAAGGTGTTTTAGTGTTTTTCATGAAGGGGGCTTGCACCCCTTGTTGTTTTGTGTGGTACTATCACAGCACAGGCCTACATTGATGTTTTAAGCACCTTCTTGCTTCCCACTGTCAAAGAACAATTCAGGGATGGTGATTTCAACACAATTGAGCATCTGTTCATAATGCACAGCCTGTTGCGGAGTGGTTACACGACAAAAACATCACTGTAATGGACTGACCTGCACAGAGTCCTCACCTGAATCCTATAGAACACCTTTGGGATGTTTCAGAACGCCGACTTTGTGCCAGGCCTCACCGACCGACATCGATACCTCTCCTCAGTGCAGCACTCTGAGAAGAATGGGCTGTCATTCCCCAAGAAACCTTCCAGCACCTGATTGAACATATGCCTGCAAGAGTGGAAGCTGTCATCAAGGCTGTGGTTGGGCCAACACCACACTGAATTCCAGCATTACCGGTGGAGGGCACCACACACTTGTATGTCATTTTCAGCCAGGTGTCAAGATACTTTTGATCACATAGTGTAATCTATTACAATTGCAGTATAATGTGGATCAATAGGAACACATTGCATAGTCGGATGAATCATGTTTCTTGTTACTCCAGGTCAATGGTTGTATCCAGACTCACAATCATTCGGGCAAAATGTTGCTTGAAACACGCATTTCATCACAGACACAGATCAGTGGGGATGTTGTGGATTAATTGAGCATTAGTGTGGACCACCTGCATTCCTTCATTCTTGATGTATCCCTGACAGCATGGTACCTTCCAGTGGGATAACTGCCATGTCGAAAGAATTGTGCTCCACTGGCTGGAAGGAGCACGATAGTGAACACTCATGCTTGACCACAAAGTTCACCTGATCTGAACCCGATGGAATACATCTGGGATGATATCCAGAACTGCCTCGACACCCACAAGCCACTGGCTCATACTTTATGAGAACTGTGTGACCTGTGTAGCTAGGTAGTAGTACATACCTCTGGAATCATGCTAAAGGCTTACCACATTTCGCCACACAGAACTGTTGTTGAGTTGCACTCCAAATGTGGACCAACACACTGTTAAGCAGATGGTCATAATGTTTTTGTTCATGAGCAAATCTCCCCCATCCAGTTTTTATTACATCCAATAATCTCGTCTCTACTCTTCTGGAACCACCTCAAACTTCACCTCATCAATCCAACTTATTCTTCCCATCCTTCGCCACATAGACATCTCAAAAGTCTCCAGCCTTGCTCTATCTTTCTTCCTCACTGTCTACACTTCAGCACTATTCTGGAGACCAGCCCATTCAAATCACATTATTGATCTTTTCCTCAAATCTTTGTCCATATTGCTGCAGTAAATTCCCATTTTCTTTCAAACAGAGCCTTTTGCTATTGCTATTTTGGTTTTAAATTCTGTTCCACACTTTCAGTTACTTTCTTTCTATATCCAAAGATCACAGCCATACTTTATCCTCCTCTCTTAAACAAACTCCCAATAATTTCAGATTTCCATCACTTATTTTCTTCTGTTTCCTGTGATGTGTTTATTTACTCCAGAAAATCTAGCAATTTGGAAAATTTTCTCCAATATTCTCACAATTATTTCTCCTTTACTTTACAGTGTAATCTTGAAATTGCAATCTCAATTAAGTGTTTTTTACATAGATTCTTTGCTGAGATGATCTCAATGGTGTTGAACTCAATAATTCCAGTCTTTAATTTCCTTTGTTTCCCATCTGACTAATATTTCTTATTAAACACTGTCCTACTCTTATCAATTCAAACACCAACTTTAAACAAAGCTGCTTGTACCTTATAGTGGCACTATCATCAGTGGTGCCTTGTCAATGAGGCCATGCCTAATTGTAGCTACAGAGTATAAAATATTTCCATTGAGTGTGAATTGTTGACCTAGCTCCTCAAAACAGTTTTTGAAAGATGTGTTCTGAACTACTTCAAAAAATCTGTCTGTACCACCTACATTGAATTCACAGACATCTGAGTCTGTACTAGGGAGGTTAAAGTCACCTCCAACTAACATTGGTTGTCAAGTTACTTCTGCAGTAACAAACACAAACTTTCTTTGAATAAGTCTACAGCTATTAAGATGGAATCAGGTGACCAGTAAAAACATCTGATAATTACTTGAGTTCGCCAATGCTGGTTACATGTGTCTAGATAACTTTGCAATCACGCTTAGTGTCAACCTTGATGGATATAATGTTTTTGTCAATTGCAATGAACGCTACCCTTCCTATGGCATCTAACCTGTCTTTTTTTTTTTATACGTTCTATGTCTCATTAAATATTTTGAATCTACTTTGGATCTGATCCAGCAGGCCAGCAACCTTCACCACATCTGCCAGTCACTTGTATGAACTGAGTACGCTGAGTGAAAGGCATCATTAGTATCAACATATCAAATTCAGCCACAACTTGCAGATGACTGCACCATGCATCCTTGACAGCTATATGCAGAGCACTTTCCACATCTCAGTCATACCAAGCATTTCTTTGCATCCCTGGACAATATTTCCCTAAAGGGCTCCATAATACAACTAACACTGGACCTCCTGATGACTAGTATTGGTCTCCTGTTAACTAGCAAACTCCTCCTCCCTTGTGCCTGTTTGGATTGTCTGAAGGAGTGGCCACTTGTCCTCTCATAAGATGAATGGATGAGGCCAGGTGGCCAGTCCCCACATTCACTCTTTACCTCAAGTGAAACAAACTAATTACAACCTGCAACTCACTCCAAGGTGAGCACAGTCACCAAGACTGGGTGCGCTGTAAGGTGCCTTGGCAGCAAAGCCCCAGGGTGAAACAAGCAACATCTGAGATGTTCCATTCAATGCATCAGTTTTCCCAAAGCAGCTACAGTCTGAAGCATCAGCCTGCAGGTAGCTGGCTGTGGCCGACAGCTTCCTCAGTTGTTCATAAACAGCAGTCAGCTCCTCCTTGTGTCCACACACAGCATGTGTACTCATCCAACCCACTACTAAAATTCGTGTGAAAACAGTAGTAAACAACAGAATTATTGATTTTGTCTTTTAGAAAAGGATCTGCACTATCAAGCTGGTTAGAAAAACAAATGAAATCTACTATAAAGATGATGCTGTCACTGACACCAGTCCACTGCTTGCTGGCAGACAAGCATATGTGAGTACAAGTGGATATGTTACTATATTAAAAACTATGTGACTGTAGCACAGCAGACAGCTCTAAGCCGCATTACAGAAACTGCAATCTACAAAGAATACAAACAATAATTAAAATGAGCCCTGTTGTCTTGTGGAAAAGGATTTGCATAATCAAACTTGTTCCTGACACAAATGCAAACTACTACAATGAAACTGTCACTGAAACCATTTCATTGCATGCTAACAAACAAGCAAATGCAATGAATCATTTAAGTTTTTAGCAATTATGTTATACAACTTGACTAGAAGAAGGGATCGGTTGGTAGGACATGTTCTGAGGCATCAAGGGATCACCAACTTAGTACTGGAGGTCAGCGTGGAGGATAAAAATCGTAGAGGGAGACCAAGAGATGAAAACACTAAGCAGATTCAGAAGGATGCAGGCTGCAGTAGGTACTGGGAGATGAAGAGGCTTGCACAGGATAGAGTAGCATGGAGAGCTGCATCAAACCAGTCTCAGGACTGAAGACCACAACAACAACAACAACAACAACAACATGTTATACACTTCTCCACAGCATTTTTTACAGACCAAACTGAAGCCCTTGGTCAACATGCAACGACTACATAATCCCTCAAAATCACTCTACAGCCACAGCAGCTTAATACTCCCTTCAATGTTGGAGATAAAAACTAGATAATGTATGTTTGTATGCACACTTTCATCCAAACCTAACTCTACAGCCCTCACCAATGGTGTGGTGGGTGGGTGAATTGTGATTTATTAGTCTCATAACATACACTTACAAATCATGTGATTATGGTACAGGAGACACGTCAAAAATTACAAACTAGAATCTAATATTAATTTTTAAAACTATATTTAGTCTATGTAGCAGTATCTATATTTTCCAGCATAGGTAAATATCTTTCTTGATAATGGACAATTTTTTTTTCTCCCACAATATAATGCTAATTTGCGGTTGGGTTCTGCTCAAATTATCAGTTCATCTTCCATGAATTCTTCTAATGAGTAATAACATTTGTGTATAAGAATTTCGTGTAACTTCTTTTTTAGTATCCCTAGTTCCATGTTTAGAATGTTTTTGCCTTTAAGTTTGTTGTAGACTTTCATGCCCATATATTGTGGCGACTGAGCATATAATTTCAATCTGTGGGAACGAAGCATACAATTATCTTTATTCCTTGTACTGTATGGATGATCAAATTGGTTTCTAATGAACAATTCTGGTTTGTTGTGTAAAAATATCATTTGCTCGTATATGTATAGGGAGGGGACAGTCAAGATTTTTAGTTTCTGTAATAATGGACAACATGATTCTCTTTGCTGTGCAGTGCACATATTTCTGATAGTTTTCTTCTGGAGCTTCAGTACATGAGATATATTATTGGTATGTTAATGGTATATTAATGGTAAGTCGTTGACATACAATAGAAAGAGAATTGGACCGAGGATCGAACCTTGCGGGACAGCCTGTGTTATTGTTTTCCAGTCTGAATGGTAGTTTACACCATTTGAAGAGATGATTGTTCTTTGTTTTCTATTAGATAAGTAAGAAGTAAGCCATTGAAGTACTGCACCCTTAATCACATATTTTTCTAGTTTGTGGATTAGCAAGGAATCATTTACGGAATCGAAAGCCTTTGTCAGGTTGCAGAAAATTCCGGCTACTTTACTTTTTTTGTCTAGAGCTGTGCTAATTTTTTCTATGAAATTATTTATGGGAGATACCAGCTGGTGTGTATAGAACACTGCAACAATTTTCTGAGAATGTGTTGAATACCCATGAACAACCAAAATGCATTTGGCTACTGCAACCAACTGATGGATTGTAATCTGTTTCAAAATTCTTCTGAATGACATTAGACCCAAGGTGCCATCTACATTTACACAATGGACTGCTTGCTTGCTTGCAGACCCAGCTCACAATCTGTGTTGTTTTGGTGGTCTTGGTGGCTATCATGTTTTGTAGTCTAAGTGCACTAGATTCTCACTGTAAATGATCTCTGATTCTGTAATAGTCTCCCTCTCCATTGGTTCTTCTGGTCTCAAAAAATTTTAAACAGAACCTTCAATCATGCACTTCTGGATGCCCAGCACATTAATTTCTGGACACGGTATTGTAGTTTGTGTCTCTCACTCATTACTCATGACAGCTGTTGAAGTATGCTATAACCAAATATCTACATAAAGACCAAAACTTGGAACCACAGAATTTTTGGCTCCACTGTTCGCTGGAAATTTATTATCTAGTGTCAACTTCTGTTGCTGCATAATATTCTCACTTTCTTGGAAGTTGCAAATCTCTTCTGTATGCTGAAGCCTTTAGCTTCTAACTGACAGTGTTCAGTCATCTCTGTGCATTTCATAATCAATGTCATGTCATTGGAACCATGATCTCTTTTCTTATAATAAATAAACAGATACCACCCAGATCACTTCTTTTATTACCAACCATCAGTTTCAACTTGTTCTGTAGATCATCTTCAGGTCTGGCACCACAAAGTGCAGTTTGCTGTAGTGTACAAACTGTACTTAGCAGCATCAGAGCTGAAAATGATCTGCACCACTGACTGAAAACAGTAGTCCGTAATAAAAGACATGATCCACAAGGTTCTATTTATTTTGTGCATTTCTTGAACTTGTTGACTGAGGTGCTATGCCAATAAACAGATGTGTGTTCTTTAACACCCACATCAAAATTCAATCAGTTAACTTCAGAAATAAATAAATGAATACTTTCACATTAATGTTATGTTCTTTGTTTCTCCCTTACTTTTTGTTGCTCTTTCATTCTCTCAACTAATACTTCTTGAGCAAAACTGTCTCCACCTTCTTAACACTCCATGGCACTTTGTCCTGACATGGTATAGCAAGTTTTGTAAGTGACTTTTACTTTCGTGAATTGAAATTAATAGCAAATGGATGTCTTGGAACATTATAAACAAGATCTGAAAGTGAAAATGTAATGAAGTTATTTAAATAGAAGGACAAGAATGCATCAGAAATTAACTAAAATTTTCTTTTTCTGTTCATTTTGTATGGAACTGCACCGGAATGGAGTGCTGAGAGAAGCTTTTGCCAATTGATGGAAGTGTGCTTCATAAACAATGTGAAACATATGAAGGTGGGATTATGTAGTTATCATCAACAGGAAGCAGTACCTGACACTAAAGATTAAGATTTGTAAACAGAAACATCAACTACTCTTGGAACATATATTTAAGATATGTATTGACAACTGGTGAAGGTCAGTAGGGAAAAGAATAAATAAAAGAAGCTCTGATATACAAATATTTGTTATAAGTGAAGAAATATTACAAGGACATGCAGAAACGTCATACCTCTGAATTTATGTGAAAACACTTCAGGATTGTTGAAGAACACAAAAGTTATTAAGATTCTACATATTTAGTCTTCATGTTAACATAGTCACCCTGGCAACAAACACATTTCTCCCAATGAAAGGCCAGTTTGTTGATACTATCCCAACAGAATGTTTGACATTGTTGACGGAGCCATTACCTTACCTCTGTTTGCACCGTTCCATCACTATCAAAGTGAAGTCCTCAAAAGTGTTTTTTAAGTTTTGGAAACAGACAAAAATCAAACGGGGTAAGTCTGCTGACTGAAGGAGAGGCTACTCCACGTGTGGACAAACACTTATAATTCGAAACTCGATTAAAGCATGCTGTTTCTCATGCATCAGCACAGTTACATTACACATTGCCACCATTACATGCAACAATTCGGAGCCGTCAAATGGCAGAGGGCTGCAAGTACATAGACATGACGAATAAAGATGTAGAATGTTAATAACATTTGTTTTACATTAAATGCTTTAAGAGTTTTCAGATTACAAATTTGGAGGAATTACTTTTCAGCACGTCCTTGTACCACATGGTAGTAATGAAACTGATGGGGTTCCAAGTGGTGCAGTCTGGGCTGTACACATTGCAGGATGCGGAAACATCACAGATATGTTCCCCTATAGACACAAATTTTCAAGTATCCCCACAACCAGAAGTCACATGGATTTAGGTCAGGAGATCTGGAAGGTCAGAAAATCTTTAAATGGCCTAGAGATGATGAAAGATTTCTCAAAGCAAATCTTTCACCAGGCAAGCAACATGTGGTGTCAACCCATCTTGCATGAAAACAGCATGGACACAATTGTGTTCTTGAAAAGCTGGAATCATGAGTTGCACATGGACATCCTTACAACATAGAGATGTCACTGTACACATAATGGGTCTTCTCCTTGGGTTGGTGGGGGGGGGGGGGGGGGGGGGAGGAGAAAAAATAAAAAGGAAGAAAAGGACCTGAATAAGAATGAAGGAGCTTGAGAAATCACACCACACTGTCACATAAGCTGAGTGCAGTGGATGTTCCTGCACAGCTTGTTGTGAAGTAAAACCCTGTAAGTGATGGTTCTGTGCATTCATGGCACTGTCCATAGAATATTCCCTGGCCACATATAATACATTTCCATGCATGCCGAGAAATGAAGGCAAAGTCATGGTGTTGTAGCCTATCCTAGGGCTTCATATGGTGCACGTTCGAATCTTGTAGTGATAACAATGTAAAATGTGGCACAAAATATTTTGAACTATTAACAAGAGGAGATGCAGTCCCCATGACACAGCTCGAGCACTGGCTGCAGAATTTGAGGTGTGTGCTGCACAGTCAGATAAAGTTACAGCAGCTTCAACAACTGCCATTGGAATGGGCTGCCTCCGACTTCCTGCTGCATCACTTAATTCACCTGTTTCTTCAAATTTCTTATCATATTCTTTAGCCCATTTATTGACATTGGGCCTCTACACAGCTTTCTGTCACTGATATTCTTGCAATGCAATGCTTCTGTTGCTGCCATTCTGATAAAACAACTTTACTAGCAGTGCATAGTTTTTCTTTTCCACAGCCACTGCATTTCATACAGAAAACTTCAACCTTCTTAATCCTGTACATCAAGAGTAACTTCACAAAATGAATCAGTATGTGATGATAAAACAGAGAACATTTCACATTCTGACTGCTTGCTGTGTCATATTTTCACCTGGTGGCAGAAAGTGTAACTGTTATTTTTTTCAGAACACTCCATGAGTGCATCAATTAATGAACATACCTATGATGTTTCAGCTTCCTGCAACCAATAGAGCCCTCACTGAATCACTCAGAATGCTGCCAGTTTAATTAGAACCACCCCACTGCAATTGTGTACTCCAATTGTGTAATTGTCTAGTCTTCAGCCTTTGATGGAGATTCAGAAAAATGTAGCATATTGCATGTGCATAGAAAATGAAACTGGTAATGTTAAAATAGTAAATAATCCTGTGTGTCAATGTTATGAAGTTTAATATGAAAAAAAAAATTCATGTATCTTAGTTTTTTATTTACTTAAAGGAAAATAATATAATAGCTTACTTTTCAAATTATTATCAGATGTGTAATGATACAACAACATTTAATACAGGAAAATCCAAAATTAAATTTCTATTCCTGAAATGAAATGTTCAAGTTCTTTTTGCAATTTTCCCCCCCTTTTCTTTATGTCTGGGAACATTGATGTGTTCTCCATTACGAGTGCAACTTCAGTCTTATGAAGTATTTCAAGTATTAATTGCAAAAAGTGGAGAAGAATTGGAGATACTCTTTCTCAGATCACTGTGGTGCAATACAGTTTGACTATGAGGAATACTTTACAACTAATCAAATGACACTGCATCTTCATGGCCAAACTTACAAACAAAGCTGTATGAATATTACAACCTTTATTGTATAAATCTGTTAAGCTGAGATGCTTAAGTATGATGTTCAACTTACATATTACAGCGCCGACAACTTGAAGCCACAACCAACAGTCATTTTACAGAATGTCTATTAGGACAAATTGTTTTCATCTTCATCACTAAGCAAAGGTCATAAAGTGCAGCCGTAAATATACACATCATAAAAACTAATAGTGACTGTATTGGTTTGGTTTCTAAGTCTAGCGACGAGGGCGAGAGCCCATGGGTTCAGTGTAGTTTGGCACGAGTATTATTAAGTTTTGATTAGTAAGCTGTAATGGTCAGCTGCACAAGGTGACAACAGGGACTGCTACAATTTTATCATGTTTTAAGAGAGACACCATATATCACTTTTTCTCAATTTCTGGAAAACTTCTTATGATTGTTATGATTTTTTTCTTCCAAATTAATAACCATCCCCCATTCTTATTTTCATCTTTTCTATTTTACTTTTTTCTGTCATTCCCTGCATTCTACTTCTTTTTCCCTTTTCTCTGTAGGTCTTGATATGAGCACCATGTATGGCAGTTCATTTTATTCTTCAAGTAATGTTTGTTGATGTTGTGGTCTTCAGTCCTGAGACTGGTTTGATGCAGCTCTCCATGCTACTCTATCGTGTGCAAGCTTCTTCATCTCCCAGTACCTACTGCAACCTACATTCTTTTGAATCTGCTTAGTGTATTCACCTCTTGGTCTCCCTCTACGATTTTTACCCTCCTCACTGCCCTCCAATACTAAATTGGTGATCCCTTGATGCCTCAGAACATGTCCTACCAACCGATCCCTTCTTTTAGTCAAGTTGTGCCACAAACTTCTCTTATCCCCAAACCTATTCAATACCTCCTCATTAGTTATGTGATCTATCCATCTAATCTTTAGCATTCTTCTGTAGCACCACGTTTCAAAAGCTTCTATTCTCTTCTTGTCCAAACTATTTATCGTCCATGTTTCACTTCCATACATGGCTATACTCCATACAAATACTTTCAGAAATGACTTCCTGACACTTAAATCTATATTCGATGTTAAAAAATTTCTCTTCTTCAGAAACGCTTTTCTAGCCATTGCCAGTCTAAATTTTATATCCTCTCTACTTCGACCATCATCAGTTATTTTGCTCCCCAAATAGCAAAACTCCTTTACTACTTTAAGTGTCTCATTTCCTAATCTAATTCATTCAGCATCACTACATTCCACTATCCTCGTTTTGCTTTTGTGGATGTTCATCTTATACCCTCCTTTCAAGAAACTGTCCATTCCGTTCTACTGCTCTTCCAAGTCCTTTGCTCTCTCTAACAGAATTACAATGTCATCGGCGAACCTCAAAGTTTTTATTTCTTCTCCACAGATTTTAACACCTACTCCGAATTTTTCTTTTGTTTCCTTCACTGCTTGCTCAATATAAAGATTGAATAACATCGGGGAGAGGCTACAACCCTGTCTCACTCCCTTCCGAACCACTGCTTCCCTTTCATGTCCCTCGACTCTTATAACTGCCATCTGGTTTCTGTACAAATTGTAAATAGCCTTTCGCTCCCTGTATTTTACCCCTGCCACCTTCAGAATTTGAAAGAGAGTATTCCAGTCAACATTCTCAAAAGCTTTTTCTAAGTCTACAAATGCTAGAAACATAGGTTTGCCTTTCCTTAATCTAGCTTCTAAGATAAGTCATAGGGTCAGTATTGCCTCACATGTTCCAGTACTTCTACAGAATCCAAACTGATCTTCCCCGAGGCCGGCTTCTACCAGTTTTTCCATTCGTCTGTAAAGAATTCACGTTAGTATTTTGCAGCTATGGCTTATTAAACTGATACTTCGGTAATTTTCACATCTGTCAACACCTGCTTTCTTTCGGGTTGGAATTATTATATTCTTCTTGAAGTCTGAGGGTATTTCGCCTGTCTCATACATCTTGCTCACCAGATGGTAGAGTTTTGTCAGGACTGGCTCTCCCAAGGCCATCAGTAGTTCTAATGGAATGTTGTCTACTCCCGGGGCCTTGTTTTGACTCAGATCTTTCTGTGCTCTGTCAAACTCTTCACGCAGTGTCATATCTCCCATTTCATCTTCATCTACATCCTCTTCCATTTCCATAATATTGTCCTCCATTTCCATAATATTGTCCTCAAGTACATTGCCCTTGTATAGGCCCTCTATATACTCCTTCCACCTTTCTGCTTTCCCTTCTTTGCTTAGAACTGGGTTTCCATCAAAGCTCTTGATATTCATGCAAGTGGTTCTCCTTTCTCCAAAGGTCTCTTTAATTTTCCTGTAGGCAGTCTCTATCTTACCCCTAGTGAGATAAGCCTCTACATCCTTACATTTGTCCTCTAGCCATCCCTGCTTAGCCATTTTGCACTTCCTGACGATATCATTTTTGAGACGTTTGTATTCCTTTTTCCCTGCTTCATTTACTGCATTTTTATATTTTCTCCTTTCATCAATTAAATTCAATATTTGTTCTGTTACCCAAGGAGTTCTACTAGCCCTTCTCTTTTTGCGTACTTGATCCTCTGCTGCCTTCACTACTTCATCCCTCAAAGCTACCCATTCTTCTTCTACTGTATTTCTTTCCCCCATTCCTGTCAATTGTTCCGTTATGCTCTCCTTGAAACTCTGTATAACCTCTGCTTCTTTCAGTTTATCCAGGTCCCATCTCCTTAAATTCCCACATTTTTGCAGTTTCTTCAGTTTTAATCTACAGTTCACAACCAAAAGATTGTGGTCAGAGTCTACATCTGCCCCTGGAAATGTCTTACAATTTAAAACCTGGTTCCTAAATCTCTGTCTTACCATTATATAATCTATCTGAAACCTGTCAGTATCTCCAGGCTTCTTCCATTTATACAGCCATCTTTTATGATTCTTGAACCAAGTGTTAACTATGATTAACTTGTGCTCTGTGCAACATTCTACCAGGCGGCTTCCTCTTTCATTTCTTAGCCCCAATCCATATTCACCTACTACATTTCCTTCTCTCCCTTTTCCTACTACTGAATTCCAGTCACCCATCAGTATTAAATTTTCGTCTCCCTTCACTATCTGAATAATTTCTTTGATTTCATCATACATTTTGCCAATTTCTTCGTCATCTGCAGAGCTAGTTTGCATATAAACTTGTACTACTGTAGTAGGTGTGGGCTTCGTGTCTATCGTGGCCACAATAATGCATTCACTATGCTGTTTGTAGTAGCTTACCCGTACTCCTATTTTTTAATTCATTATTAAACCTACTCCTGCATTACCCCTATCTGATTTTGTATTTATAACCCTGCATTCGCCTGACCAAAACTCTTGTTCCTCCTGCCACCGAACTTCACTAATTCCCACTATATCTAACTTTAACCTATCCATTTCTCTTTTTAAATCTTCTATCCTACCTGCCCGATTAAGGGATCTGACATTCCACGCTCCGATCCGTAGAATGCCAGTTTTCTTTCTCCTGATAATGACGTCCTCCTGAGATGTCCCCGCCTGGAGATACGAATGGGGACTATTTTACCTCCGGAATATTTTACCCATGAGGATGCCATCATCATTTAACCATACAGTAAAGCTGCGTGCCCTCGGGAAGAATCACGGCTGTAGTTTCCCCTTGCTTTCAGCCATTCGCAGTACCAGCACAGCAAGGCCGTTTTGGTTAAGGTTACAAGGCCAGATCAGTCAATCATCCAGACTGTTGCCCCTGCAACTACTGAAAAGGCTGCTGCCCCTCTTCAGGAACCACACATTTGTCTGGCCTCTCACCAGATAACCCTCTGTTGTGGTTGCACCTACGGTACGGCTATCTGTATCGCTGAGGAACGCAAGCCTCCCCACCAACGGCAAGGTCCATGGTTCATGGGGGGGGGGGGGGGGGGGGAAGTAATGTTTAATCTATCTTGACTTTATATATCTCCATGTTCTACCAAACACTTGTGTGTTCATGCAAAATAATCCTTATAGTTGACGACATTCACTCTTGTAACTCCTACCATAAATATATACACTGGCGTTCAAAATTTAAGCAACAAACATAAATTTTGCAAGGTTGTGTGTATTTTGCCCTGAAACAGTATCAACAGGTGATGGTAATGCAGAAACAATGTAAAGAATACAAAACATAAATAACTACTATATGAATAACAGTAGACAAAAATGTTCTTCCTTTTTTCCAACACATTCTGACACTTGGTTAATGTGCTCAATATGGTGTGTGATCACCTCTGGCAGCAATACAGGCCCAACAATGACTGGGCATGCTGTGAATGATGTCATCAATGTCATGTTGAGGCAATAATGCCCATCCTTGCAGCAGAGATGCTCACAAGTCTTGGAGAGTGGGTGGTGGATGCTGACAGGATGCAACCTGTCTCCCTAGTGCATGCTAGACATGCTCTATGGGGTTCAAATCAGCAGTGTGAGCAGGCCATGCCATGCATGTAACATTTTCCATTTCCAAGAAAACATCAACCAACATTCTCTTTTAGATTGAGCATTATCATCCCTCAATAAGTAGTCTTGATCAACCCCATATCACAACAACTGCACATGAGGTCCCAATATCTGTCCTGATACCTGAGAGGAGTTAAACCTTGCCAATTCATTTATGAAACTGTGTTGGAGCGGTCAACATAATCCCATTCCACACCATTAGGGATCCTCTTCGGTACTGGTCTCTTTCTGCAATGCTTGGGTCACGAAATCATTCTTCACATTCCTTCCAGATTTCAAAGCTTGAAGAATCACTCTCCAGACCAAATCTGAATTCATCTGTGAAAAGAACATTGGCCCACTGTCCGATGTCCAGGGTGTATGCTGAAGGCTGCACTCTAGACGTTCCCTTCTGTGAAGACGCATCAGAGGTATACATACAGGAGGTCTCCAACAATAAAGGCCATGTTGACAAAGCCTTCTGTCACTATTTGTCTTTATACAACATACAACAAGTCTAGTGGATGCTGCGAGGTCAAATGCCGGCTGCTGTGTAGTACTAAGATGGTAGTGTCGTATCGTTACAGCCAAATAACACTTATCTCTTTCCGATATCACACATGGTCAGCCCTGCCTGGTCTTTGAGATACTGTTTCCATCTCTATAAATTGTCATCACATCCAAGGAACAACAGAACAATTCACATTAAGCCATCGGACCACATCAGTTTGCAACTGTTCTACTTCCATTCTTCTTAGGGCCTTCCACCGTAGTGAGTCTGGTAGGTGTCGTCTTTGTGCTAAACTGCTCTGTCTGTGACAGTATACACAGCAATTGTGGATGTGGGACTACCTGGCAGACACTACCTCATTTGATAGGTCCACTGACGTCATCATTGACCGGAATGCCACCTTCCGTGCAGAACCTGATTGTACAGACATCTTCTGTTGACAGTTTGTATGCTTATTCCATGAATCAGGCACAAGATGGGGAAATAGCAGTTTGTTGCTTTAATTTTGGATACCAGTGTTCATATCTTTTTTTTTTAAATTGAATCAATAACCAAACTTTACATATTAGCATGACAGTTGTTTATGCACTAGGAATACAATGTGATATCTCTACATATCATCCGTCATCCAACATACGTTCACTGACATTACACAACATATATTTTAATCTTTGTTACAATGTGATATAACATTCTGTCCCCACAACTACCATCTTAATTTGTATACGGAGCATAAATTCCATCATGTAGCTATTATGGGCTTTTCTTTTGCAAACCAACATCAAAATATTGTAGCCTCATTTTCAATACAAAAAATTAACCTGTGATTGTACAAGGAGCATAAACTTACAATGGGTGATTTCATCTCAAATCATACAGTTCATGTCAACTCGTGGTCATGAATTTCTCTGGAAAAATATATATTATACCTTTATATCATAAGTGTTAAGAAATAAAGTATTTTCATTTTAGTAATTGTGTGTGTGTGTGTGTGTGTGTGTGTGTGTGTGTGTGTGTTTTGTGTGACAAAGTAAGCTGGGATAATTTTAATTCCCCTCTTATTTTGCCATCTGGCTTCATAAATTCGTTTTCTTTTTTTTTTTCAATTTTAACTAAATACCATTAACATATGTGAATATAATATGCATTTTCATAAAAGAGAAAGATAGTTTTAAAGAATATAACATCAGATTTAATTTTGTGCTTCGTTTTATGTATGTAATTGCTTTTCTAATTTATTTTGACTATTACTAGTTAGAATCTTTTATTATATGGTGAAATCAGTAATTGTTTCATAACTTAAATTTTATTGTTGACGTATAAACAAATATAAATTCTGCAAAAATTATAAACATTTGGAAGATGAAATGCCAGTAATCTTAAAGTATCTATTTGGCTCTATTCAAAAACATGTTGGCAAAACCAGGCCTGAATTAATTCCAAGTAATTAACAGTTGTCAAGAGTATTGTTTGCATAATGATATTTGTTAATTTCATGATTTAAACAAATAATTTGGCCTAAATCTAGCAGTAGAAGAAACTGTGAAAATGAATGAATTTTTCGATGTATTCTGTTAATTTAATGAGTTAAGTTTTAATTGTTATTTCTGTAAATTAAACATCAAACAGTGTGTAGTTTCAGCACCTATTATTGTGATGATATATAAGGGCCCAATTTTTAGTCATGAGACAGTCAGTCCACGGCCGAGTTTCAGACGAGGAACCTGTGTTGGTTAGAACGACAACAATGTATGAACTTAACAGTGAGATAAGTGTTACAGCAATAGACCATGTGTTAAAGCAGTGACAGTGACTGTTCAATTTATTTGAAAGACTGAACTGTGTGGTTTGTCTTTTACTGCTCATAGGTGTACAATAGTAAACTATTTTACCAGTATGTGGATGTTCGCCTGCAACCTATTAATGAGGCTTATGAAAAGTTAAAACAATAGTGCACTGGACATATTAAATGTGTATATGGGGTGGGGGGGTGGAAAGTGAAAGTAAATGACTGTGAAACTAAACTGTGCATCTGTCAGCTACATTACTGTGCATCTGTCAGCTACTTTACTGTAATCAGGGTCCAAATTACAAACTCCATTTTTCAGTCAGTGTAGCAACACAGTAATCGACACCGAGGACAACAAATGATATAAATAAAAGCAGGCAGAACCACTTCAGAGAGAGAGAGAGAGAGAGAGAGAGAGAGAGAGAGAGAGAGAGAGTGCGCACGTGCGTGCACGCGCACACATGTGTAAATCAGAGGTACTGGAGACCTGGCAGATGTTTTGTGTTAAAGCTTCCTCTTAGAGTGCTGAAATTTAGTTGACACCTGCACACTTACAGGCATCCATTAACTTGCAAATTTAACACAATAATACAAAACTTAGGTTAATTTTTCCACTTAAATTTTTTTTTTTTCTAATTTGGAAAGTCACAGAATGCTATCATTTCTGTCATATACCAGATACTACCGATGTAATTATAAACAGTATCTTCTCTGGTCCAGCTATCTGTATTATGTAAATATTTATTATTAAAAATTGCACTTTTTATGAGTTTTGACGAATTATTTACTCGAAAACCCCCGCCCGGATACTTTTGAGAATTACACAAAATATTGTTTGGATAATATGTTAGTAGTCAGTGCGAACACAGGGGGCAATAATTTTTTGTGTAATATCTTAAACATTCTTCAGCATTCTGCATATTTCACATCACTGAATTTCAAGTGCAAAATATGCATGTTGGCAACACTGTTTCCAGCACTATCCTGTTTATAACAAATGAGTGAGAATTTGCACATAAGCCATTCTCCATCAAGTTTTGTGTTTGGTTTGAATTTTTTATTTGGTACAAAGTCAGTGAGGAAAAACAGTAGTGAAAGAGTGAGGCATGTGGACTAAGAAAAAAAGACACAAAGAAGGTGGTGTTTAAGGAAAGTGAAAAACACTTCACAGTTTTTGGAAATCTGTCAGAGGTATTGCAGAAACATCTTTGTCCTCAAATAATGGTATTAGCATCACATCCATTGTGCAGGAATTGCTAAACTCAGTACAAGAAGAAATTTGGTGACAACCCACCTGAACAATCACCATCACCCGAATGTGAAACTGAAGAAGAAAGTGCACCTGTTTATATTCCTGGGAGTAAAGTTGATGCATTAAATGTTAACATTTCTGCTGCTGTGGCCCCTACTATATCCCCCTTAAATGTACAGAAAAGGGAAGAAGCACAAGAAGAAAACAGTATGTAACAAGAAAAGTGGAAAAAATTGGAACAAGTTTTACACAAGCAACATCTTCAAAACTTTGTGAAGTGTATAATGTAGACGCACTTGGTGCAGAACCTGGCAGTAGTGATATGTGCACAAAATGTGATGTGTGATTTCAAAACCTAAATAATACTGCTGTCTCAGCAGCAATATATATAGAGAAGGTACAATTACTGACATTGATGCCAGGTAGCTACTCTAAGCAGCAGATACACAGAAATACGTACCCACTTCCTCACATTATTTGATTTCAAAAGCTCATAAAATAAAGAATGAGAATGGTATTTGAGCATGCCCATTCTTACTGTGGGCATCTGTGGCAAGATGTTACGCTTACTGTTGCTCTGGAATATTACCTACGTGATGACAAAGATTGCAGCAGGCAAAGTCCTAACCAGGCTGATGTTATCTCTGTTAGTGAAAATGGTGAAAATTTTAAAAAGGTATATGATAAGATCAATAAGAGAAGCATATCTCCTAATGAAAAAGTAGAACCAAACTTTAAAAATTGCTCTCACAACATTCTACTCCTTATGACCAAAATGGGTAAAATGCCAGACAGTGAAGGAAGTATGCACATGCATTTACTGCACTAATTTGAAACTTGCTTGTTTTGCCACAAGCAATGCACAGAAAAGAAGTACACAGAGACGGACCTGATGCTTCTGTGTGTATGTCAAGTGCGGCAAGATAAATGTTGGTTGCAGGAGTGTACACTGTGTCCTTGTGCTGAAACGATGACTGTTGAAGCATTCCACCTTCAGGATACTGACAATAATGAAACCTATGCATTATGGGAGGGGGGAGAGTTGGTGAAGAAGACAGTAGAGTCAGAGAAGTTGGTTATAGGGGTTGGCACTGGGTCATGAAAGGAATAGCTGACCATCATATCTGGAACATTCAGAGACAGGCCATAGCAGAAGTAAAACCAGCCACATCCCAGAATACTGACACATTAGTTCTTCATTTTGCCTTTGCTGAGAATTGGTCCGCTGCTTTGCAGAACAAAATTCAAAGTTACCACTGGCACATATCACAGGTATCAATATTCACAAGCGCTTCTCATTTCCTTGGAACATCACACTGTTTTGCTTTTGTCAGTAATGATCTCATTCATGACAGCGCACATGCATGCTATGCTGTCAGCATGATAATTGATGACATAGCATCTAGAGGCCATACATATCCTAAACATGTGCATATGACTGATGGTGCAGCATTTCATTTTCAAAACTGGTTTCAGCTTTATGAGCTTGGTCACAACTGTAGTACAGGAATTAAGACAAAAAAATGGACATTTTCAACAACAGTCATGAAAAAACTGCATGTGATGGAGTAGGAGGTCTCTGTAAACGTCTTGAAACAAGATTTAATCCCCAGGATGAAGCTGTTGGTGCTATAAGAGATGCTACTGGATTTGTACACACCATATCAACATTACTAACAAACATGAAACTCTTATATCTAAATAAAAGTGCGTTAAGAGAATTTTGTTTAAAAAAAGAGAGAAGAGTTGTCTGCTAAGATGCCTGTGGTTCAAATTCAATCAAGTCACTACTGGGTTGTATCCTGGAGTGGCACATATGCTGCAAGAATGGCTCTCCATAAAATGCAGCCTGTTACTATGTGTGAAATGCAGACACCACAGTATACATTAGGAGACTTTGTACTGAGCCACTTCATTTTTTGTGTGTATGACAATCAGTGGTGGGTGGGACAGATAATAAGGGTCTCCCATGAGCTGCAAGATACAGGGTGCTACAGAATAACTGGAATGTTTGAAATGAGCAGTGGCAGCCATGGGCAGGTGTGAGCACTGTGGGTTCATGACAGCGAGTAAACAGTCCACCATTTGAGTAATCACAGATCAGTGGAATGGACAACAGCATGCGTTAACCATAAAAATGTTTTATAAAAACAATGATATAGTTTGGTAGTGGTGCAGAGGGAGTTTCGATGTTTTTATAATTTAAGATGTCATGATTTCATTCCATTGAAACATGCGACAAAATGTTGGATTAATAACTTTGAAGAGACTGGATCTGCCCTCAAGAAGAAACCAACAGGACAACCAAGAAGTGTGCATTCTCCAGCAAACATTGATGTTGTACGCGTGTCTGTCTTGCAGAGCCCACGACGTTTGTGGTTGAAATGTCCCAGGAGAATGTTCACAGAAATCTTCATCTTGATTCAAAATTTCATCCATACAAGCTACAGATGGTGCAACAATTGAAGGACAACAATTATCGCTTACAATTAGGATTCTGTCAAAAAATGATGACCAAAATAAACAATGACAATGAATTTCTAACAAGCTGTGGATGTCAGATGAGGCACATTTTCATCTCAAAGGTTATGCGAATAAACAGAACTACCGTTACTGGGCAAACACAAATCCTAATGGAATTCATGTGTGCCCTAGTAAAGTTACAGTATGGTGTGGTGTTACACCATATGATATTATTGGACCATATTTTTTCGCAAATGAACAGGGAGGCACAATAACTGTCAATGCTGATTGTTATGTGGAGACGTTAAGAACTTTCATTACACCTGCACTGAACAACTTTCCAAATGTTCTAGAAGCCTGGTTTTAACAGGATGGAGCAACATCACACACGGCACAGTAATCAATGGCATAGGTGTGAGAATTGTTTGGCAACCATGTGATCTCACGATTCGGTAACATTCCCTGGCTACCTAGGATACCAGATTTATCTGTTTGTGATTTTTTCTTGTAGGGCTACCTCAAGAGCGAAGTCTACATGACTCGACTAAGAACTCTGGATGAGTTAAAACAGAATTCGGGACGCAATTCACAGCATCCCAGCTGAGATGTTGCAGCAGTCAATGAGAAATCTCAACAGCAGATTTCAGAAATGTTTACATATAGGGGGACACCATCTGAAGGACGTAATTTTTAAAAAATGATAATTGCCATCAATGTTTTGTAAATGGAAAAGTTGTAAGGTTTCAATTACTATGAATGCAATTTCTTTCCTTCATCACTTCTGGTTTTATCGGCTTGCGGAAATGTTCCAATTTTTCTGTGGCACCCTGTATAAATGTCTCCTGTATGACACCTCTTGGTCCTGCTAATGCTTTCAAATGGCCATTATCAAAAGATCAGTGTGCAGTTCCCATTTCCCAAGAACTGCTCTTGTTGGATCATCCTTGTCGGTGTGCAAATTCTGCTCAGCTATATAAGTTCAATGAGGAGCAGGTGGGGGGGAGGGGGGGGGGCAACACAAATGAACTCTTTTCAACAGCACAATGTTGACTGTTACATTTTGAGCAAATTTAATTCATGGAAAGTTGTGAAGTAAAATCATGACAAAACGATAATAATTTGTGAATAATATCATAAAAAGAAAATGGGTTTAAATATTCTATATGTCACGTTTGTTACAAAACTATTTAAAAAAAATTATGAATTGTTTTCCCACTTACTCATAATGTTGTGAAGTAATTATTTTGTTTCAGTAATACCAGTTTTGCATGACATTTACTTAAAATTAGTGATCAGTTTAAATATTTAAGAGTCCATGATTTTTTTGACCTTGAGAGCAGAGCTAGGTCTACCTAAAAAAAGGTTCTCCCATTTTTTATGGTCAAGTATTAGCCACTCTGATTGTACATTGTACAACGACCAACTAACATACTGTGGAAACCAGAGAGAAACCAGTGAAGTGCATTGTTCGTTCCTTGGACGAGTAGCTGATTTCGATGGTTCGATGTTTATTCTTATTTTGTTTAGAGCTGTACTTCCAATGTTACTCTAAGTGAATATATGTATCTATGTATATGTGGGTTTGATTTCTGACCTACATAATTGGTGACCCTGAAAACAAAGACTGTTTTAAGTTGCAACAACATTTCTTCGGATTACATCATTTAAACATGGAAGGTGCAAATAATTTTTTTTTACAAACCATTGGTGATGAGATCCTGCACTGAAACAAGAGATTGAATTTTAGAACAGTTGATGCCGAGAAATGACAGCAAGATGGACACGACGAGGTCACATACTCCAGCGATAACTACAGCGCCACGAGCGCACACCCGCGCAAAAAATTTTCCATCTGCAGATTTGTTCGCGCCAACTGCACCACACCTACAATTGTGGGCACCTCCATTTACACCCATATAACTGGACATATGATTTCCGATCTTGGAGAGCATTTTCACACAACAACGGATCACTGAGTACCATGAACAATTTATGCTGGCAATTAGCAATTAGGACCAGAAAGCAACAACAATAGTTTCCGATGTGATTCTACACCCAACCCATCAACAAGCATACCTCACCCTGAAGACTTCGCTAATCACTCACTGCACGAAGCTACCCGAGCAGAGGGTTTCACAAGTGCTTTACCCAGAGTAACATGGGGACAAAGACCTGTCGGAATTTTGGATACATTTGCAAGTGATAGTAGACTGTAGCATAATATCTAATGAGATGCTGCTACATATCTGGTGACAACAGCTTCCATCTATGGTATACCATATGAAGGACAACCACTGGATAAATTCCTACAAGTAGCTGATACAGCATATGCCACATTGGAGTCAATTGCTGTGACATGTGTAGCAGTGATATATATGAGCATCACAACAGAAGGTGACAATCACACATCACAGTTTTTGGTGGAGCTGGTGCTGAATTGTGCCGCTGCATTTTGTCGACAATCACCGGACATCGCTGAGGAACTCAGAGTTAATGGACCACAATGGGACGAATTGTCATGCAGTTAAAGAACTTGAAGTTACAGACGGACGCCGATAAGAGGACGTGGTCACCTCATTCATCCAATCTACAGCCGTCAGACACCACTCAAAGTTAAACTACTGCCGATGATATTAACTGGTACCACAGAGTGTTTGGCACCCATGCTACAAAGTGCATGAAACCATATAAAAACCCAAATTGAAAGGGCAGTTCGAATTAGGCACCACAGGCTGTGGCACTCACAAACAGCGCCGCTAATGTAAGAAGGGTAAAATTGCAGCAATGCACAGATTGACACACGGCTAAGGTAAGGCCCATGATGGCACACTTACTATATTTCCGATGAATCTCAGCAAGACATTGAATTTCAAGCTTAAGATTTTTAACAGACACTGGTTCAGAGGTCAGCACCCTTCCATTTGTGGGCACAGTTAAGAAGACAATGCAGGAGCCCTTACAGTTGTTAGCCGTGAACAACACCTGCATCAAAATCCATGGGCCCAAAGATACGACGATAGACATTGGTTTTCCTACTCCATACAACTGGAGTTTCATTGTTGCAGATATTACGCAACCCATATTAGGTGCTGATTTTCTGTTGCACTTTGCATTGGCTGTAGACTTGGCTAATCCCTGCCTTATGAGTGGGACACAATGTGACAGGGTAAAGCTAATTCAGATAGGTTCTGTGGACAATATAATAGGAATAATTAATGATGCAAGTAAACAGTTGATCCCGCATACGTTGGTGCAGCCAAGCAGTGTTAAGCATTATACAGTGCATTATACATGCACGACACCAGGTCCGCCTGTTTCACATCACGTCTATAGAATATCTCCAGGACGGTTGGCTGAGACTAAAGCGATATTTGAGGATATGCTCTGTGCTGGTGTTATATGAAGGTCAAACAGCCCACAGTCATCCCCATTACACCTAGTGCGCAAAAAGGATTGCACATGGCACCCCTGTGGAAATTACCTTAGGCTAAATGCAAGAACATTCCCAGGTAAGTACCTGATACCTAATATCCAAGAATTTACCTATTCTCTGTCAGTTGCAAAAGTTTTCTCAGTGTTGGAATGCTGGAAAACTTACAATCAGATCCCAGTGGCACATACCGATGTTGCAAAGGCAGCAGAGATTACACCTTTTGGCCTGTTTGAGTTTTTGTTTATGCCATTTGGTACTAAAAATGCAGCTCAAACCTGGCAGAGATTCATTGGCAAAGTGTTACAAGGCTTGCCATTTTGCTTTGCATATTTAGATGACATAATAAATTCAGCTCTAACGGGGTCTTTTGGATGGCCGAGTAAAATGTTATTGCGTCCATTTGCTGTTAGGATGGGATGCGTGGGTGGTAGTTCTGGGCAGTGCAGAATGTGGAACACGGAAAACGTAGTTTTACCATTTATTAATAAATGGCGGCACGACAATGCATTACGCGCAACTGACCAGTCTCAGACTGTTCTTCGTAGCTGGTGGCTGTGTACACGCCATGGCACGTAACTCAGATTGCATTTCCCGTCAGCATTCCGCGTGATAAGCGCACAGCGCGGCGGCTCTGGCGCTCTCCGCTATGGCTGTACAATTCTGCCATTACACAGCTGATGCACAAGTCCATGACAAGCATACACGTGAAGTGCAACAGAGGTTGTGTAACTATGGAGGGGTGCTAATCGAAGACAAGTCCATCATGTGCAAAAGTGAGGTAACTTTCCAAGGCCACAGAGTCTCGGCCAGTGGATTCCGACCATTGCCTGAAAAATTGCCACATCGTGTAATCTACCAAAGTTAATGGACTATAAGCAACTTAGATGATTTTTAGGCGTGGCAAATTTTTATCGCCATCATTTTCCAGTAACAGCTGCCACCCACATACCACTAATGGACGCGCTTGAGGGTAAGAATGCCAAGGGCAAGAGACTATTACAATGGACACCAGAAATGAGTAGCACTTTCAGCCAATTACAAACTGGCCTTGAATAGGCAGTGTTGCTTGCCCACACTGTGCTAGGTGCACCACTGAATACTGTAGTAGACACCAGCCAAGTCAAGATTGGAGCAGCACTACATCAAGAAGTGAATGGACATTGGCAGCCTTTGAGGGTTTTTTTTTTTTTTTGCTCCAAAGAAGTGGCAGCACAGACAGACAAAAATGGAGTACTTACGGTATGGAGGTACTGGCATAAAAGATAGTGTGAGACATTCTCACCCTTCCACTGAAGCCTGACCAGTGACAGTTTTCATGGATCATAAACCTATCATGTCAGCCTTCCACAACATCAGCGACAAATGTTTGCCACGGCATTTCCAACACACAGAATTCATCAGCCAATTCACTATGGAGATAACAGCATATTAGAGGCACAGAGAACATAGTCGCTGATTTTTTTCCTCGAGTATGAGCTTAGTCAGCATCTTAAGTTATGAGGAACTCACCACAGCACAAGAGAGAGATCAAGAGTTGCAAGACTTACTAAGAGATTGACACACAGGGTTGCAGCAGGAACAAATAGAAGTACCAGGAAGCAAGATAAAAATATGGTGCAACATATCACAACAGAGCCCATTACCATACATTACACAGAATTTCTGCAAAGTGTCTTTTGACAGTGCCCACAAAGACACATTTTGGCCTGCACCCAGGTGCAAACACTACTATCAAGTTGCTAACTCAATGGTTTGTGTGGCCATCAATTAAAAAGGATACCAGGAATTGGAGTTGCACATGCCTTCATTGTAAAGTAGGATGACATGTTCATGCAGAGGTGTGTCCACTTCCACCCTCATAGTGTGACCACTTCCACCCTCAGAGGGTTATAAATACTTGCTCATGGCAGTAGACAGATGCACAAGATGGGCAGGGGCTGCACCAGTGACAGATGTCACAGCTGAGACAATAGCAAAGGCGATTATTGTACATTGGTTAGCATGTTTCAGATGCCCCCTACATATTACAACAGATCAGTGTCGGCAATTCGAATCTAATCTGTTCAATGAACTGATTACACTGTGTGGATTCCAGCATCACCACACAACTAGTTATCACCCAGCAAGCAAAGGGATGGTGGAAAGGTGGCACAGAACACTGAAGGTGGCCCTCATGACACAGAGTTGGACAGAGGTGCTACCTCTAGTACTTCTAGGTTTACGAACTGCATATAAGGTGGATATAGGCACATCAGTGGCGGAGATGGTTTATAGAGAACCATTGAGAATTCCTGCAGACTATCTCACAATGGCACCACTACAACCATAAATGGAGCTACTACTGCTGATACAACGCATTCATGACTATGTGGCAAGGGTGAGAGGGCCACCGGCATCCTACCACGATGAACATCCAGTCTTCATGCAAAGCATTGGCAGATTGCTCACATGTCATATTGTGCACAGAAGCCATTCGGGTTCCCCTACAACTTTCATATACTGGGCCCTACCAAGTACTGCGACGTAATGCCCATACTATAGACATCTCGCAAAATGGAAAAATTGTCATTGTGTCCATTGAAAGAGTGAAACCATCATGGACCTTACCATCACTGAAGCACGAAAGCACTCTTCCAGTTCAGGATGATCGAGGGTCAGGTGAGCCTGCACCCAGTTGAACTGAAGAGTCAACACCAAGACGCCAGAAGACTATAGAAAAACCAGTCGCACCTGTGCTCACACCGACACATCAACTGGTCATCCATACAAGAGCTGGACGAAAAGTCAAATTTAAGTACCCCTGCATCTGAAGTGTTCTGCACTTTAAGGGGGGGCAGGGGCTGAGTGGGAACAAGAGACCGATCAGTCACATGCATTGTTTGTTCCTTGGACGAGTAGCTGATTTTGATGTTTATTCTTTTAATTTAGAACTGTTCTTCCAATGTTACTCCAAGTAAATAAATGTCTCTAAGTATATGTAGGTTTGATTATTACCCACAATATGATGAAATTTTTTGAACATTTAGGATGGGGTTTTGGAGAAAATAATTTATAAATATTTAAAAAATTTCAGATTCTTTCATCCTCATGTACAAATATTCTGTTAGTTTAAGAATTCCATGCACTAATGTCATAGCTGACAGCAGTACTTCCACTTTATCATTTCTCAAGACAGTTCACACCCTGTGTCTATTCATATTTTCAAAACACAATTTTGAAATTCACAAAAAGTTACAAATTTTCATAGTTTATTCATAAAAGAAAAGCTCAGAAGTATGTATGTCTTTATCATGCCTCATAGTAGTATTGGGAACAAAGTATTTATTGAAAATAAATTCAGATGTCTATCACTTTTGGTTTCTTTATTACAATTTCTCAATTTTCCCTTTCGTTACAATATTTTCACAAATATTCTCATTTAGAGAGGTCTGTAGCATTTTAACAAATCATCAAAAAATCAAAATATTGTAGTTTTGGAGAGGTATAATGCGGAACATCAACACATATTTTTTTCAGCAAACTTAGAAATAGTGATGATGTGATACATTCACTCTTGACCTTTATGATTTGAGATGAAATCACCCAATATTCCTCCAACGAGCATGAAAATGGTGAAAGATGATTGCTAAACATGTATGAAAATCATTTATGCCCAATCACAAATTTCTAAAGTAATATTTAGCTTCAATGGAGCTGCATGACTTCTTGATGATCTATAGGATACTTGGCTGTCTTTGACATACACATGTTCATTCTGTAATGGAACTACTGATCATAGCACATTTTTCACGAAGTACTGTAGATTATGATACTACAAAGGTTACAGTAATGAGCTTCACAATACTAATATAACACTTACTGTTTCCTACAAACATTGCTTTTATGAAATGTTAGATATATTTATACCTTCTTAGAAATAATTTTGATCATATCAATACTGTACACATATCTTTGGATGTAAATATTGATGCATTCAAATATCTGTGAGCTACGAGATATGGCATCTTCATTGCTGAATTTTGTTTAGCAGTCTGTGTCTAGTCAGGTTGTGAGTCAGTTGTAGTTGTGTGAGGGCACAGTTGGCTGGACTCTGGAATCTAGTATTGTTCAGTTAAGATGGAATAAGACAGATGCAAGCATACTGACCTGTACTGAATATAGTTTTTTTAATGTTTTCTTCAAATTATGTGTGATGAGGACTGTGAATTGAATGAATTAACATACATTAAAAACATCGGCTTCATTAATACATTTCACCATACGTATATGAAAGCAACAACTTATACCTGTAGTAGGAAGCGAGATCACTGAACTAGACAACCTGCCAAAGAAGAACACAACATCTACAAGTCCAGAGTTAAGTAACTTTCTGTTTTTAACAGCCACTTGCTCATTTTCTATTATTGCACAAATAGCTGCATTGGTGTTAAATGCCTGTATTTGTCCTGTGTGTTGATTTTGCTACTATTGATGCCAACAGAGCGAGGAGGTCTTTTAAAATACAATGCACCTTGCTTCAGAAGTTGGTGAATGGCCATCACTGATTTTCATATTTGAATATGGAACCATTCATTAACATTTTTCACAATGGTTTGCATTAGTTTCATGCCTGTTGACAGGACATTGTTCTGACTTGCCATACTTTCACTCCTCAAAAAACCACGGATGAATAATTTGCACTGAAAATCTAGCTAAAATCCTTTGAAACCAACTGCAAAATATATAAATATAGTAACTCCATGGTGGAACTCCTTTTACTTATACAAATTCATAATTCAATAAATTATGATCACAAGACTCTCCGTACCAGCTTCCAAGGTACCTTCCACGCCAATGTTGGGGATCGTTTCTACATGGGCAAGCAGTGAGGATTGATGGCTGTGTTGAACCTGTCACCTTACACTGCACTGCTGACCATTGTAATGTCATTCTGAACCATTTAGAACACAGAAAGGGACACAACACAGAATCTATTTTTTCAACAAAATCTATCACCTGCAGCTGGCTACTGTAATGTAACAGACAGACTCACCAATAGTAGTAAGTCTTTCACAATGCACAAAAGTTTTGTTATCTGAAAATGTATGTATGACTATGTTCCAATTTTCAGCTTACACTCATCATTGTACTGAGTTACGAAGAGTAATAATTAAAACTTCAGTGGATAGTAATTTGATACTAACATATCAAATGACAAAACTTTGTTCAGATTGTAAACAAACTTTAAGTTACAAGTCTTTAATTTGAGTTAGAACAATATTTCATACAAAATGTCAAAGATTTAGTATTGGATTTACCACTACTGTAAGCAAGTAAAATATTTATTTGTTTTATTTTATTATTATTTATACTTTTTATTTTATTTTTATTGAAAGCTTACAGGCTGTAACATTAACTGTTAAAAATATTCATCTTACAAAATTTATCAGAAGAATCAATATTTTGCGAAACTATTTATATAAAAGCTGTCTTTGCTTTTTTTGTTGAGTTTACTGTCACGCATAAAAAAATTTTTACAAGTTTTTCTCCACTGTAAATTACAAATATGTTAATTATAACAATACTGTAAGACCACGAATTCTAACTTTTCTATATAACGACTAGTGTTAGGCCAATGCAGATAGTTGTGGCACAAGTTAGTTTTGGGGCAGGGCAGTTGGGATTTCGTACTTCAGGTTTTGATTAAGGCACCTTAACAGCTATTTTATGATAAAATAATATGTGGGGGTGGGGGTCAGTAGACGTTAGTTCAAGTGTGAGTCAGCTCAAGTTGTAATGAAGTTGCAGTTAGTTGTTTGTGAGTTATTTGGAATTAATAAATGAAGAAAATTATCCAAATAACTCCGTTCTATTCCCGCCCCCCCCCCCCCTTTACTCCCAAAATCCCTCACACAGACACCCCCAAAAAAAAGCAAAAACACGAGAAATGCTTAAGAACACAGAAAAATCCAAAGAAAGCAATGGACCTAGGATATTTACACTGAATGAACAAACAACAACTGAAAAATGGACATCACCCCCCCCCCCCCCCCTGAATTCTTCAAGATAAGTACTATTTCCTACTCTAGAAATTCTATGGTTTGCAAAAACTCCTCATTTAATTGTTAAGGAAATGCAATCTACAACTAAAACTTTGAACTGATTTTATGAATTGATTCAGAGCTAGACTGTTACAGCACTCTGTGACAGAGATTACCCAAAAGTGTTATTTATTTATTTATTTATTTATTGTCCTATGAATCAATACTGTACATGACATGCACATGGTGATGCACAAACATACATTTGATGTAGGACATTGTGATAATTTGCTGGCATGAAGTAATATGCTGAAAGTTTACACAAACATGAGCTTACATATGTATTTTCTGAGAAGTTATGGACACACAAATTTATGAACACACAAATTACATACTCAGTTACACATTTGTATTTTAGTGCTATATTCCTCTAACACATATACACAACAGTACCTGGTTGGATATTCTTTCTGCACTTAATTTGCTTAGTAGCAGATGATGTAGATGCAAGATTTTTGCACATACTTGCCTTAATGTTTTACTCTTTACAAAATTCTTTGCTGCAATTTGTTTCATGTTTCTTTCCACCCATGTGGAGCAGAAATTCACTTGCACTGTAGAAACAATGATCATGTAGGAATGATTTTAATTTTTTATTAAATACAGTCAGGGACTTACTGTTTTTTATTTCTGAAGGCAGGCTATTGTATATTTTAATGCCTTTGTTGAAGGGAGAGTTTTTAAAGGCAGAGGTGCGCATTTCTTTAACATGGAGTTCCATTTTCTGTCTAGTACCATAGTCATGGACATTTACATTTTTATTAAATTTTATAATATTACTTTTTACAAATTTGCGTAGTTCTAGTATATACAGGCTGCCAAGGGGTAGGATGAGCAACTTTTGGAAGAGAGGTCTGCAGCTATCAGTCAGTTTTGCCTTGTTCATTATTCTTAAAGCTCTCTTTTGGGTGAGGAGAATGTCTGGGCTATGTGTAGAGTCTCCCCAGAATATAATACCATACTGCATTACACTGTGGAATTGTGCATAGTAGGCTGTGTGAACAGTTTATGGGCTCGTGCAGTATGCGAGGATTCGTAGGGCGTAGCACAGTTGGTTTAGCTTACTATTAGTTTTATTAATGTGTTTTTGCCATTTTAGATTATCCTGAATCCATAGGCCTAGAAATCTTGTTTCTGTATTTGGGGATATTTGGGAACCGTGTAATTTCATATCAGGCATAATTTTATTTGACCTTAGGTGGAAGTTTAGGTAAGTGGTTTTCTTTGTGTTAACTATGAGCTTGTTTTTCTCAAACCAATGACCAAGTTCGTCTGTATTTCCATTTATGGCTTCTTGGAGTTCATGTTCATTTTTGCTTGTTATGAGGATACTGGTATCATCTGCGAAGAGTGTACTGGTGCTGGCATTGATGTTTGACGGTATGTCATTTATGTACACAAGGAAGAGCACTGGTCCATGTATTGAGCCTTGGGGCACACCTTGTGTAATATTGCAAGAGTCAGAGTAGTATGTTTCGATATGTCCTTGGTTGTTATGTTTTATTGACACTTTTTGTTTCCTATTTGTCAGGTATGAGCCAGTTTAGTGGGATGCCTCTGATGCCATATGACTCCAGTTTGTTGAGAAGAATTTTGTGATCTATGACATCAAATGCCTTGGACAGATCTAGGAAGATTCCAACTGCTTTTTGTTTTTTGTCTAGAGCATCTAGGGTAGAGTGTAAATACTCATATATGGCAATTGTCGTGGATTTGTTTTTACTGAAACTCTGCTGGGCATCAGATAGTATCTGGTTCTTATCAAGAAAATTTATTAGTCTTTGGTGAACTAATCTCTCCAAAAGTTTACCAAACACAGGTAACAGCGATATGGGTCTGTAATTTTCTGCATTGAATTTTTCACTTTTCTTAAAGACTGGGATAACGTTAGACACTTTCATGCATTTTGGAAATGTACGTGCCATCAACAATGAATTGTACACATTTGAGAGTGGGAGAGCTATTTTGTTTATGCAGTTTTTGATGATAAAATCTGGGATGTCATCGATTCCAGATGAGAATTTATTCTTGAGGTACTTTGCACTTAGTACAACTTCTTCAGGAGTAGTTTCCCCAGAAGAATATAGATTCTACAGGAGTTGTTATTTTGTTTTGTCTGTTGGGTGTGGGTTTGTTGAAGCTTTGTAAAGATTTTTCACAATATTTTCATAGTAATTGTTGAAAATATTTGCAATTTCTTGTGGATTAGTAAATTAGTGTTGTGTATCAGGATAGTGTTTTTATGTTTACGTGGCTGTTGATTTGTTTCGTTCCTTATAATGTTCCACACTGCCTTTGTTTTGTTTGAGGATGTTGCCACATAGTTGTCATTTGCTGTTTGCTTTGCTAGTGCTATGACTTTTTTTAAAGATTTTGATATATTGCTTGGCATATCTTTCTTCAGATGGGGTGTGGATGGTGGTGGTATTTTTTAGATACTTCAACAGATCTCTCTTCCTTCTGCAGGAAATCTTTATATCAGTTGTTATCCATGGCTTCTTATTGGGTTCTTTTGATGTGATGCATCTGAGTTTAAGAGGAAAGACAATATTGAAGTGATATAGAAATGTGTTTAGAAATGATTCCATTTTGTTGTCTGTATCGTCTGCTTCATATACTTTGTTCCATGTTTCTGCATCTAAGGTATCATTGAAGATTTTCATGTTTTCATTGCTGTAGTTTCTTACTTTAGTTGTGTATTTGTTGTTGCAGTCTAAGGGGAGAACATTTGTAAGGTATAGGACTTGGCCACAGTGATTACTATAGCCTGTGTCCAGAGGTTCGAATCTGTGGTAGGAACAGTTTACAAATATCTGGTCAAGTGTGGTTTTGGTGTTGTTTTTGCACCTTGTGGGGAATGTTACTGTGGGATTCAGATTGAATGAGTTAGTGAGATTCAGTAGGGATCCTTTCACATGCCCTGTAGACTGGAAATCAACATTGAAATCACCACATAAAATTAGTACCTTTTTGTTTTGGTGAAGTCTGTTTAGGAGTATTTCAAGGTTTTTAGGAAGACACAAACATTGCCTGTTGGAGAATGATAGATACCTGTTATGATTATATTTGTTTCTAGAATTTCGATTACAGCTGCCTCAAAATCGTTTTCTTTATTTAAGTGGTCAAACTGGTCAAAACTTCTATAGTTTACAGAATTTTTTTATAAATATGGCAGCACCTCCACCTTTCTGGCTTTTCCTGCAGTACTGGGAAGCTAATGTGTAACCAGGTATGCTAGCTGAACTAATTTGGTCTGGTTTCAGCCAATGTTCTGTAATGCAAATGACATACATATTGTAGGTCTGTTGTGAATAGGAGCTCGATTTCTGCAAGCTTGTTTGTTATTGACTGCACATTTTGGCAGTATATGGAGAAGTTGCATGTATGTGGACACTGATGTCTCTTTTTTATTGCCTCTGTGGAGGTGGGGGGCTTGGCCATAAAAAAATTTCTAGATTTAACATCCTACCCTCGTTGGCATAACCTGTATGGTTTACACTGGTTTTAGAATGTGCAAACAAATTTTTGTATGCATAATTTCATACCACATTATCAAATATTCATTACTAGCTTATTTTATGGAAACATGGAGCATAGAAGATTGTTAATGATAACGATAGCTGATTTTTATTGTAGTTTTTGGAAGTTCATGATACATCACTTCATGCAACCACAACTCACACACACAAATGCAGTCTTAGGCAACTGAAACCACACTGTGACCAGCAGCACCAGTGCATGATGGGAGAGGCGACTGGGTGGGGGGTAAGGAGGAGGCTGGGATGGGGAGGGGGAGGGATAGTATGTGGGGGGTAAGGAGGAGGCTGGGATGGGGAGGGGGAGGGATAGTATGGTGGGGGTAAGGAGGAGGCTGGGATGGGGCTGGGATGGGGAGGCATAGTATGGTGGGGGTAGTGGACAGTGAAGTGCTGCAGTTTAGACGGAGGGTAGGGGGGTGGTGGAGAGAGGGGGGGGGGGAAGTAATGGAAAAGAAGAGAAATAGAAAGACTGGGTGTGGTAGTGGAATGACAGCTGTGTAATGCTGGAATGGGAACAGGGAAGAGGCTGGATGGGTGAGGACAGTGACTTATGAAGGTTGAGGCTAGGAGGGTTACGGGAATGTAAAAAGACCTTATCTTTCCAGTCTCCCACCACCTCCCAAAGTCCCACCGTCTGGCCACAGGGGAACATTCCCCGTCGTAACTCAGTACCACCCAGGACTGGAGTAACTGAATTACATTCTCCGCCAGGGTTTTGATTACCTCTTGTCATGCCCTGAAATGGGAGATTTCCTGCCCACTACCCTCCCACTCCTCCTACAGTGGTATTTCACCACCCACAGAACCTACACAATATACACATCTATCCTTACACAACCCCGGCTCTCAATCCCTTACATCATGGCTCATACCCCTCTAATACACCTAGATGCAAGACCTGTCCCATACTTCCTCCCACCACCACCTACTGCAGTCCAGTCATTAACATCAACTATCCCATCAAAGGCAGGGCTACCGGTGAAACAGTCATGTGGTCTACAAGCTAAGCTGCAACTACTGTCCTGCATTCTACGTAGGCATGACAACCAAGCTGTCTGTCCGCATGAATGGCCATCGACAACCTGTGGTCAAGAAACGAGTGGACCATCCTGTTGCTGAACATGCTGCCAAACATGATATCCTACATTTCAATGACAGCTTCACAGCCTGTACCATATGGATCCTTCCCAACAACACCAGCCTTTTCTGAAATGCACAGGTGAGAACTTTCCCTGTAATACGTCCTACATCTCCATAACCGTCTTGACCTCAACCTTCATAAGTCACTGTCCTCACCCATCCAGCCAATTTCCCTGTTCCCATTCCAGCACTACAGAGCCATCATTCCATCACCTTACCCAGTCTTTTTAGTTCTCTCCTTTTCCACTACTTCCTCCCCCCCCCCTCCCCATCTCTCCCCGTCATCCGTCTAACCTGCAGTACTTCACTGTCCACCACCCCCACTGTACTGTCCTTCCCCCTCCCCACCCAAGCCTCCTCCTTACCCCCACCCAGTCACCACTCCCATCATGCACTGGCTGTTGCTAGCAGTGTGGTTTCAGTTGCCTGAGACTGCAGTCATGTGTGTGAGTTGCGCTTGTGTGAGTGTGTGTGTGGGGGGGAGTGTATGTGTGTGTGTGGGGGGGGGGAGTAGTGTGTGTGTGTGGGGGGGAGGGTGAGTGTGTGTGTATGGTGGGGAGGGTGAGTGTGTGTGCGTGGGGGGGCAGGGTGAGTGTGTGTGTGTGGGGGGGAGGGTGAGTGCGTGTGTGTGTGTGGGGGGGGGGAGGGTTAGTGTGCGTGGGGGGGCGGGGGGGGGGGGGTGAGTGTGTATGGGGGGAGGGTGAGTGTGTGTGGGGGGGAGGGTGAGTGTGTGTGTATGGTGGGGAGGGTGAGTGTGTGTGTATGGTGGGGAGGGTGAGTGTGTGTGTGTGTGGTGGGAGGGTGAGTGTGTGTGTGGGGGGGGGGGAGGGTGAGTGCGTGTGTGTGTGTGTGGGGGGGGGAGGGTTAGTGTGCGTGGGGGGCGGGGGGGGGGGGGGGGGTGTGTGTGTATGGGGGGGAGGGTGAGTGTGTGTGTATGGTGGGGAGGGTGAGTGTGTGTGCGTGGGGGGGCAGGGTGAGTGTGTGTGTGTGGTGGGGAGGGTGAGTGTGTGTGTGGGGGGGGAGGGTGAGTGCGTGTGTGTATGTGGGGGGGAGGGTTAGTGTGCGTGGGGGGCGGGGGGGGGGGGGGGGGGGGGTGAGTGTGTATGGGGGGAGGATGAGTGTGTGTGGGGGGGAGGGTGAGTGTGTGTGTGTGGGGGGGAGGGTGAGTGTGTGTGGGGGGGAGGGTGAGTGTGTGTGTGTGTGTGGGGGGAGGGTGAGTGTGTGTGTGGGGGGGAGGGTGAGTGTGTGTGTGGGGGGGAGGGTGAGTGTGTGTGTGTGGGGGGAGGGTGTGTGTGTGTGTGGGGAGGGTGTGTGTGTGGGGGGGGGAGGGGGAGTGTGTGGGGGGAGGGGGAGGGTGTGTGTGGGATGGGGGAGGGGGAGTGTGTGTGGGTTGGGGGAGGGGGAGTGTGTGTGTGTGGGGGGGGTGGGGGGAGTGTGTGTGTGTGGGGGGGGTGGGGGAGTGTGTTGGGGGGGGAGTGTGTGTGTGGGGGGTGGGGGAGTGTGTGTGTGGGGGGTGGGGGAGTGTGTGGGGGGAGGGGGAGAGTGTGGGGGGAGAGTGTGGGGGGGAGGGGAAGTGTGTGAGTGGTGGGGGGAGGGGAAGTGTGTGTGTGTAGGGGGGAGAGGGAGTGTGCGTGTAGGGGGGAGGGGGAGTGTGCGTGTAGGGGGGAGGGGGAGTGTGCGTGTGGGGGGGAGAGGGAGTGTGCGTGTGGGGGAGAGGGAGTGCGTGTGGGGGGAGAGGGAGTGTGCGTGTGGGGGGAGAGGGAGTGTGCGTGTGGGGGGGGAGAGGAGTGTGCGTGTGGGGGGGAGAGGGAGTGTGCGTGTGGGGGGGGAGAGGGAGTGTGCGTGTGGGGGGGGGGAGAGGGAGTGTGCGTGTGGGGGGGGAGAGGGAGTGTGCGTGTGGGGGGGAGAGGGAGTGTGCGTGTGGGGGGGGAGAGGGAGTGTGCGTGTGGGGGGGGAGAGGGAGTGTGCGTGTGGGGGGAGGGAGGAGAGTGTGCGTGTGGGGGGGAGAGGGAGTGTGCGTGTGGGGGGGAGAGGGAGTGTGCGTGTGGGGGGGGGGAGAGGGAGTGTGCGTGTGGGGGGGAGAGGGAGTGTGCGTGTGGGGGGGAGAGGGGAGTGTGCGTGTGGGGGGGAGAGGGAGTGTGCGTGTGGGGGGCAGAGGGAGTGTGCGTGTGGGAGGGGAGAGGGAGTGTGCGTGTGGGAGGGGAGAGGGAGTGTGCGTGTGGGGGGGGAGAGGGAGTGTGCGTGTGGGGGGGAGAGGGAGTGTGCGTGTGTGGGGAGGAGAGGGAATGTGTGTGTGGGGGGGAGAGGGAATGTGTGTGTGGGGGGGAGAGGGAATGTGTGTGGGGGGGAGAGGGAATGTGTGTGGGGGGGAGAGGGAATGTGTGTGGGGGGGAGAGGGAATGTGTGTGGGGGGGAGAGGGTATGTGTGTGGGGGGGAGAGGGAATGTGTGTGGGGGGGAGAGGGAATGTGTGTGGGGGGGAGAGGGAATGTGTGTGGGGGGAGAGGGAATGTGTGTGGGGGGGAGAGGGAATGTGTGTGGGGGGAGAGGGAATGTGTGTGGGGGGGAGAGGGAATGTGTGTGGAGGGGGGGGGGGGCGTGTATATGTGTGTCTATTGCTGAAGAAGGCCAATGGGCAAAAGCATTAATTGTGAGAGTCCTTTTGTTGTGCTTATCTGCGACTCAGCATCTCCACTGTATGGTGAGTAACAACTTTCCTTCTCAAAGATTCTCCTTCATGTGATATCTGTGCACACAGGTGAATTAAGAAGTTTATACAAATATCATGCAAGTACATTTCTTTATCTCACTAAATATTACCTGAAGCCACAGCAACTCTGTTGCTAAAACCTAATCTTGTTAATGTGCGGACTGCATCTGGCACTCTTGCTGGATACACACAAACTGCAGCTGTTGTTATTCCATTGTCTCTGGAAAATCCTGCAGCTTCCAACAGATCAGTAGCTATTGGGTCACATGCCTAAAACAAGTATGACTCATATACTAAATATCCTTCTGAAAATGTAGAATCTAACATATTCAATTGTGTTAAAAGCCTTTTTTTCTTTGCTGTGCCAATGACAAAATACAATTCAGAAAACCATTAAATGACAAGGAAAGAATCATTGGTCAGTACTTACCTTCAGAAGATGAAAATCTTACTACTGTTGACAGAAACGCTTAAAACATAAAATAATACTTATCCTGGCTTTCAGAATTTGCACAGTTTTTCTTCGGGAAAGAGGCACTGATTGCAGAAGTGTAGAAAGGTGGGCCAGATCACTTAGACCCTGAGTCAAGGAGGTATTCCTTCATCTTTTTTTCCCTTCATCCAAACAACTCTCTATTTTTTCCTATCAACTCTACTAAATCAAACAATGGAAACTCCAGGTAGGGGTATCAACAATGTACGAAAAATAGATTGCTACTTACTGTGAAGAAGACATGTTAAGTTGCAGAATAGACACAATTAAAAGACACTTACATAAAGCTTTTGGCCACAGCCTCCATCAGTAAAAGAGGAACACATGCACACCATTCATACACAAAAGCAAGCACACCTAATGCGCACATGACTGCCAACTCCAGCATCTTGGACCAGAAATCACCAAATGTGCTATACTAGAAATATGCCTCATGAAGGTCACTACTATTTCTCTCCGACAGATTCCATGCACATTTCTGAATGAAAAAGAAGAAACTTCATATGAGTACCATAAGCAAATACTGAAGCTGTATACATTCCTCATGTATGTGAAAAGGCACAGAATATAAAAAATTAATAGTTTTTAAAGTTTTAATAGACTACAGCTGACTGTCTTATCGTCAGCAGTTTTATTGCGTGTCCTGGACACTTCCAATGAAATTTTACTAATGGCACGCTGCTGTGCATTAGTACGTCCAATAACTGAAAGTGTTACAATATGTTAAATGAAAAACTAAATCCCCTGCATACAACCAGTCACAATGTTTATTTGTTCCAAGATGTATTTCACAGTCTTGTTCCCTCGCAATCAGATGGACAGGTGAGAGAATCAAGCTATAAAACATGTCACAAACAAATAAATAATATGGTGATAGTACACAGTGTATTTTCTTTGTCATTTTAACAAGCAGATATCAACCCTAAAATATAATAAGGATATTACGAGTGTGTTCCTGAGAGAAGCAACAAATTAAATGTAGAAAAAATACTTCCACACTACTTTCTTTGAAATTTTTTTTACTTGAAACTTATTTCTCAACAATTTGCCTCCTTACATTTTTTCTTAGTATCTTCTGACAGCTTCACAAATGGAAGCTAAACCATTCAAATATATGGTTTGTTTCCCCAAACAGGCAATTTATTAAAACATTTAATTATCTTTCATCTTCATGGGGCTTCAATTCTCTCAAAACTCTAGTTCGCAGCTTATGGCTTACTTTGCTCATGTGAATGCAACCAAGTTTCTTGTTTACCATATAAGACTTAGGGAATTCACAGAAAATCTAACTCAAAAGAGCCCAGTAGAGATTTTAACCGAGTTCCTTCTAGATGTGTGTTCAGAGCATTAACCACTGTGTCACCTACTCAGTGGATCACAGCATCTGTGTGGACATCACCGGTACAATTTAATAAGTTGATATATTTTTTGTGTTTTTTTATTTATTTATTTATTTTAGTTCCATTCTAATGATCATTTAGCTTATACAATAAATGAATTTATTCATTTTTGTCATGAATTAAGAGAATTATGGGTGTGTAGTGAAGTTTTGATCTCATACAGTAACAGACTTATGACAGCTATCCATGGAAGAAGAACTGAAAGTAATAACAGAGATTTCTTGAACTTTTAAATGTCACTCCCAGTTCTACTCCTGCACATTATAGCTGCAAGTATACATGTTTTCTGCGTATAACATTACAGATAACTCATCATAGGATCAAAACAGTAGTCACAAAGGTCACATTTATTAACATTACATTCATTGCGGTTGTCCTGAAATGCGTAAACAGAATTAAAGTACTGCCACTGAACATTCAGTCCTCTGAACAGGTATGGAACTCCTGTAAACGCTTTCTCAAAATTTGATTTATATTTGGTGTAGACTCATCTTTCTTAGGTTTATTTTGACTTGCTACAAAAACATATTAATATTACCTTTACACATAGGCGTTCAACATTGCTTGCAGTGTCATCACCACACAATGTAGTCAGGTCAATACAAGTGACTGCCCTGAGAAGCCATGCTGCTTCATGGTCACCTTTGAGTGACCTCCGAGAAAGAATGTCATCAGCATGACGCATTATAGCAGAAGTATTCACAATTGCTTGGTTGATCCACTTAACATCTGAAAAAATGGAATGTCCCAGATTACACCAATCATAAAAATACCAATTTAGGCTGCAGTGGGTAGCATATCAGAAAACTGACAGGCAAATTACAGAAAAATTCAGTACATTTCAGAGTTGTATCGAAATTCACTAGCAGGTCACTTGAACTGAACAGCCCTCTTGTTTTCATATGCTCATTGTTTTACTCTCCTGCATTTGTGACTAACTTTTAAACTGATATATTAAGAAGCAGAATGAAAGTGAGCTACAAAAAGGAACAGAAGCTGAATCATCATCAGTTACTTCAGAATGAAAATAATGTCTATTAATGAAAATTCTGAATTGCCAAGCACTTGGAATAACACAAATTGCATCTTTACAAACAGATTTTGAAAAAGCAAGGTCAGTTACCTCAGATAGCCATATATCACAGTATTCACCTATATCAATTCATGATATCTTGTATATTTTACAATTTCATTTACTCTTATTCTGTTGTCCAAATCTTTTCATATCACCTGGAATATGGCAAAGAACTTCCTGGGACCTTCTGCCATCCATTTGCCTGGTTACATATGACAGCCACCTCCTATTCATTTTCATTCCAGTCATAAATAAATCTTCCATTTCAGTATGATTCCTGATGCTTTTATTTGTTTTCCCATCTCTCATAATATGTTAAAGCTTGATTTCATACATCAAAACTGAAGCAGTTAATACATATTAACATACAATTTCCTTTCCAGACACACATAAAGCTTAGTATTAAGAACATTATTTAGTTTACATTAACACTGAAAATCATTTTTAGTCTTCTGTTCATTTTTTTTGCCTTCCATAATTTCAGTGTCTTCAACTAACCTGAATAGAAAACTTAACTATTTCTGAGGTTTCACTGCTAATTTTTATTAATTTATTTTCAATATTTTTATTAAAGGGTAAGGGTATATTACAAATACAATTTGTGGGTACCTGATAGTTTTAAGAATCACTAAAAATAGCCCAGAAAACTTGTTTTAGTTATCCAGAACAGAAAGAAAATTATTACACTAAAGAAGTAGCATAACCTAATTTTAATGAAATTAAATTTTCTCTATAGCCCTACTAAAAACCAGGAAAATCATTTATAACCTCAAAAGTTAAACTTCATAGGGGTCAATAATATAGTAAGTAAGTAATACGTTAAAATGCGCAGCCTTGTAAAACTTCATTTTCTCTCTCTCTCACACACACACACACACACACACACACACACACACATTTAGAGGTTGCAAATGTGCGTATGGAGTACATGAAATGATTGCATTTACAGATCAACAGCACAAGTGGTTCTGAGGTACCAGGTATCGACCCACGCTGAAATGTCTATATTATTACATGGTGTAACCTCAATGGGTGACAATTCAGGCACTGACTCCGGCATCCAGTCAATCGCACAGATGGTGAAAACTGTTCTAGGATATGTTATGCCATGTCTGCTCAACCTGTTCATGTAGTTCTATAAGAGTTGTTGGTTGACGAGTCACATGAATCACTTTTCGTCCCATCATATCCCACATGTGCTAAATTGGAGACAAGTCTGGAGATTGTGCTGGCTGCAGAAGTTACTGCAAATCTTGCACATTACACCGAGTTTCACAGGCAGTATGTGGGCAAGTATTACCCTGTTGCAACAACACATCACCTTCCTGTTTCAATAACAGCAAAAGGACAGGTCTAACAACATTCTGCACATACTGAGCACTGGTTAGCATACCCCCAATAAACACCAAATGTGAATGAGAGCTGTAGATTATCGCACCCCAGGCCATAAGGCTTGGGGAAGGCCCAGTATACCTTGGATGAATCCCTCTATAGTGCTCACCAGGTCTACGTCATGAGAGCAAACAACCGTCACTTGCACACAGGCTGAATCTGCCTTTATCACTGAAGACCATGGCACACCATTCCAACTTCCAAGTTATCCTCTGACGACACCAATCGAGCTGTGCACATTAATGCTTTGATATGAGTGGAAGGCGGGCTAGAGATATCCATGCCTGTACTTCCACTGCTAATATCTGGGCTTACAAGCTCTTTAATCAGTGCTGTGGTAGCTGTATGATCTTCCACTGCTGGCCTTACAATACAATGATCCTGGCTGACATCTGTGCTGTGTGGACATCCAAAACATCATCTACAGGTGTGAGAACGTTCATGTGACCACTGATACCAGCACTGTTCCACGGCTGACGCAGCACGTCCAGCTTGTGTGGCAATTCTCCAGAAGGAACATCCCATCACTCAGAAGGCCACAATTTGACTTCTTTCAAACTTCAACTTGCTCAGTTGGCTGCAGGAAGCAAGAGTGCACCTCCATTGCAAGATTGTCTGCTTGCTTCACACATCTGCGCCCCACTGACCCTTCTGTCTGTGAGCATCCCCTATTAAAATGGAAACACAGATGACACTCTGGTAGCCTGGCAGCTATGCCATTATGTTCTCTGGTGGGTGGTCGGACGCAAGCGAACGCGTGGGGTTGCGGATGTGAGCATGCACGCAGTGAATTGCAGGTATTATTCAAATATTTCACAGAAGGGCACTAGTAATTTGCTTGGGGTGGGGTGGGGGGAATTACATAGGATACATTGCAGACTTTGATCCTGGATACCTTACTAATCTTCCCCTGAGCCAATAATTTAATATTTAATTTGAAGTTCAAGGCACAAATAGTCCTATTTGTAGATACTACAAAATATTATGTTTATCCAACCAAAGAAGCATTAACAGAGAAAGTGATAAATGGTGTTTTTTGGTCATGTGGGTCACATTAAAACACAGAAAACATTAATCTTGTTTTGAGCTTTAACTTTCAGTTAATGTAAGATTTCAAAAATAAATAACAGAGATTGTAGAAAGTTATACATTTTAGTGTGCAAAATTCAAGGAAACTTAAAGCTCAAAATCCATACAATATACCAGTAAAAACTTGTGGGTTCAGCTATTTATGCTATAAAAATAATGACCAGCATTGAATATGCAGAAATAAGTAAGATGTACTGTGGTACAATATTCTGTCTGAACTCCAAACTTTCAAAAAATCGTTATTCAAAAGGATATAATTTGATCCCTTTTTGTATTTACATGATGCATTCATAATGTGACATCTGTTTATACAATTGAGAATATTAACTACTGCCTCTCTGATGAAATTTATTTTCAACAGTCCATTGAGTGTATTAGTGGTTATACACTGTAATAATATTGTAAGATAGATGTAACTTAGATTTGTGGTTATGAAAGCAAAAATAATGTGTACTGAAAGCAATAAAAATTCAAAACGTAAACAGAGGTAAGGATTTTCCTACAGCCTCTCTATCTTACCCCTGCCCTCCCCCCCCCCCCTTCCCCTCTACTAGCACCATAACAACAACTTTGTGTGTGATTCTGAGCAACTTCTTGCCATCATTCCTAGCTCACCTTGTTTTAGCTTTCTGTTCCTCTATTTGTCCCAGTCTAATGCAAAATACTTTTTAAACTTCGATATTCAAGATCTCTCTATGTAATTATCCACTGAACCTGCTGAAGATGTTCTTGTTCTGTCTGTTCAAAAATGCAAAATCATTATTTTTCTCTTTTAAGATTCTTACATTTTCAGATTTATTTATTTATTTGCATTTCTAAGTTAATCCCTTTACTCCATATGTATGTCATGGTGAACTTCATGAGGAAGAGCAGTGAAATATTTTTCATTTGGTTTCGAATATATTCATTTTAATAATTTGGTGATGGTTCACCCTGTAAGATAATCTGTGGTTGATACCCCCATCATTTGGAATGAAACAGGACTATGGAAAATGGAGAGGAAGGAAGGGGGAAGGAGTGGAGGGGTAGGTGGGAAAAGGGGGCAAGTGTGATATGTCTTACATACACAGACACTGTAAAATGTTGACACTAGCTCTGTGAAGAATTCTTATTATTTATACAAAATATTATTTCCCTGTACAGTAAACAGCAGGACATTACTAAGTATGACAACAATTTTAATCTGATTGCCAATAAACTAGAAAAATAATCCTTAGTATTAAAACTGATCAATTTAATTTCTGGAACATCTGCAAGAAATGTTCATACCACCTGTAGCGGTTTTTAGCCTGAAGGCTGGTTTTATGCAGCTCTCTGCACTAGTCTATCCTGTGTAAGTATCTTCATCTCTGCATAACTACTGTAACCTACATCCATTTGAACCTGATGGTACTGTATTCAGACCTTGGTCTCCTTTTAGGACTATTACACACCCTCTTCCCCCTCCCCCTCCCCCAAAAAAACACATACACTTATCCACATAACCAAACAGATGATTCCTAGATGTCTCAGAATGTATCCCAGCAACTGTACAGTAAATGTATTTTTTCCGCAATACCTCTTCCTCAGTTACTGGATCCATGCATCTAATTTTCAGCATTCTTCTGTAGCACCACATTTCAAAAACACAACTGTTTATGATAAACACTTCACTCTGTACAAGGTCACACTCCAGACAAACACCTTCAGAATCAACTTAAATTTATGTTTGATGAAACAAAGTACTTACCATGCTATTATCAGTCTCCAATTTATGTCCTCTCTACTACGAACACCATCGGTTATTTTGCTGCACAAATAGCAAAACTGGCTTACTACTCTTAGTGTCTCATTTCCTGGTCTACTTTTTTCAGCCTCACTTGATTTAATTTGACTACATTCCATTACTCTTGTTTTATTTTTGTTGATGTTCATTTCAGCCTCTTTTCATGGAACTATCCATTCTCTTCAACTGCTTTTCCACTGGGCCTGGTGGTCTAGCAGTAAAATGCTTGTATGGAAACTGAGAGGTTGCAGAATCAAATCCTAGTTGGAACACAGATTTTTCAGTCTTTGTTTTAACCTAGTCTTCACCTCTCAACAACAGGAGGAGTTACCAGAAACGACATGTGGTTCAGACTCCATGTTAAACTGTAGGGGCCCTTTCCCTGTTGGGTCACTGGTTCTGGTTAGGGACATGCAAGTCACTGAAGTGGCATCCAATTGAAGGACCTGCACCAGGTCATTGAACTGCAATGAAATTATGATTATGATTATTATTATTATTATTATTATTATTAACTGCTCTTCCAGTTACTTTGCTGCATTGGGCAGAATTACCATGTCAGAAGCAAATCTCAAAATTTTTATTTCTTCTGCCTGAAATTTAATTTCCTACCCAAATTCTTCCTAGCTTCCTCCACAGTTTGCTCAATGTACAGACTGAATAGCATTGGGGTAAGCCACAGACCTGTCTCACTCTCTTCTCAGCTGCTGCTTCCCTTTCATGTCCTTTGACTTGTATAATCGCAGTCTGGTTTCTGTGCAAATTGGGTTAACCTTTTGCTCCCTCTATTTTATCCTCACTGGGTTCAGAGCTTCCAAGAGTCTAGTCCAGCCAACATTATCAAAAGCTTTTTATAAATCTACAAGTGCTATATATGTAGGTTTGCTCTTCTTTAATCTATCTATACACCATGCAGCTGGTTTGCCTTATACATTCCTACATTTCTCTGGAGACCCAACAAATCTTCCACCGAAGGAAGTCTGACCCAGTTTTTCCATCCTTCTGCAAGTAATTAGTCTCAGAATTTTGCAATCATGACTTGTTGAATTGATAGTTCAGTAATATTTATGTCTGTCGGCAACTGCCTTTTTTGCAACTGATAATATAACATTATTTTTGAAGTCAACGGGTATTTTGCCTTTCTCATATATCTTGCACACCATACGGAATGGTTATGTCAATTCTAGTTCTCCCAAAGATATCAATTCTGAAGAAATGTTGACTTAATCATATCTCCCATCTCATCTACACTTACCACCTCCTCTGGTTTATAGTATCGTCTTCCAGTTCATCTTCCTTGCATAGCCCTTCTGTATATTCCCTTCATCTTTCCCTTCTTTTTCCAGTATTGGTTTGTCATCTGAGCTCTTGGCATTCTTCTCTTTGCTCCCAAGATTGCTTCAATTTTCATATAGGTGGTATCTATCTTTCCCTTTTCATGAATGCAGCCTTGCATTTATCCTCTACTCATACCTGTTTGATTATATTCCACATTCTATCTGTCTTACTTTTTAGATGTCTTTATCCCCTTTTGCCTATTTAATATAGTCAAATTCAGTATCTCATGTGCTATGCTAGGGTATCAAATGGGCCTTGTCTTCTTGATGTATCTGATCCTCTACTGCCTTTGTATTCCTTTCACTTATTTCAGTTAACTGTTGCTAACTTTAGGAAGTAGACTAACAGCAAAGAAACAGATCAGTGCCAATAATATAAGTAAAGCATCATGGGAGCTAACTGATGAAAATCATAGGATCCACAGAAGTTGGCTACAGAACCATTCAATGTTATACATAATGGTAACAGTGAGAAAAACCCAGGCACTATTTCACTTCCTCTACTGTCCAACCAATTCATATTACAGATGCACAGGTCAAGACCCTGTGTCACCCACAAAATGTACTTTGTTTTTATTTATGGCAATGAATGAGTAGGAAGTATGCTAGGCAACAGCCAATGTATCTCTCTCTCTCTCTCTCTCTCTCTCTCTCTCTGTGTCTGTATATGTGTGGATGGATATGTGTGTGTGTGCGAGTGTATACCCGTCCTTTTTTCCCCCCTAAGGTAAGTCTTTTCGCTCCCGGGATTGGAATGACTCCTTACCCTCTCCCTTAAAACCCACATCCTTTCGTCTTTCCCTCTCCTTCCCTCTTTCCTGATGAGGCAACAGTTTGTTGCGAAAGCTTGAAACTTTCACGTAGGAAAAATATATCTAAAAACAAAGATGATGTGACTTACCAAATGAAAGTGCTGGCAGGTCGACAGACACACAAACGAACACAAACATACACACAAAATTCAAGCTTTCGCAACAAACTGTTGCCTCATCAGGAAAGAGGGAAGGAGGGAAGGAGAGGGAAAGACGAAAGGATGTGGGTTTTAAGGGAGAGGGTAAGGAGTCATTCCAATCCCGGGAGCGGACAGACTTACCTTAGGGGAAAAAAGGACGGGTATACACTCGCACACACACACATATCCATCCACACATATATTTAAAGCCACATATTTAAAGCCCAAACTCTTTGTCTTTAAATATGTCTGCTTGTGTCTGTATATGTGTGGATGGATGTGTGTGTGTGTGTGTGTGTGTGTGTGTGTGTGTGTGTGTGTGTGTGTGTGTGTGGGCGCGCGCGCGACTGTATACCCGTCCTTTTTTCCCCCTAAGGTAAGTCTTTCCGCTCCCGGGATTGGAATGACTCCTTACCCTCTCCCGTAAAACCCACATCCTTTCGTCTTTCCCTCTCCTTCCCCCTTTCCTGATGAGGCAACAGTTTGTTGCGAAAGCTTGAATTGTGTGTGTGTGTGTTTGTGTGTCTATCGACCTGCCAGCACTTTCGTTCGGTAAGTCACACATCTTTGTTTTTAGATATATTTTTCCTACGTGGAATGTTTCCCTCTATATATATATATGATCATAAGCATCCACACACCCCCAAAAACATATGTTTTTCATATTAGGTGTATTTTGCTACCACCTACTGCCAGGTACTCTGTATCAGCAACCTCAGTAGTCAGTAGACATCGTGAGAGAGCAGAATGGGGCACTCTGTGGAACTCAAGGACTTCAAATGTGGTCAGATGATTGGGTATCACTTGTGTCATACATCTGTACTCCTAAACACCCCTAGGTCCACTGTTTCCAAAGTGATAGTGAAGTGGAAACGTGAAGGGACATGTACAGCACAAAAGTGTACAGGCCGACCTCATCTTTCGACTGACAGAGACTGCCAACAGTTGAAGAGGGTCGTAATGTGTAATAGGCAGACATCTATCCAGATTATCACACAGGAATTCCAAACTGCATCAGTGTCCACTGCAAGTACTATGACAGTAGGTGGGGGGTGAGAAAACTTGGATTTCATACCCAAGCAGTTGCTCATAAGCCACACATCATGCCGGTAAATGCCAATCGACACTTCACTTGGTGTAAGGAGCATAAACATTGGATGATTAAACAGTGGAAAAATGTTGCGTGGAGTGACAAACCATGGTACATAATGTGACAATCCAATGGCAGGGTGTGGGTATGGCGAATGCCCAGTGGATGTCATCTGCCAGAGTGTGTAGTGCCAACAGTAAAATTCAGAGGCGGTGGTCTTATGGTGTGGTCATGTTTTTCATAGAGGGGGCTTGCACCCCTTGTTATTTTGCATGGCAGTATCACAGCACAGACCTACACTGATGTTTTACGCACCTTTTTGCTTCCTACTGTTGAAGAGCAATTTGGGGATGCGATTGTATCTTTCAACACGACCTGTTCACAATTCACGGCCTATGGTGGAGTGGTTACACAACAGTAGTGGACAGCCCTGTACAGAGTCCTGACCTGAATCCTATTGAACACCTTTGGGATGTTTTGGAATGCTGACTTCGTACCACGCCTCACTGGCTGACATCGATACCTCTCCTCAGAGCAGCACTCCATGAAGAATAGGCTGCCATTCTCCAAGAATCCTTCCAGCACCTGATTGAACGTACACCTGTGAGACTGGAGCCCCTCATCAAGGCTATGGGTGGGCCAACACCTTATTGAATTCCAGCATTACCAGTGGAGGGTGCCACAAACTTTTAAGTCAGTTTCAGCCAGTTGTCCAGATACTTTCAGTCACTAGTGTATATACTTCTGGATGGCATATCCACTGTGGCTACAAAGGTGTACTTAAAAGGAATCTCAAATACTCTTACTTACGCAGTTAACTGCTGTGTTAGAGGACACATATATCCTCCTGTACAAGGGGATGGAAGGAAGATGTGTCAAACTACAGACCAATAACATCAATTCCAATCTTCAGTAACACATCTGAAACTCTTATGCCATCATAGCTTCTTCACACAATACAAACTGCTTATGGTCTCAGCATGAATTTAGAAAAGAGCTAAATATGACTACAGAAGTTAGTTACTCCATGATATTGTAGCATCTACTACACATGTGTGACATTGTCATGGCCAACAGTCAAGATTCACACCAACTGAAGACCTTATTTGTATTCTGTGCTGCAGTATCGAATGTGCGTGGTGACAACTGAATCACAGCTGTCAAGCAGCTTCCGCACCAATCACCAGGGGCACTGCGTTTTTGTATGTTCTTTTGATTTTTCTGCATGTTTTTCATTCTTTGGTGAGTGAATTTTATATGCTTTTCCATGTTCCATGCTTTTTGTTCTGTCACTCTTGATTATAGTAGTAATTAGATACCGAAAAACAAAGAAATCAAATAAGCTTCTGGTTGAGATGAAAAAGTTTATTGATGAATATGTGGGACCTTTTAGGATTGTAGCCAAACCTCATGCCAATGTTTACAGACCAGAGTATGTAAAGTCACAAAAATTACTGGGTTTAAGAAACATTATTGATTTAAAAAGGTACATACCGAAGAATCAATCAATAACAGTAATTAAGAAGTCTCAAATGGTGTTGCACTCTATGCAATGCCAAGTGTTTGACGAACACTAGGTACTCGAGTTATTGACAAATACTATTTCCTTTTCTTTTCATATTCTCAATCTTCCTCTTCTTCACTCAGAACTTTGACTATCGTCTTTCCTTCTTCCCTGTCAGTAAATAGTGTACTAGAGTAATATAAAGTATATGGAGAGCTAGTGTCCCAGTAGAAACTAAGAAGTGTCTCAGCAGATGAAAGAGAATTGCAAATTCATGACAAATGATTGCTTTAAGGTGGCTATACAGTAATATGAAGAGTAATACCAAAGTTTTTGTAACCTGTAAAGACGTTGCAGTGTAAGAAATGTGTTTAAGGCAAGAGAGGGCCTATTCAAGGAAGTAAAGTCTAAAATGTGATGTGTTTCGAAGCCACAGAGGTGAGATTAATATGTCTAATTTTTCCCGAAGTTTTATGTAACTGGCAGAAATTTTATTGTGAAGGTAATGTGTTCAGAGACAAAAGAGGATTGCCTGCCTAAAAGGGTAAAAAGAAGTTTTGTATTTGAGATGACTTGAAAGCCACAGAGAGGTGGACTGAAGTATTTAATATTTTCAGTAATGTATGTTTTCTTGAAAGTAGTGTACAATATGGGTTTGAGAGCCACACAAGTTGGCATAAGTTGTGCTTAATGATTATCTATAAGGACCTTTTTGTATCTAGTATATATATGTTGTAATTTGATCATGAGATGATGAAGCAGTTTCAATACTTTACTACAAGGACTTTTTGTATTTTCTTGAATATTGTGTACAAGAAGTACAGAGCCAAAGAGGTGGCATGAGTTATGTTCAAATTTCTTATACAAGGACTCTTGGCAGTATTCGTCAATAATTGATATACTTTATAAAAGGTGTGTCTAAGATGTATTGCTGAGAGCCACAGAAGCTGGCATCATAAAGGATATTCAGCCTGTTACCACAATATAGTAAATTTTGTATATATGATAAATGTGAGGACTTTGCTACAGCCACAGAGGATGGCTAGGATATTTATCAGAGATTTTTATGAGGCCTTTTCTATATAATAGATGTTCTTTGTAAATAGTATTATGTAAGATGTGAGTAATACTTCAGTGATTTTATAAAATTGTTTTTCTCTTTTTGTAAGATATATATAGAAGGAGCTGCAGGACTGCACAAGGTGGACTGAATGATTTTCAGTGTTCAGTAATTTTGTATTTCTTTATGTAATGTGTAATGATGTTTTTCAGTGCCACAGATGGTGGCAGAGATAAATTTGCAGGATATTTTATGATGATGTATTTTGTTCTTTGTGTACAATAGCTTATTTGTGAGAAGGCAAGCAGTAAATTTGGTTTCCTGAAAGAGAGTTAAGAAAGAGTGTTTTTTGGGAGTCAGCAGAATTTGTAACGGTAACTTGCTTAATGGTTAAAACAGATTTTGGAAAAAGATTTCAGTAGTAGTGCCAATACTAGGTACGGTTGATTTTTTGAGGGACAGTTAATTCACTTCTTACTGAGATGATTAATATTGAATTTAACTACTGTATATAAGATGTTGAGTTCTGATGAACTATGAATTAGTCTGATAAAAAAGCTTTGTGTAAATGAGAGAAGTAAATTTAAAAAGAACAGTTAAGTTTTCAAAAAAATTTTATGGAGTTCTTTGCTTTTGAATTTGAGAGCAGCAATTCCTGCAAAGTATATATGTGTGTGTTAGGATAGGATGTAGATATTGAGCATGGATACTTAGACATACTGTTTTTTGCAGGTATGGAAAAACTGTACAGAACCCGATACAAGACAGAGAGAGAACTCCAATCTGTAACTAAGAGCTGGAATTATGCAGTCCAGTGACAAGCCATGATGTGATCCATATGTAAGTGTTGATTAGAAATGGTCTGAACCCATTTTATTCATTGGAGACAGTTATCAGAACCCCAATGTGTTGTCAGAGAAATGTTAGGTAAAAAAAAGATGACCCCCATATCGATGTGAATATATTCTGTAAAGTTTCAGGAAAGGACACCCTACACAGTGCCTAAATTGTATTTTAGTAAATTTTTGAAAGCTGATAAGCAACATAATAAAATAACTATTTTTGCTTAAAGTCAAAGTGAAAGATTAAGAACTTTTGTTCAGAGAAGATTGTAATTTCAAGAAAAGTTCAATGTAAATATTTTGCTAATTTAATTTTGAGAAAAATGTGATTTGGAGAAAGATGTAAATTTTCTGTAAATTAATTTGACTGTACGCTATTCAGTCCTAGCCTTTGATATTCAATGTAATTGTATATAATACTGTCATAAAGTTGATATATTTGGTTAACTGAGGATAACAAAGTTTGATTAACAGTGACGTGATAGTTAAAGATTCAGATTTTGTTTCTAATAAGAGCCATAAAATATGCTCAGGAGAAATTTTAGGTTCTTAAGGGGTGTGTGATGTTGCGAGTTAATACATGATAACAATTATTGCAGTAAACTACATTGCAGTACAGCCTGCAGTATTGTAGCCAGAGGCTGTGAAGGAGACCACAAGTTGTGTCCTACCTATGAGTCATATACACCTGCTGTTATTGCAGCGTGAGAACGGCTCCTGTGTCACTTCGAGCGACTGTATGTTCATGCCACCTATGAGCCTAAATAAATGATATTAAACATTATTCAATCATTTTCAAAATGGGTGCACTACCTTTTGTTATTCAGGAGAAGATTGTATAAAAATTTCAACATTGTAACTATCATAGTTTCGGAGGGAAAAAAATTACTAAAAAAAAGTAAAAAATTGCCACTTAGGGAACTAAATTCAGTTTGAAAATATAATAGTTTAACTTTTGGTATAATTCGAAAACATAAACAGAACACTCAGTGTGCAGAATTAATTAATTGGGATTTTCATATTATAACTTTAATTATTTTTCGTTTTCGTAATATAAAAATCAGACAAAATTATTGTGTCTAATATTGTTGTGGGAATAAATGTGAGTAAATGAGAGTGTGTATGTTGGACATTCGTCAGATTGATATGTTGCATTATATACTGTCTTAAGTAACCTGCAAGAGTTACATAAGCCTGTCATGGGAAAAATAATGACGTATATCTAGGTGTGATTGCTATCGTAACAGAGCAGCCAGAAAGTCAGCTGAAGTAAAATCTGTATCTAAAGAATATTTCCAAAATTACTGCCTTTTGTTTTTGTTTATTAAACATTACTTTAATATTTGTATGTCAGAATGACATAAATTCATCTGTGTATAACGATTGGTGCACACCAGTTTTGGTGTGAGTATGATCATGAGCGAGCATTCTGATTGGCAGCAAGTATGATCAGCCAATCAGAACTGAGATGGTTCCCGCTAGTTACCTGATAGTTATACTGGGAGTGAGTCTGCAAGAAGATGATTCGCTCACTAGCTTTGAACGCGGACGGTCATGTTACTAGTGCGAGTCAAAATAATGCGTAAATTGAAGAAATATTTCCTTCTCACGTCCAGATTGCATGGCCATAATAACAGTCGCATTTACGGACAGTTTTGTGGAGTTTGGAAGTTTTGGAATTGTTTCGTTGGAAACATATTTGTGTGTGAAAATTTGATCTTCATAGCATCCACTGAGCATTTTTGGTGAGCAATTTCTTTTTTAGAAATCCACAAGAAGGACTGAACGTAATAACTCAAATTAGTGGTGAAATTATTGACTGTGAAAACATTGTTTAGTTCGGGTTGGGTCTGGACAGGTCTTTGGCTGCTGTGCATATGAAATGTGTGAGTGAATTGTGAACTGGAAGAAAATAGCCAGTAGTTTAAATGTGGACTGAACAGTACCGTTTCTTCGGCTATAAGGACAATACAAACATTTTTTGTGTGGAAATTTTGGACATTATTTTCCAGAAGTTAATCCATTTTCTTACTGCCCAATAAAATTGAATGACAGTTTTTCTACAGATCTTTCTTTCATTACTAGAGTTGCATGGCCTCAGTAATTGTAGATGTTAGATGGTGTTTTTTTATCAACGCTGCTTTACATCATTTTGCAAGTATCTAAGTTGTCGAGTGAAGGGGCATTGAGCAGATGTTGTTCTGAGGTAGGTGAGTTTTAATGTGCAGCCTGCACAGACAACAAAACCCTGCCCCGCAGCAAGAACAGAAATGGTCTAAGAACTGAGCCCTGTTGAACTCCTCTGAAAACTAGCATATTTAATTTACTATTTTTGACCAAGACTATTGATTTCTGTTTAATATGTAGCTAGTGATTGGAGACAGTTCTGCCTTGCTTAAAATTACATAAGATTTTAAGTGGTGTAGCTCTTTCTCCTTTTTTACTTCCATGTCTCTATTTTCTTTTATTTGTACTTAATTATGTTCTGCCTTTCTGGACCATCATCAGTGAGTATTTACGTAGTGTCTGCAAATTTCACTTTAAATAAATCCCAAAAGCAATTAAACTGTTAGGAAGATTGCACTCTAATGTTCCAACAATAACTAAATCAATGAAGACAAAACACAGGCTCGGACTGGATTTAAACCCTGTTCCTTCTCCCAGTTTAGCCTCTTAACCAAAAGAGAATTGTCATTGGGCAATCTGTCTTGCACAACAATTTCAATAGTTTGTATAGCTGCCTCTGGCAACAATGCTGTCCAGGTATCATGTGTGCACATGATCATAAGGGTGTCAAAAGTCATGTGTGTCACACTACTGGCAAAATGGCCTAGGAATACTAGCAGTAATGCAGGCCAGATCAGACATCACTTCTCCAACCCCACTACATGCTTAGTGGCAGAGGACCCTTGATCGTACTGCACAGGAAAGATTGTGAACATGGTAGTGGGTGGATTGGGTAACGCAAGAAATGTAAGAAAGAACACATTCTTGTTGAAAGAACACTCTACTACCCATTATAGAACAATGATAAAATGGAATGGACGACGTTCTTGATATATTGCATTGTTCAGTATTTTTCCCAATGAGTACCAGAGATGTACTGTCATTTTAGACTATATCATCCTAAATGACAATGGTATTTATTTTTGTTTTGCACTTGAGTCTCTACTCTTGTTGTCAGAGCTGGGTAGCATTGTGATGAGCTGTGAGAGGAAGTCAGGATAGCAGCATCTTTGCTTGTAGTCCAGATTCCAGGAAATAATTCGTGATGGTTCTGTTTGATGTGATCAACAAGGGCTGCTTGTCTGATGCACTATTCCAGGTACGGGCCACTATGCCACTACCAGTCAGATCAGGACGGGGAGAGAGAGAGAGAGAGAGAGAGAGAGAGAGAGAGAGAGAGAGAGAGAGAGATGACATCTTATATCCCATTTACTTGGAATAGCTATCTAGGCTTCATCACATTCATAATATGCTAGCCACCAGCTCAGCCTACATATAATTAGCCACGATGTAGTAACTAATGAGTGGTCTAGAAATTGAAATACTTGGGAACTGCCATCACTCTCATTTGCAACAGGATATACAATTAGAGTATTATGCAAGGAAGTTAACAAGCATTTTGGAATCTGCAGGTGTAATAATCTTCAAAATGGGGGACAATAAAGAGCCTACCCAGCCAAAATCCTACATATTCTTTGTGATATAAATGTTCTTGTGAAATGTTTGAAAATGTGCTAATTACAAAGCTTCATATGGAATGGATAATACTCCATGTGGCTTTAAAAATTGGAAATGCACTGAAGATGCAACTAATCACATTTTAGAGCCCAATGTGTTGTTGCAGTTGTGAACAATATACCTGGTGCCTTTCAAACTCTTGGTGGCTTGCTTCATTTGTGAACTGAGTCATCTTAAGTGTCTGGGTCCAGACTACTGTGCACATAGAGCAGTTACTCTGCCATGTAGCAATAGCAATCTGACAAAAGCAGTCACTAAAGAATGCACACCTTGAGCCTCCATCCTGGGACATCAATCTGAAACCTCTTTACAACAGCCAACAATAATAACTCAAAGCACTGGGTGTAACTTTGTATGGTACTACTAGACAAATAGTTCTCAGTTGATGTCACAAAGCTGAATGCACTCCTTACCAGGCCTCCCAACAAGAAAGAATACTTGGCAATACTGTAGCCAAAGTATTAGCAGACTACAACTAAAAACAAACATGAAAGTTTTTGCTGAACATGGTGTAAACTATATAAACTTTATATTGCACCTCAGAAAGCAACCTACACAATGTTAAAGGGCAAACTAAGTTACAATCGAAATGCTGCTATCAGATGTACTCATGTGCAGAAATCGCACGTGTGGTGTGCACCTTGTGGCCACTCCTCGAATTCTCATCTAGCATTAGCATGTGCCATCATACCTGATGTAAGTTCAGCACGACAAACTCAGCTTCTGTTCAAGAAAATGAGGTTGTATAAAACACACAGCTTTGTTCTCGATAATTTTGCAGAAATAAAAACTGCATAGTTATCACATCTCTAGGTTCACAGTTTCAGCTTTGCAGTAGCTTGCATAATGGGTATCATTAACTGCAATAAATTATGAGATGACCATCAGTTTAAGTAATCTTCATGATTTATTGAGGCTTCTCTCTCTCTCTCTCTCTCTCTCTCTCTCTCTCTCTCTCTCTCTCTCTCTCTCCCCCCCCCCCCCCCCCCCGCCCCTTCCTCTACCTCTCATCCATCCCCCACCCCTTATATAAAAAAGACCAAGGCCATTAAAGTTGCAGCATAAGCTCTAAAGTTGCACAACACTTTAACGTGAAAAGAACTTACACAAGACATCTGTCTCCTAACATATCTCATTAGCAACACCCTCCTCGGTTTCTGTGACAAACATTATATTTGACCAAAGTCAAACAATTCTTTCATATTAACTTCTTTATGCAGGTCACTAATAACTGTTCAAATTACTGTTAAATATCAACCAGGTGTTGGTAAATTTAATGTAACAATTCCACTTCTTTGTAATGAACACTCTGCAGTAATATAATTTAGTGTCACTGTTCTCAACAAGTCTGGAAACTTTCTATCAGTGGAGGTTGTTGACACTAATAGAGAATAAATTAGAATTTAATGTCAATTTTCCTCGGAAGATGATTTTTCATCTTTTAATTAAGGTATTGTTTCAATGTTACAAAAATCGAAATATGATGTTAATATCAATATCTGTGTGATTTGTGAGTATCTTGACTCGAGGTGTACTTTACATAACTAATACTTGCATTTTATCCCAATTCAATAGTTTTGACATGATCTAAAATATATAGTGTTTACCACATCCTATGATGATATCAATAGATATGAAAAATCAAAATGTAATAGCTTTTTTTATAAATACGTAACTTTTGAAGTTGTTTCATCAGCTTATATATCAATTTGTTTTCTTTAATAGTTGGTTGACTTATTTTTTTACATAAGATGTGATCACTGTCAAAGTGTATCAAGTATTAGCTACAGTTAAATTGCTTCTCAAGATATTATCCTCAGATATGCAGATGTCACAAATGTAGTTGTAATTACTGATCATCAGAAACTTTACATTAATTATCAGTCCCTGAGAATATGTCTGCATCTACGTACAATGTCTGCAAGTCACTGTATGGTGCATTGTGGAGGGTACCACATACTGTTACTTGTCATCGCCTTTCCTGTTCTACACGCAAATAGAGCAAAGGAAAAATTACTGTCTATAATCCTCCACAGGAGCCCTAATTTCTCTCATCTTACGTTCTTGTCCTCAAGTGAAATGTACATTGGCAGCAAAGAAGTGATCTGCATTCAGCTGCGTGTTCTCTAAATTTCCAAAATAGTGCTTCATGAGAAGGGCATAGTCTTCCCTCCAGGGATTCCCATTTGAGTTCACAAAGCATTTCTGAAATACTTTTCTGCTGACCAACCTATCGGTAACAAACCTAGCAGTATGCCACTGAATTGCTTCAATGTCTTCCTTCAGTCCAACCTGGTGGGCATCAGGTACACTCTAGCAGTACTCAAGAAAGGGCCACACTAGTATTCCATATGCAGTCTCCCTTATAGATAACCTACACTTTCCCAAAATTCTCCCAATAAAACAAAGTCAAGATTTTGCCTTCCTGACTACCAGTCTGACATGCTCATTCCATTTCATATCACACTGCAACATTACAGCAAGATATTTAATTATTGTGACCATGTCAAGGAACACATTAATAATGCCGTTTTCTAACATTACAGGATTAACTTAACATTACAGGATTAACAGCATTAACTTACATTTTTACATATTTAGAGCAAGCTGTCATTCATTACCCCAACTAGAAATTCTGTCTATGTCATCCAAGTCTATATCCCTTTACAGTCATTCAACAATGACTGTGTATTGGGTACTGGACTACATTACAAAATTATGTAAGCAGAAGTATCAAGGATAGTGTTTTCATGCATACTTCTTTATTTATGGGTTTCATTTGCCAACACATGAGCATGCAAATTTGTGTTGTAGTTATATCAGTATACAATATTGTAGAATCCAATACACGGCTTTATTCAGTAGTGCAGTATTTCACCACCAACCTATGCAATATCATTGTTCATTACTATTCCATCCCTGCCACCAAATCCTTCCCCCACACGCTCGCAAATATGTAACAGACACATGGCATCATACACCCCTGGAGCTGTTTGGTTTCCTGGTTTTCTATATGGTGTAACTTATGTGACATGTGCATCTTTGTGTGAAGATGAAATAAAATGATTAGGATAGCATAAACATCCAGCCCCTGAACAAAGAAAATCTCCAACCCAGCTGAGAATTGAACCCAGAACCTTGCAATGTAGAGGCAGTGACACAAACCACTAGACCACAAGTTACAGGCTCATAACCCTGTAGAAGACCTGGTCGCAATACCTGTCCCATGCATCCTCCCACTACCACCTACTGCAGTCGTGTCACAGGCACTTCCCATCCCATCAAAAACAAGACCACCTGTGAAAGCAGCCACTTAGTCTGTCAACTCAGCTCCAACTACTGTCTGTTTGCACAAACTGCCATCAGCAAATAGCCACCGGCATGCAGCCAAACACATTGTGTTTGACTTTAATGGCCATTAGTGTCCTCACAACTAACTTTTTTGAAATGCACCAGACCCTGGCTCTATCCCCTTCCCTTCTCTGACCCCAACCTCACCCTCACAACCCCGGCTCACCTGCATAGTCCTTTCCCTTTCTCTGTCCCCCCCCCCCCCCCCTCACCACAACCTCACTCCCAGCACAGCTCTCCCAATGCTGCTCCTGGCAGAGCTCACCATCTTGTTCCCCATCACACCCCTGCATGCTTCCACAGTCAGCATTGCACTACAGTATTTTCCCCCACCCTTGCTTTGCCACTTCTCCCCACCACACACCACTTCTGTGAACTCCCAGTACCCTTCCCAGCCATTGATAGTCACACCAGTGGGGCCACAGTACCAGGAGATGACAGTGGTCATGTGTGAGTGTGTTTCTTTTATTTTACTTTCATCTGATGAAGGGCTGTCCAACAGCTCAGAAATGTCCAACACACTACTTTTGAATGTCACTGTCTGCTGTTCAGTGCCTCCTCTACGGGCAAGTAACAGTCTATCCTAATTCATATTGTTATGTGAATTATTTATTACTTCTATCATAATATGTTCTGAAAAAATTTTCATCCATATTAATCACCTATATTCTAGACCATTAACGAAGGGCGGAAAAAAAAAGGTATGATTAGTGACGTAAAAAGTTCATCGTGTTTTAACTAAGTGGCAGCTAAAGTCCTTCCTGAGCCCACGTAGTTTTTGTAAGCAGTGCGCTTCAAGTTAAGTGTTAAACAGTGGAGCACATTAATGTTGAAGAAAACCATGTAGTGGTCTTTGGTCTTGGACTGACTGGTACAATGTTGCCTAGGTTAGAATTAAAACAAAGCTTGTTAAGTCAAAAAAAAGTATATTAACCCTGCCATGTGAATGATTTTAGCGAAACAATATATGCTTCAAATGTTGCTTTGGGAGCCAGCTTACGTCAGCAGTGGTTGGGCAACAGAAAAGTAAGTGCTTATGTGATTGGATTTGTTAGGGCGAGGCAGTATACACTTGTGAAAGAGTGCACTCAGTTGTAGAACAGGAGGCATTTGTAAGTGTCTGAGCATTTAAGAAATTTCATTACTAGCTGGCCAGTCATCATTCTAGTTTCTTTACTGACCACTTACTTCCCTGATGTTATTTTCTACATGCTCAAGTGAATTGGCTCGCTTTGTTGTTTCACTTATATAGTTTTGAAATTGTACATATAAACTGTTGCCAAAATGCAATCATAGATCTGCTGTTAAGATAATCAAAGGAACTTTATGCAAATACCAAAGCTGGCAGAGACTTTCCACCGTAAAAAGATAGATAAAATTGGTTTGCTTGTAAGAGTGTGGCACAGCGTGGTTAGAAATGACAGAACGGCTAAGAAATTAGCAATCAAGAAATAATCAACATGCATTATTTCCTTGAAAATGGAGTCCTGTTTTTCAGCAGAACAGTAAATAATACTGAATGGAATTACAAGCAGAAGATGGAAAAGTCATTGAATAAGACAGAAGTGATTTCTGGTATTCCCTAAGATAGTGTTACTGGCCTTCTACTATTCCTTACCCATATAAATGATATATGATACAATCTGAGCAGCTGTCAGGTTATTTGCAGATGATGCTGTCATTTATCTTCTAGTAAAGTCATTACAGGATCAAAACAAATTGCAAACAGATCTAGGAAAGATATCTGTATGGTGCAAAAATTGGCAAATGACCCTAAATAATTAAAAGTGTGAGGTCATTCACATGAGTGCTAAAAGGCATTCGCTAAACTTCGTTTACATGATAAGTCAGTCAAATCAAAAGGTTGTAAATTCAAGTAATATCTAGGAATTACAATTACAAACAACTTAAATTGGAAAAAACACATACAAAATGTTGTGAGGAAGTTGAACCAAAGACTGAATTTTATTGGAAGAAAACTTAGAAAGATTCGACAGATCTACTAAAGAGACAGGCTACATTACACTTCTCCATACCCTTTCAGAGTACTGCTGTGCGGTATGGAATCCTTACCAGACAGGATTAACAGAGTACAACAAGAAAGTTCAAGAAGATCAGCACCTTTTGTATTATGAAGGAACAGGGGACAGAGTGTAACTGACATGATACAGGATTTGGGGTGGACATCTTTAAAACAAAGGCATTTTTCGCTGTGGCTGAATCTTCTCACAAAATTTCCATCACCATCTTAATCCTCCGAATGCGAAAATATTTTGTTGGTGCCAACCTACATAGGAAGAAATGATTATCATAATAAAATAAGAGAAATCAGAGCTTGCATGCAAAGATATAGGTGTTCATTTTTTTCTGTGCACTGTTTGAGATTGGAATAATAGTGTGTTATTGTGAAGATGGTTCAATGAACCCTCTGCCAGGCACTTGGTTGTGATTTGCAGAGTATCAATATAGATGTAGAAGTGAATGAAGAAACACTGGTTTGGTGCAGATTTCATGTGGGATCTTTTTAACATGGAAGATGCAAAATCCATCTATGACTTCAGTGTTCTGTCAAAATCAAAAATTATTTGTAAAGAAACATTAGTGGTGCCCTGATTAGGATGTTGAAGGATGGATATTGGAAGTCACTAATCGAGATGAGAGAGTGAAATGGACTGAATTTTGGTTATATTCTGAAAGTACAGGCTACAGATGGATCACCGAAGGTGGTATAGAGGATGACTGCCAGGTGGTCAAATAAAATAAAGAAATAGGAAGCGTGGGAGGAATCCATTCACATTTGTGGTATATGGTAGTCTGTCCTGTAGAACAGAGTCAGAGACTGGTGACCTAAGCTATCCAGTCTGTTGAAAAGTAAAAGGTGTCTGCTCTGTAAGAAGACTCAAGCACAAGAATGTGTGTACCTACCCTCTGCCATCCATGATGCAGCCAGCAACCGCACAAATAACATTTTCTTATTGGTTGCCTGGATGGCTTGTATAGCTAGGTTTACCACTAAAGGAGGAAAGGGTGGTGTGATACTGCTGAAACAGGTCATAATAGGCACTGCACAGATATAAGAAGTGGAGCTGGGAAAGTGTTTGAAAGGTGTGGCTGATAAGTCAAAATAAAATTTTGTATAATAATCCTAAATATGTTCAGACTGACTAACCATCCTCCAAAGATGCATGTACAAAGGAGGTGCCTGTATCAAATATTGCCAACCAAAGACTTCAAAGGTAGTTGCAATTTATGTGGTCCTTTGCCATGAAAGTGAGGTGAACATTCTTACTTTATAATCATGGTGTGGTCATCCAAGACTGGACATGATTTAAAGCTTACTAGATTTGATGCAACTGATTCAGCAAATTTGCAAACATGTAATACCTCTATAACAAGAACTATTTGACAGTATTCTTGACAATATTCTGTCTCAAAACATGGATAGTTATCTATTTAGTATTCTTAAGGTAGACTACTTTGGTAGCTAAACAATAAGCATATTTCAATAGTATATGCAAAGTATAGCTTTTTATGGTATTAATATGAATATGGATGGCAATTTTTGATTCAATTACATGGAAATACACCCCCATATGATTAAACCCAACAAGCTATGAAATAAAGCAAGAAAATATACACAAAAATAATTTATCCATGCACCCTTGGGTTGAAACCAAATATCTGAAAAAGAAAAGCTAAGCAGAAAGGTAACAAAAATCCTGCTGGCTGTCAACAAAAATGCTACACCAATACCCCTTGCATTGGAGAAACGGCATAAACTTTTAAGGAGGCTTATTCAACTGTGATTTCTTCTATAACACTTTGTTTGCTTAAAAACTTCACATCTGTTCCCATAATGGATTACTTCGATTAGTTGCATGATTTCTATTTTTTGTGTCAATTGGCACAACAGAAGGTGAACTAAATGCATTTCTCAGGGCCAATATATGACTAGATGAATGTGGAAAACCTCCCAAAACAATCCTCAAATTGACTGATGGAATTAACTTTTAGCAGCTTAGGGGTGCACCAAGGTAATCTCCTTCTCTGCAGTTTGTCATATTATTGTGCAGTATGCAAATGTCTACTCTACCAGGCACAGTTATTTCTGTGGCAGCTTACACATGTCACATGAAAATGATGTTTTCTTTTTTGCTACTGATGTGTTTAGAATCAAGTATAGATGTACAAAACCTGCAACATAGCACGACTGTTCTCACAGGTGTACTACCACAGCTCTGTCATGGTAGACTGAACATAGGCTCAGCAAGTCATCATTGGTTTTAATTTTCCACAGCCAAGTGGTAAACTAATCTTGTGGTTATGCTGTGCATCAGGTGGAAGAGGCATGCTTAAGATGACTGGGGAGAGCTGACTAGCATTATACTGCTGTCATGTTTATGTGTTGGGAATTGGCAACAAAATCCTTGCCCAGGGTATTAGACCAGCTCCTATGGGCAGCTGGGTAATGAATGAACGTATAGCCTTCATAAAAAGACAACTATTTTGGGCACAGTTCAGAACCCAACAAAAATGCAAAAACAAGTTGAGAGTGGGAACATTAAATGTAATAACCTTGACAGGAAAGACTCACGAGATTGGATACATGATGAAGAGGAGAAAGATTCATATCCTTGGATTGAGTGATACCACGTGGAAGGGAAAAAACTCTTAATTACTGAGAGGTGGGTACAAATTATACTGGCAGGGTCACAACAGAGAGGCAAAAAATGGAATGGGATTTGTGTTTCACAAAGACATTGACCCAGTTACTGATATGAGCTTTGTTAAGTGAAAGGATAAAGAGAGCAAGAGTGAACTTTAAAAAGAATAGTTTTGCTGTACTCCTAGTGTATGCACCTCAGCAAGGGTGCAGTGAGGAAGAAAAAACAAAAGTCCTTGAAGAACTGGAAGACCAAGTAAGAGAAGATAATATTATGATAATTGGGGATATGAATGCTCAGATTGGCATGGATAGAAATGGATATGAGGTGGTGATGGGCCCTTTTGGATACGGAAGACGAAATGTTGAAGGTGAAGAAATTCTAAATCTGTGCATAAGGAATCATCTGTTAGTGAAGAATACATTCTTCAAGAAACAAGATAGCCATAAGATTATTAGATATGGCTGGGGTGGCAAATCTAAGACAGTTATGGACTCTATATTAACAGACAAATTAACTGGAGGAAAAGTAAGGGACTCTAAAGTCATACCAAGTGAGTACTTGGACAGGAACCACAGGTAACTAGTAGCTGATCTAAATTATAAGATGAAGAGTTTGAATGCTGTACAAAGAATGCCAAAAATTAAGGAGTGGAAGTTGAAAGAAGAAGAAAATACGAAAAGTTTCCAAAATCTAGTAGCACAAAAATTGCCACAAACTGAAAGCAGTAGTGTAGAGGAAGGGTGGAACCTATTTAAAACATCAGTAGTTAACAGTGCTGTGCAGATATGCAGCAAAACAGAGAGTAAAGTGAAAGACAAAGAAACTAGTTGGTGGAATGATATGGTACAAGACACAATTAAAAAAATGTAATATGGCAAAGAAAAATATGGAGTTTGAAGAAAGAAATCAGAACCAGGGGCTCGTGTCAAAAGATGAACACAAGGTAACAACAGTGGAGAAAGATTACTGACAAAAGAAACTCCAAGCAAAGAGAATTGTGAAAGAAGAAAAGGGGAAAAGTTGGGAAATATTCACCCAGAAACTAGAGTAGGATAGCAAAGGGAACCAAAAACTGCTATATGGGTTATTGAAAAGTAAAAGATCTGATGGAGAAGACATAAAAGTGATTGAATCAAAGGATTGGCATATTATCAGGGGCATGGAAGGTATCAGAGAAGAGATGAAGAATTATTTTGAAATCTTACTGAATGGGGAAGGTTCACAACAAAGTGACACCAAAGTCACTGAATTAGAGGAGGAGCAGGATCCAATCTCTTGGTTAGAAACTGAGAATTCCGTGAGACAGATGAAAAGTGGGAAGGCGGCTGGAGTAGATGAGCTGACAGTGGATATGATTAAAGCCACAGAAATCCATGGAATACAATGGTTACAGTGGGTGCTGGGGATGATATGGAAAGAAAACAAAGTGCCAGATGAATGGAAAAAAGGAATTATAATACTACTGTTCAAGAAAGGTAGCAGAAAGAAATGCACCAACTGCCGAAGAATCACACTGTTATCACACTGCCTTAAGAAAATGGAAAAGGTCATAGATTGCGGAAAATTCTAGAACAGCAATTAGAGGAACAGCAGCATGGGTTCAGAAGTAATAGGGGAACAATATATCTCATTTTCTCCCTCCATCAGTTAATGGAGAAGTATTGGAAAAAAATAAAGGACTTGATAGTAGTATTCGTGCATTTGTAACAAGCATATGACAGTGTACCAAGGGATAAAATATGGGAACGCTTGAGAAAACAATGTTCCTGATTCATTAATTAAAAAAGTCCAGATGCTGTACAATGGTTGTGAGAACAGTGTATAAGTAGGAGTCTTCATTACACTTATGGACACAATCATGAAAGAAATCAAGGAAGAAGAAAATGAAGATCTCAATGCTTTTGCTGATGACATCGCCATTTGGGGAGAGACGGAAATGGAAATTCAGAGGAGACTAGATTACTGGAACACAACATTTTAAAAAGTCAAGTTAACTGAGAGTAGGAACAAGACAGTGGCAATGAAGATGAGCAGGACACCCATACCTTGTAACATCATTCTGGAGGGGGAGAAGGTTGAATATGTGAAAAGCTTCAATTACCTGGGTAGCATCATATCACATGATGGAAGTTCCAAGTTAGAAGTCTTAAACAGAATAACAAAAGGATCTAGCTTCTTCCACCAGGTACAAAATCTAACCTTGGACAGGGAAGTCCCTCTAAGAGCCAAACAGACCATGTATAAAACTTATCTCCTGCTGATCATGATGTATAGTCTAGAGGCCTGTGTCATAAATAAGAGACAATAAAGTCAAATACAAGCATGTGAAATGAAGTTCCTTAGATCAGCTCTACCAAAACCTAGGAGAGACAGAGTAGGAATAATTATGTAAGGAGATACCTGTAGGTGACATTGACTACAGAGGAGAGAATGAGCACTTTGAGATTGGTGTGGTTTGGTCATGTGAAGCAAATATACCCGACTCCAACTCCACACCAGTATTTGGAGATGGAGGTGCCAGGGAGAAGACGCATTGGGTGGCCTAAAAAGAGATGGACAGACCAGGTTAAGGAAGATCTCAAGACGAGAGGAATAACATGGGATGTAGTGGAGAGGGAAAAGCTATACCAGGACAGAAATCAATGGAGGCATTTCGTTCACCAAGTTCCTACCCAGCTCACTGGAAGGAAATCCTGATGACAGCAACAACAACAAGAGAGAGATGGGGAGAAGTCAAGCTATGAGGGCATGCTGCAAGTCATACCTAGATAGCTCACTCGGTTAAGAGTATTGCCCGAAAAAAGCTAGTCCCCAGTTTCGAGTTCCAATTTGGCACACAAATTTAATCTGCCAGGAAGTCTCACAACAGTGCACATTTCACAGCATGCTGAGTGTAAACTCTTTCTGTCAGTTACACTATCACATAATAATCGTCAACAGGAGTGAAACGGAAAAATTTCTGGATATTCATACATTGTTTCCCATTTAGGTGGAAACTCAATCTGGCTCAGAATAAGCAGTATTTTGACTTGGGGAAAAAAAACGGGGTGGGGTGGTGGGGGGGATTCTGAATTTTAAAATGGGGACTTAATGTTGTTTAAAAGTTATTCATCCCAAATGAGTGTTAGACGCAATAAAACCTGGGAGTTTTTGTACATTGGTCCTTCTAGTATCATCTGGATTTAGACTTCAAGAAGGTGCTCGCAGAGTCATAACAAAACAGACAGTATTAAGCGTAATTTACATACCAAGTTGTTTCATTGCTGAATTAAACATGCTGTACACAATGCTTTCAATTAGCTGAGGTATTTATGTATGCCTCAGTCCTTTGTGTGGTATCCACATGGTGAAGGACAGTGGGACTGTTACATACCAGTATTTTACTATGTACACAAGTGTAGTCATTTGCCTTACTAAGAAACTCTTTGGTCTTTAATGTGAGATCTTGGAATGTTGCATCTTTTGCATCTGAGGTTATTTTACATACCTATGTAGTCAACTACTTTGCTAGTACAGAAATATAAATGTAATAGGCAAACGTCTACTGATAGTGCTATGAAAGACATGTTAACAGACACCAGTTGTGATGTAGCAAAGCTAAGCAATACATACAAAAATAAATTTGTATTTACTGTAAAAAGTTAGAAAAAGACAATGTTGCTTATTTTAAGCCTTTCACAACATAATGAATAATAAATGAAAATTTGGGATGAATAGTCATGCAAACTCAATTTCTTTCAGATATTTTACCCATGTATTTTCCTGCCATTCACTCTGCGGACAGCCAGAAGACAGGTCCTTCAAATGTCACTGTAAAAGCTGGAGTTTGCATGACTGCATGCCCCAAATTTCAAGGATTAAATACGAAGCTTTTAATTCTTGGCCTCGCCACCAAGAAAGGGAAAGGATGAAGAACGTCAGTTCATAAATTTCTCCAACTAAGATATCAAAATATTGAAATATTTTTCTGACGTGTGATATTTACCTAGTTGATTCCACTAACCTATGAGCAAATGCTGCAAAGGCGTAACAGTCATATTGAATCTGCTCAACAGCTGCTGAAAAGCAAGCATCATATATTCCAATATATATAAAGGACACAATCATAGAATAATAATTTACTACAGTGGACCCAAGTGCCAGAACAGAAATGATTTTTCTCAGTAATGTGTAGTCAACACAGAATGAACAGCCTCCTATTTTGCAGTCACATTAAGATAACAAATCGACTGCCATGAGAGAATGATAAATATTTTAATGGAGACTTCAAAACTTCGTGAAGGCAGAGCAGTATTAAAGGTTACTAACAGAACTGAAGGAGAATTAATATTCCAGAATGAGATTTTCACTCTGCAGTGGAGTGTGTGCTGATATGAAACTTTCCTGGCAGATTAAAACTGTGTGCCAGACCGAGACTCGAACTCGGGGCCTTTGCCTTTCACGGGCAAGTGCTCTACCAAATGAGCTACCCAAGCAAGACTCACGCCCCGTCCTCAGAGCTTTACTTCTGTCAGTACCTCGTCTCCTACCTTCCAAACTTAACAGAAGCTTAATATTAGTTTTCCTTTGTTGCGTAATAATGCTAATCTATTCTTTAAGCAAAAGTCATTGGACAAACGCTCTTAAATTTTCAGCTGAAAATTGCTATTTCAGCTGTGAAAGATTCCAATTTACTACAAGGAAGAAAGATTAGGTTTCAATGTTATGTAGATTAGAAGGCCATTAGAGATGGATCAAAAGTCAGGCAATACGAGATGGTCAAAAAAATTGACTGCGAACTTCTCAAAGGAGCTGTCCCTGAATTTACTGTAAGTAATTTAGAGTAACAATGTAAAATTAAAATTTAGTTGGTCAGACAGCAACTGGAAAAGTTTCATATTAAAAAAATCAAATTACAATAATACCTTTGATGTTTTAGTGTTCATTAGATTTTAGAAAGTAATCAATATTTATTTTTATACTTCACTTACAATTAAATTTAAAAAATGTAGAACTGAGGCAGGATACTAAATGGTGTTAGAAACTTTTTAAATATCAACAAAGTTGCTGAATATTCTCGGGACAAATATATCAGGAATAGTGAAATACAAGCGGACTACTGAGACACTGCCGGGACAACTGTCTCCTGATACTGAGTATTAAACATTGAGAAACAGACAAATAGAAAGCAATGACAGAAGTATAGTCAGTCTGAATGTTTGTTTGAACACAACAGTGTTTCAATATTCTTGGCCGCATAGGTGTTTTAAACAATGTTACTGGAAATAAAACACTGCATTTTAAATACATGCGTGACATTAACATGAACTGATTATTTTTTAAAAGCTATTATTCTCTATAGACGCTATGACTGTTCAAATAAGGATAAAATTATATTGTCTCCACTTGCGGAGAGCTGAAATTACACACACACACACACACACACACACACAAGGGCAAAAAACACACACACACACCCGAGTGAGGACTCGAACATCCGACGGGGGGTAGCCGCGCGAACCGTGCAATGCGCCCAACACCGCGTGGCTACCCCGAGCGGGGGAACAGTATTATTTCCACGTCATACTGTAAGACTATAATTTCTTTTTTCGAATGTAAGCATCATTCCTTTTTTATTTAGGGGCTTACTTATACTTCGATCAAATACAGTGCAGTTATGATTATTTAGTAATGTTCCAGGATGGACTTGTCATATCTTATCACATCCTTGTCATTAAGCCACAATAAAATTGTTCTGCTCACCTAAGTGACAACCAAGATTTGGGGCATCTCCAATCATTGCGAAAGGTAGAAGATACGCGTCTCTCTCCTCCCATTCTGATCTTAAGTTATCTATTCTACTGTGCCCCAACGAATCCATATCGCGTGCACGGCAAACGTTTGACATAGAATGAGTATCGATTCTCTGATGCATTAAGGCCCGTCCACACGCAACGATCTGTCTGTGCAAATGTCTGCGCACATCACATCTGCGCAGACAGATCGTTACGTGTGGACAGAAGATTTGCACCAACCTGAGGTGTGTGCAAACCTGGAAGTTGGAGGTTTGAGCGAAACCTCTCAAATCTGTGGGTTCAAATCACATCTGCGCAGACAAGTTGGAGCGTGTGGACAGGAGATCGCCGAAAATCTGGCGCGAAACAGATGTTTGCTCAGTCTGTGTTTGTATTTGTGCGCACAGGGCATTAAAATGGCTGATACTCGTCAGTGTTCTCGAGAGTTTGTTAGTGAATTCGTCGAAATATATAGAAACCACCCATGTATGTGGAAGATTAAAAGTAAAGATTATAGTGACCGAGACAAAAAGACAGCACTATACAATGCTCTAATTGAAAAATTGCGGGCAGTTGACGCCTCGGTAAACAGTGAAACAGTATTAAAAAAAATTAAAAAATTCGTTGCGAACTGTTTACCGAAAAGTTTCGCCCTGCAAATCTCGCAGTAAATTTACGTGAGAAAACTGCTTTCGCTTTAGCAGCCACTGTCTACACCATTTTGACTGCTTTCTGTTTCCTGTGGTTGGTCTGAACGTTTTTTGCAACACACGTTGTGAACACAGACCACAACAGAACTTCCTCCATTTCTATATTTCAAAATAACTGAATTAAATTTTTGACGTTTACGGCGAGCGTAGTCGCTTGCCACTGACATTTCTTTTCTACACCGACAGATGGCGGGCGAGTAGTAGATTGGGGTTTGTGTCGTGTGAACACGAGGCATTATACGTAGCTATTTCAACTGGCACCGATATCTCATTGGTTGGCGGTAAGAGCCAATGAGACGTACCTGCTTGTAGGTAGATCTTTGAACGCGTCGTATGATTTTCGCGGGACCCATCTTGGTGTGTGTGTTGATGTGCTTTTCTGAATTCATCGTCGCAAGGTACACTATGGATAATGTTGAACGGACTCGTGGTGTGGCAGGCTTGTGTGACGTGTGTGGAACAAATTTTAATACAAGAAAAAGCTTGTACCGACATATGAGGATGAAGCATCGCAAGAATATTTATGTACAGCCTAGGAAAGAAATATGTAATATTTGCGACAAGTTGGTAACAGACGTAAACAAACACATGAAGAGACACAATTTCGCGTCTGGAAAGGTAGGAGGCAAGTTTGTTACCTCTCTGTCATCATATGAGTGCTGCGTGAATCTTAATGTAACTGCAAGCAGATGGCTGGTTCATAGTGAAGCGTGCTATATTGGCGAAGCGTCCTATATTGGCGAAAACGTAATGGAGATATCACCAGTGTGATATCGGGTATGCGGCCTTTCCTCTAAATTTTTAAAGTAGTTTCATGAAGCACAAATAACTTATTTTAGATATTTAAGTAATGCAGGCCCTAGTTTCTCACCGCGGCTTCACTGTGTTGTTCCACATCCCTGAAGATTCTCCTTCATAATTGGCAGTATGAAACATGATGGATGAATAAGTGCATTAATTGTGCTTACACGTTCTTTTTCCGTTGCAGTATGCTATTAAGATATTAAGCAAAAACCTGTTTTTTTTGTTTTTTTTTTTTGTTATTTAGATGACATGTACCGAGTGCAATACATATAGATGCTCTCGGAGGCAAGAACTGATACACCATTTGGAGTGTGTTCACCAACAGAAAATGGAGTGCAAAGAAATGACATTTAATTCTGTGGAAGGTGAGGAAACAAAAGTATAGTTTATTATTTGTATTTGCCAGATAACTGATGTTGTACATTGTTTGTATATGGACTTTCCAGTGAGTTTATGATATGATTTAGTATTTATTAGTGTTCATGTTGGGTGTCATTTATGTAAATATAGGTAAGAAAATATCATAGGGTAATCAATGATTGGCAATATATCTTCAGTGTATAACTTAAAACTACTCTAAACTGTTGGACTTGTTAAGTTGTTAATCTGGATTTGCCCCACAATGCTACATGTTTCTAAATCTTGGTGGTGGTGACAGGCTGATCTGTAGTGTAGCCCTAGGCTTAGTTTGGAATGTTGGCATAAAGCAGTCTGACATTGATTGTATGTACATACCACAACCATTTTCAGATCCTTGTGACACTTGAGTAGGAGAGACTGTCTCCATTACCATTATTTCACAGGCACCTTGTTTATAATAATTATTAGAGAGCTGCTAATATGTTTTGATCTTACTCAGTGTTATCTTGTGTATTTCAACTAAATTATTTCCTCAGAATAACACACAAATGCTGTACTTAAGTTTGTATTACTTATGCATTGTAATTTTATTTTCAGAGTTCTTCCTGTGGAAGGAACAGATGGAAGCTGAAGAGAAGGTTTCCTTCATAATACCAAGGGGAAAACAGAAATGTGATTATTTTGTTTGCCACCGTTCTGGATATGTTGACAAAACAGCTTCAGGCAGAAGGTTAAGGGAACCTTCAATCAAAATTGGCGGCACGTGCCCTGCCTGTTTGGTAGTAAAAAATGTGTCATCTAACATGGTTAATGTCAAGTTCTACAGGACACACACAGGACACAGTCTCTCTGTGGGTAGCCTACATCTGACCACAGCTGACAGGGCAATGGTTGCTGAATTAATTGCGCAAGGTGTTCCTGATACTACAATTTTGAAGAAAGTGAGAGAGAGCATTCAAGTTGGACTCTTCAGAAGAGTTCATCTTTTAAGCAAACAAGATATTAGAAATATTAGGAAAGAATACAAGCTGGACGATAGTAGTGCACACCAAGATGATGCAACCAGTGTTGATCTGTGGGTGAGACAACAAGAGCGCCTAGGGAAAGATTCCCCGGTGATTTATTACAAAGCCCAAGGCACTGAGGATAATGGAAACAAATTATCAGAAAGTGACTTTGATAGTCCTTATGACTGAGCATCAGCAGAAAATGGCAAAAAAATTATGTGCGGAAAAAGTTTTGATAGACAGCACACATGGCACTAATAAGTATAAATTTTATCTGACCACACTGTTGACCGTGGATGAATTTGGTGCTGGATGTCCAGTTTCTTATTGCCTCAGTACACATACTGACACAAGGTCCATGCAAGTTTTCTTTGAGCAGATTAAAAAATGTATTGGAAACATCAAAACAAAGGTAAGAAGACAGTTTCATTAGAGAATGTTTGATCCACTGCTTGCTGAAAATAACTATAGCATTAACATATGTGTTTGATTTTTATAGGTATTCATGTCTGACGACTGTGACTGCTACTACAGTGCCTGGAGTGTAGTTATGGGCCATAGTGAACATAGGTTGTTATGTACCTGGCACGTTGATCGGACATGGAGACGGAATATATGTGCAAAAGTAAATGGGAATGCAATACTGAAGAGTACTGTATACAAAGCTCTGAAAACTTGGCACTTACAGACAGATAGAGAGAAATTCTCAGAGCTGCTGGATGGCTTTCTTACTTGGTGTGCAGAGGAGGAAGGAACTGAGGAGTTTGGCAAGTACTTTAAAGATAGATATTCATGGAGGGCACATATGTGGGCATACAGCTACAGAATTGGACTTGGCCTTAATACAAATATGTTCGTAGAAGCAAACCATAAAACACTTAAATACTCATACTTACTGAAGAAAATAAATAACAGAGTAGATAAATGTATCCAGGCCCTGTTGCACAGAACGAGGGACTCACTTTTTCAAAGATTAATAAGGCTTTGTAAGGGGACAGAGAGAACTACACGCAGTGCTGAAATAAGTAAGAGTCACAGAAGAGGTTGTGGTATCAATAAGGAACTGATACACTGCGTTGAAGATGGCACATGGCATGTATACACCGTTTCTGATCGGCCCCCATATACTGTCACCTATACAGAGAACTCTTGCACTGCATGCCCATTGTCCTGTACTGAGTGCAAGGTATGTACACTTATTTTCAACAGTTAAATTCCTAGGTGTAGCAACCATTTGTGCCAATGTAAGAGATGTTAATCCACATGTGTGTATTATGTATTATTTTGTATTTCTTTTCAGATCTGTGTGCACAGTTGTGTGTGTTCTTGCACAGACAATTTGATCAAGGGTAACCTCTGTGAACATATTCATGCAGTGGAAATCAGCAAAGGAACTGTAAAGCTCCCTATGCAAGACAGGTTCTGCAGAGAGTCATCTGTGCAGGAGTTAACACAAATAGTTGCTCAGCAGACTTCAGGTGCTGGCAGCACTGTTGACTACCGAGCTGCTTTGGAAGACAGGCTGACTATTGTGCAACAATTAGCAAGAAGTGCTAACAGTGAAACTGCTGGCTTCCTCCTTGTGTCATTTGATAAATTAATTAAAGAAATGAGGGCAGGCATTGCATCGCAAAAAGAACTCGTTGGTCCACATTTTCCAGTAACTTCAGCTCCACCAAATGAGACATGCAGGATTCAGAGACAGTTCCAATCAGTAAGAAAGACATGTGAAAAGAAGGAACATTCATTTGCAACACCATCCTGTGCAGAAATTGAGACCATTATACAAGACCTCTTGGGAAGTGGAAACAGTAGCTGAGACCATGCATATGCAAAAGACAAGTAAGGAAACCATCCAGTAGCTCTGAGATTTTTTTTTTTTTTTTTTTTTTTTTTTTTTTTTTTTTTTTTTTTTTCGCTTGGAAGTGCAGGTTTTTCAGCACAGTGTACACAGTACTCTTCAACATTGAATTGCCATTTATGTTTTGCGCATGTCCTCTGACTCCACTTCTGGCCAGCATGCAAGGCACACAACCTGTGGTCAGTATAAACCACAACTACACTCTCCTGGAATTGTAGTAGCTGTCACAATCGCCGAACTGTATTGATAAAAGCTTTGATGATGAGACTAACTGTCGTCTTGTGTTTGGTGTTTCTAGTAAACTTTTGTATCTGATCTAAGAAAAACCTGCATAGACCACGCTTAGTGTGTGTAGTGGGGCAGTAAATAACGGGATCTTGCACCAGATTCATCCACAGTCAACAGTGGTGTTACACAGCACATTTGCACTAATAGGTATAATTTCTTCTCAAGATAGTAGCATCAGAACACCATATGCAATTAACTCGGGAACATTTGCTCTTTCAGCTGTAGGCTACCAACAGAGAGATTGTGCTTTGTGCATGCTATATAGAACTTTACACTAACCATGCCATATTACATCCTGTAAAACTATGAAAGAGGCACCACAGCTGCGACCATATTCTGAATGGGATTGCCCTTTACCTTTTGACTGAGCTGCTCATTACATTACATTAAATTAATACTTATTCCATAGTTCATGAATACTACATTTAATAGTGGAATGTTATTGTTACACAGTTTTTTTTTACAGTTACTACTTCATATGCAAAAATCATATCTAAAAATTCAAATGTTGTTTGGCTATCAGACTTTTAATGTTATTAGGTAAATGAACAAAGATTTTTGTGGCAGTGTAATTCACCCCTTTTCATCCCAAAGTCAGATATAACCCACAATAGTGAAGATCATACTTTATTTTATTGTTATAGCTATGCACTTTGCTGTTATTTTTGAATTGGGATGAATTATTAACAACAAAAAAGTTCATAAGTGAATATTTGTTTAGTGAAGATTCTGTGAAAATCCTGAGTTCCTTAAATAAAGGTCTGCAGGCATTATTCTGATTTGCACTTATGTGCGATGAATACTTTCTCTCTTAATGATGAATTACTGCAAAATGTGACAGCATATGAAAGCAGTGAATGAAAATAGGCATAGTAAGCTAATTTACTGGTATGCTTACCACCAAAATTTGCAATAACCCTAATAGCATAAGTTTTTAGCCTAAAAACGAGTTACCCCCGCAAGTTTGTGCCTGCTCCCCCCCCCCCCCCCCCCCCCTCCCTCTCAAGATTTTGCTTTTCACCCCTTTGCTATTCAGATGCTGGCCATGCCTTGTAAAGTCCCACCTACGAATGCATCAACAGGAACCAAACCTATGCCTGACTAAGTAGTTGCCTGAAGCAGATGATATAGCTGCGTATTGACCCTCCTGACGGAGCTGTTCAGTTGGGCCATCATACTGCATATAAGCAGGAACCAAGTCAACATTAGTATCATTCATTGCAGATGGTATTGGTACCTGTCATCTAATTTTTCCACAAGGTCTGGCCCATGCCTCTCCCATAGCTGCTAGTTAGCAGGACTTTCCTCCTATGTTCTACTATTTTTATTTATTTATTTTTGAAACAGTTGGTTTCCTGGTGAAAGTGTTATCTCCTCTGTCCAGATTTAATTGTAAGGATTTCTGTTAACTATGTAATTTTATTATGAAATATATATAAAAAAACAGTTTCTTAACTGATTATTCTTGTTGTATTGGGATTGGCTGACAGTAAAGCTTTTGTTTTTCATAATGAGTTACAGAGAAAGAATGATGATGTATAGCATCTCATAAGATAAATCACTAAGTAATCCTGTCACATAAGTAGAATAGTGTTTAACTTAAGGAATGTAAATCTCACCTAGAAGCATTGTCATATCCTTTATTTCCAGTTGAGTACAAAGATAAATTACCCACTATTTCCAAATGTTACACATCTTTTTGTTGAATTGTACATATGTCCTTGTCTTGTTGTATATGTCTGTTCAAGGTTTTTCCTTTAGCTGGTGTCTGTCTATAATAATGTGGGTTCATGTACAACATGATGGTTGTCATATATTTATACTCTTTTTGATTTTGGGGAATGACTGGTGTAATGTTTCCCTCTGTTTCTTAAGATATGTTTTCTTATGTTTATGAAAGATTTCAAGCATTTTTGTTACTTCTGTATGTAATGGAAATGTGTCCTGAAGAGACTTAATAATCAAATAAAATATTTTTTATATCATTTAATGTGTTTTATTGATCCTTGGATGATAAGATTGTTACCTTAGTGATAGCAGCATAGTTGCAGATCGGTGATGTGAACCAAGTAGACTATAATCTCAATGTTGGTATGGACTATCTTTGGTGCCAGTAAGTGAATTCTTTCAGAACTTAGTTTAATACAGGTGCTAAGTGTTCAACTTCTACTCCTGTGTTTCAAACCTTAACTAACTGTGTCAATGTTTATTTCATTCACCTGCCACATGAACACAAAATGGAAGCATGGAAGATAAACTGTTAAGAACTGAGCAACTGAAATGTAACGGAGTTTTGTTAAGTGGTGATTTACAGCTATTCAGAACATTCTGAACAACATTTCTTGCACACAGCTGTATCGATTTTGGTCACTTCAGACCACCTTCAAGATTATGTACATCTGGTCATGTTATTCAGAATGTATTCAGATGCAACTGTAACATTCACTGACAGGAAATGGAATCAGTTGTAATTAGTTATACATGGAGATTAATTGGACATTACAGTTGCTTTTGAATACATTCTGAATAACATTGTGTACATCTAATGTGTTATAACCTTAACAATCGTCTGTAGCAAGCAAAATTGGTTGTAATGAATAAATTGATATAGCTGTGGGCAAGAAATGTTGTTTCAATGTAATGTAACAGTTAATGTCTGTCACAAACCCAGGCTAATGCTACTGCAATTGTAAATCTCAAATGCATGTAGTAATTAAAATTTGAATTAGTTACATGGTTGAATTCTTGGGGTGGTGGTCCGTGGTAATTTGCTGACACTGCAATTCTACTACAGAATGTTCAGAACAATGTTGGGAAGATAATTTTTCCCCGCAGAGCATTTGACAAGTCTTGTCTTAAGTTCTTGTTATCTCCTTCTTATTGAAAGCAAAATTTATTGTATCTTGAAAATAACTACAATTATAAAGGTCTGCAATGTTTGAGGCATAAAGGACAATGAATGGTAACAACGTAGGTTGAAAGATCATGTTGTAAGAGTAGTTCACCAAAGTAGAGAATACGTTAGCTCGAAAAATGTCTTGATCATTACGTACTCTTTGAAAGAATCTGCGACTTAGTTCTCTGAACATGTGCCCTCTTGCAGCTACAGCATGCACAATTCATTTCAACACGTGATTATCCAAAGAAGCTAATTGCTTTGAAAAGTACCAAAATGTGACATGAGCGTTACTTAAAAATATTCCTGCACCTGTTTCATTACAGGTAAAAGCATTTTGTGAACTTCAAGGTTGTATGTAACTCCGCCTGTCACTACCAATTCATCTTCACTCACCCAAAGTTACAATGGTTACGGAGAAAATGGAAAATGCAATTTTTTTTTTTTGTTTGTAGAAACTCTACTGTTCCCTCCATGAATATCGAAGCTGTGCAGTTTCAACAAATGAGTTCATCAACTAACTGATAACTGTATATATCATAACTACAATCAAATTTCAAAAGCAATGCATTGTAGGTGTGAACTATAATGAAATGTCCCACAGGCTATAACAAACACTTGACCTGCAGCCTTCCTTTCATTTTGTAGTATGAGTGATGCCTATAAAACTGTATTAACTATGAATTTCCAGACTGTACTAATTGTAAGATCATAGTGAGCAGCAGGTAATTCTTTGGTGTTAGCTGTTTCCAAAAATTGTACAAGTATGCTGCAATACTGATCTCACTGTTACTATATAGGGCATCCAACTTTGCTTTTAACAGCTTACTTTGTGCAGTAAGAAATGCAGGTGGATGCACTGTATACAGGTCTTACTTGTACGGACTGAAAACAATGTAACATTCGCCTTCCTTGTTCACACCCAAAAATTATTGTTTTTGCGACAAGAGAAAAGTGATACAGTGATTAATTCAAGGAGGAGAGCCTTTCAAAATATTTCTGCTGTCACATCCTAACTTACTTGGTATGACAAGCACGAGTACATACTTTCGCACTGTGCACATAATGAATATCAGATCATCCTGCTTCAACAATGGGTTACTTTGTTCTGACATGTTGATTAGATTGAAAATTAATATCACATCTCTAGTATGTATTGATACGACTTAAGCAAGCAGTGGAAAATTTTAATACTGTCAAGAAATGTCCTATCACTTACTGCACCGCTCTTTCCAATTACTTCCAGGGATCAGGTTGGCAGATGTAATGTATCCAAACTAGTTTGTTATGTATGCAGCATTCTTAAAAATTTTCATTGAAATCAGCTTTTATCTTTTTTCCACATGGCAAAGTGTATTTGAGGACATTGCTGTTAACACTTTTTTTCACTATCAGTTGGAAGGGAATAGAAAGTGTCCACCTCCTGCACAAATTTTCATACCTCTATAGGCTAATGTGCTCATCATGAAACAGAGCTCTTTTTTCAGAACAGAGACTGAGCAAATGGTCTATCACTCTAAATGTACAGTTTTGTTACAAAGTGGCAAAACCCATTAGCAGTCATAGTGAGAGAAAATACATGCTTGCAGATGAAATACGTGAAGTGAGCAACATGTAAATATTATTTTCTAAACATCCACAATTATCATCTTAGCAGAAAGCAACCCTTTTCAGTTAATTTGAAAACTGTAGACACCAGCTGTGGCTCCGTCACTGATGACAAAGTTATCACATCACTAATTTTTAGAGCCTTTAGATATTGGGAATACACAGTCCTGGAAAGGTGAGTACTCTCAATACAAAATTTTCAACAAATTTCAGTTTGTTGACTCACTGCTTGGCAAGTTCGAGACCTCTAATATGTAACACTGGCAAGCAGGTGAGATAACATGGTATCCTGAGACACTATTATGGCGGAGTAGCCTATATCACCTTTGTGTTTTGTGGAATTCACTTCAAAATTGCAGTTTTTTGCCTAAAGTTTACAGTGGGCCGCCCATGTGCAGATGTTGGCAACACCCATGCATGTATGATTAAGAGCGAATGTGTTCTTACTTTTGACAAAATCTGATCACTTATCTTCCCCCACTCATGTTTTAATTTGAGAAAAAAAAAAATCATATGAAACGTTGATTCACAAATCAGCTGTTCCGCAGTCTTAAATTTCCACAAAAACCCTTTGTAAAGTTTTACCATTTTTTTCGTATCCCTCTGCACACCATTAATATCTCTAACTTTCAAATGACAGTCTCTCAGTAAAAAAACACATATTCCTCTTCAATTTTGCACTTCTGGAGGAAGAGTGTCACCAGTTTTATGTGAAGGCCTAATTTAGAAAACATATACGGATCTGAATTTCATGGAGTATGAGGAACCCCTATGCAGAAAAATGTCAAATTCCTGTATGGATTTAAAGTTGTGGAGAAGTAAATGTGCTAAATTACTGTTGACGGTTTCAATGTAAAGCTTTCTGGATGGCAACACACAATTTGTGTTCGCAAAAAAATAGCAGATGATTGTTTGCCACTGAAGAAAGCAGTCTAAAACTCATTAACAGCCTGCAAATTAATCATTAGGCCTACCCTGATTAACTCTCAACGAACAGAAATTCCAAATTGCATCACCTACTTGACAAGCACGCCTTTTTTTTTTTAAGGATGGGAAGCACGCAATACATGCTAGCCTATATACTTTTCCACACTTCACTGTTCAGGATAACAGCCTACTCTGCAGTTGGCCAATAACACAAGACAACCACTTTCGATTGACCAATGCTGGCAGTATCACCTACAGCAACTACTGTTCTAGGAACTTCTGTCTTATTATGATTCTACGAAACCAATCACTGATCATTTAAAACAATGCTTATCTGTGATTCGATCATGTAACGCTGCTTTTGAAGCGATAAAACAGGTTGAGACGGGCAGCTGCTTAGGGAAGAAAATGCTTAACGCTACGTATTAAGACTTTCGAAACAGTAACTGATAGTTCCCTGAACGTTGAAATACCCCAGGTAAATTTAAACCACAAAATTGACCTAATCTTTCCCCAGGTGCTAAAAAATATTCTTTAGCATTTCAAAATGAATGAATTATTCTAAGGTCCTTATCCATGTAAAGCATTCACAAAAACTGCACATCGGAAACAACTGCTATAAACTTAAAAGGACATGACATAGATCAGTTAGGAAATGACACGACGCTGAAATCAGATGATCCAAAATTAGTATACACAACATTTTTATTTCATTCCACATGTTAATATCGTAAAAAATGCAAAACACAAAATGTGACATTTTTCGACATTAAAGATGGAAGGGATATTAACTGACCCATGATTTCAAATCAAATATCTTCACTTCGTAAATTTTCGATATACGTCCATTTAATGCTCTCAGTTACGAAAGGCACAACAAATACACACTTCAAGATGGCTCCCCCCTGCCCCTCAGAAATCATAAATAAAGTAGATGTTCAAAGATCTACCTACAAGCAGGTACGTCTCATTGGCTCTTACCGCCAACCAATGAGATATCGGTGCCAGTTGCAATAGCTACGTATAATGCCTCGTCGTGTGAACACACTACATTTGCAGCGATCTTTTGCATGTACAGACATCTGCGCTAATGTCTGCGCAGACAGATCGTTGCGTGTGGACCGGGCTTTAGACATTTGCGCATGTCGTAATGTAAATAAGCATACTATCTTCGCTGGCGCCAGTGTAATAATAATAATAATAATAATAATTTTATTGTCGTTCAGCTGATTACAGCAATAGACAAAGTCAAGAGCATATATTTCTACATAAACTACTATATCGAAGTGAATTGGTTTACATAAAATAGGTACACGTTAGAATACAGTATTTTCATCTTCAAAGAATTCAACAATGGAGTAAAACGGATTGTTCACTAGTAGCTTGTATAATTTAGCTTTAAAGATATTTACAGCCAGTTCTTTAAAGTCAGAACTTAGTCTATTAAACATCCTTAGTCCAAGAACGAGGCAAGAGTTATGCGATTTTGATAATCTATCATATGGTACGTCTACAGACGTTCTGTTTCTAGTATTAAGGCTATGAATATCACTTCTCAACACAAAATTAGACACATTGTTTCTAATGTACATTAAAACATTGTAGATGAATATGTTTACTACTGTAAGACACTGCAATTTAATAAACAGATGTTTACAGTGTTCTGTTTTATCAGAATCCGTTATTATTCTTATTACCTTCTTCTGTAAAAGTAAAATGTCATTTACATGACAGCCACTACCCCACAGTAAAATTCCATAAGAGATGATGCATTGGAAGAAGGCAAAATATGCTGATCTCACATAGTCATTGGGAACATGTCTTTTTAAATTTCTAATTAGATAAATCACTCTTGAAAGCCTAGCCAATATATTTTTAATGTGTGGTTCCCACGTCAATTTATTGTCAATAGTAACACCTAAAAATTTAACAGTTTCTAATTCCTGGTAGTTAGGAATCTCTCTGAGGCTAAAGTAAATTGTCTGGGTTTTGTTTTCATTTAGCAAGAAGCCATTAGCTTTGAACCGTAATGAGGACTGAGCAAGGGTATTTTCGGTCAGTGTTTTCAGTGTACCTAGATCAAAGCTTTTATGTAGAAAAGTTGTGTCATCAGCATACAATATTGTATGAGATTTTATGAATAAGGGCAGGTCATTAATCATTAGTATAAACAGTAAAGGTCCAAGCACCGACCCTTGAGGCACTCCATACCTAACATTAACCAAATTTGATTTCTCCCTACCAATGCACACAACTTGTTGACGGTTCTCTAGGTAATACCTGAACATATTTATACTGTTGTCATCAAAACCATAATAAACTAGCTTATTCAGCACAGTGTCATGCTCTACACAGTCAAAGGCTCTGCTTAGGTCACAAAATGTAGCCTGGGCATAGTCCCTAGCCTTGAACACGTCTAGGACTAATTTTACGAGGGAGTCCATTGCATCTGTTGTGGATTTACCTTTCCTAAATCCAAACTGTTTATCACTAATTATATTTAGTTTACCCAAGTAGGCATCAACTTGCTCATACATAATCGTTTCTAAAATTTTTGAAAAAACTGGGGTCATGGATATAGGTCTGTAGCTAGCGGGACAGTTCTCTTCCCCTTTTTTGTATATGGGCACAACTCTAGAAATTTTTAGTATGTCGGGGAACTTACTTTCAACTAGGCATTTGTTAACACAAAAGGTTAAAGGATAAATCACACAATCAATAACATCTTTCAACAAATTACATGACATATCATAGTAATCAACACTAACTGAGGGTTTGAAATTTTTCACTATTTTTAGGATATTATTTGGGCTCACTTCTGTGAAAGTGAAGGTGCTTGGGGGAAGCTTTTCAAAGCAGCTGTCCATAATACTAAGTGCATTTTCAGGTGGTTTGATAATTGAACTACTAATTTCTTCAATGGACTGAATGCAATATTTATTAAATTCTTCTGGGGTAATGGCAATTTCCTCTTTGTGTTTAGTGTGTGCAATGGAGTTCATTACACTCCAGGCCTTCTTGCATTTATTGTTAGATTTTTCAATGTTTACTACGTTATGCAGTTTCTTTGCTTCATTTATTGCCTTCCTGTACTTGCATTTAGCTTTAGCATACAGGTCTTTATACAGTCCTGATTTACTGGTACAGACTAGAATACAGCATAAGAGTATTTTTCAGTTGCCCTAACTGTGGAGTATACCATTTCTTCGTTTTCCTTTTCTTGTAATTACTATTAATATTCATTGTACATTTTTTCAGAGGGATGCTATTTTCAAATACATTTAAAAAGATGGAGAAAAACTTTGTGAATACAATATCAGCTGAACAGTGTTGAAACCTAATAAAACATATGTCCCAACTGAAATAAGTGAGGGCATGTCTAAACCTACCCATCCTCTCTCTGCTCACTGGTCTAGTAATCTTTAGCAGATATACGATCCACTATTTCATTTAGGTATTATGTGCTACTGAATTAAAGCTATAGCGAGATCTCAAACACAATCTTTCTTATGTCATTAAAGTCTGGCGACCCATTACGAATTAACGACGCCGAAATGCCGATCTTCACGCACATTTGTTATGTCAGTTGCGCGCAAAGTGGTACGGACTATTGTTTCCTCCTACAGTTTTCAAATTTAATTTAGATACTCCTGCAGATGTGAAGGGTAAACTAGATACGCTGCAGTTATCATTTACTCTCTGAAAATATTTATTGTACACACCTCGAAAATTTATCGAACTACTGTCTGTGTCACTATGAAATCGTCAATAAAATATGCAGATTCAGAAATCATCAAGTTTCAAAGCACACAAAGAATTCCAAATACGAAATAAGGAAGTGTGGCAACACCATTACATTTCATATAGGTAGTTATACCAGGGAACGACGGAAGTGATGACTGGAGGGGCAAGTTTAGATGGTCTTTCCCTGACCTTTGCTACACATTTCCCTCCTGGGTGGCCTCACTGTGCACAGTTCAGAAGCCTTTGGCTGGCGCGAGCCCTACCCAGCAGACTATGCCATGAAACAATATTGTCTGAAACATGGAAGAACAATACATTAAGGTGCCCATTTGAAAATTATATAATAATCTAAATCGTCAGACAGCACATTGGATAAACATTTTATAGCCAGAAACGCGCTATGGGTTTTTTTTAGATATACTGGTTGCAAAACTATACGTCACGAAATTTTTCACAAGATACTGTAGTGTAACAGTAGCCATCCCAAAGTTAATATATGCTTGTGTGATTCAGCCAAATAGAATATTACTGTCCAACTGTTGAATTATAAATCTATTTCAGTTTTGATTAGTGAACATTTAAGCATTCCTTAGCTCTGCATTTTAGTTCTAAGCTCATATTAGAAAGTATAAAAATGTGTTTTCTTCTCCACAAGTAACACCCATATACAAGCCAGTGTAGATTTTTGGGGGGGTATAGAAGAAAGAGGAAAGGACTGCTTTGTGGAGGGAAATGAACAAGAAACACAACGTTCAGTGTTATTTACTGCTGTTTCATTGTCTTGCTCTGAACGCTCATTATCCAAGTAGTCATTTGAAGCAGTGACAGAGCTTTCGACTAAACTTTGTCAGATACTTTCGTTCAGAAAGTCATTTCTTTCTTACAGATTTTCAGTGTAATGTGTGCACTTGGGTCAGTCTACCACCGTGACATGATCAAAGACTACCTCAAGGAAATTCTGAATATCTTCCATTCCGAAGGTGCAATTTCTGGGTGTTGCCCATACATTTTCTATTGGGTTGTATGGGTAGCGATAAGAGTGGCAACCTCATAACCTTGTGGCACATTTCTGTTGCTCAGTTGTCAAGTTAAAATTGATTTTAAAGATGCTTGTGGAACCTGACTTCTTCCAACATCTCCACTTTCTTATAGCAGCCCGAAATACTTTTCTCTTCAGCCACTGTGCGTTACCTACCTTTTCCCTGTATCTGAACTATGAGTTTGCTACTTTTTTTATTGAATCACAACAGGTATTATCCATGACGACCACACAGTCGCATTCTAAAACCACATTATAATTATAAATCTAAAAACTAATTTTGAATAGATCACATTTCATTTCTTCAGCACTAAAACCAAAGATGACAAAACAACTCTCCGAAGAGACTCAAAAAAGGCCTTTATCAAGACCATCACTAGTGACAACTTCCTGCAATATTGAAGGCTTATCTGTAAATAAAGAAATTTTTCTATCTGACATGTGCAAACGAAACAACTGTGATGTTTTAGTGTTACAAGAAACACACAGAGCACCAACTAGCCATAGACCAAAAATACAGGGCATGAAATTAGTTCTCGAGAGACCACACGAAAGGTACGGAAGTGCTATATTTGTGAAACAGAACTTAGACGTATGCTCCTGTGCTCTGACCTGCGAAAAAAATATAGAAATTTTAACTATTGAGCTACATTCATGTACTGTAACATCCGTGTACAAACCGCCCAGTGCGAGGTTCAAATTTACGGAGCCTGGAAATTTCCATTCAAAAAACATTAAAGTTGTACTAGGAGATTTTAACTGTCACGGTCTCACATGGGGTTATAAAGAGACAAATGACGATGGCGAAATGCTGGAGACCTGGGCAGACCAGGCTAAACTGAAATTGATACATGACCCAAAGTTGTCCGCATCATTTAACAGCGGAAGATGGAAACGAGGATTTAATCCAGATAACATCTTTGTCTCCGAAAAGGTATCCCTGCAAACTGTAAAGCAAATCGAGGACCCAATTCCAAGATCGGAACACAGAGCAATAACTTGCTGCATTACTGCAGTAATCAAATCAGATGTAATGCCCTTTAAGAGACGCTTCAGTTTCAAAAAAGCTCATTGGGAACTTTTTACAGAGGACCTTGATAAGGAGATCTTGGAAATTAAACCATAGATACAATCACATGAAACTTTTATAGACCTCGTCAAGAAAATCTCTCGACGGCGCATACCTAGAGGGTGCCGCACCCAGTATATCGCTGGACTAAATGGTAGCAGCAAGGAAGCTCTGAAAAAGTATGAAGAACTATACAATAAGGACACCTTCTCAGAGGAAACGATCCAGGCAGGTGAGGCACTGATGTCTGGTATCTCCGAAGCGAGAAAGGAAAAGTGGTGCGACCTCCTACAAGAGACGGACATGAAGCACAGCAGTAGGAAGGCATGGAAACTGGTCAAAAGTCTCAACAACGACCCAACAGAACCACAACCAAATTACAGCGAAGTTACACCCGATCAGATAGCTCACAAACTACTCATGAACGGAAAAACTAAAAGGAAGATCAGGAATGGCAAAAATAAAAGAAAATTGAACGAGGAGATTAGCTTCCTAGCTCGCCCGTTCTTCATTCAGGAGCTACAAGATGCCATCAATGATTTGAAAAACAATAAGGCCACTGGCCTCGACGATCTGAGATCTGAGCAAATTAAACATTTTGGACCGGGAGTACAAGCATGGATCCTAGAGCTAATGAATAACTGTATTACAACAATGCAAATTCCTAAACTGTGGAGGAAAGCTCGGGTTATTGCGTTACTAAAACCAGGGAAAGACCCAGCTGAAGCTAAAAATTTCCGGCCCGTATCACTGCTTTGTCATTTATTTAAAGTGCTGGAGAGAATGGTCCTCAAACGCATAGCTGATTATGTGGACAAAGCCCTCATTAACGAACAAGCTGGATTCCGACCAGGAAAATCATGCTGTGGCCAAATTCTTAATCTCACACAGTACATCAAAGACGGCTATCAGAGAGGAGAAGTAACTGGGGTCGCATTCCTGGATCTCAGTGCTGCATATGACACAGTTAACCATAAGTTGCGTACCCAGAAAGTGTATAATGTCACTAAGGACTACACCCTTTCTATGTTCATGCAATGTCTGCTACAAAACAGACGCTACTATGTAACCTTACAATCTAAAAACAGCCATTGGAGGACACAGAAAAATGGACTTGCACAGGGTAGTGTCTTGGCTCCAATATTATTTAACATCTATACCAATGATCTTCCCATCAGCCGCCAGACACGAATGTTCATATATGCTGATGATGCAGCAGTGGCCACACAGGATAAAACCTTTGAACAAGTGGAGGAGAATCTCACAGGAGCCTTAACAGAACTTGCTACCTATTACGACGGCAATAATCTCAAACCAAACCCTAGTAAATCTCAAGTATCCGCCTTCCATCTTAGGAACAAACAAGCCAAACGGAAACTCCGAGTCATGTGGCAAGGGGAAGAGCTGAAACATACAAACAGCCCAAAATACCTGGGAGTAACATTGGACAGAGCACTTACTTTTAAGCAGCACTGTCACAACACTAAAAAAAAGGTCTATGCCAGGAACAACATACTGCGGAAGCTAACAGGTTCATCGTGGGGAGCTCAACCACATGTTTTGCGCACCACGGGTCTGGTGCTGAGTATCTCAGCAGCGGAATATGCGGCGCCAGTTTGGAGGAACTCTGCTCACACTAAGCAAGTTGACGTCGCCGTAAACGAAACTGTACGTATTGCCACAGGATGCCTCAAACCAACTCCCACAGACATCATTTACCCCATCGTAGGCATAGCACCACCCACTATCCGCAGACAAGTAGCCGCCGAGATCGAAAGATCAAAACAAAAGAATGATCCTCGACACCCGATGCATATGCACCGAAAACAACGTGTCCGGCTGAAATCCCGCAGGAGTTTCATTGAAACTACTGAAGAGCTCGCCACCAAGCCCGCCGCAAGACGGCTATCTCTTTGGGAAGAAATGGTGCCACACTCCACAATGGAACTACTTGAGGAGGGATCTGCAGGATTTCAACTACCCTTTACAACTTGGAGGTCATTAAACCGGCTGCGCACTGGAGTAACTGGGTGCAAATCAAACCTATTTAATTGGGGTTACAGTGATGGCGACAGGTGTGAATGCGGAGCAATACAGGACTTGGACCACCTACTGATCTGCCCAGATATGTCTATGACATGCAATAAAGATGATATTTTGAAAGTCAATGACAAAGCAATCTACATTGCTAATTTCTGGGAAGGGAAGATATAATTGGTGCATCCGGACACGGAAGAAGAAATTTCTTCATTATAATCGCTGGATTACCAGAATGTAAATATTAGATTTGCACTTTTGATGATTCCATATTCAGATGATCCTGAATGACAAGCAGTAAATTTGCCTCCTTTGCCAGTCAGTACATACAAAAAGCCTTTTGAATTCTGGCAGATCTGCTGTCTGGCGTGATTTTGATAAATCCAGGTCTCATCAAGATAAATCGTAGGGTAATGATGATTTTCTTTTCTGATGTTGTATATTTTTCACTGAAAAGATACCCTAGCTGTTACACTACCGAATCTCTCCAATAGAATGCATCTTTTATAGTTGCATTTTCTGTATAGCACCTGAATTCCAAAGAGCTCAGAATTCTTCCATTCAAATGGTGGCCCTCTGTGAAAGCAGTCTTGTCATGAAAAGTATCTTCAACCTTTTGCCTCATAGAATACTCAATACAGTACCGTCAACAACATTTTACACGAAATTGTCCAAATCAGTGGCAGGTCTTCTGACACTAAGCAAAATGCTGCCGCTAATTTTGGGCATTATTCAGTAAGAAGCAGCTCCCTTGCAGCTACATGTAAAGCAAGTAGGCAGACGCAGAGTTGCTGACAAGCAAATCTGTTTGTACACCACAAGGTGGCTGGGCTGAGGTTGCACATTTTTGGTGACACTGCAGAAAGGCTCTGCAACTACAGACTGGCCTGCGGAGTATTTCCACACCATTGAGACATGAAGGTAGCAATCTGTACGTCCCTGGAAGCAAAGCATCAGTACAACAACCTTAATATTAATCACAAAAAACACCCTCTGATTCTCAGACAGTTATGTGCAGTCTGACAGCAGTCTCTGCAACATTGGGTCCACACAAGTCTGCATCACGATATGGGCCAGCTAGCGGTTGACAATGGTGCGGCAGCCATCTCCACCAGACCAGTTCACAGTTCTAAGCCAGCACCTCTGGACTTTGAGCGATAATGGATAAGCCATCTGCAGGCTCCATGGTAGCAACCGAGCTTTTGCTTTGGAGGGCAGTGCGTTGCAGGGCAGCACTGTCATCATTTATCTCCTCCAGGTCGAGTTCCCAATCTGGTAGCGATGGACGTCTATAAGTATCCAGTGGATATTCACAATGATGGCTCATCTCACTCAGGACCACGTAGTGCTATCTCAGGCACACACTGCTGAGTGGAGTAAACAGTGTCAGGACACAGACACCAAACGGCCATCATGCTGCCACGACCTTCCAACGTCAATGGCACATACAATAGACCACATGCCTACAAGGGGCGCATCTGCGGGCATAGCAGCACTTCAACATTGTAGCTGAAAACTAAATAAAATCTGTCATACATTGCAGTGGGGTACATTTGGCCAACACCACTGCCTCCACAACCAGCCACAGGTCCGAAGTATTTTGGTATCAGTGGATCTCATCAGTCAATTGGTGCCAGCACAGTCGACCTCCATGCAGCACGGCATTAAAACAACAGCTTGCAGTTTCGTCAGAGGGATGAATGGGCAGACTGTCGAATTTTGTAGTTGTTTTCCTTGTTTTATGTGTGGAGAGGATAGAATATAAGCAAGTGATGCACAGGGATTTGAGGGCTCGTTTGTGCAGACAGGGGAATTGCCTGATTTTTTGCAATAACATTGTAATATAAAGGAGCATTATTTACAACCCATAAGATGTGGTCGATGTAATTTTCCAGGAACTTTGAACAGAGTCAGCGCAGTAGTTTGTGTTAATAGTCATTGGTTCTGGCATAAGATGTGAGTGTGTGTTGTGATATATGGCCTTTTATGAATGATTATGTATTCCTTAGTGTACACTGGATATTAATATTCTGCAATGAAAGAGTCCCAGATGCAGGTTGTTACTAGTTCAGAAGCAGTTCAAGAAATGGTTAATGAAATGGCGCAATTGAGAGCAGAGCATACAGATTTGCATAACAGCTTGCAGCTAGGCGCGAATTACCTGAGCAACCTATTCCTTTATTAGATTCAACCACAGACAGTTTGAACTTGCCGTTCTCTAGAAAGTTGACTGATGACTTAATGTCTTTTTTGAATGACCCACAATTGACAGCTAGCACTGGGGTGGTCACAGAAGTAGTTATTACAGGTGACTAAGTTACTGTTGCTAGGGGAAACCAAGACGTATGTCAGATGTACAGAGGTATTAAGAGATACGGGGACATTTGATGGATTCAAAAATTAGGCCTGCTACAAAAGTGCACAACGCAAAACAGTGCAACTTTGTTTCCTGCGCATTTGGGTAGTCTGTCAAAGAAGCATAATGAATTGGTAGAGAATTTTGTGGACAGAATATGGAAAAAGTATGTGCTGATGTAGGAATTAGGGGAGAGTAACCAAGGTAAATAGAATCATATTCCATGATGCAGGACACGTGGCACTGGAGGCATTTTTAAGGGGCTTGCCGCCTGATATGTCAAGAAGAATGACAACAGGTACCCCAAAGCGCTTACACTGTGCAGTAACAGGACTGAGGGATAAGAGAGCTGCTAGTGTGTGCTGTTATAGATGTGGGAGGACAGAACATGTACAGAGTCAATGTCGCCAACCTCAGTGTATTAGATGTAGTGTGGTTGGTCATCATCTATGTGGCTGTAGAAAAGGTAAGGGGAAGCAGGGGACGATTAAGTAGGTATTTGTTGCAAAGGGAAATCCTAGGTCTGCTGCACAGAGTATGGATGCAGAGGCATAATGTAGTATAGTGAGAATACTGAAGGACAGGAAACACAAGTTTTTATTGGACATCATGGGTCAGAGAAGATTAAACCCTCCACGCTATAATTTACATTACACTGGAGATAGTGATGTGGAAGCTTTGTGTTTAACAATGGTAGATTTTCAGTTTGGGGTACAGCATTTTAGTCAATGCATAGAAGTCACGCCCTGGGTAAGTAATAGATACTGCATGATTTTAGGATAGACTTTATGATAATGCAGTATGCCAAAACGTGTGTGATATGTAGTTGAATTTATGGGAACAATATTCCAGCTAGGGAGGCGGATGCCAGTGAGGCACAGATGCAAGGCGCATCAATCTGCAGTGGTGAACCACTTGAACTGTGGTCAACAACGCTGAGGATTAATTCACATGTTATTTATTGAGCCTCAAGGCACTAGAAAGTTGGTCTGGGTAAATGTGGTACCAGAATGGCCTGTTAATGCATTGTGCTTTGTAGAACTACTTGCAGAAAATGATGTATTAGACACATCACATTGCTTTATAAGAAGCATTGTACACATGAGGGATGAGTTGGATGGAAAAGTAGTGTCCATGAATTTAGACAATTTCGGCGCCAATAGAGTAGAGCTCATCAGAGGAACGTTGGCAGCTAATTTGGAAGTCCTGGGTGACATTGATACGGAGCCAGTCAGTGTGCACTGGGGTAGTGCAGAAACCACCAGTAAAACTGCATTGCATAGGATGGTGGAGAATATTTGAGGTACAGATAGATTGAGTATGGAAAAATCATTGTTTGAATTTGAGGATTTGTTTTTCTCTTGGAAGGGTTTTACAAGCAACACCTGTAACATAGCATCGTATTTCTACAGGAACTGAGTCATTAGTATATTATAATTCACTGTGTACTGCGACATTCGCAACCAGCAATAAAAGAATTCATTGATCAACAGCTAACAGTTGGGAGAACAGAGGAAAGCACTAGTCCATGGTGTACAGACATGGTGGCTGTACCAAAGAACTCAGTAGACAGGACTAAAAGATACAAATTCTGTTGTGACTATAGACATCTTAACTGCAGAACTGTGACAAATGCACAACCAATCCCAAAAACCCTGAAACTATTGACAATTTGGGACAGTGAAAAATACTTCTGTACCTCCAATCAGATAGAGGTCTTCCTGGAGATGCCTCTGGAAACAGCATTCTTGGTCCCCTGGCGCCATTTGGTTTAAAGAGCACTCGGCCAATGTTTCAGCATGTGCTGGATAGAGTGCTGAACTGACTGAAACCTAACCAGTGCATGGTATACCGAGAAGATATAATTATTTTCACATAGAACATGGCAGAGCATATGCAACCACTTACAAAACTGCTAAGAAAGGGTGTAAAGTCGGAATGGATGAGGGAATGGCAAGACGCCTTCGAGGAATTAAAGACAGCATTAGCGTCATGTCTACTACTAATTTTTCTGGACTACGAGAAAGAGTGTACCTTGTCAACCAATGTTTCCAATCAAACTACTGGGTGTGTTCTCAGTCTAACAGTGAAAAGAGAAGAACATCTGGCAGCATATACCTCTAAGCAGTTGAGCAGAGCAGAGAAAAACTATTCCACAATAGGAAAAGGGATGCTTAGTGCGATGTATGGAATCACATATTCCCATGCCATTTGTATGGGAAGAAGTTTAAAGTGGAAACTGACCATGCAGCTCTTAAGTAGTTGCTGGGGATTAAGGACCCGTCTTGTACACTGATAAAATGGGCATCGAGGTTAAGTGAGTTTGAGTATAAAGTCATACTCAAGCCTGCTAAGAAACAGACAAACATGGACAGTTTAAGCTGAAAACTAGTAATGAAACAAACACTGGAACATAGCTCTGTACAATGGCAAGCTACGCAATGGTTTGACAGGAACATAAACAGTATGCACCACAGCCGCAAGTCATTGTGGATATGTTGGTGTGGGGCTGCAGGTATTAGTGCCAGTGGAGCTAAAAGAGGAAATGCTGAGAGAAGTGCATGAACACATATTGTTAGAATATGGGTGGTTGTAGAACCATGAATAGGTGAATAGCGGAACACTGCTGGTGAAAGTCAAGGAAAGAAGATGTGGATCACTACGTGAGAGCTCGTGTACAATGTGCACAATGAGGAGATATGAGACATACGTTAATACCAGAAGCAATGGAACAATTTAAAATGATTGAGTTGGAAGTCCTTGGTCCACTGAACGACACTCCAGCCAGAAAGTTATTTTTGCTGACTGCTATTGATCATTTTTCTAGCTATGTGAAATGGTTGCAATCCCTAACCAACAGGCAGCAAAGGTTGCGTAAGCATTGGTCAACAGATGGGTGCTCAAATTTTTAGTGCCAGAAAATACTTTATGTTTGATTTGTTGAAATGGCTCCATAATTTTCTAAACATTAGGAAGTTAAGAATAAGTCCACTGCTCTCTCATGCTAAAAGTATGATGGAGAGGGTAAACTGCACAGTTGGACAGGTGTTGAATCATTAGGTGAAGTCATACCCTAACGACTAGTACATGTATTTATCTTTCATCATATAGGTATAGAATTCAAAAGATCATTAATCGGAAGGGCAAATTGCACAGTTGGATGGGTGTTAAATCATTAGGTGAAGTCATACCACAACGACTGAGACGTGTATTTATCTTACATCATATAGGAATAGAATTCAAAAGACCATTCTGCTACAGGACTATAACCATAAGAGGTAGTTTATGGGAGGCAGATGCCGTCGCCATTTGACAGAATAAGGTCAAGAGCTGACAAGGGCAGGAAAGTCATCAAAGATTTTGCTGAAACACTGAGAGAACTTTGGAAGAGTGATCAGGGGGCAAACACCAGACCCCTGGAATGCCAAGAGCGATTGGAAAACCATGTGGAAATATTACCACAGTAAAAGTTGGTCAGTAGGTAACGTTATTGAACTCTTACATTCTGAAAGGTAGGACCAAGAAATTTGTAACTCGATATCAGGGACCAAGTCACGTAGGTGAAACAACATTGCCAGTAAACATCAAGGATCAATGACTGACTCATACAACTATTGTTCACATTGGTTATCTGAAGCTATTTCAGTATACTCCAAATGTGTTGACACATGTGTCATCATCCATTGAGGGTAAAGCCATGGGTAATACGAAGAAGGGGAAGTGTGAAAACCTTCCTTGACCTTTGCAGGTGATTCCATATGGATTAAGACCAAGGAAACATGGGGAATAGTTTACTTTTTGTGTTAGAATTTACACACTTTAAAGTTATGTTGGATGGATAGATATGCAAGAGGGTCGTGTTTCAGAAGAGCAAATGCTTTCATGTGTACAGAAATATCTTTAGAAGCACCAGCACACGATCGACACATGTACATCACAGCTACAGGAACCATGTTGATGTTGACTTGCACATTGTGCAACCCTTGTCAACTTTAGGCAGAGGACCATTTAATGTGATCCTCCAGTACATCTGATACTGCTGGACTGTTTAAGTGTTCATACCTTAGTGGGTACGAGGGGTGTAAGAAACTGGATATAGTGATAAGAGAATTGTATTGTAGTACATAAATAATTGTGATTTAGAGGAGAAGGAACCCTAAGTGGTGTTAAAACGGCCTTTGTTGCTTACTGTACAAGATGCCAAAAGGGCGCAATGAGTGGATACACATGTAAATAATTCTTTAGTGTTTTGGAAAGATTAATGTCTATAAGGTAGCTCAAATGAGAATGAACGTATTATGTAGTAGCGTAAGGATGTATGGACGAGCCAATGGGCTAAGAATTGAAGAGGGAATGTGGAGTTTCTGAGCTTTTTTTGCTTCATGTGAGAGTAAAATTGTAAATAATCTATGTCGTAACTATGTATGTTAAGTGTTCTGTTGCAGACCAGTCATAGGTTTAGACCCAGGGTCCAGGTCTTCCCAGAGAGGGGAGGTAATGCTGCTGCGAATTTTGGTCATTATTCAGTGAGAAGAAGTTGCATTGCAGCCATATGTGAGGCAAGCAGACTGGTGCGGAGGTACTGTTATGTCAGTTCACAACATGTTTCCTCAATATGAGGCTGTCCAACCAATCCATGCAATCATAGTGACATTGTAGAAAGGTCATCCAACTACGAAATGGCCTGCAGTGTATTTTCACACCATTGAGATATCTGTATGTGCCTGGAAGCAATATATCGGGACAACAAGTGTGCTGTTCCAATTCCGCCACAGCTATGTGCAGTCAGGTAGCACCCTACATGACACCATGGTCACGCAAGTCTCCATCACATTATGGGACAGCCTGCAGCTGACACCAGTCTGGCAGTTATCTTCATGAACAAGTTCACAGTTCTAAGTCCACACCTGTGCACTTAGAATGACATGGTGGATGGACCATCTACAGACTACATACTAGCAACTCCTGCACTTGAGGAAAGCAGTTCATGGCCAGGGCGTAGCCATGGACGCCTATGAGAATTCAGTGGACGTTCCTGTCACTGGCACTGCTCACTCAAGGTCACGTAGTGCTAATGCAGTCTTGCATTGCCGAGTGGAGTCAACAGTGTCAGGATGCAAAGGTCGCAATGGTCATCTAGCCATCACAACCTTCCGATGCCAATTGCACACCAATTGACCACGCGCCTGCAGGGGGTTGATCCAGTGGCATAGCAACATTTCACCATTGTAGTTCAATTCTGAATAAAAGGTGTTGTAGTGGAGTTTGCCTAGCCACCCCTGGCGAGCATCGCCGCCAACACAACCCTCCACTCCATGACCACGACACCATAATGGCCACACTCACCCCTAGTCGCTATAAGCTTCTTTCTTCAGAGAATGAAACTCCATTTCTTGACCACAAGTTACTACTGTCTGTGCTTCTGCAAATATTCTCCGTGTGGGACGTAATGAAACACCACACACTTTCGCTGTTTCAGTCTGCAGTGCCAATTACATTTTATCTTTCGGGCTTAGAATCATAAACCAAGCCATGCTGCATCAAAGGGTTCTCACTGGCACTTAAGAAATCAAGGAAAGGTGAGGGATGAGCCGAGGCTGCTCGTTGTTATGGTATGGTAGCTGTTCCTGCAGATCTCTCACGTTCCATGCAGTTTTCTATGAGGAGTTGTTAGCCTCTAAAATCTGTACTGAAAATTACTCAAAATTTTAGAAAGTGTCTGCCAGTTGCTAGTACCGGTAATTAGCTCCCAAAGTAGAAAAAAATGAAGTTCTGGATTTCATGTGCTGGGTGGTCTCTGCAATGATAATGTAAACTTTAAAGGCTGGTGGAGAAGAGCAAATGTATCTATTTGAAATAAGAACCCTGATCTGGAAATTACAGACAAACCAAACGAAAATGTAGGAATACAGCAGGAGGGGTGGGAACAAGGAACTATGTAAGTATTCTACATCTACCTCTATATCTACATCTAAATGTATATGACTACTCTACATATCACACTGAAGTGCCTGACAGAGGGTTCATCAAACAACCTTCACAATAATTATCTGTTATTCTACTCTCGAACAGCATGCAAAAGAAACGAACACCTATATCTTTCTTTACAGACTCTGTGATGATCGTTTCTCCATAAATAGATTGGCATCAACAAAATATTTTCTCATTCAGAGGAGAAAATTTGTGACTGAAATTTCGTGAGAAAATTTCACAGTAACGAAAGACACCTTTGTTTTAATTATGTCCACCCTAAATCCAGTATTATGTCAGTGACACTCTTCCCCTATGTCTCGATAATCAAAATGTGCTGCCCTTCTTTGAACTTCCTCGATGAACCCCATTAATCCTATCTGGTAAGGATCCCACACCACGTAGCATACTCCAAAAGAGTGGATAAGCACAGTGTAGGCAGTCTCTTTAGCAGATTTACTGCATCTTACAGGTATTCTGCCAATAAAACAATTTTCTATGTGATCTTTCGTTTTGAAGTTATTCGTTAACTGTAATTCATAGATATTTAGTTGAATTTATGGCCTTTAGATTTGACTGCTTTATCGTGTAACTGAAGTTTAATGTATTCCTTTGAGCACTCATGTGGATGATCTCACACTTTTCATTTTTTAGGGTCAATTGCAAATTTTCTCACCATACAGATATCTTATCTAAATAATTTTCCAATTGGTTTTGATCTTCTGATGACATTACTAGACGATAAGCGACAGAAACATTTGCAAACAACATAAGGCTGCACAGACTGTCTCATAAATCGTTTATATAGATAAGAAACAACACAGTGCCTTTAACACTACCTTGGGCACCAACAGAAATCACTTCTGTTTTACTCGATGATTTTCCATCAGTTACTACGAACTATGAACTCTCTGACAGGAAATCAAAGATCCAGTCACATTAACATAGACGATATTCCATAAGCATGCAATTTGATTACAAGCCGCTTGTGAGGTACAGTGTCAAAAGCTTCTGGAGATCTAGAAATACAGAATCAATTTGAAATCCCTTGTCGACAGCACTCAACACTTCGTGTGAGTAAACAGTTACTTGTGTTTCACAAGAACGATGTATTCTAAATCCGTGTTGACTATGTGTTAATAGACAGTTCTCTTCGAGATAATATAAAGCACAATATATGTTCCACAATCCTGCTGCATATCGACATTAACGATATGGGCCTGTAATTTAGTGGATTACTCTGACTGCGTTTCTCATACATGATAGTTAAGTGTGGAGCTACTGTGTCAGCATACCCTGAAATGGACCTAACGGGTACAGTATAGAGTCTGGACTGAAAGACTTGGTTTTATGAAGTGATTTAAGTTGTTTCAAGACTCGAAAGATATCTACCCCTAAGTTACTTATGTTGCCAGCTGTACACGAATCAGATTCTGGAGCATTTAGTTCGTCTTCTTTTGTGGAGGAATTTCGGAAGGCTTTGTTTAGTAGCTCTACTTTATCAGCACTGTCATCGATAGCATTTCCTTTGCTATCGTGTAGAAAAGGCATTGATTATGTCTTTCCGCTAGCATTCTTTACATACCACCAGAATCTCTTAGGGTTTTCTTCCACTTTCGGGACAAAGTTTCGTTGTGGAAACCGCCTCGCATTGAAGTCCGCGCTAAATTTCCAGCTTCCGTAAAAGACTGCCAGTCTTGGAGGTTTTGCGCTCATTTAAATTTGGCATACTTCTTTCGTTGTTTCTGAAACAGTGTTCTAACCTGTTTGTGTACCGTCTTTCGTTAATTTATTTGCCGTAAATCTCTCAGTTACTGTCGATACTATTTCTTTGTAGTCAAGCAACATCTGGTCTACACTTACATCGTTAATTTGGAAAAAGTGGAGATATTGGAGTTACAGTATTCAGTCTCGCTGTAACAAGCCATGTTCACCAATCTCTCTAGCTATTTTGATGATCATTTTTAGCTCAGGATTATTTATTGTTAAGAGGTGAAGTATGTTTTCACAACTGTTTAATATTCGAGTAGGTTCATGATCAAATTGCTCGAAATAATTATCAGAGAACGCGTTTAGCACAATGTTTTATGTGTACCTCCGGATTTAAACATGTATTTTAGCCAACATATCGAGGGTAAATTGAAGCCACCACCAAATATGATTGTATGAGTCGGGTACTTGTTTGAAGTTAGACTTAAGTATTCTTTGAACCTTTCAGCAGTTGTATCATCTGAGTTTGAAGGTCAGTAAAATGATCCAGTTGCTATTTTATTCTGGCTGTCAAGAATGACCTCTACCGATATTAACTCAGGGGAGCAATGTACCAAAACTTTGCTACATTATAAAGTTCTTCTATCAATAACAAACACACCACCGCCAATTGTATTTGTTGGAATTGTGTGAACAATATATTTCGTGTGTCATGGCGCAAAGTGCACTGTGTAAAATAGACCTCTTTGGCATTGTGTTCGCTGTACTTTTTTTTTTCTTGAATGTGCAAATATAGTTATTAGTAAAATGTCCTTTTTTTCCTCCTTAATACTTATTCTGCTGCGCAAATTCCAATAGGTTATGGGCCCAGGCTGCATTTGGAATAAGTATATCGATAAAATAGTAGGGAGAAAGTATTGGAAAAGTTCCAATTTACGTGAAGTGCGAGTTATCCTTACAAGACGATCGCAATTTATTTCCGCATTATTTTTCGGTGTTCTTTACGGCAATAAAAAGCAAGTTACCGTTAAGAATGAGTGTGGCACAAATTCCACAGACTGAAAGACTTATAGGTCGCGAAAACTATGCAACCTGGAAGTTCGCAGTAGAAGCGTATTTACGTTTAGACGACCTATGGGACGTGGTAGATGGGACAATGAAATCCACAGATCAGAATTATTCAAATAAGGATAGGAAAGCAAAATCAAAATTGATATTACTGATTGATTCGGTGAATTATGTTCACGTTGAAAAAGCTGCTACAGCGAAAGAAGTCTGGGACAATTTACGAAGTGCATTCGAGGATGGTGGTCTTACGAGAAAAGTAGGATTATTACGTGAGTTATTTACCACTCGTCTGGACAAATGTAAGAGTGTAGACGAATATGTTAGCAAAATAATAACCACGTCAAACCGACTGGGAAACATCAGATTCGAGATCGCTGACGAATGGATAGGAACATTGCTGTTGGCAGGACTGCCCGAAAGGTATGCACCTATGATTATGGGACTTGAAATCTTGGGTATACCAATCACAGGCGACAGTGTTAAGGTGAAAATCCTGCAGGACGTAAAGAGTGCTCCAAGTTGTTGTATATTGGAGAAGGAAGGTGCGTCTGCTCTCTACTCAAAAAACAAAAAGAAGAAATTGGTGAGGTGCTATAAATGTCAGAAGATGGGACATATTGCGTCTCAGTGCAAAGAAAAAGTAAGCCCATGATCAGACACTCAGTAAAAGAGGTATGTTACTGATAGCTCAGAGAGAAGGGCCAATAACAAAGGCACCCTCATGTTTTTATTCTTTTGGTGGGATGAGTAATCGTGATATGGAATGGATTTTAGATCCAGGTGCATCTGTCCATATTGTTAAAGATAAATCACTTCTTAATGACATCAAAGATAAGACTCATATGGGAATATCTACTGTTGATGGCAACAAGCTCCAGTGTCGCCTCGCTGGGAAACTAGATCTACATGTAAGTGTAAATGGTGAATCAGATATGGTTACAGCACACAATGTTCATTATGTGAAAAATGTGGCAACTAACCTGCTGTCTGTAGGGGAAATTGTCAAGAAAGGAAATACAGTCACTTTTGACATGCAGGGTGCAAGAGTAATCAGTGAAAGTGGTGAAGTTATAGCTACAGCAAGTAACGAAAGGGGTATTTTTCAGTTGGATACCATTGAAAGTAAACATAAAAATGTTAGTGATTCAGTATATTCAGCAGAAGGTTTTTTATGGCACCGGGGGCTTGGACATCTAAATAGAAAGAGTATGTCTATAATAAAGGATATGGTAAGGGGAATACAGAATTTTAGTGTGTCCAAGGATCCTTGTGAGACATGTATAAAGGGAAAACAAGCAGGTTACCCTTCAAAACTAGTAAAAGTAAATCCACAGAAGTCTTACAGTTAATCCACACAGATGCATGTGGCCCAATGGAGTGTGAATCCATAGGTGGGACTAATTATTTTCTTACGTTTATTGATGATTACTCGCGAATACTCGTGTTTATTTTCTTAGTTCTAAAGACCAATTGAGAGATATCTTTGAGGAATATTGCAATATGGTTGAAAGGTGGATGGGAAAGAAGATCAAGATCATCAGTTCTGATAATGGGAGAGAATATATTAACCAGAAATTCAAGAAACTTCTGGCAGAAAAGGGAATCAGGCATCAAACTACCATAAGGTACAGCCCATCTCAAAATGGGGTTGCTGAGAGGGCTAATAGGACCATTGTTGAGAAAGCAAGGAGCATGATGACTGACGCTGAAGTATTCAAAGATTTTTGGGCAGAGGCAGTGTCAACAGCTGTATATTTGAACAATAGATCACCTACAAAAGCATTAAAGAATAGAACCCCTTATGAGATATGGATAGGAAAGAAACCTGATCTAAGCAATATAAGGGTTTTTGGGTGTGATGCAATGGCACATATTCCAAAACAGCTAAGAGGAAATGGGATCCGAAAGCTAAAAAGTATATTTTTGTAGGCTATTGTGAAAATTCAAAGGGCTACCGATTAATGGATCTATTGACTAAAAAGATTGTCACAAGTAGAGATGTAATATTCTTTGAAAATAGAAAGGACTCAACAGAGAGCAAAACCACTAAGTCAACTGCACCTAGTTCAGAAGGTGAAACCTTGTGTGAGGAAATAGAAAGTGAAGAAGAGGTAGACGACAGCCAAGGACAAATGGATACAATTTATGATGACAATGAGTTAGAGGACGAAAAAAATGAAGTAAACAATGGAAGACGTTCTTCACGTGTACCAAAACCGAAGGAATATCCGGATTTTGAGATGTATACAGCACAGTCTTTTAATGATGAGCCAAGAACAGCAGAAGAAGCAATGAGTGGCACAAACTCTCAAGAATGGAAAGAAGCGAAGAAGAGAGAATTAGAATCTTTATATCAGAACGAAACCTTTGAATGATATGCCAGGAGATAAGAAACCACTGCAGGCAAGATGGGTATTCAATTTGAAGAACCCTGAAAGCTCATCACCAAAATACAAAGCAAGACTTGTGGTAAAAGGATATTCACAAAAACAAAGGGTAGATTACGAAGAAACTTTTTCACCTGTAGTCAAGTATGCATCATTGAGAGATCTTTTAGCCTTGGCAGTAAAACGAAATTTAATAATTCATTATATGGATGTTAAAACGGCATATTTAAGTGGGAAATTGGAGGAGGAGATATATGTCATTCCACCAAGGGAAGCCACAAAAACCAGATCAGAAAGTAAAAAGATTTGGCGTTTGAGAAAAATTATTTATGGACTTAAACAAAGTGGACGTTGCTGGAATCTATGTCTACATGAAACTCTAATAAATATGAATATGAAGCAATCCAAGGCAGATCCCAACATTTACTATAAAGGGAGAAAAGAAGAAATAATAATAAAGGCCATATGGGTGGACGATTTCTTTATCCTGAGTGAAAGTGAAGGCTAAATGAGAATTTTCAAGAAACAGCTGCAAACCAAGTTTAAGGTGCATGATTTGGGAGAAGTCAAACGTTATTTAGGTATGCAGATTACTAAGGATGAAGAAAGACAAGAATTGAGCAAAAGTCAATCATCATACACGGAAAAAATATTAAAGAAATTTGGCATGAGTGATTGCAAACCCATAAGTACTCTAATGGAAGTAGGAGTGAAGTTAAGTGTAAATGAGACTGATGTGGAATGTGACAAGAATGTTCCTTATTTAGAAGCAGTAGGGAGTCTGTTATATTTGTCTCAAACGTCACGACCTGACATTGCTTTTGCCACCAATGCAGTGAGCAGATATTGCAGAGACCCAAAGGGAAAGCACTGGAAAGCTGTAAAGAGTATATTCCGATACCTAAGAGGAACCTCAAACTATGAGTTAAAATACAATAGAGATGGTAACGCAAAACTAGAGGGATATAGCGATGTGGACTGGGGAAGTGAATTGGGAGACAGATACTCCACCACTGGCTGCTGTTTTAAATTAATGGGGGGCCTCACATCATGGTCCTGTCAAAAGCAAAAAACTGTCGCATTGAGCACCGTAGAGGCCGAGTATATGGCACTATCTTACACCACACAGGAAGCATTATAGCTACGAACATTAATAAGTGAAATAGAACCCAATTTAATTGAGGAACCTACAACCATGCTCTGTGACAATAAGGGAGCCATAAACCTAGCTAAAAATGATGTTACTAGTGCTAGGACAAAGCATATTGATATACGGCACCATTTCATTCGGGACCACATAGAGCGACAGAACATTCCCGTGGACTATCTGCGCATAGAAGACATGTTAGCTGACCTTCTGCCCAAACCCTTGGAAAGGGAGAAGTTTGAGAAGATTGTGGGACTATTTGGTTTATCTTGTGGAAGCAACACACAAAATATAAGTTCAAGGAGGGGTGTTGGAATTGTGTGAACAATATGTTTCGTGTGTGACGGCGCAAAGTCCACTGTGTAAAATAGACCTCTTTGGCATTGTCTAACACTCTTTGTGTGCACTAATTATACTGTTGTGTTCGCTGTAAATTTTTTTGTTCTTGAATGTGCAAATATAGTTATTAGTAAAATGTCCTTTTTTTCTCCTTAATACTTATTCAGCTGCGCAAATTCCAATAGTATTTAGCCTATCCTTTCTGAACACCATTAGGTCCTACACAATAATTTCGGATTAAGTAATATCCGCCTTTAGCCAGCTTTCAGTGCTTATAACGGTTTGAGCATCAGTGCTTTTTATTATCTCTTGGAATTCTGGTACTTTGCCAACACAGCTACGAGAATTTACTACTCTTATTGCTTATGGTATAATGTGTACACTGGTATTATGTCTGATGTGAAGGGCCTGTAAGATGCGATGAACATTTGGTCAGGATTAGTCGCTGTAGAGTTAATAGTTTAATATCTGTTTCATCCCTGCTTCAATGAACCAGTGCACAACGTTGTAACTTTGATTTGATCGATTTCCTGTGAAGGGATCGCAGGGAGCATAGGAAGCAAAACCAGCCACCACAAAGATCAAATTAAGTTGAGTCCCAGTATGCAAGGAACAAGTCCCACCTGTTTCTTGCAGTGCAGACACCTTAACCTTTGCTTCATGCATACATGAATGCAGAGGGCACACATGGAGATGAAAATGGCCTAGAAGTTGTTAATGATTGGCTTCAACAATTATTTACACTTATTACAATGAAAAGAAACAGTAAGAAATAGAGCAAAGTACAACATAATAACACAGATGACCACGATGGTTACCACAGGCATTACTGTCAGTTAGGAAATGTTGACTGTGTAATGTCATCACCACATAAGGTAGTCATAGCGTGAATTTGTGGCAGTGGTTTGCAGCTGTACACGAAGTCAAGCACAGACTTGTTGATTACAACTTTGTGCAATGTAAAGTAACAAAATATGTTGGGCCAACAAGGGCGCAATAGTTGCCAAAACAGCTTGCTCAATGGGATTGCGAGTATCTGTTGACATAAAAATTCATCGAAACCGGTGAACTGGCGTTAGTCTAATGTGTGTCAGTATTTGATTTGAAGTGGTGCATTCGCAAAACATATGTGTACTGCCTAGTATAAGTAGGGGGCAGTCAAGTAATACCAGTGTCTTTAGTGTCACAGCTCTCTTGGACAGCTGGGCTACATGTACAGCCACAAGAAGCTTCCGACAGAGGACCACTGTCCAGTCTGTGGTGGGACCACCATTCGACCCTCGGAGTTCACTAGGGACTTGGAGCCAGCTAGCAGTTGGTCAGACCATGCCTTCCAGCAGCATGGTCGACTCCCACCCAGAGGCACGGGGGTCACATACTGGCTGCTGCAGAGGATATCCACCCATCAACATTTGCGTTCCACCACTGCTGGGAGCAAGTCAGAGGGGCGCATGTGCCACTTGTCACTGGAGGCTACTGCGTGGCCATAATCGAAAAGTTCACTGTTGGGGTGCGGTATCTCGCTGTGGTTGTCACAAATTGGCCAAAGGCAGCAGGGCTGCATCTACAACAATTCAGAGAGACCAAACTGCTGAGTGAATGTAATTCGACTTGAGTGGGATGATGGACACTTATAACGCATGAGGCAAAGGAAATTAAAATGGTTGCAGATTGCCGCAGTGTCTCTCTACAACCTTGCTCCATCCCACAGCCTCCACTACAGTATCCGCATACCTCTGGTGACTTCATCTGGTGTCAATGTGGCAGGCATCATCTTTGCAACATGGAGCTATGAGGGATGAACAGCTTTGTTTTGGAATATCTCGAGGTATGGAGGGTACAGAATTACACTACGTGATCAAAAGTGTCTAGACATGTGGCTGAAAATTACTTACAAGTTCGTGGCGCCCTCCATCGGTAACCCTGGATTCAGTATGGTGTTGGCCCACCCTTAGCCTTGATGGCAACTCTCGCTGGCATACAATCAATCAGATGTTGGAAGGTTTCTTGGGGAATGGAAGCCCATTCTTCACGGAGTGCTAAACTGAGGAGAGGTATCAATGTCAGTCAATGACGCCTGGCATGAATTTGGCGTTGCAAAACTTCCCAAAGGTGTTCTATATGATTCAGGTCAGGACTCTGAGCAGACCAGTCCATTACAGGGATATTATTGTCATGTAACCAATCTGCCACAAGCTGTGCATTATGAACAGGTGCTGGATCAAGTTGAAAGATGCAATCGCAATCCCCAAATTGCTCTTCAACAGTGGGAAGCAAGAAGAATGCTTAAAGCATCAATGTAGACCTATGCTGTGATATTGCCATGCAAAGCAACAAGGGGTGCAGGCCCCCTCCATGAAAAACACGATCACTCCATAACACCACCACCCCTGAATTTTACTGTTGGCACTACACATACTGGCAGATGACGTTCACTGGGCACTCGCCATAGCACACCCTGCCATCAGATCGCCACTTGTGTCACTTCACACAACGGTTTGCACTGTTCATCGTCCAATGTTTATGCTCCTTACACCAAGCGAGGAGTCGTCTGGCATTTACCGTCGTAACTGCCGTCTGCTTCACATCTCCTGTGCAGCAAGCTACGTAAATTTAAGTACTAACAGAGTTTTTCCTACTTGTCACTACTTTTTCTGTGTGTTTTTGCTTTTAAGAAGCTTTAATTTTCGAGTACTAGTAATAGTGTTCCATAGATTTTGTGTTTGTTTTGAATACAGTCCAGAGACAGTTAGTGCTTATTTTCATTGTTTCCAACAAGAAGTGTCTAGTAACCACAATTTAGTCAGCTATCAGCCGCCTTTAGTGAACTGGCAGTCTAGTTAAAAGTTGATTAGTTAACTCTCTACAATAAATTGTGATTTCTTAGGATGGATAGGATATGTGACTGCTGTGTACAGATGCAGGAGGAGCTGTCCACTGTTCGCAAACACCTGAACGTGCTGATGGCCACAGTCAGCCGTCTTCACACTGCTGCCTCGGTGTGTAGCGGCAGTGGGGAATCTGGTGCATTGCATGGCACACCCCAGGTGTTACATGCTTCACCCATGGTCCCTGCTGTGGAGACATCTTTGCGGGTACCGGGCGCAGTTGGGCCATCCTCTCCCCAATGGGAATGGCGGGTTCAACGGCATTCGCGTTGCACGAGGCGGAGGGTCAATGTGGAGACTGGCTGTGTGGCATCGCCCACTCTTCCTATGAGTAGACATGTGGCCGCTCCTTCAGCAAGGTCCGAGCAGGCACATGTTGGGAGGGGTTTATTAGTGATTGGGAGCTCCAATGTTAGGCGGGTGATGGAGCCCCTTAGGGAAACAATGGAAAGGTCAGGGAAGAAGGCCAGTGTTCACTCTGTCTGCTTGCCGGGGGGTCTCATCTGAGATGTGGAGGAGGCCCTGCCAGCGGTGATAGAGAGCACTGGCTGCACCCAACTGTAAATTGTTGCTCATGTCGGCACCAATGACTCCTGCCGTCTGTGTTCAGAGGTCATTCTCAGTTCATAGAGGCAGTTGTTGGAGTTGGTGAAAGTGGAAAGCCTCCCTCGCGGGGTGGAATCTGAGCTAACTATTTGTAGCGTCATTCCCAGAACCGATCGCGGTCCTCTGGTTTGGAGCCGAGTGGAAGGCTTAAACCAAAGGCTCAGATGATTCTGCAGAGATCTGGGATGCAAGTTTCTCGATCTCCACTATCGGTTGGAGAAATGTAGGGTCCCCCTGAATAGGTCAGGCATGCACTGCACGCAGGAAGCGGCTACAAGAGTAACGGAGTACGTGTGGAGTGCGTATGTGGGTTTTTTAGGTTAGAGAATTCCCTCCCTATGCCCAACAAGACACCTCCTGAGATGCGGCAAGGAAGCAGTTGGCAAAACGCAACAGGGAATGACAATATTAATGTGGTAATAGTAAACTGCAGGAGCGTCTATAGAAAGGTCCCAGAACTGCTCTCATTAATAAATGGTCACAATGCCCACATAGTACTAGGGACCAGTGTGCGATTTGCAGAGGGGGGGGGGGATGGGGGGATTTCCCACCCACCCCCCCTCTGCATCAGACCATCCCCTCCTCTGGTTTTAGTTTATGCATCCCAACCTGGGATGTTTATCTCCCACGCACTGGAGTAAAACTTTATAAATAATTTAAATTTGTGGAGCCGAACACTGAAAATTTTTAATAAGTCTTACTATTAATATGTTTCAGTTTTCTATCATCAGAATAAGTCACAAATGTGCCTCTACTTTTTGAATTCCCCTCGTATATCTGTACTCGTATGTAGATGATTTTGTAAATAAGCTTTACCTATAATGTACTTTTAAAGATATAACAAGGGATGGCTTTTCTGATACTGCATACGCGTCAATAGTGAGTTTCGGCATTAACATCTACTTATAAATAGCTGTTTAACCATGTGTAACGCCACGGTCCAAGCTAGTAACATATATAATTCTACTAACCCCCTAAGACATCCCCCCCCACTGGTAAAAGCACAAATCGCACCCTGCTAGGGACAGAAAGTTGGCTGAAACCAGATGTAAACAGTAATTAAATTCTAAACTCAGATTGGAATGTATACTGCAGAGACAGGCTAGACAGTGAAGGGGGAGGCGTGTTTATAGCGATAAAAAGTGCGATAGTATCGAAGGAAATTGACGGAGATCCGAAATGTGAAATAATTTGTGTGAAGGTCACGGTTAAAGCAGGCTCAAACATGGTAATTGGATGTCTCTATAGGCCCCCTGGCTCAGCAGCTGTTGTGACAGAACAACTGAAGGAAAATTTGGAAAATATTTAGAGTAGATTTCCCGACCATGTTATAGTTTTGGGTGGAGATTTTAATTACCCAGATATAGACTGGGAGACTCAAACGTTTATAATGGGTGGCAGAGACAAAGAATCCAGTGAAATTTTTTAAGTGCATTATCTGAAAACTACCTTGAACAGTTAAACAGAGAGCCTTCTCGTGCCGATAACATATTATACCTTCTGGTGACAAATAGACCCGAACTATTTGAAACAGTTAATGCAGAACTGGGAATCAGCGATCATAATGTGGTTACAGCATCGGTGATTTCAGACGTAAATAGAAATATTAAAAAAGGTAGGAAGATTTTTCTGTTTAGCAAAAGTGACAAAAAGCAGATTTCAGAGTACCTGACGGCTCAACACAACAGTTTTATCTCAAGTACAGATAGTGTTGAGGATCAGTGGACAAAGTTCAAAACCATCGTACAATATGCATTAGATGAGTATGTGCCAAGCAAGATCATAAGAGATGGAAAGGAGCCACCGTGGTACAACAACCGAGTTAGAATACTGCTACGGAAGCAAAGGGAACTTCACAGCAAAGATAAACATAGCCAAAGCCTTACAGACAAACAAAAATTACACGAAGCGAAATGTAGTGTGAGGAGGGCTATGCGAGAGGCGTTCAACGAATTCGAAAGTAAAGTTCTATGTTCCTAAGAAATTTTGGTCAAAGCGGTAGGTGGCTCAAAACAAAATGTCCAGACACACTGTGACCAAAATGGTACTGAAACAGAGGATGACAGACTAAAGGCCGAAATATTAAATGTCTTTTTCCAAAGCTGTTTCACATAAGAAGACTGCACTGTAGTTCCTTCTCTAGATTGTCGGGCAGATCACAAAACGGTATACATCGAAAAAGATGACAGAGGGATAGAAAAACAATTAAAATCGCTCAAAAGAGGAAAAGACGCTGGACCTGATGGGATACCAGTTCGATTTTACACAGAGTATGCGAAGGAACTTGCCCCTCTTCTTACAGCGGTGTACCGTAGGTCTCTAGAAGAGTGTAGCATTCCAAAGGATGGGAAAGGGCACAGGTCATCCCCGTTTTCAAGAAGGGACGTCGAACAGATGTGCAGAACTATAGACCTATATCTCTAACGTCGATCAGTTGTAGAATTTTGGAACACGTATTATGTTAGAGTATAATGACTTTTCTGGAGACTAGAAATCTACTCTGTACGAATCAACATGGGTTTCGAAAAAGACGAAACCCAGCTCACGCTATTCGTCCACGAGACTCAGAGGGCCATAGACACGGGTTCCCAGGTAGATACCGTGTTTCTTGACTTCCGCAAGGCGTTTGATACAGTTCCCCACAGTCGTTTAATGAACAAAGTAAGAGCATATGGACTATCAGACCAATTGTGTGATTGGATTGAAGAGTTCCTAGATAACAGAACGCAGCATGTCATTCTCAATAAAGAGAAGTCTTCCGAAGTAAGAGTGATTTCAGGTGTGCTGCAGGGGAGTGTTGTAGGGCCGTTGCTATTTACAATATATATAAATGAACTTGTGGATAACGTTGGAAGTTCACTGAGGCTTTTTGCGGATGATGCTATAGTATATCAAGAGATTGTAACAATAGAAAATTGTACTGAAATGCAGGAGGATCAGCAACGAATTGACGCATGGTGCAGGGAATGGCTCTCAATGTAGACAAGTGTAATGTGCTGCGAATACATAGAAAGAAAGATCCTTTATCATTTAGCTACAATATAGCAGGTCAGCAACTGGAAGCAGTTAATTCCATAAATTATCTGGGAGTAGGCATTAGGAGTGATTTAAAATGGAATGACCATTTAAAATTAATTGTCGGTAAGTCAGATGCCAGACTGAGATACATTGGGAGAAGCCTAAGGAAAAGCAGTCCGAAAGCAAAGGAAGTAGATTACAGTACACTCGTTCGCCCACTGCTTGAATACTGCTCAGCGTGTGGGATCCGTACCAGATAGGGTTGAAAGAAGAGATAGAGAAGATCCAACGGAGAGCAGCTCGCTTCGTTACAGGATCATTTAGTAATCGCGAAAGCGTTACAGAGATTACAGATAAACTCCAGTGGAAGACTCTGCAAGAGAGACGCTCAGTAGCTCGGTACGGGCTTTTGTTGAAGTTTCGAGAACATACCTTCACCGAGGAGTGGAGCAGTATATTGCTCCCTCCTACGTATATCTCGCGAAGAGACCATGAGGATAAAATCAGAGAGATTGGAGCCCACACAGAGGCATAACGACAATCTTTCTTTCCACGAACAATACGAAACTGGAATAGAAGGGACAACCGATAGAGGTACTCACGGTACCCTCCGCCATACACCGTCAGGTGGCTTGCGGAGTATGGATGTAGATGTACCGGTGTGATGTGTGGCTTATGAGCAACTGCTCGATCATGAAATCCAAGTTTTCTCACCTCCTGCCTAACTGTCATGGTACTTGCAGTAGATCCTGAACCAGTTTGGAATTCCTGTGTGATGGTCTAGATAGATGTCTACCTATTGCACATTATGACCTCCTTCAACTGTTGGCAGTCTCTGTCAGTCAACATCGAGGTCGAGTCAACATACGAGGCCGGCTGTACGCTTTTGTGTTGTGCATTTCCCTTCACGTTCCCACTTCACTACCACATCGGAAACACTGGACCTAGGGATGTTTAGGAGTGTGGAAATCTCGCGTACAGACGTATGACACGACACCCAACCACCTGACCACGTTCGGAGTCCGTGAGTTCCGTGGAGCGCCCCATTCTGCTCTCTCACGATGTCTAATGACTACTGAGGTCGCTGATATTTAGTACCTGGCAGTACGTGGCAGCACAATGCACCTAATATGAAAAACGTATTTTTGGGGGGGTGTCGGATACTTTTGATCACTTAGTGTATATATCGATGGTAGGCGATGAAAATCTCATAATTCCACCTGTCTGTGAAAACTCTTAATTCCAGTAACCAGTAACTCCATAATGAAAGATAGATTTGAAAGTCCATGGATTTCTCTAGTCTGTTTCTTGCAATTTTGTCATATATACACATAGTTGGAGACCATGACTGATATATAAAATAAATTGTTGATGGTGTACAGCAACCAGCCAGAAACTCATTTTAACTTATTTCATTCAAAAAGTATCGTTATTGGTTTCGATTTTTTTTCGTTTTGCCATTCATCATCAGATTGTTGTTTCATGCTTTCATCAATACAGATTATACATTGGTTTTCTGTACAGTTACGTATGTAGCAACTTTCTGTATCATTTTATATTGTTTTTTAGAAAACGGTTCTTGCTTCACCTGCCTGCTTTAACACGATTGAGTTACAAGGTTTTCATTGTCTACCATTGACATGTGCATTTCTTTCTCTCTTTTTTTCAGTATTGCTTTGGTTATTAAGGATGGTGTCAAGAAGCATTTGAGTATTTTTTTGTTGTGAACCTTAGTGAGATTTGTAGCATGAGAAACCTGTTGTTTCACTGTCTTGCAGGGGTAGGAATCTGTGAGATGCAGCCACTGTAATTCGTGGACCATTCTGTGCCTTGTACTGAGTTTGCAGCACTAGAGTATTATATTTGTTGGCGTTTTGCCCATAGTTGGGATCAGTGCGTTATATATATATATATATATATATATATATATATATATATATATATATATATATATATATATATATATGTGTGTGTGTGTGTGTGTGTGTGTGTGTGTGTGTGTGTGTGTGTGTGTGTGTGTGTGTGTGTGTATGTGTGTGTGTGTGTGTGTGTGTGTGTGTGTGTGTGTGTGTATGTGTATGTGTATGTGTGTGTGTGTGTGTGGTGTTCTTTTGGACATGTAGTAAGGAGTCATGGCATGACCAGGCAGAGGAGTTTTTCTTTTTGGGGTTGTGTGGTTTGTGATTTGGGATGTTGGAAGGTGAAAGCAGCATGATGGCAGGGTCAGGGATGCAAGGCATTTTGTAATCTGAGGCAGTGCAGATTTTGTTGGAGAAGGTAGACCAATTAGCAGCAGATAACACACATTAAAATAATCAGTTAGCAGCCACAGGTGAGCAGTTGTCATAGCCTCAAGTAGCACAGCAGGAGATACTCTGAGCAGCCAGAAAGTTGTGACCACCTACCTAACAGCCAGACGTCCACTTTTGGCACATGGCGATGCATCATAGCATGGAAGCAGTGAGGCCTTGGTACATCGCCGCAGTGAGTTGGCTCCATAGCTACACGCACAAGTCATATAATTCCTGTAAATTCTGCAGAAGGGGGCAGTTGGGCAGCCAGTACATGAACTGCAAGTCGCCATTGTGTTCCTCGAATCACTCTGTCACACTCCTGGCCTTGTGACATGGTGCATTATCTTGCTGAAAAATGCCACTGATGTATGGAAGTATGATTGTCATGAAGGGATGTATATGGTTTGCAACCAGTGTATCATACTTCTTGGCCATCATGGTGCCTTGCACGAGCTTCACTGGATCCATGGATGCCAATGTGAATGTTCTCCCAAGCGTAATAAAACTGCTGCGAGCTTGTCTCCAACCCACAGTTCAGTGTCAAGGAGCTGGTCCCCTGGAAGACGAAGGATTCACACCATCCCATTGGCATGATGAAGAATGTGTTGGGATTCATCAGACCATGCAGTGATCTGCCACTGCACCAACAACCAGTGCCAATGGTCACATGCCCCTTTTAGTCATAGTTGTCAATGTCATGGTGTTAATATTGGCATATGTCAAAGTTAGCGTAAGGAGGGCTACAGGTGAAGCGTTCTGTGAATTCGAAAGTAAAATTCTATGTACCGACTTGACAGAAAATCCTACAAAGTTCTGGTCTTACGTTAAATCAGTAAGTGGATCGAAACAGCATATCCAGACACTCTGGGATGATAATGGCATTGAAACAGAGGATGACACGCGTAAAGCAAATACTAAACACCTTTTTCCAAAGCTGTTTCACAAAGGAATACCACACTGCAGTTCCTTCTCTAAATCCTCGCATGAACGAAAAAATGGCTGACATCGAAATAATAAGTGTCCAAGGAATAGAAAAGCAACTGAAATCACTCAACAGAGGAAAGTCCACTGGACCTGACGGGATACCAATTCGATTCTACACAGAGTACGCGAAAGAACTTGTCCTCCTTCTAACAGCCTTGTACCCCAAGTCTCTAGAGGAACGGAAGGTTCCAAATGATTGGAAAAGAGCACAGGTAGTTCCAGTTTTCAGGAAGGGTCGTCGAGCAGATGCGCAAAACTATAGGTCTATATCTCTAACATCGAACTGTTGTAGAATTTTAGAACATGTTTTTTGCTTGCGTATCATGTCGTTTCTGGAAACACAGAATCTACTCTGTAGGAATCAACATGGATTCCGGAAACAGCGATCGTGTGAGACCCAAATCGCTTTATTTGTTCATGAGACCCAGTAAATATTGGATACTGGCTCCCATGTAGATGCCATTTTCCTTGACTTTCGGAAGGTTTTCAATACAGTTCCGCACTGTCGCCTGGTGGCTGGATTGAAGAGTTTTTATCAAACAGAACACAGCATGTTGTTCTCAATGGAGAGACGTTTACAGACGTTAAAGTAACCTCTGGTGTGCCACAGGAGAGTGTTATGGGACCATTGCTTTTCACAATATATATAAATGACCTAGTAGATAGTGTCGGACGTTCCATGCGGCTTTTCGCGGATGATGCTGTAGTACACAGAGATGTTGCAGCATTAGAAAATTGCAGGGAAATGCAGGAAGATCTGCAGCGGGTAGGCACTTGGTGCAGGGAGTGGCAACTGACCCTTAACATAGACAAATGTAATGTATTGCGAATATATACTGTAGAAAGAAGGATCCTTTATTGTATGATTATATGATAGCAGAACAAACACTGGTAGCAGTTACTTCTGTAAAAAATCTGGGAGTATGCGTATGGAACGATTTGAAATGGAATGATCATGTAAAATTAATTGTTGGTAAGGCGGGTGCCAGGTTGAGATTCATTGGGAGAGTCCTTAGAAAATGTAGTCCATCAACAAAGGAGGTGGCTTACAAAACACTCGTTTGACCTATACTTTAGTATTGCTCATCAGTGTGGGATCTGTACCAGGTTGGGTTGACAGAGGAGACAGAGAAGATCCAAAGAAGAGCGGCGTGTTCCGTCACAGGGTTATTTGGTAAGCGTGATAGCGTTACCGAGATGTTTAGCAAACTCAATTAGCAGACTCTTCAAGAGAGGAGCTCTGCATAGCGGTGTAGCTTGCTGTCCAGGTTTCGAGAGGGTGCGTTTCTGGATGAGGTATCGAATATATTGCTTCCACCTACTTATAACTCCCGAGGAGATCACGAATGTAAAATTAGAGAGATTCGAGCGCGCATGGAGGCTTTCTAGCAGTCGTTCTTCCCACGAACCATACGCGACTGGAACAGGAAAGGGAAGTAATGACAGTGGCACGTAAAATGCCCTCCACCACACACCGTTGGGTGGCTTGCGGAGTATAAATGTAGATGTAGATGTAGATATGCATGGATCATCGGCTGCAGAGTCGCATTTTTAGGAGTGCTATGGTCACTGTGTGTTCAGACACACTTGTACGCTGCCCAGCATTAATGTCTGATGTTAGTTCCACCACAGTTTGCTGCCTGTCCTCTTTTACGACTCTGCTCAGCCTACGAAGTCTGACATCTGTAATGAGGGGTAGCCACCCAGATTTACAACGTATGGATGTAGTTTCACTTTGTTCTCACCACATGTTGATGAAGTCACTTCAGCACTCCTTGGTCACCCAACAAGTCATGCAGTTTCCAAAAGGCTCATGCTGAGCCTCTTGGCAAATACAACTCGCTCAAACTCAGATCATGTGCCTTTCCCAATGTTCACTTGGACATCACACTTACTGATACTACATGCTTCATGCATGTGTCTGACTAGCAGTCATTCCTCGCCAGGTGATGCTGCTATTGTCTGGATGGGTCTGAATTGTAGTAGGTCAATGTTCATAATGTTCTGGCTAATCAGTGTAGATCTGGCTGCTACATGATTGATTCTGCCATTTTCAGGTAGAGTATCTTAGGATGTGCGTTCTTTTATAGAGGCTCAAGAGCTGTCGGCTGTGATGAATGGTGGGACTGATGGTCAATTGTTGCACATAGCTACGCCATGGTTAGTGGGAGAAGCTAAAACGTATATGATGTGCTGTGAGAGCTTGAGAAAGGCGACAGAGTGTGTACAATTGAAGGAAGGGTTGTTGCAGGGATATAAGAAACAGAACAGTAAGTGGTACTTTCGAGAGAGGTTGAGTGTGATGGTAAAGAGGCAAGAGAAAACAGTGAAGAAATTCGCAGATAGGGTAAGAGACATGAACGAGCACACTTATGAACTGGGACAAAGTGATTAGGCAAATAACGATGTGGTACAAGAGGTCAAACAGAAGGCACTGGATGTATTTTTGAGGGGATTGCAGGCGAATACCTATGTCTAGAAAAGTGCGTGAAGGGAAACTGAGGGATCTGTACTACGCTACTCAGTTGGTGATTCAGTATCAGGAAATAGTCACAGAACAGCAGTATGTGATAAGCAGATGGTGTCTTTGACTAGCATAATGTGCTATAATTGTGGCCATTTGGGACTCGTGCAGAAGCAGAGATGCCAGCGAACAGGGAGTAGGGATAGAGGTGATAAACAGCAACATGGAGGATAGAGGGGTGGACATGGTAATGTTAAGCAGTCGTTAAATGGCAGAGGGAGCCCAAGGTTCACCTAAAGGAGTTCCCATTTAATTTCAGTATTATAAGTATAAATGCAGAGGTGGAACGCTCAGTAGTAGGATTTATAGGAACCAGGAAATTGAAGTTCTTGTTGGACACAGGAACGCGTTTTCTGTGGCTAAAAAGAGCCTAGTGGGTCAAGGGAAATTGAACCCACCACGTTATAGGCTGCGTGGACGGGGGGGGGGGGGGGGGGGGTACAGTGGTCTCACACCATTATGGTCAGTGCATGTGGATTTTCGAATAAGGAAGGTTCATTTTGATCAGTGCCTGGAGGTTGTATCAATTCTGAGTGAAACCTGTGTCATGATTCTAGGGGTAGGTTTTTTTTATTTCAGTATCATGCCAAAATTGATCTTGGACAGCACACTATGGAACTTAGTTATTGTTATTTTAGCTAAGCAAAACCGTTGTCAATGCAGAACTGTCACAAGGGGCATTCAGTGTAAATGAACAAATCAACTGAAACTTGTACATTAGCATTAAGGCTCAGTTCCCATGACTGTGTGTCTTGTGGCACTGGGAAGTCACTTGGGTGAATGTGGAGTCAAGTCTACCTGTGGGTATTGTCAGTGTTGTAGAACCATTAGAAGAAAACGATGTCTTGGGTCCATCATACAGGAGAAAAATGGTGGGTGGGTAGTACCCATGAACATGGATAATTATAACACCATGGAAGTGAGTTTGAGAAAAGGGACATTGATAGAGAATTTGGTTGTTCCGTATGAGGAGGACTGGTGTATCAGGGGTGCCCATAGTAAACAACTATAGTTACCAATAGATCTGCATTACACAAGAAAATTGTCTGTTGAAAGGAGAGGAGAAGGAACAGATAGATGAATTGTTAAAGGAAACTGAAGATTTGTTTTTACTGCAATAAACGATTGCCAGCAACTCTGATAGTTCACCACAGAACATCTACATGCAATGAAGCACCACTTTACTGCAAAACCTGTCGCATAATTAGGGATTTTCAACCCATAGTGGAGGATTTTACTAGCCAGCAGCTAGCTGATGGTATAACAGAACACAGTAATAGTGCCTGGAGAGCCAGGATCATGGTTCTGCCAAGAAAGTCTATGGATGGGACAAGGAAATACGTGTTCTGTTGTGACTATCGTTACCTCAGCAGCAAGACAGTATTAGATGAGTACTCCATTCATAATATATCTGAGACTTTGGTCACTTTGAAGATTGTCAGTACTTTTTGGCCATGGATCTGATGAGTGGTCATCATCAGTTAGAAGTGGCTCCAGAGGATCATCAGAAAACTGCATTCTCCATCTTCTGAGGCCACTACCAATACAGAAGAATGCCAATTGGTGTAAAGAATGCTCCCGCAACATTTCAGACATAGCTGGACAGTGTGTTCAGGGATTTCAAACCATGGTGTTCAGATATTTCAAACGAGTAGCATGGAACAGCTTAGTCAGCGTCTAATAGAAGTTCTTAAGAGCTTGGGAGTGGCACGTTTAATTTTGTGCTTGGAGAAGCGTCATTCCGGATTGGAGGAAGTGAAAAATTTTGGCCATGTTGTTAGCAAGGATGGAGTGCAGATGGAATGATATTGGTAGAGGCAGTGCGAGATTTTCTGGAATCAAAAACAATTAAATAAGTTCAGTTTTTTCTTGGGATCTCGAATTTCTATAGCAAATTTGTGAAGGGATTTGCCGACATAGGACGACTGCTGATATAATTGTTATGAAAAGATGTGAAGTTGGAGTGGATGGGAGAGTGTCAGCAAGCATTTGACAAATGGAAGGAAGTGCTGGTGTCGAGTTCTGTTCTTGGTGTCCAAGATTTCAAGGAGTTTATTCTGCCATGCAATGCACCTAATCAGGTACTGGGATGTGTTCTTTGCCAGGAAATTGATAGGAAGGAGCGTCCCATGTATCAAGATAGTTGACTACAGTGGAAAGAAATTAACTCGAGGCCAGAAAGGGAAATACTTCACGTTGTTTATAGAGTTAAGTATTTTAAGTGTTATTTATACAGGGAAAAATTTCATGTAGCAACAGACCACACCGCTTTGAAATGGGACTAAAAGAGCCATCTAATAGACTCGCAATGTGGGCTTTAAGGCTTAGTGAGTTCGACTGTGAAGTCATACACATGCCAACTAAAAAGCACAGTAATGTGAATGCATGAAGTAGTAAAGTGGCAATGGTGAAAGTTCTGGGTCACAATCTTGCAGTATGGCTGAAAATGCAAGACACTGATGGTGATGTAAGCGATACCAGACACAGCCACAGTTTAGCGCCTATGATGGTCTTCTATGCTGAGAAACGAGGTTAGGACCATGAGAAGTGGTGCCAGCAAATTCAAAGGAGGAAGTATTAAGGGAAGTACATGATCATGTATTGTCCTGTCATGGTGGGTGCAGAATGACGAACAGGAGAGTGGTGGAGAGGTACTGGTGGAAGGGAAGGAGAGTGACGTAGTGGAGTATGTGAAGATGGTGGTGGTGGTGGTTAGTGTTTAACGTCCCGTCGACAACGAGGTCATTAGAGACGGAGCGCAAGCTCGGGTTAGGGAAGGATTGGGAAGGAAATCGGCCGTGCCCTTTCACAGGAACCATCCCGGCATTTGCCTTAAACGATTTAGGGAAATCACGGAAAACCTAAATCAGGATGGCCGGAGACGGGATTGAACCGTCGTCCTCCCGAATGCGAGTCCAGTGTGCTAACCACTGCGCCACCTCGCTCGGTAGTATGTGAAGAGTTGTATACAGTGTGCACAAAGGGCTGACTTGAGTTGGAAGCAGATACGGAAGCAGATAAAACTGCAGAGATTGCCAGAAGTGTCAAACCCTTTTTCTATGTCGGGGATTGACTTCATAGGACTGCTCAGTCGAACACCAGCAGGGAACACATTCGTTCTGACGATAACAGATCATTTTTTGAGGTACATTGACACGGTAACCATGCCAAATAAGCAAGAGATGACAGTCGCACAGGTGTTGTTGAACAACTGAATTCTGAAGTTTGGTGGGCCCGAAACGATAATTACCAACAAGTGCACCAACTTTATGTCAAATCTATTGAAGGAACTTTGTGGGTTGCTGAACATAAAGAAGTTGAGGACGACCTTGCTGCATCCACAGGCAAATGGGAGGATACACTGTGTGCACAGAACGATTGGTAAAATGCTGGGTTACAAAGTAAACTCACGTCATCAGAACTGGAACGAATTTCTGGGGTATATCGTCTGCACTTACAGCTCATAAATCCACATATATTGCGGATTGTCTCGATATGAGATACTATATGGATGGAATGTCATCGCCATTTGACCTGATAAAGGTAAGAATGGGACGAAGAGGAGAGTCGGTGAGTGGATTCGTGGGAGGGGAAGAAATGAGGAGTCATTGTGCATGTTCGCGGGAATGGTTCAGGAAGTATGGAAACTACTGCAAAAGGCAAATACCAGAGCTTTGGAAAAGCAGGAGAAGGCAGTGAGACGAACAGCGAATTTGCCACAAAGCGATGGGTGATGCTGTCCAGCCAATATACACCAAAAGGGAACACCAAGAAATTCATCACTATGTATCAACAGCCATATCAGGTAGTAGGGACCACCTAACCTGTCAACATTAAACTTCAGTTGCCCACCAGAATGACTATTGTGAACATTGGGCATCTGCGGCTGTTTGAGGATTATCCAGATGTAATTCCCCTTATTCTGCAAGGGAATAAAGGTAAGAAGAAAAGGCAGAGCGAAGGTAGAAACAGAAAGATGTGATTGAGCCTGGGTATGAGGTGCCATGTGACTTGTGATCTAGGAAGTAGTAGGAAGTATGTGTAATTTTTTCTATTAGTTAGTAGTGAATGGCCATTTCATTTTGTTGTAATTTAGTTATGTTGTTTGATTTTATGTGTATTACAGAACCTGCTAGGGGCGGTAGTCTTTTGGTTCAAATGGCTCTGAGCACTATGCGACTTAACTTCTGAGGTCATCAGTCGCCTAGAACTTAGAACTAACTAAACCTAACTAACCTAAGGACATGACACACATCCATACCCGAGGCAGGATTCGAACCTGCGACCGTAGCGGTCGCCCGGTTCCAGACTATAGCGCCTAGAACCGCATGGCCACTCCGGCCGGCCAGTAGTCTTTTGAAAAGGGGGAAGGGTGATGGCGATCCCTGTCTTCAGAATATCGAAAAAGGGAATCTTGGCAGTGGTGCATCTCGTCATTGGGGTGGACACCTTCCAGATCCAGCACATAGATGGAGGAGTACTGTACTTGAGGTAGGAGGATGTCATGGTGACTAGTCACCAGCAGGTGTTAAGGTTAGTATTGAATACATGGGACATGTGGAATGAAGTGAGGAGATTGGAAGAGACATTTGGTGATATTAAATGGCGTGGAGAAAGAGGGGTTGGTTGATGCAGGTGGGAAAATTTTTAGGTCACTGTTTGGAACAGCAGATGAAAGCGATGTTAGGGAGCTGAAGAGCATAGTGGAAACTAAAGAAATTGGCAGAAGACAGGAAAGCAATGGAGGCATGGCACATGACACATAAAGAGAATTTGGAAGGGAGTGTGCTCAACAACACAGAGTTACTTCATAAATTGACACAAAAGGTAGTGGGGTATGCTAAAACATCAAAAGAAGTCTTGAACCAAAATCTAGGAGCCTTACAGGGACGCTTGGAAGTGCTGGATACCACGATTGTGTTGTTGAGATTTTTGCAAGGAGAAACTGATAGTATGTGGGATGTTCAGGGAGTAGTAATGAGCCTTCAGGAAGCTTTGCATCAGGCCTTAAGCAGGCAGGTGAGTGCAAATTTTTTACCACTGGGGTGGTATTTATTGAGATAACTAAATTGCAGAAACAAGTGCCACCTGGGTTAAGTTTGCTAATGGAACTTAGCAAGCAAAACCTACCATCTTACCGTCATGTGGCATCAGGGGGAGTAATGCCTGACAAAGCATGAGTATACATTATGATTCGATTTCCAGTAATGCATCCATCTGGACCCAGTAAAGTGTGCGGCTTTGAGGAATTTCGTGGAAGTGAGGACTGAGGGAACGTTGCTAATCTCGGCAGAGAGAGCCATGTATGGTGAAATATCATCCAGGGTAACACACATCGGTCTGAATGCAGAGCAGTTGTTTCCAGCCAGGCAGAAGGAGATAGATTGCCCAAGCTGAGTCTACAGCGTTTCGGACTGCACTGGGTTTACTTCTCCTATAAATGTCTGGTAGTAGTAGCAAGTTGCTATGAGCAAGACAGATTCACTGAAGCTAGGCATGTAGAATCTGGAGGAAGTGGAAGTGGGACCATGTGCAACATAACAGGACCAACTTTTCATCTACTAGCCTCAGTTTCAGGGGTCACACAACTGAGTATCACACAGCCAAAACTGTACTGGCCAGAGACAATGTTAGGATTTTTGGTCAGATGAAACCTAATCCTTCTGAATCAGGCTTTGTAGTCAGGCATAATATAGTCCATGCATAAATTCATTGCTGACCAAGAGGGACACATCTCAGTCGAGCAGCTCATGCAGCACCCTTTACAGAGAAGGACAGCACTGGGTAACAGCCCTCTGAGTACCATCGTACTGAGTGCCATAGTGGCCCTGGCTCTGTTAGCCATTGCTTTCATTCTTACAAGGTGTAAGGCCAGCATACCAAAGGAGTAATCAGTGGTACAAATCCCAGCGAACTGGTTACCAAGGGCGTGATAGGAGAAGGGAACTTTAGAATTCTTGGAGCCTAGTGCTTAAGTAACAGTGTAACAACGTGCAGGTCTTCTATTGGCATGTGGGGAATATAAGATTCCATGTACACCTGGTAAGATCTGCACTGGAACTAAAAAGAGAATCATGAGTACATATCCAAAAGAACAGAAAAGTTTTTGCTGACAGTGCAATGTTGAGAAATCTAGGTGAAGCAGATCATTCAGGAAACCATGAAGTGGAATTATGGAAAAGGTAAACAATTATCAATGGCTATTTAAAGATGGGGAGAATCTGGAAGGAAAACAAGAAGCCATGAAACTTAGTGCTGTACAGGACGTGTCTATGAAGAATCAGAGGTTAGAACCTCTTTCACAGGGAAGACAAAACTTATTTATCTTTGACAGATGACTATTCACTTTTGTCTTTGGCAAGCACTGCCTCTGTCGAGCACGTCTAAATTTCAGCCGGTTCCCCTTTCCACGGTATGCATGTAACTCTCTGATGTCTGACCCATCCCCCCCCCCCCCCATGAACAACAACAAACGGATCCAAGCAGAAACACAAAACAGACCAGGGTTTCAGAGATCTCGCTGGTTTGTCAGATAAATACGAGAACTGTCCCCATAATCCCCTCCAAATAAATAACTAGTTTGCCCCAATGTCATCACAATTCATCTGACAAAGATGGAATCCAGAAAAATGAATCAAAACCCAATAGCTGCAAAGGGCAACTTACATAAGGTCTTGAATAACCCATCTGACAGGAACACTCAGCATTACCATGAGCACCTATGAAGATGTCCAACACAGCTCTGGATGAAACTTGAGGGAGAATAGTTTCATTGATCATGACCATACAACTTAAAAGATAATTCATTATATTAAAATTTATGAGTACAATGCTCTCTGGAAATTGACAGGAACATTCTCTCTTTCCTTCCCCCCTCTCCCTCTCTCTCTCTAGCTCTCTGCCTCACACACACACACACACACACACACACACACACACACACACATTTTTTAATTTTTTTTGTCTGACACAATGGACATTTTGCAAGAAAGAAATAAGAAATTGGCTCAGTTCTAGGTTATGATTATGGTTTTGGAGAGTTTTTCCATAGCCATCACGTGATTGTCGAATCTGGAAATCACCTTCTAAATTTTCCCAACTCGTACACCCTCTGCTCCACTCCCCGCTTTCTGGGATATTCGTTCTACAACAGCCTACCCTACTCTCAGGGGTAGTAGGGAATGAAAGAACATCGAAAAGCAGGGTACAAAAACTTTGATCTTCCCAAATCTCAACTTTTCAAATCACTGTGAACAGAAAGCATTGCATCACATGTTAAGATACCTTCCCATGAGTGCTTAAATGGCTCTGTGTGTTGAATGTTTGTTTCACAGACTCTACAGGAGTCATACATAAGGTTATAATGAATAGAGATGGGATAATATGCATTTGCATGTTGAACATATATTTTGCTCCTTTTCACCAGTCATTGCACATTTTAACTAAAAACTAGTGATGATACATATTTTCGCTTTATATTCACAATATTTTAAAAGTTTAGACGGGCGGGCTCTAGCTCGATCTCATTTTGATATCCCACAGACTACGGCGACCTACAACTGCGTACGATCGCTAACCAAGAGGCTACTGGCTAGCAAGCTGATTACTAAACAGGAACAGGCAAGCGGAGTCAATGCACCCGCGCCTACTCTTAATCCTCTACACTTCATAACGCACAGGTCGGCAAAAATTAAATAAGTTGTTAGTCGCATGTTTATTGTTGCAGTTTAGATTTCTTTTTGTTCTGTACAAACTTTAACGTGTTTATGTGTAACATGTTGTGCACCATGTCGACTGGAAAAACATCGATAGCTGACCATCCTGGAACATTTACATATGACGGAAATGTTTCATATTGTCAAGTTTGCGACAAAAACATTTCGTGTAAAAGAAGCTTCAGACAGACCAGCATATCAAGACAAGTGTTTATACAGCAGAATTGCAAAAGTAAGGCCCAAGACAATAACTTGTGACAGTGGCAAGTAGCAGTAGCGGGGATTTAACCTCCAACGGAAACCAAATAACCCACTTTAACACGGATCGAAGTGACGCAGTCACTGTAACTAATATTTCTCTTCACAAACTTACAGACCCTATCGTCAGCGGCTTCGTATGCAAATATTGCTTAAATCAAAATATGACAGATGGATCAAAATTAAAAATTATGTACCGACAAGATGTTCGGGAAGAAATAGGCAATGAACTCAAGGACAACATTTTTGGATTTCTGTTGACGAAACTACCGCCACTTGTGGCCGTTACATTGCAAATTCAATTGTAGGTGCGTTAAAACGAGAGCTTGCAATGAACTTGTAAAGAAAAATCATTCTACATTCGCCAGATTTGTGACTGGGGGTATTAGAAAAATGTTTCCAGGGTCCATATGAAAGTGTTTGTGTTTCTCTCAGATGCTGCTGCATGTATGATCAAAGCAAGGAAACCCGTCCAACTACTTTATCCTAACTTGATTCATGTTACATATTTTGCTTGCAGAATACACCGACTTGCTGAAGAAGTATGATCCACATTTGGTAATGTAAATAAACTGATTTCATCCACAAAGAAAGTGTTTCTTAAGGCACCTGCTCGCATTAAAACCTACAAAAAAACTACCAAATTTTTCTTTACCTTCTGAACCAGTGTTAACTCGTTGGGATACGTGGGATGAGGCTGTGTTATTTTGCAATCATAATTTCGAGGCTGTCAGGGGCGTAGTAAACTGCTTCGATAGTGCCAGTGCAAGAAAGCATGAAATGATTCCAGTATTTACAACATCATTACTGTGACAAGCACACATTTTCCCCGTATACCTGAGTGTATTAAAAAGCTTGAAACTCAAGGTCTGGCGCTCAATGAATTTATTTAGTTAATGAATAAAATTAGGTTAGTGAACTCCTCACTTCCAAGAAAACTTACAGAAAAGTTTGAAAACATTTTGATCAATAACCCAATCTTTTAACACTTGTCCCAAATTGATTGTGTTATTAATGGAATGGGCGAACTTTTGTAGGAACAATAAATCCTAAATTAGCACTCAAAGTCAATACTGCCCAGTTACCTCAGTTGATGTAGAATGCTCACGAAAATGTTTTGAGTGATGGAAAACAATAATAATAATAATAACAATAATAATTTTATTGTCATTCGGCCATTACAGCAATAGACAACGTCATATACATACTAAAATACAATTAATAGTTTGAAAGAAACAACAGGTTTCTTGTTAACATTATAGTATTATATTACAGTTGATAAATTCTCTTATGTCATAGAATGGGTGGAGGACTAGCCAGTCATGAATTGTTTGTTTGAATAATTGTTTAGGTAATTCTTGAACAGATTGAGGAAGTTTATTAAATAATTTGTACCCCATGATTTCGTAGCTGTTGAGTGACTTCGACAACCTGTGGTAAGGAATATAGAGGCACCTATTCCTTCTTGTATTATGTCTGTGTACTTTTCTCTGGTTTTTGTTTCTGGTAATTTCTTCTTCGTATAAATTAGAACATAGTATATGTACAAGTTTATAACAGTCATGATTTTCTGTTCACAGAACAATGGTTTACAGTGTGCCTTATATGCAGAACCAGTAATTATCCTAATAGCTTTTTTTGCAGTATTAATATGTCATGTACACAGCTAGAGTTCCCCCACAAAATAATTCCTTATGTTATTATACTCTGAAAGAATGAAAAATAGGATTTTCTAACATATTTTTCAGGAACACAATCCATAAGTCGCCTTAACAGGTAAATAACTCTTGACAATTTACCACTAATATATTGTACATGTTGACCCCAAGATAATTTTTCATCAATGTATACCCCCAAAAATTTGAGATAACTTGGATCATCTGACAGAAGCTTGTCTCTAAGACTACAGACCATCTGCTGTGTTTTGTTTTCATTCAGCAGGAATCCATTTGCCTTGAACCAATAGGATGCTTGGTCAATTGTCTTTGCTGCACAAGTTTTAAGGCTATTGAAATCCTCACTAGCATGAAGAAATGTTGTATCATCTGCATACAACACAGTGGTTGACTTGATAAATGACGGCAGATCATTTATCATTATCAGGAACAAAAAGGGGCCCAGCACAGATCCCTGCGGAACACCTACCTTGACTTGCTCTATACTCGACATTTCTCTCCCTACACAAACAACTTGCTTACGATTCTGAAGATATGATTTTATTAATTTAAGGCTGTTATGTCTAATGCCATAGAATTCCAGTTTTTCTAGGAGTGGCTTATGCTTTACACAGTCAAAAGCTTTGCTTAGATCACAAAATGTGAGTTGAGCATAGCCCTTATCCTCAAACACTTGATGTAAGTATTTGACTACAAAGTCTATAGCATCCACATTAGACAACTTTTTACTAAAACCATACTGAGATTCACTAATTATTCCTAATTTTTCAAAATAGACAGATAGCGGTTGGTAAATTACACATTCCAGTATTTTAGAAAAAGCTGGGACTATGGAGATTGGTCTGTAACTGCAAGGTGAGTCCATATCTCCCTTTTTATATATTGGAATTACCCTAGCCACTTTGAGTTCTTCGGGAAAATATCCTTCAGATATACATTTATTTATACAGAATGTTAAGGGGTACACAATATAGTCTATTACTTTCTTTAGTAAATTACAGGATATGTCATATATATATCTACACTGTCTGAAGATTTCATCCGTTTTACAATGCTTAAGACATGACTAGGTGAGACCTCGGAGAACATAAACGTACCTGTGTCTGTTGGTGTTCTGCAAACATTTTTAGAAAGTAACTCTGATGAACTGATATCAGGTTTGATTATAGTATTTCCTACATTTTCAACAGATTTAATAAAGCAATCATTGAATTTTTGGGGACTTATATTAATTTTTTTGCTTCTTACATCTTTAGCAACACCATTTATTAATTTCCATGCAGCTTTGCACTTATTTGTGGAATTATCAGTGGTATTGAAATTATGTGCTTTTTTGGCTTCCACGATGGCTTTTTTATACTCATTCCTTCATTTTATATAGGCTAATCTGGCATGTTCTGTTTTCTGATTGCTACATGTATTGTGCAACACCATAACTTGGTTTTTCATACTTGATAATTGTTTAGTGAACCATGAATTTTGTCTGTTTGTAGCCCTGTTTGTAAAGCCTTTGTCAGTTAATTTGCATTTCTTTATGGGGATATTGTCATTAAATTGTGTCAGAAATGTTTTAAAAAATCTCTCAAATAATAATTTCCCTGACAAATCAGCACTAAGACTATAACTTGTGTCACCATGACATTGGTTGAACCATTCTCTCTCAGCAAGGGACTTACAGAGCTGAACAATTTTGTCATCTGTGACAGGCCTGGTGATTATAACTTTTGGGACAGACTTAGGAATATTACTATTATCAATACAGAACCTACTTGTATAGTTTAAAGATACAGAGTCATGATCTGAAAATGGAAACGCTGTAACAGCACATGATTCTTCTGTAGTTTTAAAGTTGACAAAAATATTGTCAAGACATGCTTTATTTCTTGTGGGCCTGTTATTGATTGAGTGCAAATTGCACTGTCTTAAAAGGTTTTTCAACTCAGTCACAGTACGTTTATGTGTTGTTATATCAAAATCTGCATTCAGATCTCCACCAATTACTATGTCATAATGCAACCATCTGGTCCCTCTTAGTACATCTAACAGCATGTCCAATTTTTCTAGAAATACATTGATGATACCCTTAGGTGACCTGTAAAGGGATACTATTACTAACTTAAGACTGTCCATAACTATACCAGTGGCTTCAAAGTTCTGTTCCTCACATAAATAATCTAGGTCCAACTTAACAGTGGAGCAGCTGAATGACTGATTAATATATATTGCCACACCACCTCTTATATGCAGTTTTCTACAGTAACTATTTGCTACATTATAGTTATCAAGTTTGACAACTGTAAGTACACTCTCAGTAACCCAATGTTCACTCAGACAGAAAATATCAAATTTGTTATCTAGTCCAAAACTGTTTACAATAAATTCTTTATCTATTAGTCCTTGAACATTCAGATAGCAAATTTTAAGATCATAATTGTTGTTTATTTTAGATTGAACGTTTTGCTGAGGTGTTATGAAATTTGTTACACTACTTATCTCCTGGGCTGCTTCATCTTGCTGCCTTCCACTAAAAAATCATTTAGACGGACAGGAGGTGCTGTTTTCCGTCTACACGTAACACTTGATGCTGCTTCTCCTGCTGCAATTCTCATTTCTCCTTTTAGAGGCACTATAGTTACTGTTGCCGGTGAAACTTCTGCTGTTGATGCTACTGTTACTTCCTTTTCCACTGCTGCTACTGATAATGCCACTGGTGACTGTGACGCTTTACATGTTTGCACAGTTGTAATTTTTTCATCGTAGGTTGTATCTGCAGATGTTTCTTCCTCATATGCTGTTGGTGCACTTTTCTTTTCTGTTGTCATTGGCAGCAAACCTGTTGCAGGTAGTGCTATTTTTACATAGGCACCCACTCCTGCTGTCTTTATCACCTGGAGAATTTCTTTGGCCAGCACTTTCTTGCCTAGGTTGTTTCTGTGCAGTCCATGTCTAGTAAAATGCTCTCTTACTGAACTCGTTGCTTCAATGAAAGTTGTGTGCACAAAACCGCTACAAATCTTCCTGAATTTCCGATTTGTCGCGATGATTTCTTTGTTTACACACGAGTCTTCCGTGAAGTCTTGTCTGTAGGGAATGTTTACAACAAATACCTTCGCCTGTGAAATTTTTCCTAGCGATTCTTTCAGTGTTCTTACAGCAAGGCTGCTTTCATTTTTATAGACATCGTTTTCCCCTCCGATTATGACACAGTTGACGTCGCTTTTCACGGAACTTTCACAGTTTTTCAGCACTTCTCGTAGAGGAGCACCTGGTTTCGAAATTCCAATCACTTTATATTCGGACTGCATATCAGACATGATTGTAGCCAGTCCCTTGCCATGACTCGTCGATAATATGTATATTTCTTCCTTCTTCTTCTCTGTTTCCTTTTTTGTCTCGTGTTCAGTTTTATTACAAGTTGCTCTCACACGATTTTTTCGTTTAATAGTATTTGATGGTAACGTGTTTCTGCTGGCACTTTTTTGTTCAACAGATCTTTCCGAGCAGTTACCTGTTATACTGAGATTTTTTGTCCGTGATTCTGAGCTGTCTGCACTTAGAACATCGTATTTATTCATTAGTGGAACACGAAAAACATTGGTATTTAAGACAGGTCGAGAGATTTTCTTAGGCCTAGTATATACACACTCTCGTTTGCCTGTTTGTGTATCTGTGGGAAGGTCCATATAGTCGATCAAACTTTTCAGCATTTCTGCATATTGTCTAGCTTTACTTAAGTCACTTTGCAGTTCTTCCCTCACACTTATTTCGAGTCCAGCGTTGCACATTTCAAATGCAGTTTCAAGACCGTTGCACTCAGTTCCACAATCACATGTAGGCCTATGTTGACCGAGATTTGCTTCCACGAAACAACAAGAATGATACCATTTATGCGCCACTACACATATTTTAACACCTTTTATCACTTTTTTTGCACATAGCATACAATTCACTGATGGTAATTTACCGATATTCACGGAGCGATTTGCCACTACATCCATATACGCCGCCATCTTGTCAGTACCACACAATCTTACTATGGCATATTTGGAACAGTACCTGATCGTTTATGCCAACAATAGTAGTAAAGTGTAAAATAATCTGCAAACGATTCTTCAGTCCAATAATATTAATTCAATGTTAATATTTCTCAAAAAAAAAAATTGCGATTGTATATTGTTTTTGAATAATTACGGAGTTCATGTGCATCCCCCATTGCGTACGATATATCTCGAAATTGGACCTAAATATATCGATTGTTTCGCTGCGGCCAAATCGTATCGCATCTGCTTGTTACTGATAACTGTAGCAAAGAAGGAACAATATGTTGAAACACATAGTGTGACTTTTTTTGCTATTTTTTTAAAAACTAATCTCGAAAGTACCCTTCTAATCTCTACCACAAAGCATACAAACTATGAGATCAACATTCAAAGGTCCCGATTTTTCATGTGGCCATCGCTCTTCTTCGCAGCTGATATGCCCTGATTCGTCTTCGAGACATATAGTATTCGGTAACTATTATGTTTTTTATTACATGATCTTGTATGCATATTTTCAGCATTTTTATACATATTTCGAGCTTTTCGTGTTGAATATGATCTGGTCTCTAATGATGAATATACATAGATTATTCGCCTAACATTGCTTCCTGAAACTTTGTTCTATATTCCCTGTTGACAAAGCCACCAACAGTACAGTTGTGTACCATTGGGTGAGACAGCTCTGACCCACTATCATCACTTCCTAAGCAGCTCAGACGAGCTGCAGCAACACAAAAATACGCAGGATTTCTTACATCGAAGATCCAGCAGCCACCATGGGACAGTCTTGCACCATCCTTGTTGCCAGGGGAGCAAGAATTGGTACAAACACCACAGTTATCAAGGCACTACCCAGCTTCTGTGAGTCAAGAATTGGTGCAAACACCACAGTTATCAAGGCACTACCTAGCTTCTGTGAGTCACTTGCTTCTGTCAGTATCATTCCTCTGGACAAGTATTTAGGTTACTGCACGACTACTTGGCACTCAGTTCACGTTCTGGGCTTTATGCCAACATTGCCTAGCGGTTCCTCAATGAGAGTTTTTTTGAGAGTGCGCTTCGCGCTCCGAGTTCTACACTGTCCATACCTAACTGTCCATCAGTTGGAGCTCTTTTGCCTAGTGCACTCTGCACTCTATACAGGCGGTGCCCAGTGACCCATCCATTTGGAGTCCACCACATCTGCTCCATGGGACTCCATCTCCGAGTTTAGTACCTCAGAGAACACTATCATCACGGATTTTGTCCACACACAAACATTGCCAACACACTTATCAGGAAACTGTTATTGTATTTTGTTTATTAGACTCAATGAAGTTCCCTCTCTATGGGCTATTTGGGCACTTCAATCACAGTATGTTGTTCCACTTGGCCATAAACATTACGAAGGGGACAAGGATAATCATTTATTCACACCTTGTCACATGTTACTGTGGTGATGGAGATCAACATTTGCTTGCACCCTCCTAGTCCCTACAGTTATGACAAAGATCAACATTTGCATCTTCCTTGTCCCTACAATGGTGAAGAGGATCTGGTACTGTTATGGCGACAAGGAACAAAGTTTGCAGCACAAGAATCGAAGATTCAATGTTCTTGTCCCCACTGCAATAGCAACGAGGGTCATTGGTTTAGAGTTTATGTTCCAACAGTGAGTAGTGTCCAGACTGTCAGATGTATTGTGCTACCCTGGATCCTACTACACATGTGCTCTACTTCAAACTATTACTGGTATTTTCTTCATCGCGTAGGTGTGCTCTTGACACCCACTGTCGCTTTTCAGTTTTCTCCTTGCTTATTTTGGTGCTCATCCTTATCGCATTCTTCAATTTCTGAGTTCAGGGACAGATCTTGCCTCCCTGTCCTATGTCCACTTATGGGACCAATTCAGGGCTTATTAAGAGAATTTCCACGCTCAAGTTCACGCTCTACATTCTGTAGCGTCTTCCTCGATGCATATTCATCCTCCTGTTATTTTCATGCTCATCGAGACGTTGCACATTTCGAGGTGTTATGTGTGTCATTCCCTGACCCCTTGCTGGTCCATCATTCTTATCAACATATTCGAATCCTTTGGCCCTCCCACTTCTTTCAGTACCCCCCTCCCCCCATCTGGGTGTACCATTTTTCCACATTCCCGTTAACACATGTTTGCACCCAATATCCTTTCCTCCTCCATTCTCACAGTCGCAGCGTTTCATGGCACCAGCCCTTTCCAGAGGAGTCTTGCATAGCGGAAGTGGTATAGACTGCCAGTCTTGCTTGCGAGATTAAGGCAGAGCTCACCATCTGCAGCATCGTTGATAAGAGCTGACTGTGGCACTTTGGTGCAGAGGCAAGTGGAAGGTCTGAATCAGAGGCTCACACAGTTCTGTTACCGTGTTGGCTGCAGATTCCTTGACTTGTCCATCGGGTGATGGGTTTCCAGGTTCTGCTTAATAGTTCAGGAGTCCACTACATACAGGAAGTGGCTACATGGGTAGCGGGGGCTGTGTGGAAGGGACTGGGCGGTTTTTTAGGTAAGAGGGTCTCAGGGAACCACAGGAAGGGCGTCCGTCTAAAAGGGGACAGGTAAAACACAGTAAGTTAGATGTAGAAATGATCAGTATTGTAGTTGTAAATTATCATAGCTCTGTTGGGAAAGAACCAGAGCTCCGAGCTTTAATAGAAAGCACTGAACCTCAAAAGTTATAGGTACAGAAACCTGGCTAAAGCCGGAAATAAGTTCAGCCGAAATTTTTTCAAATGATCTGTGTTCAGAAAGAGTAGATTAAATGCAGTTGGTGGTGGGGTATTTACTGCTGTCAGATGTAGTTTACCTTGTAGTGAAAGTGAAGTAGATAGTTACTGCGAAATAGTATGGGTAGAGGTTATACTTGACAATCGGCCTAAACTATTACTTGGATCATTTTACTGAGCCCAGACTCAGAAGATGTAGTTGCTGAACAGTTCAAAGAAAACTTGAGTCTCACTACAAATAGGTACCCCACTCATACAGTTATAGTCAGTGGTGACTTCAATCTACCCTCGATATGACGGAAAGATTATATGGTTAAAGCTGGTGGCATGCATAAAACGTCATCCGAAATTGTACTGAATGCTTCCTCAGAAAATTATTTTGAACAATTACGGTAGTTCTTGAGCCCACTCAAGCGTAAATGGTTGCGAAAGCATACTTTACCTTTTAGTAACAAATAATCCTGAACAAGTAGTGAGTATCGTGACGAATACAGGGAGTAGCGACCACAAAGCAGTTGCTGCTGGGCTGAATGCAGTAACACCTACAACCATAAAAAAGAAACACAAAGTATATCGATTTAAAAAAAGCCGATAAAAATGCTCTTAACGCCGTTTTAAGGAACAGTCTTCACTCCTTCCGATCTGGTCATGCAAACATAGAAAAGTTGTGAAATGATTTCAAAGAGATAGTATCGAGAGCAAAATGGTTCAAATGGCTCTGAGCACTATGGGACTTAACATCTTAGGTCATCAGTCCCCTAGAACTTAGAACTAGTTAAACCTAACTAACCTAAGGACATCACACACATCCATGCCCGAGGCAGGATTCGAACCTGCGACCGTAGCAGTCGCGCGGTTCCGGACTGTGCGCCTAGAACCGCGAGACCACCGCGGCCGGCCAGTATCGAGAGCAATTGAGAGATATATACCACATAAATTAATAAGTGATGGTGCTGATCCCCCATGGTACTCAAAATGGGTCTGATCGCTGTTGCAGAAGCAGCGAAAAAAGCATGCAAAATTTAAAAGAACGGAAAATATCCAAGACTGGCAAAGCTTTACAGAATTCGAAATGTGAGATGCTTTTAATAATTTCCATGACGAAACTCTGTCTCGAAATCTGGCAGAATACCAAAAGAGATTCTGATCATATATAAAGCACACCAGTGGCAAGACGCAATCAATACCTTCACTGCGCGACAACGGTGAAGTCACTGATGACAGTGCCACTGAAGCTGAGTTATTAAACACTGTTTTCCGAAACTTCTTCACCAAAGAAGATGAAGTAAATATTCCTGAATTCAAATCGAGAACAACTGCCAAGATGAGAAACATAGAAGTAGATATCATCGGTAACGCAAAGCCGCTTAAATCACTTAATAAAGGCAAGGCTTCTGATCCAGATTGTATACCAGTCAGGTTCCTCTCAGATTATGCTGGTACAATAGCTCCATATTTAGAAATTATATACAACCGCTTTCTCACAGAAAGATCCATACCTAAAGACTAGAAAATTGCTCAAGTCACACCAATATCCAAACAGAGAAGTAGGAGTAACCCATTGAATTACAGGCCCATATCACTAATGTCGACCTGCAGTAGGGTTTTGGAACATATACTGTATTCTAACATTATGAAGTACCTTGAAGAAAACGATTTATTGACACGTAGTTAGCACGGATTCAGAAAATATCGTTCTTGCGAAACACAACTAGTTCTTTATACTCATGAAGTAATGAATGCTATACACAGGGGATGTTAAATTGATTCCATATTTTTAGAGTTCCAGAAGGCTTCTGACACCATTCCTCACAAGAGTCTTCTAACCAAACTGCATGCTTCTGGAATATTGCCTCAGTTGTGTGACTGGATTCATGATTTCCTGTCAGAAAGGTTACAGTTCGAAGTAATAGACGGAAAGTCATTGAGTAAAACAGAAGTAATATCTCTATTGTTCCTGTTCTATATTAACGATATAGGAAACAATCTTAGTAGCCATTTTAGATTGTTTGCACATGACGCTATCATTTATCATCTTGTAAAGTCATCAGGTGGCCAAAACGAGCTGCAAAATGGTTTAGAAAGGATATCTGTATGGTGTGAAAAGTAGCAATTGACCCTGAATAAAGAAAAATTTGAAGTTATTCACATGAGTACTAAAAGAAATCCACTAAATTTCGGTTACGCGCTAAGTCACACAAAGTTGAAGGCTGTAAATTCAACTAAATACCGTACTTAGGGATTATAATTACAAATAACCTAAATTGGAACGATCACATAGATAATGTTGTGAGTAGAGCAAACCAAAGACTGCAATTCATTGGGAGAACACTTGGAAGGTGCAACAGGTCTACTAAAAAGAGACTAGCTACACTACACTTCTCCATACCCTTTCAGCCTGTGCAGTAACCTTTCACCCTGTGCAGTGCGGGATCCCCATCAAGCGGGATTGACAGATGACATTGAAGAAGTACAAAGAAAGGTGGCTCATTTTGTATTATCGCGAAATACGGGGGTTAGCACTACAGACATGATACATGAATTGGGCTGGCAATCATTAAAACAAAGGTGTTTTTCGTTGTGATGGGACCTTCCCATGAAATTTCAATCACCAGTTTTCTCCTCCGATAGCATCCACCTCCATAGTGCAGCGGTAGCATTACTGCATGCCACACAAGGGGGCCAGGGCTCAGATACTGGCTGGGGACTGGGTGTTACGTGTCCTTCATCATCATTTTCATGATCACTGACACGCAAGTCGCCAAAGTGGCGTCAACTGAAAAGACTTGCAATACGGCGGCAGAACTCTGAAGTGGATCTCCCGGCCAATAAATCCCATACGATATTTTCATTTTTTCCTCCAATTGCGAAAACATTCTGTTGGCGCCCACCTACATAGGGAGAAATGATGATCACTATAAAATAAGGGAAATCAGGGCTCGCACAGAAAAATTTAAGAGCTCTTTTTCTCACACGCCATTCGAGAGTGGAATGAAAGAGAGACAGCTTGAAGGTTGTTCATTGAACCCTCTGTCAGGCACTTTATTGTGAATAGCAGAGTAATCATGTAGATGTAGATATAGATGGGCGTAATGCTGCAAAGCGATATGAGGTGAACGAGCATGTGAAAACTGTCGTAGGGAATGGAATGTGAATGGTCGGCTTCGGTTTCTTGGGAGGGAAGAGTGATTCAGCTGTAAAGGAGACTGCGTATGGGACACTAGTGTGATCTTCTCTTGAGTACTGCTTGAGTGCTTGGTATCCATACCAGGTTGGATTGATGGAAGCCATTGAAGCAATTCAGAGGAGGGCAGCTAGATTTGTTATCGGCAGGTCTGAACAACACATAAGCATTACGGAGATGCTTTGAGAACTCAAATAGGAATCCATGGAGAGAAGGCAACACTCTTTTCGAGAAACATTATTGACAAAATTTGAAGAACCGGCATTTGAAGCTGACTGCCAAACGATTCTACTACCGCCAACATACATTGCATATAAAAACCACAAACATAAGATATGAGAAATTAGGGCTCATATGGAGGCATATAGACAGTGGCTTTTCCCTCTCTCTGTTTGCAAGTGGAACAGGAAAGGAAATGACAATTAGTTGTAAAGGGTACCTTCCGCCATGCACCCAGTGGCTTGGAGAATGACTTTGTAGATGTAAATGTAGATGTAGAAACAACATATCTTACATTTCCATATATGTTTTATATATCAAACTCTTCAGAAAGATGTGCGCTTCAAAATGAACATTTTTTGAAAAGTCAATTTTTTTAAAAATTTTAGACGTCCTATCTCAAACACTCGAACGGGAGGAAGGGGTGAGATGCCATTATCAAGTTTATGCCCTGGTTCGGAAATATTGTAGATCTGGGGGTGTCCGGCAGCACTAGAGCCATGAAACACCAGAGTCATGACTCCCAAGAGCCTCTACAAGTCAGATCCACAACATATCATCAATTGTGACCTCATCCAAGCTACATTGTAGCACATCCTGGGTCCCAGCCTCTGCCATCACAAGCACCCAACCTAGGAACCCTGACTCCAGGGTGGCTCCTCCATTTGCTTTGACAGCCACATCTTGTTCAAGGTGGCTATGCCATGTCTTTCCTCAGAGTGGAAGGGATGCTGAACCCTATGAAGACACATCCACCTATCGTGCAGTTGTGTACTGTATATTGCTGCAGGTCTGGCCCATAACCGACTCTTCCTCTTAAGCTCAGACAAAAACAACCCACAGCAACAAACAAATAGGCTGGACTGTTTACAGCCAAACCTCTAGCAGCCGAAATTGTACTGTGTGGCATCAAGCTCACCATCGCAGGCATAAATGTCAGCACAAACAGCACTGCCACTGCAGTACTACCTTGTTTCTAAGAGTTATGTGCCTCCACCTGTATCCTTCTGCTGGAAAACTGTTTAGGTCGCCACCTGACTATCGACAGTCAGTTCACACTCTGGGCTTTTGGTTGAGCATATCTAGCAGTTCCTCAGTCAGAGTTCTTTCATCGAGCACACTCTATGCTCTGTTCCTGCCATGGCTAATGGTCCATCCATTCAGGGTCCACTGCTGGTCTCTGCTTTGCAGGGCTTTGTCTCTGAGATCACTGCCTCACTGAACACCATCACCACAGACATCACCCACAAACATTCCAGTGTGTCAGTGCTTACCTGCTAGGACATTACACTGCTTCAGTGATTAACTATCAGACTGAAGTGAGTAGTGGCAAACAACATTCCAGGAAACTGTTATTCAAAAATGGTTCAAATGGCTCTGAGCACTATGGGACTCAACTTCTGAGGTCATTAGTCCCCTAGAACTGAGAACTAGTTAAACCTAACTAACCTAAGAACATCACACACATCCATGCCCGAGGCAGGACTCGAACCTGCGATCGTAGCGGTCTTGTGGTTCCAGACTGCAGCGCCTAGAACTGCACGGCCACTTTGGCCGGTGAAACTGTTATTACACTGTGTCTTGTTTATAGACTCAATGAAGTTCTGTTCTTATTGGCTATCTGGACATACTTTAATCAACACATTATTATTTTTAATCCTACCCCTGTAACTACACTTAATTTATTGTTTTGCTGCCTATGAGTTTTTAATTAGAAATCTGCCAATGGTGAAGAAGGTGTTGGACACTTGCTTCACTACCCGTGAGACATTTTACTACTGGGTAAATTATCAGAAAGGTTTGTTGCTGCACACTAAACTCCTTTCTCAGCCACTGACAGCTTTAACAGTGGGTAATACAGGTTTTTTCCCTGTATTGTTAAAGGTATATATATCACTGTTCTTCTCAAATTTTAATGGAATATTTATGACCAATTTCATTAGTGAATATAGATAATATGACAGAGCAGTTAAAATGTCTAGTTCCTTGGAGAGGTACCTACAAGACATTCGTGGGTAAACACCGCAAATTATTTTTACTGCTTGCTTTTATGCAATCAATACTTTCTTTCTAAGTGATGAGTTACCACAAAAAATTATTCTGTACGATTTTACCGAGTGGAAATATGCAGGAGGCTGATACATTTGTTTCCAAAATTATCAATTATATGGTGAGCAAAAGTAGCTTAATTGTTTTGAAAGCTTGGTAATACACTTCTTCCAGTTCAATTTTTCATCAATATTTACTCAAAAAATCTGGAGCATTCTACCCTATTTACTGACTCGTGCTCATGTGGTACATCAGCTGTAGATATGACTCTATTTGTTGTAAAGAACTGAATGTAGTGTGTTACTTCAGAATTTAGGGAGAGTCCATTTACAGAGAATCACTTAACAATGCTTTGTAAAATATAATTTACCAAATATCCTGTTGCTTTCTCTCTAATTGGCTTTATTATAACACTAGTATCATCTGCAAAAAGTACCACTTTTGCTTGTTGAAAGTTGTTCACATATATAAAGAATAGGAGTGGGCCCAGAATTGAACCTTATGAGACGTCCTATGTGATTTCCCTCCCAAATCACAAAAAATCTTTGTGTTCCCTACACTGTCTGAATTATTCAGCACAACCTTTTGCGTTCTGTTAGTTAAATACGATTCAAACCAGCTGTGCATAAAGCCACATTAATTAAACAAAACTTGAGTATTTCTAAGAGAGTAACATGAACTACACAATCAAATGTCTTGGAAAGATAAAAAAAATACCAACTGGTGATGTATCATGCATTCTCAGATGAGCAACCCTGGAAACAAAACAGTGATATGTTAAGTAAATTGTTTCCACTCAAGTTTGTGACTACTCTTTGAGCACATTATTTTTTCGAATATTTTAGTAAAAGATGTCAGTAAGGAAATTGGATGATAATTTCTTAATTCTGTCTTGTCGTATTTCTTATGAAGTGGTTTAACAGGTGCATATTGTAACATGTTTGGAAAAATTTCCTGTGACTCTGCTGTGTTGCATATATCACTAAGGGCATTACTTATTCAGTTGGAACAACTTTTCAGAATTCTGTTTGAAATTCCATCAATCTCACATCACATCAGCTTTTGCCTGTTTTAGAATTTTTATAATTGTATTAATCTCAATGGATGACATTGGTGTTACTTCAAGTTGTTAAAGTTTTGTGGACTGATATTTAAAATAGGTTCTCTTGCTTCTTCAACTGAACCATTTAATCTTATTTTTGTGGCTATACTTCTAATTGCTTAAAGTTTTGTAGAATGATATTTGTAATACATCATCTTGCTTCTTCTACTGAACTCCTTAATCCAATTTTTTGGTGTTACATTTAGAAAGTGATTATTAAATGTACTTGCAACTTGTGAATTATCAGTCACAACATTTTCATTCAGTTTAATTGTTACGGAATCTTATAAACTGATTGGCCATACTCTCTCCCATTCGACAATGTCCCATATAGTTTTAATCATATTAACTGGATTATTTATTTGTGTCAGGACATGCATATTTTTGTACATTTCAGTCACTTTCCTTAAAATACTACAGTATTTTCTGTAGTATGCAAACTATTTACTTGTTATTATCTGTCTATTCAGTTTTACATTTTGTATGTTGTAATGCTGAATAGTCTGCACTAAAATCCACCCATCTAAACTCATTCTATAATGTGTTGCGAAGATCACGTGGATATCCTCAAAAAGGTCATGTGGAATATCTCAGTGAAGTGCTAAACTGTTTTAATGTCACAGTAATTAAAATTTGTGATAAATAAATGTCATGTGACTAGGGCCTCCCAGCACACACAATACCCAGTCCCTGAACGGAGAAAATCTCTGACCCAGCCGGGAATCGAACCCATGCCCTTAGGAGTAACGTTCTGTTGTGCTGACCAGTCAGCTACCGGGGGCGGACAGAATTTGTGATGAGTCACCATGTTATGCAGTGAAGTTTCATTGTGAAGCCTGTTAGTTTGTCTCTGAGGTCAAGTCCTTACAGAAGTTCTGTAATGGTCTATAAGATTAGAAATTGTTAAGCTCCAGCATCACCTATTATTCTGTAGTGAGTACTGATTTATTCTCCAATTCTTGATTAATATAGAGAACAAATAATATCTCCATTACTTCGCTATCATGATCCTTAGCTGCCCAGAACCAAAGATATCTTTATTCAATAATGTCTCTGGTTTGTAACATCAACAATTAGTAGTCTTACGTACACTACAGTGCTTAATGCAGATAATACACAATCTCTATTTGTTACATTACATGTCCAAGTAATGTCAGATGCTGACTTACTCTGGCTTTATTATAAATTTCCCTCTTCCTCTTATATGAGATTTTAATTCCCTTAGTTATACATGGCTTAGTTGCTTTTCTTTTTCTCTTAATGTATCTTCTGTATAATTTTTAAGAAAGAGACTTGACACAAATTTACTATGGAATAAACTGAATTTGACATTAGCTTCCCCTTCTATATACAATTCATCTCATACACCCCTTTTAGCTTACTCTTAAAGCACTGTATACTGTTGTCATTAATAAGCCTCATTACTTTGTATGAACCCGCCTCAGGGTTGTAAGGTGCTATATTGTTTATTTCCATTAATTTTGCATCATGATCAGACAATCCATTAGCAGCTGGGTACTCACTAATTGTTTCAGCCTGAACACTGTCTATAAAAATGTTATCAGTCACTGTCCTACTATTTTGCTGCACATGAATTGGAAAACTGACTACTGAAATTAACCCAGAGGTTGAAAATACTGCTACAGTTGTAAGGTTCTTTTATTTAACACAGAACCGGTTTTGGGCTTTTATACACCGATCTTTAGATGTCATACTGAAAACAGCAAGAGATGGGAGATAATTTTTACATGCAGCAATACACATAAAAAAACAAAAGAGAAAATCCACAAATTTAAAAACTGCCAGTTGGTCTAGGTGCTGTGAAACATAAGTTAATGCCAAAGTAACACCAGAGTGTACTACGGAGGACTGCCTGGATAAAAAAATATGCAAAGAATACCAGGACATTTACACTTGGTGCTGTGACCCCAAGTGCCGTGGTGGACAATTACAAGATGCGGTGTGCTATCAGCAGAGCAAGGAGGAGGAGACATGAAGAAGGAAGCAAACTGCTAAACCAGAGTGGCAAAAGTACTGCCACCTGTTGATGGGAAGCAGAATGCAGAGCCACTAGCCTGGCCATTCAAAACTTGAATTAGTGATTTACATTAAAAAAAAAAAAAAAAAAAAAAAAAAAAAAAAAAAAAAAAAAAAAGAAACACTACATAGAAAGTTACATGAAAAACGTTAAAAATATATTATGCATGGTAAAAATGGCAGTACTTTTGCCACTCTGATTTATCAGTTTGCTTACTCCTTCGCATTCGCTACTCCATGCTCTGTGCTCGTTGATTGCACACCACATCTTGTACTCGTCCACCGTGGCGCTTGGGGTCACAGTACCAAGTGTAAGTGCCCTGGTATTCTTTGCATATTTCTTTACCCAGGCAGTCTTCCATAGTACTGTCTGGTGTCACTTTGGCGTTGACTTAGGTTTCACAGCACCAAGCCCGACTGGCAGTTTTTAAATTTATGGATTTTTTAAATGTGTATTGATGTGTGTATAAATTATCTGCTGGCTCTTGGTGTTTTCAGTAAAACGCCTTAAGATGGTCATATAAGAGCCCGAAACCAGTTGTGTGTTAAATAAAAGAACCTTACAACTGTAGTGGTATTTTCAACCTCTGGTGTAATGCTCAGTTGCAGATGTTCCTCTGACAGGATTGTTTTTATGGGAATTAGATTGAAGCCCCTAAATATAATAATTCCCTGTCTGTATCTTTTAAGAAATCTACACTGAAATCTCCACAAACTACTAACTAATTACTCTTATCTCACAGGTAGCTTAGTAATGCATCTAGAAATCTCATAAATACCTGAAAGTTTCCTATAGGGGATCTTTAGACTGTTACAGTTATAAGAGAAGTATTCTGCAGTAACAACTCATAAGCACAATCTCCTACATTCTGATCAACACAAAAATTTAATATTTTTTACTTTGTATACACTTTTTCATATGTCACAACTCCTCCTTTTTCCTCGTTAACTTTATGTGAAAATGATGTAAATCAATAATCCCCAATACTTAACATCTTCATCCCATACAGCGTGTAGCGTTCAGAGAGGCACATAATGTCTGTCAGTTCAGAATTTTCCTCACCAATTAGGCATACAATAGGGAAATCTGTTGTCAAACTATATGCCACACGTAGCCCAAGGAATAACAAATAATGAAAATACAAATGAAAAATTTGAGCTTACAAGGGATATTCCGAAAGTAAGGAACATCCTATTGCAAAATTGAAACCACAGTGAAAATCCTATGAACTTTTCCACAGATGTGTTGGGTAATCTCTCTCATATATTTGTAGATAGTGTCACGTCACTGTTCTCTGTGTGCAGTGAGCATGTAAAGATACCCTGAAAATGGTGTCTCTTGCAAAGTATGGGTGCCTGCCAAGAAATTTTGCCCCATTTCATGCAAACCCATGTAATGCAACTATCATGCAGTTCCTTCTTCATGACAGTTCTTAGCTACACACTGCAGGGGCAAAGAGGATATTCCAGCAGTGTTTTCAGTGGCAAGTGTTTGATTACCCACCATACAGCAGAGATTTGGCTCCCTCTTATTTTCATCTCTGCTCAGATGAAATCCTGGCGATGAAGACAACATTTTGGCACAGACAATGAGCTATGGTCCAGTGTAGAAAACTGTTGGAAGGCACAGAAGGCCTTCTATGACAAGAGTATTAGAAAGTTGTACAATGTTATGACAGATGTCAAAGTCAGAGTGGTGACTATGTAGAGAAGTAGTTGGAAGGTGTGGCTAACTGTTGCAAATAAAGCAGTTCTGATTTTCACTGTGGTTTCCACCTGACGATCGATCATTCCTTTCTTTCCCAACAGCCATCATATATAGATCTTATCTTTCAGGTGTACTTTGGTCCTCTTTAATTATTATTAGAGTTATAACAAAACTAATTGTATGCATTCAGAAATTTTGATATTTATGATATAAATATGCATGACAAATAAGTATAATATAGTTGATTGTCAACAGCAACTAACAGGAATCCACACACGAGGGTGTGCTGAAGAGTAATTCCTCCAAATTGTTTGTGTGAAAAATCTTAAAGCTTTTCAAATAAAACAAACTTTACTAACATTCTACATCTTTATTCTTTGTGTCTGTATATTTATTTCTCAATGTGGTCACTCTGGCAATGAACACTTTCCTCCCAACGAGAGACTAGTTTGTTGATACTGTCACTGAGAATGTTTGACTTTGTTGATGGAGCTACAACCTCACCTCTCCTTGCAAGGCTTCATGATGTTCAAAGTGAAGTGCTTGAAGATGCTCAAGTTTTGTAAATAGATGAAAATTGGATGGGGACAAGTCAGAACTGCAGGCAGGATGATTGATGACAGTGAACCCAAGGCATTGGGTTGTTTTAGACTCAATACTCGTGTGTGGTCTGGTATTGTCATGCTGAAGAAAAGGGTGCTCTACATGTGGATGAACTTTTTGAATTCATGCCTTTAGCTTTCTAAGAATTTCTCACACACCAACATAATTATGTTACACACTGCCTGGTTAAGTGCTACAATTCAGAGCCTTGTGGTGGCAGAGGGGTTGCAACTTGCTGCCCAAAGCAGAAAAATTGACCAATTAATATGTGTGACATGTAATACTTTAACTGACATTGAAAAAGGAATAAAAATTTGGAGGCACTACTTTTTGGTACACCCCTGTATATGGTTTCCTCTTAGATGCTGATGACAATCAAGAGAATTATACTCATTCATCATACATATTTATATCAGGACTTGACACAATGTGATGGGAGATAATACTATGGCCAAACAGAGAAGAAACTGTTTCACAGTCAAAAGGAATTTTATTAAGTTAAGTGCTTGATAGTACGCAATGTGTGGATCAATATTGGATTTTGGGTCTGCCTTGTTTCTTCTCCCTAAAACTGGTTTTAGAGGTAGCTCACCACCACTGGGCATTCTTTTATTCTATAACATACAAATTATATGTGCAAATTATGTTTCCAAAGCAGTTAGATAACAACCTGAGGCCAACATGAGTTATCACCTCACATACTATCAAGAGAACCTCTGGATCTTTCCTTTAAAACAGTTATCTCACAATATCATGCAATAGATGTTACATACAGTCATAATCAAATTTCATTATTAAAAGGTGCTCATGTTGCAGATTACATTCTGTATGAGAAATATATAACAAGCTGAATAAAATACAGTATATGTGAGGATTGGGGAAAAAGTCATTGCAACAATTTTTTCTTGCAGATACCAGCCCGGTTGGAAAATATGACATATGCATATGAAAGGACAAGGTGGAAACTACACACGTGGACATAAAACACCATGCAGACATTGTGCCTCACATATTTATTATGATAATGTACAGGACAATACTGGTTTCATGGTGCAAAATGATTAAAGCAAAACACACATACAGTTGATATGACAAAACTGGATACAAAGGTGCTTAAAGTAGTATCCTGCAATGTTCACTACACACTGCCAATGATGTGGGAGGCAGTGAACAGCATCTGCAACACCATTTGCCATACCATGTCTGAATAGATCATCTGTCATCACACAGTATTGGCAATGTTCTCCCATGTCACGAACCGCCACCCACAGAATGGTTCCTTTACATTTTGAGCAAATGGTCAGGAGAGCGTGGTGGGTGCTCCAATCTTCCCATCCCCAGTGTCACAGTTGCTGCCATATACACTCTTCTTTATGTTGTTCTGCACTGGCTAGCAGTATGATTGCACTGTCCACAAGATCCGGACATTTGTCCCATACACGACATTGTACATGTCACACCAGGAAATTCTTATAGTGCTTTGGGACCTTTATTCTGCCATGTGGATGAAGTGGAACACAATGACACCCATATCATCATACGTGACGATCACCATCAATTTCACAGGGTAAGAATTCAGATGGGACTACTCCTGCGTTGGTGATCCACCAACTCTTCACACCACAGACTGACATTTGAGTTCCAGTTCGCATACCCTGGCCCCAAATTCATACATGGCGATTATTCGTGAAAGGAGGTGGTGACCATTTTGTTGCCAGTGTACTAGGTAGACGGACACATTCTATATCACATCCACCATTGAACTTCCCCGAGTTCAAGCGGTACGCACAACAATGCTGTTTTGTGCATCTGCAGCTCTGCCCACAATATCTTGCGGATGATGCTTTTTTACATACCACTTGTCATCTCTAACTCCAGTAGCATCCATCATATGTCTTCCCTCAGGAGATGCTCGATGATGACATGTGCCACATCAGTCCACAAACTGACAGATTGCTTCAAGCATTGCTGATCACTGGTTGCCACACATCCTTGCTAAATCTTTCCTATCAACTATGCTACTGAATGGTATGGGAGGGTATTATACTCAAGGGCCTCCACCAGTTCACTGTGACATTCACATACATTTCTCCTTCAGAGAAGAGCTATTTTGATGTATGTGCTGTAATTTCCCACCTCCTTTCTTCTTCCATCTATTGTCCACATTAAACAATGCCCAGTTGAAGTAATTAATAAGCAAAGTCTTTTATGAAGATTTGAGAGGACTGAAGATTACAATAAACTTTCAGGTTTACTTTGCTTGTCATGTTGAGATGACTTCAGTTCTTCTTGTCCAGGAGTCTAATTCTTGAAGCTGAAAACGGTTCAATGGTTGGTTTGAACTAAATAAATTGGAAGCTAGTTATTGCAGAATTTTTTATATAAATATATATTCCAATGATTTTCTCACATTTTAGTATATCATACAGTATTTTGATTTTCACATTACAAAGTTGAAATTACATTGTTTGCACCTATTGTACAAAAATATGTCAAATCACATCAGAGGCAAGCTTACGACTCACACACTCTGCGAAAATAACAATATTCAAAAGCATTTACAATTTTTCTTAACAAATGAATTGCTACTAGTTATCGTTACCTTATTAATTTCGATTATTATTCCATAAATGAATCCAGAAATAAACATAGTAAACAGTACAGTATTGCCTAATTAATAATAGAAATTTTAAGTGCACAAATAATTCATAATTTCAAACGCCCCTAAAAAAAAATTCATTCAGAAGAGTACTTATCGATTATAACATAAAAACTAAAATATTTTATAAAGTAATTCCTACTCATAAATTTTAGTTTGAAATGTAACATACCATGTATAAAATTATATGAAAGTTTTCAGAAAAGCAACTGAAGTAATACTGATCTGTTCAGAATTTGAAACATAATTCTAGTATCAACAATTACTGTTGAGGAAAAGTAAAGCTAGAGGAGGATGTCCCATTACAACTTCCTCCTCACATAGTATGGAAACAATGTGTTTACAATATTTTGTGACCTACTATAAGGTTTGCCAGAGATGTACAAAATGATGCCAAAAGATAGAATACAAATTGTCAAAATTAAATTCCAAAATACTACAGTCCAAATAAGTGTGAAACCTGAGTAGTGAAATGGCAAAACCAACATGCACATCTTGTTATACAGTCTATTTATGATCACAAATGTAAATGTCTTCCACACTATTTGCTAATTGATAATGCATACTAACCTACGTACATAGAAACCTAGAAGATTCATTTACAATTGATAAAAAAATAGGTACTGAGTGTTAAGATAAGAAAATTCATTGAAACGTATGACTACTAACCTAACAGTGCCCAATTTTATCAGATTCTGACAATTATTTACAGCATGGTTCATAGAACATACTCCTGAAACTTTTAAGTTTTCACATTTCTGTGTTGAACATAACAAATCATCAGTCATAGAACATCAACCTAACACTACATTATATCCAAGTCTAACAAGATTAAAGTTACACAATGTATTGGGAAGTTAATCCTCCTACTTGAAAAAACACACATTTATCTGGAATGACACTGTCCATAGCAGTGACTTCTTTTATAAACAAAAAGTTCCTTGAAATTTATATAAATACAAAAATTGTGCATATAGGATAATTTATTGGTTGACAATTTACAAATTTCAGTCACAAGACTGATGTAGATGACAGATGCTTGAGTGCATTACCCAGCACCTATGATCTCTTGAAAGTTGACTGGACCAACAAGGGTGCAGCCAAACAGGAGCATGGGAGTGGATCCACCTACATCTTTAAGTTTCCTCCCTAGATTTCACATCACACACTGCAATGGATAGGTAACTTCCTGTCTAGCTTTCACGTCGTATCGTGTGGCTCCTCTTATCTTTACACCTACAATGGGTATTTGCACAAAATTCTTACTATACTTGATCTTGTCACTAAATTGTTCAGATATACCACAAATTGGGCTACCTGTGTGAATCAAACAGTTGTCTTTTCACTGATCAGTCTTAATTTTAATGTAAGGATACCTAAAATCTGAATCATCCTCTCTGTTGTCAGACACTTCATGCAAAATATTACTTTCAGTTTCATCAAATGCTCCATCTACACTGTCTTTGCAAGATTTTATCAACTTTACAGGTATCATAACATAACTTTCATTACTCATGTTGCCAGTTAAAGATTGAACACTATGAATAGATTCCATAGCACAACTAACATCATTTGTTACAGAAAAAACATAAAAGACATTACTGTCAAAATTACATTTCCTGCTTAGATCCTCTTTCACTTCATTCCACTAACTGGGAAACAAATTCCGATAACCACAGCTAGCTTATTCCAGAATGCACCTTTATCTAAGTTATCATCAATCTGGTCCCAAACAAACTTCAAAAAGTTTCCACCTCTATTCTCCAGGCTTAAAGATACCTCCCCTTCACTGTTGGGATCAATACTCTGCATGACATTAATGAAAAACTGTTTTGAATGGACTGGTATTCCATACATCACTCACCTTACCTGTGTTGTCAACTTCATTTACAAATAACTCTGAAACTTCATTACTCTTAAACTCCACAAATACCTGATACTCATCATCATCCTATTCCTCCAAAATTACTTCATCAACAACATCACTGACAGCACAAGTCTCATCTCCATCAAAGTTGATTACCTCACCTACATTCATTTGCAATAAGCCACCAGTCTTGGACTTACTAATCTCTGTTACTTCACAGCTCTCATTCACATCTTCATCAAAAATACCACCTAGTTCAGTTCAAATACAGTCATCACCTGATTTGCGTACATCAACAACACTGTTTCCATTCAAGAGAAAAAATCGTTAGTACAGACTACAACAAAATTCTCACTACTGTCACATTCTGGTTTGTGATTAGCACTTACATTGCCTTAATTAAACATAGTATCCCAAAACTTTTGATCAAAACATAAATGAGAAATCTGATATTCCTTCTGTTCAATTTCTGATACATATACATGTGCCAAATCATTGACACTGTTATTACTGCCTAATTGAAAGTGTAACTTAGGGGGTCCTGTGCTTGTTATATTTCCTCACCCAAAACACTGTGGACTTCCATTGAGGCCAACTGTCGTTTCCTGCGTAGTTACTTCTGAGATTGTTTCTTCTATTAAAATGCCTATTGTTATTCCCATTATTCCTATCCTGCTGCTGTTCAGAATTTCTGTCTCTATTGTCACTTTGATCCTGATGGAAGTTACCATTATCTTTGTTTCTGTGATTACTCCCATTGTGGTTTCTATCATTCCTATTATTATGGTACATACTTCTTTCTACTGCCCTATCCAGCCTGTCAACAAATTGTAAAAACTGTTCAAGACAATCGTCAGGCCCACGTACCAAATCCCACTGCAATCTTTCTGGTAATCTCCTTTTAAGTGTATCAATCAAGGTCATTTCGTCCAGAGGTTTGTCAAGATGTTCTAATTTTTTAAGTTGGTTCTTACAAAATTCTTTCAAAGTACTGCCCCTATTCCTATAATTAGGACCATCAAAATATTCAGTTTAGATTCTCTCCTGTTCTGCTTCCGACCAAAATTTATTTAAAAAAACATTTCTTGGAACTCTGATATGTTCTACTGACTTAAATTTAAATTTATCCATGACAGAGATTCACCTTCAAGAAATCTTTTAACAAATTTAATTTTTTGACTGTCATTCATGCCTAACTCAAAACTCTCTCTGCAGTGGTGGGGAAAATCCACTGGATGTAAATTATCTGATGGAAAACTTTTGATAGGAGTGTTGGACCATGCAATACCATTGTTTGTGGACAGATTTATGCTAATAAGACTTTCCTGAACTGATGAAAGTTTTTGATCTAAGACATTTACATTAATTTCCATATTTTTTTTTCCACATTTAAATTTTTTTGTTTAATTGGCAACATTTTGTTGGGTGGTAGCTACCAACTCTCACAGTTTTTCCACTATGGTCTTCTGTTCAACTCTGATGCAATCAACATTCTTTAATTGTTTCGGTGACTCAGCTACAAACTCATTTTCTAGAAGAATAAATTTATTTTCTAAAACATCGACTTTTTCATTCACACTTTTTAACCCCTCTGACAACCCCTTTTTAACTCTGAAACTTGATTACTAAGTTGACCTATCCGATTTTGAACCCTGCCCATTGTACTATTGTATTCAGTCATTTAATTGGCTTTGTGGCAAAGTAAATTTGCTATAGTCATCTGTTCTTATTTCAGTTAACTGGTCATTAACTGCACTACATTTGCTATCGTTATGTATCTTCATTTCCTCTAGATTTGCCAAAATTAACTGCAAAACATGTCTTTACTGTTTCTTTACTGTCTACGATTTCACTTGGCTCAAACATGTCCTGATTGGAGTCTGCAGCTTCCATTTCTATCTCACTTTTGCTTTCATCCCTGTTCACTTTGTTAACAAGCACAGAAGTCCATAAACAAAGTAACTTCATGAAGGGTTTGCTTATCTTTTCTTTTTTATTTCACTGGTTGTAGCTGTAAAGTCCTCCTGACTTCCATTAGATCTGGTCCATCATTATTGGTTGTGCATCATCACTGTTGGTATAAAGATCCTTTGTTTGGTGGCCTTCAGTTTCGCTCCATGTGATCAAAAATTTATTCATACATAAATTTCAAAAATTGACGAGATAAAACAATTTCTGCAAAAGACAAAACATTATTAATCAACTAATCATGGATGATGCCCCCACTTGTAATCTTCCCCCTGCTTCCTTTTTCCATCTACTGTCCACATTAAACAATGCCCAGTCCAGGTCATTAATAAGCAAAGTCTTTTATGAAGATTTGAGAAGAGCGAAGATTACAATAAACTTTCAAGTTTACTTAGCTTGTCATATTGAGATGACTCCAGTTCTTCTTGTCCAGGGGTCTTTTCTTGAAGCTGCAAATCTAACATCAGGTTCTCAAGTTTGATTTGAATTAAATAAACTGGAAGATTGTTGTCATGTGGATTAATTGGATTTCGCATCTTTCCTGCACAATATTTCAACTGCGTGACTCGCAGTCTTCTTCGACTGCTGCCTGATACTGATTACAGCATGGAATGAGTCAAATATTTATGCCTACGTTGCGCAAGGCATTCCCTCTGCCATCTGCACTGCCTGCGCTGCGTCTGGCACTCTGTCCATGGTGTGCACCGGCCAACAGCAATGGCTGTAGAATTTTCTTCCAGCCGCAGCTGTTCCGAACGCTGTTTGCTTAGTTTGTGGTTATTATCCATTGTAAATATAGCTGAATTGAGTTCTGAATGGTGTCCAATCTGTACTAGACATTCTATCTTCCAATTGTCATCATTTGAGTCCTGTGAATTACAACACTCTGTTACCATGCTGTATTGTGTTAGGAGGTCCATCTGAAGTTTTTACCACCGTCCCCCCCCCCCGCCCCCCCCCCCCCCCGAAAGAGAGGCTGCAGTGTTATTTTCAGGCCAATTGTGTTCAAATTGTTGCTCGAGACTCGGAAGAATGTCCTCAGATACTGTGTCTGTTGTCTGAGGTACCATTTTATGTATGTCCTTTGTTACATGTATTGGGCTGTTATCTCTACTTCCATCTTTATACTTGTGTCCCTTGGGGACTGGATGTTGCGTCTTCAGAAGATTAAATGCTGAGTTCCAAGCCAAACTCAGCTGGAAACCGGTGTCCTGGTTAATAAGATTCTTCACAACCTTAATCTCAATAAATTCCCTTAATCTCAATAGATTCTTTGATGATGCTGTCCAACTATCTCGATGTTTGTGTTAAAATCTTGGCATCATTATACTTCATAGAATGATTGAGTTCTAAACAATACTCAGCAATCACTGACTTGGTTGCCTGTCTCAGTCTGGTGTGCCTTTGGTGCTCTTTGCACCTGATGCCAATGGTCCTGGTCGTCTGGCCGATGTATGCCATACCACATTCACAAGGTACGTAGTAAACACACAGTTTCTGTAGATGCAGGTCATCCTTCACACTCCCTAGGAGAGCCTTAATCTTGGTGGGTTGATGGAACACACTTTTAATGTTATGTTTGCAGAAAATTCTGCTGATTTTGGCAGATATCAGCCCAACATATGGCAAATGTGCAACCATTTGTGTTTCTTCTTGTATCTCTTCAGGAACCTCTCGTGGGGAAACAGAGTGCAGTGTCAGACAGCACCTAAAGAAGACTGCGAGTCATGCAGTTGAAATATCAGGTAGGAAAGCTGTGAATAACAGGCAGAAACCCAATCAATCCATATGCCAATGGCTGGTTGGGAAAGCTTGAAGAATTACATTAGAAGGCTCTATGGGGAGCAAAATATGATTTTAGAGAGAGAATCTTAATTTGTTCTCAGGATGACTGGCTCGCCCATATTTTATGTAAGTGGCCAACCAGTGAAAATTTCCTGTGGAATCCTTGATGCTCCTTTCTCGCTTTCCGTAAGTTTTATCTTCTTATACAGCATTTTGCATCTTTGCCCACTTTCTTTGTGTGTATGCTTCCATTTTACTAAATTTGTCCACATTTGTTTTCTTTAATGTGTCAGGGCACTGATGACCTCGATGTTGAACACCCGTAAGCCCTGACACACACACACACACACACACACACACACACACACACACACATGCTGGAATTAAGCATCACGTCAATTTGAGAGTGGCCATCAGAATTAAACATCGAGTGAGCTTAGCATTGGTCAGGGAAAGAGTATGTGACATGCGCGACCGACTTCTTGTGACATCCAGAGAGTTGCTGGCTCTACATGTTATTATAGCAAATTTTCTAACCAGACAAGACTGGGACTGAGTTGATGGGACCTCCTGGTCCCTAGAAGAGTGAACGAGGAAGAAATCGGCATCCTGTCAACTAGCCTAGTTTGAACAGCTTAACAACAAGGCACAGCAGAACGAGGACGCTCACACTGTTGTCAACCTGAGCGAGAAGGAATTGGACATGACCACCTTGAAAGTATTGAGCAAGGATCTCAATTTTGCAGTTACACCCAGAAATATTCCTGTTGCAGCCTTTGTCGGTGCAGTGGAGCAGGTGGCCCTGAAACTTTCTGCCAGTGAGGCTGAAGAAGTCTGATGAGAGACGTGTAGGGCACTCACTAAAGCCAAGCTGCCCAAATCCAACACCTCCAATGATGAGAGGTTGGCCCTCAAACAACTCTGAGAATATGACAACATTGTGGTGTTGGCAGCAGATAAGGGGAATGCAACAGTTGTCCTACAGAAGGCAGATTATGACGGTAATGTGTGACAACTTCTAGATGCCCCAGCACACAGACCAATAGAAAGGGACCACACAGACAAGGTGAATAAGAAGACCAGGGCTCTTCTAAAGTAAACCGGCCTTCCAGAAAAGACCATTAAGCAGCTAAGGGCTAGAGCACCAGTACCACCAGATTTTATGGCCTGCCTAAGGTGCACAAGGAAGGGGTTCCTCTACGTCCAATTGTCAGCAATACTGGTGCAGCCACCTACCTCACTGCTCAACACCTTAAGAAGATACTCTCACCGTATGTGGGGAAGTGTGCCCATCACATTCGCAACTCAGAGTATTTCCTACAGCGCCTCAGGCAGCTACAGATCTTGGACTCTGACATTATGGTCAGTTTCGATGCGGTCTCCCTGTTCATCTCCATACCACTGAATGATTCACTTGAGCTCATTGTTCGACAGTGCACTCCTGGACTTCTTCAGACACATACTGACTTCAATGTACTTCCTGTATGTGGGTCAAATCTATGAGCAAATGGAATGTGTGGCAATGGGCAGCCCACTCTCACTGGTGGCGGCCACTCTCTTTATGGAAAGATTTGAAGAAGACGCACTTACATCGGCCCCAGATCAGCCGAAATGTGTTTTTAGATACGTGGATGACACCTTTGTCATATGACCCCACAGGAGGGAAAGGCTCGATGTTTTCTTGGACCACCTAAACTCACGCCACCCTAACATTAAATTCACCACATAACTGGAGAAGGGTGGACTACTCCCTTTCCTAGATGTATTAGTTAGGAGGAAGGGAGATGGTACCTTCAGTCACAGTGTGTACTGAAAACCCACTCACACCAACTTGTACCTGCAAGCCAGAAGTTGCCACCACCTTGCACAGAAAAATGGTGTACTCAGAACACTGGTTCCCCGGGCAAGAACTCTGTCAGGTCTGGATAATTTGACAATGAAGATAGAACATCTACAATCCATGTTCTACAAAAATGGGTACTCTTCTCGAGATGTTCAAAAGGCACTGTGCCCTGTTTCCCCATGAGAGATTTCTGAAGAGATAGATGAAGATACACAAAAGGTACCACATTTGTCATATGATGGGTTGATATCTGCCAAAATCAGCAGAATTCTCTGCAAACATAACATTAAAAGCGTGTCCCATCAACCCACCAAGATTAAGGCTCTCCTTGGGAGTGTGAAGGATGACCTGTAACTACAGAAACTGCGCATTTACTACGTACCATGTGAATGTGGTATGGCATACATCGGTCAGATGACCAGGATCATTGACATCAGGTACAAAGAGCACCGAAGACACGCCAGACTGAGACAGGCAACCAAGTCAGTGATTGCTGAGCACTGTTTAGAACTCAATCATTCTATGAAGTATAATGATGCCAAGATTTTAACACAAGCATCGAGACACTGGAACAGCATCATCAAAGAATCTGTTGAGATTAAGATTGCGGAGAACCTCATTAAGTGGGACACCGGTTTCCAGCTGAGCTCAGCTTGCAGCACTCAATCTTCTGAAGATGCAACATAGGCAACACCCAGACCTCAAGGGACACAAGTATAAAGATGGAATTAGATATAACAGCCAAGTATATGTAACAAAGGACGTATGCGAAATGGCACCTCAGACAACAGACACAGTATCTGAGCACATTCTTCTGAGCCTTTAGCGACAATTTGAACACCATCGACCTGAAAATAACACTGCAGCTGCTCCTGGGGGTGGGGACTCAAATGACGACTATCAGTAGATAAAATGTCTAGCACAGCTTGGACCCCATCCAGCACTTAATTCAGCTATATTGACAATGGATAATAACCAAAAAGTACACTCGCAGCATTTAGAACAGCCGCGGCTAGAAGAAAACGCTACAGCCGTTGCTATTGGTCAGCGCACACCATGGACAGAGTGCCAGACACAGCGCACACCACAGAGAGAACACCTAGCACAACTTAGGCATAAATACTGGACTCGTTCCACACTGGAATCAGTGTCAGACAGCACCTGAAGAAGACTGCGAGTCACGCACTTGAAATATTGTGCAGGAAAGACGTGAATAACTGGCAGAAACCTGATTAATCCACATGACAATGCCTCACAGGGAAAACTTGAAGAATTACATTGGAAGATTGTTCTTGCAGAATTTTTTATGTAAATATATTTTCCTCTGACTTTCTCACATTTTAGTATATCATACAGTATTTTGATGTTTCACATTAACAAAGCCAAAATTACATTGTTCACACCTATAACACAAAAATATGCCCAATCGCATCAGAGGCAAGTTTACAACTCCTACACTCTGCAGAAATAACAATATTCCAAAGGGTTTACAATTTTTCTTAACAAATGCATTCCTACTAATTTTCATTACATTATTAATTTTGATTATTATTTCATAAATGAATCCACAAACATACATAGAAAACAGTATATGATTTAATTAATAATATAAATGTTAAGTGCACAAATAATTCATAATTTCAAATGTTTCTAAAAAAACTTTTAAATCTACATTCAGTACTAGTACTTATCGATTACAACATCAAAAATAAAATATTTTATAAAGTAATTCTTTTTCATTAATTTTAGCTTGAAAAATAACATACTGTATACAAAATTATAGGAAAGTTTTCAGAAACGCGACTATGATAATACTGACTTGTCCAAAATATGAAAGATAATACCACAGTCAACAACTACTGTTGAGCAAAAGTAATGCTAGAGGAGGATGTCCTGTTACAGTGTGCTGCTCCACATGGATTACTACCATCTTGCTCGATGCTCACCACAACTGTTTTCACAGCACATTCTGTGCTACTACCAGCAATCAGTGTGTCAGCTGTTGTTGTGAATACACATTATGGTTGCATATGTTCCACATGAGAAATGGAACAAAAAAGTAAAATATACTATACTGAACATCAGATAAAACTAATTCAAAACCACATTTAAAAATTAACATATTATATTATGTAACAATTCTATATTTTGTTGGCTGTAGAATGAAATCAAATCCACTGATGATGACAAGTACTGCAAAATCTGTTTGAGGAAAATAAACAGAAATGCCTGTATCAAGGGAAATCCACAAGGTATTGTTTCTGCAGATACAGTACAGAAGTAGGACCGCATGCTTAGTAGCATATGGTCTGTCTGCCTTTTTAATGCAATACAGCAATGATTCTGTGTGACAGGGATTTGGCAAGTCCATGGTAGGGTTCAGGAGGTATGTAGCACAAGATGTCAATGCACAGGTCACAAGTTTTTCATAAATTATAGATCAGTGGTTTGCAGGCATGGAGCTGGTGTCGAATAGCATCACAGATGTATTCCATATGGTTCAGATCAGACAAATTCGGTGGCCAAATGTGAGTTCATTATCATATTCCTCAACCCAGGCTTGCACAATTCTGGCCTTGTGACTTATCTTGCTGGAAGATCCTTTCACCAATACAGGAGAAATTCATAGTGAAGAAATGCAGTTGGTCTACAATATTATTCACATAGCCCACAGTAGTAATTGTGCATCTGATTATGATTCACACTGTTGTTGGATAAATATAGGAACATGTAGTGGTATTCTGCCATGGAACTCCAGGTTGAGGAATGTGTGCTGTACAGTATGCTCTGAAACACTTCAGCTTTCACCAGATTTTTACTTGTCGTCAGTTCCACCACATATCACATTCTGCTTTAGACACCAAGCAAGCCTCCAACCTCAACAAGTTTGATGAAGTGTGGATGTCCAACATGTTATCACCTATTTGCACTTTCATCATCTTACAACCACTTTCAATAGATACTCACTACAGCAGCATGCAAACAGTTGATCAGTTTCATTGTTTCCAAGGTATTCCTTCCCAGGCACCAGGCCACAAAAATCTGCCCTTTGTAAAAGTTATTTGTGTCGGTGCATTTCCCCCATTTGTGGCCTATATAATCACTAGAATGATTCCCCATTTGTATATGCTTCACTTACATGCTTTCCTTATTGCATTATATGCACAGAGTGCCACTATGTGGCACTCAATCTTGTGGTGAATAGCGATCAAATGTTTTGGCCTATATACAGACGAAGTAATCATATCTGTCTCTGAAGACAAAAAATTATTTCTGCGGAGCTATGATATATACAGACATGCAGTTTGTTACAAACAGTAGTGATTTTTTTTTTTTTCAAACTAATTCACAAAATTTTTATGAGTACACATCTACACTTGCTCTGGCAGCATCTGATTTATTTTCTCTCTCATTTTTTGTTGCAGAAAGTACAATGTGTCTTGCAGTTTCATGAAACATTGTCACCTATTGGAGTTCAGCAACAGCTCTGATATCATCATGCTTGGAATACACCAGACGTGAAGAGAAACATAAAGTTGTATGAAAAATTTAAAGAGATTGGCAGTGTTAATGGCAAGGCAAGAAGCAGCAGACCTGAAATGAGTAATCACACTGTTGATATTGTGCATACAGCATTTCAACAGTGTCAGCAGAAATCGATGTGCTGTGTTTCCAGAGAATCAGGCATACCTCAGAGCACAGCTACATTTCCACGCACATTAAGTGCAACTGCTGCAAGCTTTGTAGCCAGATAATAGCAGTAAATATAATGAGTTTGCTAGGAATATGTTGGAACAAATCTATGCAGACAACTACCTTAATAAAGTAAACAGACATAATTTATGGATCTGTGGGTCACAGAACTTGTGGCACAACAGATGACAGATAGTCCAAAAGTGACTGTGTGGTGTGGCTTCATGCATAACACAGTTACTGGACCCTTTGTTTTTTCTCTGAACTTACCAGGTTGGCAATAGTTTATGCAGACATTCTGAACTTTTTGTTGCACCTCAGTTACTTCATCACCAGAGATGTCATGGCTATCATGTTCAACAGACATAAGCTCTCCTGGCAATTTTTTGTTTGGTTACATCAAGCATAAAGTGTTTACTTCACCAATACATGCAGTTCAAACTCTTATGGCATGAATACAAGATGCTGTAGAAGTGGTGACAGGAGAGAGGTTGGTAAAAATGTGGAGAGAAATTAATTATCACCTAAATATTCTATGGGCAATGAATGGAAAATATGTGGAAGTATGAAGGGCATTAAATAAGTGATGCAACAACTTTTTTTCTCAACCAATTTCAGTTTAAAAAATGCAGAATTTGTTGTGAAATGATATGGAAAGGTCCTGCATCAGCCCCCATATTTTCATGAAGTACTGATAGGTGGCAGTGCTAATGTAGCCTCCAAAATGACATCTGTAATGGATGTGTGTTTCAAGTAGAGAGCTGTAATCGAGTTTCTAGTTTCTTTTGGAAGAAAACTGGAGCACTGTAGAAATTCATGGGCTCTTCAAAAACGTCTACGAAGACCTAACAGTGAATAAAAGCATGGTGCGGCCCTGAGTGAGATGTCTGTCATTGCAACAAGATCACACAAACCTGTCTTATCTCCCACATCCCAGCCTGTCACACACAACTGTGACTCCTGCAATGTTCTCATTTGGAAATTAAACTTAGCAGTGTTTATCCAAGGGAGTTATGAAAACTGGATAAAGACAATAGTGCATGTGTGAGGAGAGCACCTAACGTTAAAAGAGGTTACGGAGACAGCTTTGACAGAGATCACCCAAGGTGGTGGTGTAATGCCACAGACTGAGAATAAAGCCGCAAAGTGTTTCACTTGTGGAAACATGGGCATATGGTGTGAGAGTGTCATGCAGATAAAAGATTATGAAAGGTAGTGAAATGGACCAAAAATGGATAATGAGGTGCACACAATGTAATTTGCCGAGTCACAGAGGCCGATGTGTGCATCTGCAGTCCGTAACATATTTAAAATGCAAATGAAATAGTCATTAAGTGAGAGACTGCCCAGAAAATGTTTGCCATGCCCAGAATGCACATAGGAGAAGTAAAAGCCAGGAAAACTAAGTAATGGCATAATAAAGCAGTCACATCACACCTTACCTGGAAAGATATTAACAATCAACTGTGAAAGTGAAAATGAGTTTATACAATTGGAGTGTCAGGATGGCATGACTAATTGCCTGAGGTTTCTCATGGAGAGTGGTGTGCAGATTAGCCTCTTTAGGAGCAGTAGTTTGAGAAATGGTGGAAACTATAATCCATCAAAATGTATTAGGATTCAGGGAACTGCTAATATGATTGCTAGGGCAAACGGAACTGTAACTCTTGAATTACTAATGAGAAATAATTGTGGAAGGTGTCAATCTTCCATTTGATGGACTGGTGGGCTGAGAGCTTCTCAAAAAACATGGAGTCATAATCAATCATGCCACTGGAACCCTGTGGATCCGAGGGGAACAGATCAGAATGAAGATGGAGCAAGAGTGTGAGCTCCACCCAGTGCAGAGTGGTATTAGAAGTTGGAAACTTGCTAATATGGTTGCGCTGGTACCAGAAAGAGAAGGCTCTTTCAGGAAAACCTCAGACGTGGAGCAAAAGGTGTGTAAGGAGGTGAAGACAGAGCAAGGGTGAGCTCTGCACAAAGCGAGAAACGTGTGGAAAGGCGAGAGCGAATAGTGACAAAAACTCATTAACAGTCAGAACACAATAGAGGCAGGCAACAGGTAATGCAAGACAAAAAGAAAGAGACCACAAATATATTGTTTCAGCGCTAACAATAGGACCCTAGGAGGAACAGGTGTGCTAAATAAAAAGATAGACTGGAATGAGAGAGGCTATCATTCTGAAACAGGAAAGCACAAAGGATGTGTGTTTACCTGAGGCATTAGTAAAAGTGGAATAAGGAAAGTGCCTAACGAGTGTGTTGAACACTACAGATGAGACTGTGCCAGTAAACTGCCCACAGGTGGTAGCAAAAGTAGCTCCAGAGCAGACATTGTTGTGGCTATTGTTCAGTGTGAACCACGTCAGTAAACACAAGCCACAACTGAAATCAAGAATTAGTGTACTAAAGGAGAACATCTATAGAACCATTTAAATGTGGAAGAAAGTCAGCAATCAGAGTTATGCACCATGTACAGCGACGTTTTCCTCCTGTCTGGAGATGTGTTATCTTATAGTATCAGACACGAAATTAAGCTGCTACTAGAATCAGAAGGTAGGATGATATGTTTGTGACCCTACAGAATACTGCTTGCACAAAAGGATGAGCTCCAGCAGGAAACTGGAACATGTTAGAGGATGACATTATAGGACCAAGTGAAAGTGGTTCAAATTTTCGCTTGATTTTAATTCTGAAAAAGATGGATGCCAATGGATAGCAAAAGTGGCGAACAGTCATGAACTAGAGGTGACTAAATGAGATCTCCCTAAATTCGGTGTACCCATTGCTGAGAATAGATGAAATTCTTGATGGTCTAGTAAAGGCAAAGTATGAACGGGATTGAGAAAAGACAGTTTTCAGTATGCTGCACAGACATTACAAGTACAAACGAATGCCCATTGGTCTTAAAACAGCTCTTAATATATTTCAGAAGTTAATGAACTTCATTTTGAGATGGCTACAAGGTGACTATTGTTCATCAATTTAGATGACGGCGTAATATTTGGCTCCTCCTCAGAGGAACATAATATATGACTGACAGAGGTACTCAAAAGGCTTAGACTCCACAATTTAAAGCTACAAGTGGACAAGTGTGAGTTTCTGTGGAAGGAGTTGTACTATTTGGGTCATATTTTATCGGCCCAGGTCTTGAGGCCAGATCCACAGATGATCAAGGTGATAAAGGAGTATCCATAGTCCATAAAAATGAAGCAATTAATGGTGTATTTAGCCCTTGTGGGGACCCCCTCCCCTCCTCCCCCCCCCCCACCCAATGGACCATGAACCTTGCCATTGGTGGGGAGGCTTATGTGCCTCAGTGATACAGACAGCCATACTATATAGGTACAACCACAACTGAGGTGTACCTGTTGAGAAGCCAGACAAACATGTCGTTACTGAAGAGGGACAGCAGCCTTTTCAGGAGTTGCAGGGGCAATAGTGTGGGTGATCGATTGTACTGGTTTTGTAACATCAACCAAAACAACATTGCTGTGCTGGTACTGCAAATGGCTGAAAGCAAAAGGAAACTATAGCCTTCTTTTTTTTTTCCCCTGAGGATGTGCAGCTTTACTGTGTGGTTAAATGATGATCGCGTCCTCTTGGGTAAAATATTCCAGAGGTAAAATAATACACCATTCAGATCTCCAGTGGGGACTACTCAGGAGGACATCATTATCAGGAGAAACAAAACTGGCATTCTATGGATCAGAGTGTGGAATGTCAGATCCATTAATTGGGCACACAGGTTACGAAATTTAAAAATGAAAATAGATAAGTTAAAGTTAGATACAGTGAGAATTATTGAATTTTGGTGGCAGGAGGAAGAGGACTTCTGATCAGGTGAATACAGGGTTATAAATATAAAATCAAATAGGGATAATGGTGGTGTAGGCTTAACAATGAATAACAAACATAGGAACACGAATAAGCTATTATGCACAGCACGGTGAACGTATTATTGTAGACAAGATACACACAAAGTCCACATCGAACTCAGCAGCACAAGTTTATATGCCAACTAGCTCTGCAGATGAGGAGGAGATTGTGAAAATGTATGATGAGATAAAAGAAAGTACTCAGGTAGTTAAGGGAGACGAAAATTTAATAGTCATGGGGGACTGAAATTCGATAGTAGGAAAAGGAAGAGAAGGAAAAGTAATAGATGAATATGGACTGGGGGAAAGAAATGAAAGAGGAAGCCACCTGGTAGAATTTTGCACAGATCATAACTTAATCATCGCTAACACTTGGTTTAAGAATCATGAAAGAAGGTTGTAAGTGTGAGAGAGACCTGGAGATAACGGAATGTTTCAGATTGATTATATAATGGTAAGACAGAGATTTAGGAACCAGGCTTTAAATTGTAAGACATTTCCAGGGGCAGATGTGGACTCTGACCACAATTTATTGGTTATGAACTGTAGATTAAAACTGAAGAAACTGCAAAAAAGGGAGGGATTTAAGGAGTGGGCCCTGGATAAGGTGAAAGAACCAAAGGTTCTAGAGAGTTTCAGAGTGAGCATTAGGGAACAATTGACAAGAACAGGTGAAAGGAACACAGTAGAAGAAGAATGTGTAGCTCTGAGAGACGAAATAGTGAAGGCAGCAGATGATCAAGTAGGTAAAAAGATGAGGTCTAGTAGAAATCCTTGGGTAACACAAGTGATATTGAGTTTAACTGATAAAAGGAGTAAATACGGTATAAAAATGCAGTTAATGAAGCAGGTGAAAAGGAATACAAATGTCTCAAAAATGAGATCAACAAGAAGCGCGAAATGGCTAAGTGGAAATAACTAGAGGACAAATGTAAGGAAGTAGAAGCATATGTCACTAGGGCGTAAGATAGATAACTGTCTACAGGAAAATTAAAGACCTTTGGAGAAAAGAGAAGCACCTGAATGAATATCAAGAGTTCAGATGGAAAACCAGTCCTAAGCAGAAAAGGGATAGCAGGAAGATGGAAGGAATATATAGAGGGTCTATACAAGGGTGATGTATGAGGGTATTTCGGAACGTAAAGATACACAGTACACCAGAGGAACAGAAGAGTTTTGGCGAGCAAGTTGGCAACACTGGAGTTAACCTTGAACCGTCAGCTTTCTCCTCGCAGTCATTCGGCAGTTGAACGTTGCTTCTGGTTGGAGTAGGTTGTGTTTAAAATAGCTGCGCCGGTTCAGAATCCCGCCAAATGCGAAGTGCGCTCCGTCATACGTTTTCTTCATGCAAAAGGTCAGCGACCAGCAGATATTCACAAAGAAATTGTTTCTGTTTATGGGAACATTATGAATCGACAGAATGTTATGAAATGGTGTCGTCATTTCTCTGAAGGTAGGACCGATGTTCATGACGAACAAAGAACAGGTCGCCCATCTGTGATATATGATGCCCTTCTTCGGAGAATGAAGGAAGCAATTCATGCGAATAGATGTGTCACATTGAAAGAATTGCATCAGATGATACCGGACATGTCAATGACAACTCTTTATGACATTGTGACTGTCAAGTTAGGGTACAGGAAATTGTGTGTGCGTTGGGTTCCAAATACTCTTAACGGAAGAACACAAAAAGAAAAGGATGGGCTTTGCACTCGACTTCCTCACACGCTATGCCGAAGCAGGTGATGAGTTCCTTGATCACATTGTGGCAGGTGACTTGAGACATGGGTTTATCACCATACACCTGAATCCAAGCAACAATCAATGCAATGGCGCCATTCGAATTCACCAAAAGTCAAGAAATGCAAAATGTCGATTTCAGCAAAAAAAATCATGGCTTTTGGTTTTTGGGACAGACAAGGCATTCTTCTGTTGGAATTTATGCCTCCTGGAATGACAATTAATGCTTTTGCATATTTCCATACTTTAAAACGTCTTCGAAGGGCAATTCATAACAATCGCAAGGGAATGCTGACAAGTGGAGTCCGCTTTCTTCATGACAATGCTCGGCCTCACACAGCACTCGTAACCAAAGCACTACTCAAACAACTGAAATGGGACGTATTGGACCATCCGCCATACAGCCCGGACCTTGCGCCCACCGACTTCCATGTCTTCCGTTACCTGAAGTCACATCTTGGTGGAAAATAATTCCACGACGATGAAGAGATCGAAGATGAAGTTGGAATGTGGTTCCAACAACAGGCGGCTACTTCTATGACTGTGGGATACAAAAGCTTGTGCACCGACTTAACAAATGTTTGGATAACGGGGGTGATTATGTCGAAAAATAACAAGTAATCCAGTTAATAAGATGTAACTGACGTTTTCTAAATAAATGTTCTATTTAAGGACTGCAAGCCATTGTATCTTTACTTTTCGAAACGCCCTCGTACTTCAGGGCAATATTATGGAAATGGAAGAGGATGTAGATGGAGATGAGATGGGAGATATAATACTGTGTGAAGAATTTGATAGAATACTGAAATATCTAAGTCAAAACAAGGCCCCGGGAGTAGACAACATTCCGTTAGAACTATTGATAGCCTTGGGAGAGCCAGCCATGACAAAACTCTTCCACCTGGTGAGCAAGATGTATGAGAGAGGAAAAATATCCCCAAACTTCAAGAAGAATATAATATTTCCAAATTTTGATAAAAGCAGGTGCTGATACGTGAAAATTACTGAACTATCAGCTTAAGAAGTCACTGTTACAAAATACTAACACACACATCCTTTACAGACGAATGGAAAAACTGGTTGAAGCTGACCTTGGGGAAGATCAATTTGTATTCCACAGAAATGTAGTAACATGCAAGGCAATACTGACCTTACGACTTATCTTAGAGGTTAGGTTAGGGAAAGGCAAATGCACATTTCTAGCATTTGTAGACTAAGAGAAAGCTTTTGACAATGTTGACTGCAATACTCTCTTTCAAATTATGAAGGTGGCAGGTGTAAAATACAGGGAACGAAAGGCTACTTACAGTTTGTACAGAAACCAGAAGGCAGTTAAGCACAAAAGGTAAATAGTAGTTGAGAAGAGAGTGAGACAGGGTTGTAGTCTATTCCTGATGTTATTCAATCTGTATATTGCACAAGCAGTAAAGGAAACAAAAGAAAAATTTGGTGCAGGAATTAAAATCCAGGTAAAAGAAATAAAAACCTTGCAGTTTGCTGATGACATTGTAATTCTGTCAGAGACAGCAAAGGACTTGGAAGAACAGTTGAACAATATGGACAGTGTCTTGAAATGAGGATACAAGATGAACATCAACAAAAGCAAAATGAGGATAATGGAATGTAGTAGAATTAAATCAGGTGATGCTGAAGCAATTAGATTAGGAAATGAGACACTTAAAGTAGTGGATAAGTTTTGCTATTTCGGCAGCAAAATAACTGATGATAGTAGAAGTAGGAGGATATAAAATTTAGCCTGGTGATGGCAGGGAAAGTGTTTCTGATGAGAAATTTGTTAACATCGAGTATAGATTTAAAGGTCAGGAAGTCTTTTCTGAAAGTATTTGTATGGAGTGTAGTATGGAAATGAAACATAGACAATAAACAGTTTAAACAAGAAGAGAAAAGAAGCCTTCAAAATGTAGTGCTACAGAAGAATGCTGAAGATTAGATGGGTAGATCACGTAACTAATGAGGAGGTACTGAATATAACTGGGAGAACAGGAATTTGTGGCACAACTTGACTAGGAGGAGGATTCTGAGGCATCAAGGGATCACCAGCTTTGTATTGGCGGAAAGCGTGGAGTGTAAAAATGATAGAGGGAGACAAAGAGATGAATACACTAAGTAGATTCAGAAGGATGTAGGTTGCTGAAGTTACTAGGAGATGAAGAGGCTTGCACAGGACAGAGCTGCATCAAACCAGTCTCTGGACTGAAGACAACAACAACATCAACAACAACAACAACAACAGTGGAATACTACTGGTGTCTTATGGGCAATATCAGCAAAATTGTGAAGCCGCTACATTAATTATTAAAGAAAGAAGTGCCTTACACCTGGGGTGTCAAGCAAGAAAACGCTTTTCAGCATTTGGAAGAGGAGATGATCAGTCTGCCTATACTACAGTAGCCAGACTTTGGAAAGGACCTCATAATTACCACAGATGCTGACAATTCAACTACTGGAGCAGTTTAAGTCAGGAAAAAATCAGAAGTAACTAACATATCGTATATATTTTGGGGATGCTGAACAAGGCAGAAAGAGGGTACAGTGGGACAATTGGGAGATGTTGGGCAATGAAATATTTTAGACATGTATTTGGAAGAAAGTTCCTGATATATACTGATCATAAACCTATAACATGGGTTGGTATAATATCAGATCAGTCATCTAAATTGATGAAATTTAGGTTTAAGTTGGAGGAATATGACAATCAGATTGCATACAAGAGTGGCAAATGAAATCTAGTTGCCAACACATTCTCACAAGCGAGAAAGGTCAGGATGGCTGGCTTGTGTATGATCAGGAGATGACGGTAGCCTAGGTCAAGACACAGCATAAACTGAAGCCATGACACAGGTCAGGGACCCACCAGCAGGCAACGACTGTGGGGCTTTTGGCACATGCAAGCAGGCAGCAGGCAGCAGGTGTGGCTGACAGGGACACAGAACACAAAACAGCTGATTTTAGAACAGGAAAAGATACTATTCAGGAAGGCGAAAAATGTATCAAGGATATAGAAAGGGATAATCAGAAACATGAGATGGCTGAGTCGGGAAATTACAATTCTCCCACAGGAGAACACCAAGGCACAGGAAGAACCTATGAGCAAGTAAAGAAGTACTGAGTACAGAAAGGTGTGAAGAAAGATATAGAAGAATATATCCGGATATGCAAAAGTTGTCAAAAGAATAAACTCGCTAGGAAACACAAAAAGATAGATGCCTCTGGAGATCACAAAAATGCTTGAGCACATTTTTGAAAGATGTGACATTGACATAGTAGGTCCATTCAACCATACGGACAAAGGAACAAGTATATCCTTACATTTCAGGATGCCCTGACGAAGTTTATGGTAGCTGAATCCATTGAAGGAAAGATGCTGACACAGTAGTGAGGGTGCTAGTTGAGAACATTATACTGAGGTATGGAATACCATCAATATTGTTAAAAGACATGAGTAAGACTACGAAAAGAGTACGTAAATTACTGCATATTGAGAACATACATACAACAAGTTAGCATCTTCAAACAAACAGACTGTTAGAGAGGTCACATCAAACATTAATGGAGATGTTGCAACACTATGTAAATAGAACACAAACAAATTGGGACACTTGGGTTACATTTGTGGTTTTTGTGTGTAATACAACACTGCATAACAGGACAGGTTATATGCCACATGAACTATTCTTTTGAGGAACATGTAACATTTCATGGATGTTTCCAAAAGATTCAGCTGCAGTGAGGTATAATTTTGATGAGTGCATGCAAGAAATGCACAGAAGTGCAAGAACATGGAAATCACAGTGTAAGATAAAAAAAACAAGGACTATTATGATAGGAACCACAATCTGAAGGAATTCCATTGAAGGGATAAGCTTCTGTTGTTTGATGAGAGCTTATGACAAGGCAGGTCACTAAGTTAGATACATAGTGGCGAGGACAGTACTCAGTGATATGAACAAAGAAGCCTAATGTTGTACTCTGTCTGAAATGAAATAAATATCTCACAGGTAATGCAAACAGACTGAAGGAACTGTTCTAATTCCAGATGTCGGTGTCATACTGCTTCATCGGTGTTATCCTAGTGTTCAATGAGGTTAAGCACACCAGACAAGAGCTGTACACACAAGTAATGAAGTACTGTACTATGACAGTGAGGATTGAGCGATGATTTACAGTGTAATGTGGAAAATTGTGAGTTACTTTAATTTAATAGAACTGAGAGAGAAATTTGAGCACTCTGCGGTTCTTGCCATATGAGCAATTGGATATTGTAAAAACAGGTTGGCGTTACTGAATATGAGCATAACAGTGCGGAACTTGTGTTAAAATGGTATGCAGGAAAAATAGAAAAGTCACTTGGGTAATTGGCATGGCATGAATCCTGTATAAAGAAATGAGGAATCTTACACTTCATGGGCGAGGTCGGTAAGATTCTGTTTGGAACACTATATGATGATGATGCCATGTACTACAAGGTGAAGATAGATGTTTTAGGAGGGGGCACAGAAACAGCTGCTGCAACTTTCAAAGGAGCAAGTGACAATAGTCACAGCAGCTTGTCAAACAGTAAGCTCCATAGCAAAGAATGAAGAATTTATAATGCGTGGAATGAAGCAATTAAGCTGGCACATAGTAGAATTTGAGAACAGTACTGACAAACATTGCCAAGAACCGTACTTTTGATCATCACTAACTAACAGCTGATACAACTGAGAGGCATTTTCAATGAACTAGAATGAGAATTTGATATGCTAATATCAATAATTCTCAACACTCAGAAAGGTATTCTGGAGCCACACCTGATCAATCTGGGTCAGATCGTAAAGTATCTACAACTCATAAAAGCTAACATCAAAGACAAAAGGTTCCCTGTTGACCTTACAGTATATAGACATACCAATTAATCAGAATCATTGATCTGGGTGTTTTCATTGCTGGAGACATCTTAAGTTGTGTATTTAAGGGGCTCCGGAAAGGCTCAAAATCATGAAAAGTTCAATTTTTACTTTTTTGCGTTTTCTGAATCTGCAGACTATTACCTTTTAATAGATATATAATTTATTCAATTCCGAAGACTACAACTATTTTTAAATTTTTTTTGAAATGTGTTCTACATGGGCGTGACCCACTGTGGCGCTGTTAAACTGCTGTCAAATGGTGTTATTATTAACGTCCGTGTTCATCAGGTACATTTTAGTGATGTGAGATAAAGTATGTGTTGTGGCTAACCTGTGATGGTTCAATATATATTGCTGGTGTGATTGTCGATTGTTTCATGTTTATTTACTCTGTCGTTATCTCGAAAATATTCGTAATTAATTCTGTTTCTTGAGTTTCTGTTTTGTTGAAGTATAATAATGAGTAAAAGTAAAGTTATTAGAAATCCTCTGAAGGCTTTTAAGAAAAGGAGAAATGTAGGAAAGCCGAAGGTATGTGTTATTACTGTAAACAATAAAGACGATAACCAAGTGAGTGAACCTAACCTCTCAAGTACACCTGCCCATACAGTCAAAGTGGGAAAGAAAATACTTCACAGAAGAAGCTTGGTTCAATGAGTGAAAACTATGAATGTTTTATGGGCGAATCGGATGTGAATGAAATATTTGATATATCGGTTCTCAAAGGCATTTTTTCAAACTGTGTAAGATGTATTCATTGTAGTGAAGTTGGTCTGGAACTCTCCATAATAAAGCACGTAGGACTTGCTAGTGAAATACAACTGAAATGTGATAAGTGTTCATACATGACCACCTTTTGGAACAGTGTTGCAGTAACTGCAACTGAAGAAAATGGTAGCAATATCTACGAACACAACATTAGATTTGTTTATTCCTTGCGTTCAGTTGGTAAGGGTGCTACTGCAGGTGCAATTTTCTGTGGCATCATGAATCTTCCAAATCCCCCAACCAAGTTTACGACCTATAATAAATTAATAGGGTCTAAAGTAGAAGATGTCTGTATAGAATCTATGAAGAACCCTGTGGAAAAGGCAGTAATGGAAAATAATGGTAACAGAGATTTGACTGCAGCATTCGATGGTACCTGGCATAAACGGGGACACACATCTCTTCATGGTGTAGTATCTGCCACCAGTATGTATACAGGGAAAGTTTTAGATGTAGCAGTAATATCAAAGTATTGTAGATGTCCACAAAAATATAAAGGTACACATGAAAATAATTGCAAAGCTAACTATAGTGGCAGTAGTGGAGGAATGGAAGTGGCTGGTGTTGCCAGTATATTCCAGCGTTCTGAGGCCTGTGATAAAGTGCGATATGTTAATTACCTTGGTGACGGTGATTCTAAAAGTTTCAAAAATGTTCAAGGACTGAAGCCCTATGGTGATGATGTTGTAGCGCAGAAATTTGAGTGTATTGGACACGTACAGAGGCGAATGGGAACAAGACTTTGGCGGCTGAAAGCTTCGTACAAAAAACAAAAACTCAGTGATGGTAAAGGGTTGGATGGGAAGGGAAGGTTAACTGACAGTGTAATTGACAAAATACAGAACTATTATGGAATGGCTATTAGGCAAAATACACAAAGTGTCGACGAAATGAAGAAGGCTGTTTGGGCTCTTTTTTTTCATACTTCTTCAACCGATGAAAATCCCCAACATAGCTTGTGTCCCAAAGAAGAAGACAGTTGGTGTAAATATAACAAAGGATTGCTAACTGGTGAAGTGTACACTCATAAGCATAGTCTGCCTCATGCAATAATGGAGGTGATAAAACCTATTTTCAGAGACTTAGCAGCACCTGAACTGTTGAAAAAGTGTATTCACAGAAAAACTCAAAACCCCAATGAAAGTGTAAATAGTGTTACATGGTCGAGAATCCCCAAGACTGTATTTGTTGGAATAGAAACACTTCACTTTGGTGTGTATGATGCTGTTGCGACTTCCAATGATGGCAACATTGTAAGGTGCAAGGTATTTAGAAATATGCGAATGAAGATAGGTTCTAACATGGTACGAGCGATGCTTGCTTTAGACAAGGAACGCCTTCGGGGCTGCAGACAGGGCTGTAAAGAGTCTAGAAATACAAGCAAGAGTAAACAGGAGGAGGAACAAGAGGAAGCTGGAGGAGGAGTTTGGAGAGGATGAAGATAATCCATCCTATGGACCTGGAATGCACTAAAAAGTTAATCCAATATTTGTCGCTCGATTCCCAAAACTTTTATTTTCTCATACTAATTACATGTTTTCTAAGGATCTTCCAAACATATTTGTTTCAAACTTTCAGTAAATGTTACACAGTACCTTCCGCATAATTTAACACAGCCTTTTTCCAAAAAACTGTATATTTTTGAATATATAAATAAAAAATTGCAAAAAAATGTGAATTTTCATTACAATTGAAAAAAAAATCATCTTTAATAACTGAACTAAAATTTTGTAAAGTCCCTGCGTTAAGTTGTAGCCCATATTCCAATAAATAATCTGTAAAAAGTTCAACTTCCTACCTCAAATACTTTGTGAGGAAAGATGTAATTTATAAGCGTTATTTTAACATTGCAAGTATAGGGCGTTCCGGAGCCCCTTAAATGCCCCATTAGTGGAGAATGATGTGTATAACGTCTACAAAATACTACCTTTACTGTTTGAATTGAACAGAACAAGATATTTATTTACATATATTGTCCCAGAGAAAGGGGTATGCTAATTCATGAAGCGAAACATCAGTATACAAAGTTAAATAACAAGCAATTCCAGTGTAAGATGGTAGATCAGAGCCTCAGAATATGTAAGTAGATATTTATACTTTTGTTCACATGTTGTTGTTGTGGTCTTCAGTCCTGAGACTGGTTTGATGCAGCTCTCCATGCTACTCTATCTTGGGCAAGCTTCATCATCTCCCAGTACCTACTGCAGCCTACATCCTTCTGAATCTGCTTAGTGTATTCATCTCTTGGTCTCCCTCTACGATTTTTACCCTCCACGCTGCCCTCTAGTACTAAATTGGTGTTCCCTTGATGCCTCAGAACATGTCCTAAAAACCGATCCCTTCTTCTGGTCAAGTTGTGCCACAAACTCCTCTTCTCCCCAATTCTGTTCAATACCTCCTCCTTAGTTATGTGATCTATCCACCTAACCTTCAGCATTCTTCTGTAGCACCACATTTCGAAAGCTTCTATTCTCTTCTTGTCTAAACTATTTATCGGCCATGTTTCACTTCCATACGTGGCTACACTCCATACAAATACTTACAGATACGACTTCCTGGTACTTAAATCTATACTCGATGTTAACAAATTTCTCTTCTTCAGAAACGCTTTCCTTGCCATTGCCAGTCTACATTTTATACCCTCTCTACTTTGACCTGCAGTGAATGACCATCGCAGGTAGCAAGAGGAGAACCGCACCGGAAATGACCGCGGAGAAGCCCTCGGATGATGGCACGCCAGGTACATATAGTCTGCGGCTGCGAGCTCGGCTCCAGTTTACCACCGGCAATGGAGGGTGAAGCTTTGACAATGCCAGCCACACGTGCTGGCGAAACGTCAGAAAAATCATTAGATGAACATCGGCTGAAGAACCCGAGACAGAAGCCAATAGGCAGTTTGTCAACAAGTGGCCACGAAAGCCTTAACAATTTCGTATTACATTCTTCTTGAAGTCTAAGGGAATTTCACCTCTCAGACATCTTGCTCACCAGATGGTAGAGTTTTGTCAGGACTGACTCTCTCAAGGCTGTCAGTAGTTCTAATGGGATGTTGTCTACTCCTGGGGCCTTGTTTCGACTTAGGTCTTTCAGTGCTCTGTCAAACTCTTCACGCAGTATCATATCTCCCATTTCATCTTCATCTACATCCTCTTCCATTTCCATAATATTGTTCTCAAGAACACCGCCCCTATATAGACCCTCTATATACTGCTTCCACCTTTCTGTTTTCCCTTCTTTGCTTAGAACTGGGTTTCCATCTGAGCTCTTGATATTCATACAAGTGGTTCTCTTTTCTCCAAAGGTCTCTTTAATTTTCCTGTAGGTAGTATCTATCTTACCCCTCGTGAGATAAGCCTCTACATCCTTACATTTGTCCTCTAGCCATTCCTGCTTAGCCATTTTGCACTTCCTGTCGATCTCATTTTTGAGACGTTTGTATTCCTTTTTGCCTGCTTCACTTACTGCATTTTTGTATTTTCTCCTTCCATCAATTAAATTCAGTATCTCTTCTGTTCCCTAAGGATTTCTACTAGCCCTCGTCTTTTTACCTACTTGATCCTCTGCCGCCTTCACTACTTCATCTCTCAAAGCTACCCATTCTTCTTCTCCAAACAAATTCAAATAATGTCACATCACAGCCAATACAGATTAAGTGTGGAATATACCACGGAGATTCATTAAGTCCTTTCTGGTTCTGCCTTGCTCCGAACCCACTATCCAACATGCTAAATAATATAAATTATGGATACAATATTACTGGAACATACCAAAACAAAATCACACATTTGCTATACATTGATGATCTAAAACTACTGGCAGCAAAAAATCAACAACTCAACCAATTACTAAAAATAACAGAAGTATTCAACAATGATATAAATATGGCTTTTGGAACAGACAAATGTAAGAAAAATAGCATAGTCAAGGGAAAACACACTAAACAAGAAGATTACATATTGGATAACCACAGCGACTGCATAGAAGCGATGGAAAAAACAGATGCCTATAAATATCTAGGATACAGACAAAAAATAGGACTAGATAATACAAATATTAAAGAAGAACTAACAGAAAAATATAGACAAAGACTAACAAAAATACTGAAAACAGAATTGACAGCAAGAAACAAGACAAAAGCTATAAATACTTGGTTTAAATGGCTCTGAGCACTATGGGACTGAACTTCTAAGGTCATCAGTCCCCTAGAACTTAGAACTACTTAAACCTAACTAACCTAAGGACATCACACACACCCATGCCCGAGGCAGGATTCGAACCTGCGACCGTAGCGGTCGCGCGGTTCCAGACTGTAGTGCCTAGAACCGCTCGGCCACTCCGGCCGGCTATAAATACTTATGCTACACCAATATTGACCTATTCATTTGGAGTAGTGAAATGGAGTAACACAGACCTAGAAGCACTCAATACACTTACACGATCACAATGCCACAAATATAGAATAAATCACATACATTCAGCAACTGAAAGATTCACATTAAGCAGAAAGGAAGGAGGAAGGGGATTTATCGACATAAAAAACCTACATTATGGACATAATAGAGGGAAACATTCCACACGGGAAAAATATATGTAAAAACAAAGATGATGTGACTTACCATACAAAAGCGCTGGCAGGTCGATAGAAACACAAACCAACACATACATACACACAAAATTCAAGCTTTCGCAACAAACTGTTGCCTCATCAGGAAAGAGGGAAGGAGAGGGAAAGACGAAAGGATGTGGGTTTTAAGGGAGAGGGTAAGGAGTCATTCCAATCCCGGAAGCGGAAAGAATTACCTTAGGGGGAAAAAAGGACAGGTATACACTCGCACATACACACATATCCATCCGCACACATGTCCTTTTTTCCCCCTAAGGTAAGTTTTTCCGCTCCCGGGATTGGAATGACTCCTTACCCTCTCCCTTAAAACCCACATCCTTTCGTCTTTCCCTCTCCTTCCCTCTTTCCTGATGAGGCAACAGTTTGTTGCGAAAGCTTGAATTTTGTGTGTATGCGAGCAGATTGATGCCGTATTCCTGGACTTCAGGAAGGCATTTGATACGGTTCCGCACTTACGTTTAGTGAAAAAAATACGAGCTTACGGAATATCGGACCAGGTTTGTGATTGGATTCAGGATTTCCTAGAAGAAAGAACACAACATGTCATTCTTAACGGTTCAAAATCTGCAGATGTAGAGGTAATTTCGGGAGTACCGCAAGGAAGCGTGATAGGACCTTTATTGTTTACAATATACATAAATGACTTAGTTGACAACATCGGTAGCTCCGTGAGGCTATTTGCAGATGACACGGTTGTCTACAAGAAAGTAGCAACATCAGAAGACTCGTACGTACTCCAGGAAGACCTGCAGAGGATTAATGAATGGTGCGACAGCTGGCAGCTTTCCCTAAACGTAGATAAATGTAATATAATGCGCATACATAGGGGCAGAAATCCATTCCAGTACGATTATGCCATAGGTGGTAAATCATTGGAAGCGGTAACGACCGTAAAATACTTAGGAGTTACTATCCGGAGCGATCTGAAGTGGAATGATCACATAAAACAAATAGTGGGAAAAGCAGGCGCCAGGTTGAGATTCATAGGAAGAATTCTAAGAAAATGTGACTCATCGACGAAAGAAGTAGCTTACAAAACGCTTGTTCGTCCGATTCTTGAGTATTGCTCATCAGTATGGGACCCTTACCAGGTTGGATTAATAGAAGAGATAGACATGATCCAGCGAAAAGCAGCGCGATTCGTCATGGGGACATTTAGTCAGCGCGAGAGCGTTACGGAGATGCTGAACAAGCTCCAATGGCGGACACTTCAAGAAAGGCGTTACGCAATACGGAGAGGTTTATTATCGAAATTACGAGAGAGCACATTCCGGGAAGAGATGGGCAACATATTACTACCGCCCACATATATCTCGCGTAATGATCACAACGAAAAGATCCGAGAAATTAGAGCAAATACGGAGACTTACAAGCAGTCGTTCTTCCCACGCACAATTCGTGAATGGAACAGGGAAGGGGGGATCAGATAGTGGTACAATAAGTACCCTCCGCCACACACCGTAAGGTGGCTCGCGGAGTATAGATGTAGATGTAGATGTAGATATGTATGTGTTGGTTTGTGTTTCTATTGACCTGCCAGCGCTTTTGTATGGTAAGTCACATCATCTTTGTTTTTAAATATATTTTTTCCGCGTGGAATGTTTCCCTCTATTATATTCATATCACGTTTGTTATTGTCACTGTTGCATTTCGAAATCTTTTCTGTCGTCTTATTTTCTCTTTCTGTTTTTGCCAGTAGGTTCACTTTGTATTCACCTTCTCCTTTTTACCGTAATCTACTATACAATTTTATCCCGCCTATATATTCTCACTAATACGTAACCCACTTCCAAACCATAACCAAAAAAAATTTTTTTTTTTCCGCTTTCAACACTACCGCCGCTATAAAATCCACCGTTTCTAGTTCACAAACAGTTCCTTTCACCTATTAAACAACCATTTCGGCTAGTTCTAATAACTTTCGCTTTATTTCCATTTCTGTTTTTCCCACATCATTGATCATTTTTAGCTGCTTCCCACAGGTTTTACCGTCATTATTTCTTCGTCAGACAATTGTTAGCCTCATTCTCATAATCTGCCACCACAAAACCACTCCTTTTAATACATTTACACGTAGTTTTTCGAAATTTTCCCGAATTTCTCCACCCTTTAACGTGTTTTGGCGGCAACACAACTACCTAACCTTTATGCACATCGTTGTCTACCAACCCAAGTTCACCACAGGATCAGCACACAGCTTTAACCAACACTTTTTCGCCTTTTTTCACACCAGATCTCCAGTTGCTTTCTAGTTCACCTTTATCTCTCCCCATATATATATTTTTTTCATTCTCATTTCAGCCTCATGTTACACTCTCCACCTTCGAATACCATGTCACCCTCACAACACCCCCACAACGACCCCATTAAGTTTTATTTACATTCCCTCTGCAAACATGCCTTCGCCCTAGCCAGATTACGCTCCCATATTTTATTTTCTCAGGCTTGTCTGACATTTGGCATTACCCCCAAAGGCCTCACACTTAAAGTTCCCATCTCTGGCTGCAAATACTGGTGTCTGTGTATGTGCGGATGGATATGTGTGTATGTGCGAGTGTATACCTGTCCTTTTTTCCCCCTAAGGTAAGTCTTTCCGCTCCCAGGATTGGAATGACTCCTTACCCTCTCCCTTAAAACCCACATCCTTTCGTCTTTCCCTCTTTCCTGTTGAGGCAACAGTTTGTTGCGAAAGCTTGAATTTTGTGTGTATGTATGTGTTGGTTTGTGTTTCTATCGACCTGCCAGCGCTTTTGTATGGTAAGTCTACATTATGGACAGGTAGACAATTTAAGAAAATTCTTTCTAGAACGAGCAGAAACTAGCAAAATACACAAAGCAATCACTCATATAAATACATCGGCTACACCACTGCAATTTCATAACCACTTCTACAACCCTTTAGGTCACATAACATCAACAGATACGAAGAAAGTAAATTGGAAAAAGAAAACACTACATGGCAAGCACCCGTATCATCTAACACAGCCACACATCGATCAAGACGCATCCAACGCATGGCTAAGAAAAGGCAATATATGCAGTGAGATGGAAGGATTCATTATTGCAATACAGGATCAAACAATAAACACCAGATATTACAGCAAGCATATTATTAAAGACCCCAATACCACAAAGATAAATGCAGACTTTGCAAACAACAAATAGAAACAGTAGATCACATCACAAGCGGATGTACAATACTAGCAAATACAGAATACCCCAGAAGACATGACAATGTAGCAAAAATAATACATCAACAGCTTGTCATACAACATAAACTAATAAAACAACACGTTCCCACATACAAGTACGCACCACAAAATGTACTGGAGAATGATGAATACAAATTATACTGGAACAGAACCATTATAACAGATAAAACACCACCACATAACAAACCTGACATCATACTCACCAATAAAAAGAAGAAATTAAACAACTAATCAAAATATCCATACCCAATACAACAAATATACAGAAGAAAACAGGAGAAAAAATTGAAAAATACATCCATCTGGCTGAGGAAGTCAGGGACATGTGGCATCAGGATAAAGTTGACATTGTACCAATTATACTATCAACTACAGGAGTCATACCACACAATATCCACCAGTACATCAACACAAAACAGCTACATCGAAACATATATATACAACTACAGAAATCTGTAATTATTGATACATGTTCAATTACCCGAAAGTTCCTAAATGCAATGTAACATATACCGCTCAGTTAAAAGGAAGTGACACTTGATCAAGGTCCACGTCACTTTCCATTTTTAACCAGACATAACGTCTGAGAAAGGAAAGAAATAATAATAACAATAATAATAATAAGTAATACTGAATAATAAGTTTGTTGCCACGGTAGACAAAGGCATTATCGTCATCTATCATGACAGAAGTCCCACGGATATCAAGCTCAGAGGCACAAGGAAGATAAAATTTTTAGGTAAATGTCATGGGATAGCAATATAGTCTGAACATATAATACAAACAAATGTCCCCAACTAGTTACATTGCACCAAACTTAAGCCATGGAAACAGATTGCTGCATAGTGAATAATGAGAGGAAGACTATAAGTGAATTTAAGTTGGAACTGCCAATACAACCTGCAATTAGGCTGATAGATGACCTAACAACTTGTGATAGATCTTATTTTGGTTTACCCATAAAGTATACGTCATTGGCAGCACCTCACTCATATTTGATAGTAGTAGTAGTAGTAGTAGTAGTAGTAGTAGTAGAATCATCTCTCCCCTCCCATCCTAAAAACTGGAACATTTTGCAGGGCAAAGATGTAATATAAACACGATGACACCAAAAGCCGAGATATATGAAACGAAAAATGAACATATCTCTCTATTCTTGTGTTTCTTTAAGCTAATGTTACATTTTTTCTCTTCAGTATCTGTCTTTTCCTGTCTGTGATTCTGGGTGTAAGTGTTGCCTGTGTGAGCTATGTGTACTTGTGTAAAAGTTTTTTTTACAATATAACTTCTGGAAAGGTAGGCAGTTTCTTTCATTTCTAAATTATTCATCCTGAAAATGATACCTGGAAGGTCAGCAACCTGCAGTCTTCGAGTACATCGGTGACCTCAATTGTGATTGTATCATATTACATTCTTTATCACAACAAAAGAAGAGGTAAATATCATTCTGTTAAAAGGAGGATTAATATATTAATCAGTTACACTGTTTTGGTGGTAATTGTAGTGATAGACTGTGGAGGTGCGAACTTAAGACGGTGAACTGTTCCTGATGAGAGTATCCACCAACCACGCACCTCATAATAATCTACATTATTTGTACCTCCAGTCACTAGTGTAACTGGTGACAATGTAAAGGGTTGTGCCAGGTATAGATATTTGAAGTAATTAAAATATATAAAACATGTTGTAAAATTTTTCCATTGTATTATCTTTTGTTTTCTTTGGAGCATGAAATGCGTAATATTGCCAAGAGAAAGAGTGGAACGATCACAAAAGGAGGATATGCACGGATGGAGGATAAAATTTACATGTAACCTACCAGAGAAAGAAATTGTGAAACTCATTGAGAAGGTAGGAAAATTTAACTTACAGCTTGCATGGCTGTGCTTGGCAGCACCTCACTCATATTTGATAGTAGTAGTAGTAGTAGTAGTAGAATCATCTCTCCCCTCCCATCCTAAAAACTGGAGCATTTTAAATTGTGGTAAAACAGTACATTTATTGAAAATGATTTTTTAGCTGGGAATCTTGAATGAGTCTAAATGCAGCAACAATGAGTTGCAGCATAGCAAGTTTTCTCAGAGTAATTAAGAAAAGGATATTTACTTTAAAAGTCTGCAATTAGTAAATCATGAGGACAGAAAAGGATACAGCAAATAAAACAATTGCTGACAATTTGGTAATTAATGTACAAGCACAAAACATCACCACAACTAGCATAACGACAAATCACGGTGAGTGTGAAAATATCGGTGAGTCAGACAACAACCGCGGGTATTATTTAAGCCCAACTATGATTGAGAATAACAATGTTGTGATTAATGACACAGCTTTACTTATGGTAGACAAAATAAATTGAGGAATATCACCGGTGTACTGAATCATATTTTTCTTTCTTTTCTTTTCTTATATATAAGCAAAATGTAAACTGAATGAGCTATAAACCAAAGACACCACCAAAAGTAAATTAACAAGCTGCTTTGTGGCAAGGATAATGTTTTGCTACATCATTAAATATCTTTTTGAAACAAAGTAAGAAATACGCTCTTCAATTTATTAATTCATGTATATTCATCCTATTGTTTCGGGAAGTGGTAGCGTATGGATGTATGTTAGCATCCGTTGTACCAGCATTGTTAAAAATGTGTATTTTAACCATTCATTAAAATTATTATAAAAAGTAATTAAAAAAGGAATATTTATTGGCATGGTTATAAGTTCAACTCCTATCTGTCCATCATTTCACTTGCCGCCAAGATCCTGCACCAAGAGGTTCGGTGGAGACAAAAATAATTAACGCCATACCTGGAGGAGCGTTCCTGCATTGACGTTGTCACACTCAAGACTAAACACAATGGAATTATTGTGAAGGTAATGACTCAGACTTGAGAGGCACCTTGATTTACTTATACTAAAAATATTGTGCTTCGTGTGTTTAAGAAGTTATAGACAGATTGACAATTTCAGTGGTTATGGTGATTATTTGGTACCACACACTGCTGAAAGCAATAGTGCGTAAAGCAACTTATGTTTATTGACCTTGAATGCAATGATATTCTAGGTCTGTTGATATTGGTGTCAGTTAAAAATTTCACCCAAGATTGTGCACAGATTCATAAATTACCTTCAAAATTTTTTCAACTATTCTTTCCAATCAATTTTTCCAATTATTCAAACAATTATTAGTCCATTTCCACATACCTATTGAATGGTGACTGTTTAAAGGATGGCACTGAGCAAAATATGAACAGATCTTTCAATTGTTAAGATAAAAATTTTGAGATAAATGATTCATGTTACTGTTACAAGGAACTAATGAAACTTTCATTGTATTTGTTACATGTCCATGAGATTAGGTATGATAAAACCATTGAAGTAGCAAATTAAAATTAAATTCTGCCCACAAATGAGATGAGTCGGGAATACTGATTTCAGCGGTAAAGGCAGGAAGCTGCTATGCTTTATGTTTATACTGACCCGCTTGGCGCCATCCCTCTGGCAGCAGATAACCTCTTTTCCTTCCAATTAATATGCTTTATGGAAAACGCATTTCTACAGAAAAGACGAAAATTCGTACAAAGTCATCATTAAAGTGCAAGATAAGTAATTTAAATTTTATAGACTGTGTCACGTAATAACCAGGTTCATTTGTGAAAATCCAGCTAAACTTACTTTAACTGAAAAGTATCGATAGAGACAAAATTTCATTTTTGAAAAACGCAATTCATAATTTTGTTAAAAATTATTCACAATGAAGTCAAAGGAAATCAATGAAGTCAAAGGAAATGGCCACTGTTGGAAATTCATTACAAAATGCAATATGCCAAGATGTTGGAAATCCGTTCTTGGCAACAGCTGAAGATAACGTGCCAACTCGCGAACTGGCTGATGGCAACCTAAACAATGAGGCTGGCGTCCCGCTGTCAATAAATGATGACACTGGTACTATCAATAATCATGATGTCATTTTTATGATGCTCAATGAGACAATTTCTCAGTTCTCACCGGGAACTTTTTTTTTTCAAATAAAGAGACTGAAGCATGTCACAGCTGGATGTGTTGGACTGCCCAAAGAAAAAAAAAAACAACACCTGATGAGCTACAGCCTGCACTAGCATTTGCAAAGCCTATTGAATAAACAGAGATGTAGAAAAATGAGTGTCTATGCTACAACTATGACTATCTACAAAATACACAAATTTTTATGCACATTTGTTACTTATGTAAACATTCTTTTACGCTCATTATGTATTGATGATACAACTCTATAAACCACAGCACATGAAATGGTTATCCTTCTCTTTTATCTCGTCATACAGTGTGTAAACTGTTCTCTTATATTTTCCTGATGTTTTGTGAACTGCTGTGTCATACCCTTAAGCTGTTGTGTTTCCTGAAATTTCTGTTGTTTTGTAAACTGTTGTGTTGTTTGTTGCATGAGTTGTGTCCAATTTTGTGTCCACCAGTATTTACGTTGTTTTCACAAACGGTTTCCTGTTCTTGTGTTTGTGATGTCATAAGCAAGTAATCACAGGAATTTTCACCCAAGGTGAAGTGTTATATTTAGAGTATCGGCATCTCCAGATACATAAAAGTAAAATTCTTCCTTCTTACAACCACTCATATTATCGTTTACACATTTGACAAAGCAAAAATACAGACAAAAGTTTTCATTAACAACTAACAACATAAATTCTGGAATGTGACTTTTCAGCAGCTTAAATCTACTATTATTATACATATACAGGGTGTTACAAAATGGTACAGCCAAACTTTCAGGAAACATTCCTCACACACAAATAAAGAACAGATGTTATGTGGACATGTGTCCGGAAACGCTTAATTTCCATGTTAAGAGCTCATTTTAGTTTCGTCAGTGTGTACTTGTTGGAGCATATTCATCAATTCAAAAAGAATCAAAGAAGTAAACAATAGTCACTATAATATAACATTCATACAATAATAGATTCTGTTTTCATTTATGGCATGTTTTGACATACATTTCATTTCAATTTACAATGACTTCATGTTGGATAGTGGGTTCAGAGCAAGGCAGAACCAGAAAGGACTTAACGAGTCTCCTTGGTATATTCCACGCTTAATCTGTATTGGCTGTGATGTGATATTATTTGAATTTGTTTGTATATTAAGTGTGGTTTTCCAATTTTTCATTACTATGTTTAGGATTATCAAACCTCAAAAAGGGAAATAAGATCAACCATTGTGCACCTCCGTGTGACGTCAGTGCACAGTGGGAGGCAAGTGCATCGACTCATATTATTTTTCTTTCATTTCTTTTCTTATATATAAGCTATACGTAAACTGAAATGAGCTGTAAACCAAAGACACTGCCAAAAGTAAATTAACGAGTTTTTTTGTGGCAATGATAATGGTTTGGTACATCATTAAATATCTGTATGAAACAAAGTAAGAAATGAGCTCTTCAAATTATTAACTCATGTAACTTCACCCTTTTGTTTCGGGAAGTGGTAGCGTATGAATGTATGCTTGGATCCAAAAAATGGCTCTGAGCACTATGGGACTTCTGAGGTCATCAGTCCCCTAGAACTAAGCACTACTTAAACCTAACTAACCTAAGGACATCACACACATCCATGCCCGAGGCAGGATTCGAACCCTCGACCGTAGCGCTCACGCGGTTCCAGACTGTAGCGCCTAGAACCGCTCGGCCATCTCGGCCGGCACTTGGATCCATCGTATCAGCATTGTTAAAAATGTTTATTTTAACTGTTCATTAAAAATATTATAAAAATTATAACAAAAGTAATATTTATTCACACAGTTATAAGTTCAACTCCTATCTGTTCACCATTTCACTCATCACTGAGATCTTGCATCAAGAGGTTCGGTGCAGACATTAATAATTAACGCCGTACCTGGAGGAGCGTTCCTGTAGTCACATTCAAGACTAAACACAATTGAACTATTGTGAAGGTAATGACTCAGGCTTAATAGGCACCTACTGAACTTGGTTTACTTATACTAAAAATATTGTGATCCATGTGTTTAAGAACATATAGACAGATCTACAATTTCAATGGTTGTGGTTGTTATTTGGTACTGCACACAACTGGAAGAAGCAAGTGTATACAAATTATGTTTATTGATCTTGAATGCAATGATATTCTAGGTCTGTTGATATTGGTGTCAGTTAAAAGTTCACCCAAGATCGTGCACAGATTCATAAATTACTTTCAAAATATTCTCAACTATTCTTTCCAATCAATTTTTCCAATTATTCAAGCAATAATTAATCCACGGATTTGCCACCGGATCATGTTGTACAAATTCCACAATATTTCCTTGGAGCAACTGTTCGACATCTTCAGGTGGTCCAATCTTCCTGGGGGCTAGGTATGACTGGTAGTACCTGCGCATCAACACCCCGTTTCTAGAACACACATGCAAAGAATGTGCAGGTTCGGAAATTACACATGTGCAATGATTTGCAGCTACTTGGTGCCATACTCAAACACTCTCTGCCAAAAATCACAGAGCGGCTCTCAAGAGCATGCGCTGAACACTGTGTTTACTAACAGTGAGGCCAGATATTACTCACTAAAAACCATACTAGACAAATGTTATGATGGGTCTATTATTGAAAAATCTTGATTTTCGTGTTGTGATTTAACAGCAGCCAGTGCAGGGTTCCAGGCTAGGCTCAGTTGAAATCCTGCATCCCTGTTGATGAGATTATCAGGCCCAAGTGAGTTCAGTCTGTGGAGCAGAATGAAGATATGAAGACACCCACCACATTGTCCTTTTTGCCATATTTTGGTGCCATGTCGTCAAGAATCGGAAGAATCCTCAGAAGATTTGTCATAAGTGTGTTTTTCAGCCACCTGCGAAACTGAGAAACATGTTGGTTTCAGTTAATGATGATATTGGCCTGAGGAAACGTGGAGTGTACAAGATTCCTGGTGAATGTGGGGTAGCATATATAGGCCAGACATGTCGCACAGTACAAGAACGCTGCAATGAACATCAGTGTCATACACGTCTTCATCAACCAGAAAAGTCGGGAATTGCGAAACACTGTCTGAATACAGGACATTGCATGATTTATGAAAAGACACAAATTTTATCCCTGGCATCATCTTTCTGGGATTATGTCATTAAGGAACCAATTCATATCCATACAGCTGATAACCTCACGAACAGGGATGCAGGATTTCAACGGAGCGCAGCCTGGCACTCTGCATTTGCTGCTATTAAATCATGACGCAAAAATCAAGATTTTTTGATAACAGACCCATTCATAACATTGGTCTAGTAAGGTTTTTAGTGAGCAATGCCTGGCCACACTGTTAGTAAATACATAGTACAGTGCATGCGTAGGAGGGGGCCGCTCTAAGATTTTCAGCAGAGGGTGTTTGAGTATGGCACCATCTAACTGCAAATCATTACGCATGCATGATTTCCACACCTGCACATTTTTTGCATACATGTTCTAGAAATGGGGCATCGATGTGCAGATACCGTCAGTCGTACCTTGCCACCAGCAAGGTTGAGCCACCTGAAGATGTCAGACAGTTGCTCCAAGGAAATATTGTGGAATTTGGACAACGTGATATGGCAGCAGACCCATGAAGACTATTTACAACATATCTACCAGGTAAGCTTGAAGAGTCATGATTATTAATCCATTTCCACATACCTATTCACCGAGAAGCATTTATTCATGAGAGGCTAGTGTAAAGCACAGTAGTCCAGATTACAGTAGATCTAAAATTTATGCATCAAGTGAAACAGATCTGAATGTAATCAGATACGACTCAGTAGGTGTTCACAATGATGCCCCAACATTGATACAAACTATGTAAGGGACGATGAAAACTCTTAATGATTTTAAGAAAGAACAAACACAAAATTTTAATGAACAAACACAAAAGTTTAAAGATCTAACTCAAAAACTTAATAATTTAATACAAAAAGTTGAAGATTCTTCAAAACAACAACACAAACACTTAATGATTTTAGGAATCATGTGACACAAAAATTTGAGGAACTTTCAAATGAACAGATGCACAAATCTGATGACCTAAGTAAAAGGTTATGTACTGGCCTGTAAGTTGTCTGAAAAGGGAAAAGAATTAAAAGTGGAGCTATTCACAGATCTGTCTTAGGAAATACATGAGCTAGGTAAAAAGGTGTTGGATGTTGACAAGGCACAAAAGGAAATGGCAGGTGGGCTGAAAAAATGTTCAAATGTGTGTGAAATGTTATGGGACTTAACTGCTGAGGTCATCAGTCCCTAAGCTTACACACTACCTAACCTAAATTATCCTAAGGACAAACACACACACCCATGCCCGAGGGAGGACTCGAACCTCTGCCGGGCCCAGCTGCACAGCCCATGAGTGGGCTGAAAAACGTGTGCGACACACAGATTAAAATGCAAGGGACTCAATCAGAAATTAATAAAAGTGTAAAACTATTACCGAGTTGCAAACTATATGTAAAGATTTGTCTGAGGAAATGCAGGAACTTTCTGTGGAAATGGATAATTTAAAATTTAACAGTAAGTTTGTAAGGAAAACCCAAGAAACAATTGATACAGACGTAAAGAACTTAACAGAGAATAGTGCAAGTGCATAAGACTTATGTAGAAGGGTTTGAAGAGGTAGTCAAGGTAAAGGAAAATGAAGTAATTGCCAGGATTGAATCATGTTTAATGGCAGCAGAAGGAAAATTGTGGAACAGTTTAACTAGAGGCACTAATATCACAAAGGAGCCACTAATCACTAGCAATCAGGTCCAGTCTGGCAGAATAGTGAGTTGCAATACATATCCACCGTTTACCACTAGTCCATCAGGTGGAGAAGAAGGGGAGTACAAAATACAACAGACACTGCCAATGTCAATACCAGTTGCACCAGCATACAAGGAGTATACTTGTATCCAGCCGAACAATGCAACAGCAGTAGCAGATGGCACATCCTGTCAGTCTACCGTACTCTTCTAGCTGACGAAGTGTTACTACAGCACAGGCAGTTTATCACACAAATGGACTGAGGCACGGAAGGTCAGGTTCGCCATGGGGTACACCCAAGGCAATGCTTTATTATGGGCAACTGATATGGCTGAGCAGTGCCAACTTATGAACAGTTTGAGAGTGCCTTCTTGGACATTCTGGACCACAGCAGCCCAAGAGAGGCTACGGCAAGAGGTATTTATCCCAGCAGCATTCAACAGTAAATATTGGGGACTACAGAAGTATTTTGAAAAATACCTAAACAAAACAAGATATTGGACAAATCCAATCTCTCACGCAGATGTACTAAAAGTTATCAAAAGTCGCTTACCAGCACAAATCAAGGAAAAAATTAATCAAAATGCCTAAGAATGATGTAGAATACTTTCATCCATTCTGAATTTGAGTGACCTGGCTTTTTAACAATAATCACACTAGAGGTAATTATGGTAACCAAGAAAACCAAACACAAACAAGTTTTTTTTTTGTTTTTTAAAGGAAACCACAACCCTAATTACAATGGACCAACATATACCAAACAGAGATGTTTTGGACAACATATTCCAAATGTAACCCAAGTGGGAAGTAATAACCAGTATAATAATTGGCAAGGGCTGGTCTTTGGTAGATGGCCAGGAAGCCCTCTTCCTGGTAGTTACAACCAGCGGAACAACAATTACGTACAAGGTGGAGGTGGAGAGCAAAGAGATTAATTCACGGGTGTTGCAAGACACAAATTTGTGAAGTCAAGACCACACTGTGCACAACATATAGGGTCACTGTGGTGTTCCTAAATGCATCGATAAGATAAACACATACTGCTACTTCCCAAACATGCGACACCAAATTCTCCAAGTAATTCAAAAAAGTATTACCGTAATTATCAGAAGTCAAAACACTCTGACAAATCAAAGTTAATTGAACTGCACCCCCAAATGTTCCCATAAAATCTTTAGATTCAGTATCATTGGATGCTGCTGGTCCTTATCCAAAAAGAACAGGGGGTGTTAAGAATGTAATTGCCTTATACGATTTTTTTTCTAGGTATGTTAAGTTTATGCAGTGCTGGTTCTATTATTATAAGAATTACACATGACTCTCTCCTAAGAGTAGGGAAGTCGCAGATAATGTTCGCTGATAATGCATCGTACTTCACAGGTAACAAGTGGAAGGAGTTCGTGACCACAAATAAAATAAAACACATACTGATATCACAGTTCCACCCTGAAGCAAGCCCCATAGAAAAGGTGTTTAAGGAATTTAACAGATTTATACATTGATACACACCACAGAAACATACAAAATGGATCGAGTTCATCTTGTCATTTCAGCAAATCACTAATAACTTGCCATATACTTCAACAGGCCATATAATTCAACAGATTTTACACCAACTGGATTAACTCTTTTAGGGTGGGTAGTACAATGGGTGTACCAACATTCCCCCCTTGCTTAAGTGCATGGTGGTGCAAGAAACATACCACTTAAATGGAAAGTCCTGACTCACCCAGCATGGAGATAAGTTTATCAAACCACCCTTAGTACGTTATGTGATAGTTGCCACTACGACGAACAGGGGTAAGAAGTAGCATTGCTCCATATAATCTTTCTGTGGCAGATGTTATTGTCTGTGCAGTGTTGCTGGTTTTCCCCACTGCAACTGAGTGTGTAATTGTTTTCGTGTTATGTGGCATATTCCTGATGCAGGTTTTTATGACAGGTGAGATGATGACTTATACTCATTCAGAATCACCACTGACTTCAGGGAGTTCAATTTTTGCCATAATATTGTATGTGAGGATAAATGAACCTCATTTGAGCCATTATTTTCAGTTTCAGTCTGTAATGAATCGCTGTAGGGAAGTATTAAAAGATGTGACAATGGCAGTACTCCATTCTAAAATACTTCAAAGTCAGTATTCGTTAGATGAAGATGCAGATTGTATGGATGATGACATAAATTAAAAGCCATCTGCATAACAAAGCAGGGTGTGAAGAGTTATGATAAGTTGTACAAATTATGAAAATTTTTGTCTATGGTGAGTGATAATTTAAGAAGTACCTATCATCGACGTGGATGTTTTTTGTACCAGGTACCTCTCAGCTTAGGAAGAAACAAGTCTGGCTCCCAAGACTACCACACTGCTTGAAGTGTTACACGTGGCTGGTTTCTCTTTTTATGCAAGAATAAATCTTGCATCCAATACTGGCACATAACTTGAGGAGTGGTGGGACACACACTGTAGCAGTACTGTTTCGAAAAACTGTTCTGAAGAACAAGATTAGGTCACACTGTAAAATTCCACATAGGACAAGAAGTTTGCCAAATATGGAAAACTAAACTGCAAATGGAAACTCTTATATACGGGCTCATTTGTAATTACACAAGCACCCATCCAAGATCATATAGACTAGCATACCCTGTAAGTGGAAAGGAAAAGACAAGGGTCTTTGTCCACACAAGGTTCTAAAGGAATTTTTATGGTGAATGGGTCTGACAAAATGTTACAACAACTCATGAAGTTGTTATGCTTAAGAGTAGTGAAAATATTTCACTATAAATTATGAAAGATGTTCACTTAGTTTTAGGATAAGTTTATCTCATTATTTATATGTTTGAAAATAGAAATAAGGTAAGTCAGTAGTTATTTAAGATTTTGTCCACTAACAAAAAGATGATGTGAAAATCAGTCATAAGCTGAATATGATCATTGTGATGTGAATTCACTACTAAAATACATACACCACTCAAGCACAAATTGATAAATGTGGTGGGGACAAATAAATGATGTAGCATTGTCACAAAACGCACTGTGCAAGCACAATAGAAATTTGCATCACAGGACAGTGACCACGGGGCATGCACGAAGCCAAAACAAGTCCAACACACTGATTAACATGGCAGACACTCATCTAATATTAATATTTGTACATCAAGTAGAATATACCCAAAAGATTTTGAATATAAATTGATTACTAAAATAAATACAGTGGTCTACACTACAAGAATAAAATTAATATAAGGATATACTTACAAGGAAGGAAAGAAAATGAACTAACTGCAGGAAGATGTCAACACATTAGGTTACTATTTATAATATATACACAAAAATCTACATTATGGCTATATACAAAGTAAAATAAGCACTATGGTATAGGATATCTGTATATATGAAGGAATGAATAATTCTTGGCATATGCTCAAATTCCGAAAGCTATGAGATGGGTAATGAAACTGTACCTGCCCTAGGAAGGTACCTGTTAGTTTCATGGTACGAATATGGAAGAGATGGAAAACATAATTCGAAGTCATAGACATGCTGTTAACATTTGTCCTCTCACAAAAAAAAGGGTTGAATTCTGAGAATCAGTTAGAAAAATAATGAACTAAAAACATTTGCATACTTAATGAAAATAAGTATGATACAAGTGTAAATGATGTGTTGGCTGGCCTTGGAGCAACTACATACCTAGTAGGGAATGATGCAAGGCCATATTCCAGTAATGAGAAGAAAGAGAATTTAGGTAGTTGGCACCAAAAGAAATGGACCACACCATGATATGAGTAATTATTTATATAAAAATATGTGTATAAATGTGATAATGTGAATGTTATGAGTGAATATAAAGAAGTTATAGTGCATAAAATGTTGCGAAGTAAAGTCTAGGTCCTATACTACCAAAGGATAAAAATAAGGGTTCGGACCATGCCTTGAAGAATGCAAGTTAACAGATATGAATGCTGAATACAAGTGTTCAAGACACAATTACTTCTGATGTTGATGTCTTACCATGAACATTTCTCTTCACACAATCACTGTAGCAAGGTACCCCCACAGAGAAAAGTATAAATTAAGTACACTGAAACACAAACATTACAGGTACATTTAAGCAAATGATATTAATAAACATGTGTGACACAATGATGTTAGAATTTTACCTATAGTGATGCAAATACTGAGTAAATAGCCTGTTGCAAAATACAAAGAAGCATTCAAAGAGAATTTGCTCAGTTATTGTGAGATGTGTAAATGATGGATTTTGGCATGAGATGATAAATGCTTCTTTCCATTCCTTATCATAGCTCCCTGTAGATTTATGGACCACCGCCTGGTAGAATTGAGAGATGCATTGCTAAACATAGTTATCCCTCCTTGTAATTGAAACACAGTAGTGAAGTTCTCTATTTCTTTCATTAACAATCTGGAATTACAAACTCTTGAGTTAAATGAGTTGATGGTAGTAGTTCATGCATATCATCAAATTGCATATATGTATATTGTTTTTTCAGTCCTAACATGTAATATGTCTTGCCAATTACTCGTCTAAACAAAGATTACATAATGAGTTAAAATTTAAAGGGAATACTGGCCCATCTTAAAAGTTGCAAACATAAATGATTTATTAATGATGCAAATAGGAAATAACTTGTCACTGAAATGCTGCCTTATGAATTTTGACGATGAAAACGACTTCTTAAGTGTTATTTACTTGTATTAAAATATTTTTTTGATAACATAAAAAATGATGTGACAAATTCACGTCCAAACTTTTATATAAGTGCTGTGTTTATGCCTTGCATGTCAGCTAATATTAAAATGACATATAGAACAAATTTATGTCATGCTTTAATTTCTTTATGTAATTCATGTACAATTTTACACATTTGTACAAATACTTGTAGGGAAAATTTTATCTGAAAAGGGTGTTTAACAAAAGTGAAATGAAAAGCAACTTCAAGAAAAACTGTCCACATATCATATATTTAGCCAATGTCAAATAAGGAATACACGCTCATGTGAAGCAGCAATCAAACTAGTGGCTGTCTACAATGAAGAAAACATTTTAAGTACCCTCTGTAGTGACATCAGATGCTGAAATTTACTACGAAGAAGGAATTAAAGGAAGTAATTTATGGACATACCTGGAATATGGTGAGCCCTCGACGTGGTGTCGATAATACGGGAGGGCCTTTTGAACACTTAAATATGTGATAGATGACTTGGTCTATATAACTGGTTGGAACTATAGGACTTCATCTTCACGGAATCAAACTTTTTAACCAAACACTCATCAATGTGCACTTATCCTACAGAGCTACCATCTGGACACTATAACAAACAATGCGTGGAGATATGGCTGCACAAACTATGGGTGGGAGTTATTACACAATGATGGAGCAAAGGACTCTAATTCAAACATGCCTTTTGTCGAGTCATGGGCTCTAATAAACTGAACCTTTGTAAATTTCATTTAAATTAATAGTAATATAAACAAAACTGTCATGTGCAGAGGATAAATAAGATAAAAACTTCACCACAAATAAGGGGATTTGATACCCAGTCACACCAAAAAAGTAGTTTTAGTGGTACATTCATACAGAATTTGATTATTTATGTTACATAAGCTTGTAAAAAGTACCACTACTGTATGCTACCATCCAGTTATCATGGACACTGCCAGCATACTGCAGGGGGCACAGTTGTGATAGATCTTACTTTGGTTTACCCATAAAGCATATGTCACTTAATAAATATCAGAACACTGTGTGAGGCAAAAGCAGAAATGCACAAAAGGAAAGACGAACATATACCTCTATTCTTATGTTTAAGCTGGTATTAAATTTTTCAGTCTTTGACTATCTATCTCTTCCTGTCCCTTATTCTGGGTGGACATGTTGCGGGTGTGAGCTGTGTATATTTGTGTAAAAGCTTTTTACAACATATCTTCTGGAATGGGAGGCAGTTTCTTTCATTTCTAAATTATTCATCCTGAAAAATGATACCAGGAAGCACAGCACCTGTAATCTTTGAGTATATCAGTGACCTCAGTTGTGATTGTAACATACGTATTCTTTATCACAGCAATGGAAGATGTTCCCTTTTTTTCCCAAAAAAGAAGAGGTTCATACCATTCTGTTAAAAGGAGAATTAATATATTAATCAATTAGACTGTTTCATTGGTAATCATAGTAATAGACTGTGGAAGAGCAAAATCAGATGCATGAATTGTTCCTGGTGAATGTATCCGCCAGGCACACACCTTGAAATAATCTATATTATTCATACCTCCTTACATCGTCAGCACTTAAATAACCAATATAAGCTGCAGGACATAAGTTGGATGAGCTATAAAGTGAGACTGAATGCCAGGAGAGAAGTGCCTTCAGCAACTTCTCATTAAGTCATTTCTCTTTCTGGAGTTTCATGGGGTTGGTGTAGTAATTCGAGTAATATTAGGTTGTCTATGGAGCTATTGTAAATGCTGTTGAGGCTGTTTTAAATTTGTGCACGAAACAATGGGTAATGATTGTTGTATAAAAATGTCTGCTAAAAACAGTATTGTAAATCAGTGCCCAGAGAGGGATATAGTCAGGTATCATCCTCAAGAAGCACATCTAGAGACAGTTAAGAGATAATTTCTGACAGATCTCTAGTGCCTGGTAGATACATTAGAAATGGTGTTTATCAAGGTGTAAGACAAAAACAAATGCTGAAGAATGATAATACTGGTAAAAAGTGTGAAAAACTAGTACTAAAATTGTAATTATGTTACAAAGTGTACAGCAGTGTATCAAGTGTAATTCACTGTAAAGTTGATTGTAAAATAGTATCCTACCAGAAAAGAGAATTGATAGGATAATAAGGAATGTCTCATATTGTAAAATAAAATGTACCTTTATTCCAGGTATTAGGACATGTAACAATAATATTAATTGTGAAATGTAGAATTGTACATGTTCCTCTTACAGGAAAAGATGATTTATATGTATTTCTGTTGTGGAAAGTTTTAAGGAAGTTGTGTGCATCTTTTGGACATTATTGTAAAGCAAATGTGTATGTTTCTCCATTAACAGAACAAAACCTGTGAGAAATCTTCTCTAAAAATTTGTGGTCACTGAGGACAGCACCTACAAATTTTCCCCCTAATGGAGGGAAGTACTGCATATTTAGAAAAAGCAATGAACAGAAGTCAGAAAGAATAAGTTTTACCAGAAAGTACATGGAGTACAAAGACGACGCCACTGGAAGGACAGTGGCTTGGGTGTTGGCCGACAATCTTATGTGGATGGTTCAAATGGCTCTGAGCACTATGGGACTTAACATCTGAGGTCATCAGTCCCTTAGAACTAATTAATTTAACTAACCTAAGGACATCACACACATCCATGCCTGAGGTAGGATTCGAACCTGCAACCGTAGCAGTCACGCGGTTCCGGACTAAAGTGCCTAGAACTGCTCGGCCACCGCAGCCGGTAATCTTATGTAGACTCATGATGTATCCCGACCTCATGTGGAGAACCCACAAGGTATGGGTGGGGACCACATATGGTCGCATATGAGGCACCAAAGGGCAGTGGCCGGAAGTGCCAACGTGGAAGGGGCAATGCAGACTGCTGCCCAGATAAAAGGTGGGGGCAGCAAAGGGAATTCAGGACAGACAGTAATCCAGGAGGGATATCTACGTAGGTCAGGCCTGGAGCATTGACTTGTAGTATTCACTCTGGCTATGTTCATGCTCATACTTAGCTGCATACCTCCCTCCACGGGATTTTGCAATCAGGAGTAGCATGCAAGTCATTATCCAGCTCTTGCTCACATGAGCAGCTGAAGATTCTCATTATTCATGTCTTGTATTTGTTCGATTATTTCCCGACCAAGTTCCGTAACTTTTCCAAACATCCAGTCAGCCATCTTCACATTAGCTGACTGGAAGGACCTTTTCCATTCCCCAGCATCATATAAAGAAAATGAAGCACCCAGAAGGTATGTGATATTTCTCAGTGACTGCAAAATCAAGTCAAATGCACAAAGAACCTGACAGTATGAGTCCACTTATCAGAATGATGTTGCATGCCCTCTAGCCTCGAAGCATGCACCGATTCAGTCTGAAAAGGTGTCATAAAGCTGCTGTATGCTCTCTTGATACAAGCTAGACCACAACTGTTCTAAACGAACCTTATTATCCTGAATAATGGCACCAGGGCGGAACTAATACCCAAACTGACAAAGCATATGTTCTATCAGGGGCAGATCTGGAAATCTCAGGGGTCACAGGATCACCTCAACATCACACAGATAGTTCTTAGACACACATGCCATGTGTGAATGAACAATGTCCTGTTGAAAAAGGCACTATGACACCATTGCATGAGTGGTAACTCACAAGGATGCAGGCTGTCCATGACATACCACTGTGCCATCAGAGTTCCCTGCTCTGGCCTAAAGTCAATCCCGATGGCTTCCACACCATGATGACAGGACTAGTACCATGATGACTCTCCAACTCATTGGAAGAAAAGACCTCTCCCCAGGTCATCATCAAATCACAGATGGTGGTTACCCGCAGTGAGGAACTGCTATTCATCGATGAACACAATGTAAGACCATTCATTTGCAGTCCATGCTTCCTGGTCACGTCACCACTCAAAATGCAGTGTCTTGTTGTGGTGTTAACAGCAACCAATGCTTGGGATGGTGATCCCTTACTACAGTGTCTACCAGTCTCTGAGTAATAGTATGGAATGATACAGAATGTTGCAGGGAGTCAGTTATTTGTTCTTGAATGGGAGGTGAAGGGGTTATGATATGCCTGGTGCACACTTCAGCAATCCTTCCTTGTGATGGTAGATGTAGTCAACCAGAACCTTGATGATGATTAAGCCTGCCCTCACATTCCCTTACAGTACAACATTCGGCCTCTGTCACATCTGAATGCCCCACACATCTGGATACTGTATGGTTCAACTAGCTGGCTGAATTGAGACCCCACAATGAGGCACATTTCAAACTCTGTCAAGTGCTAATAAAGCTCTATCACATGAGTACATAGCATCTACATGTCATTAACTGTGATCACTCAACATGACACTGTTTCTGCCCTTTATGTATGCTACCAGGCCTGGTGACAACACTAAATATGAACAACACTAATGCTCTCAGTGGCCATTCTGCCAGTCAGAGAGAATTACAACTCCAGTTATTTATACACCTGCTGATGGTGTATGAAGTTTCAGTGCCATTCTTCCATATTTTCTGGGTGCTTCACTTCCTTCTCAGAGAGAGAGAGAGAGAGAGAGAGAGAGAGAGAGAGAGAGAGACTGTGTAATATCTGTCAATACTGTAGTAATGTGTTCTGTAGTGAAGTAAGGCAATTTCACAGGAAGTTATCAATCACTTTTCTCAGCAAGGGTAAGTGTCTCATGGTCTCAAGGACCCTTTGAAAAACTGAATAGTTGGTGAATGTAACCAGAGTACAAGTGTCCTCATACACCGTGTGATTCCATACTCTCAACTCTGGATAGAGTCAAGGCAGTGAGTACACCTAAAAACATAATCATAACACCCGAAGAAGGAGACTGAGTCAGTTGTGGAAATAATTCAGCTGAATATCTGTAAGCACACCATTAAGCAATCATTTTTATTTGCTTCTGCATTTTTCCACTTTACCACTTTAATGTCTTGCTTTGGTTCAATGGTACTTTGTTCCTGTCTTGTTCGGTTACAAGTCTATGGGCTTTTCTATTGTGTAGTATTCTCCCATTTGGTTTATTCAAGGATGTTCTTAGCATCTGTTTGGTTTACATGTTTTATTGCGTTTATGAAGCTCTGGTGACTGTTCTGTTCACTGAAATTACAAAGCATTTGTTGCATGCAGCACTAGACTGTCATACGCAAATAGTATTTTGCACTTAGTCACTCATACAAGCACTGAGGCCAGGATATACACATTATGGTGTTATGGTAGGACTCACCATTTAAATAAAAACAAACTTTTGTTCACCTTTCTTGGTTTTGTAATGTCATTGAATCATAGTAAGCTGCTGTCAATTGCCATCCAGCATGCTGGAAGTGAGCACACTGTTCTGTTTTCTGGGCATAACTTACTTTATTGCAGGACATACTGCGTGTGAGATTAGGAGTGAGGCAGTGCTGCCTAAATTTAGTATAGCTGAAAGATCTGGATAACTGTTGCTATTGGTTCTATTCATTTCTAATTTCCCACTTCATTTGTACAATGCAGTTTTCTCTTATATGCAGTGTTTAATTAAAGTAGGTACTACAAACCATTTGTATAGCTTGCCCAAAAACTGATGTTATGAAAGACATAGAACAACGTGTTGGAACAAGTAAAACACAAAATCATAGTTTGCAGATTGACACTTCACAAATTACATGGAAGCGTAACAACACACAGAGTTAGGAAATAGGTGAACTGAACGCATCAAGAAAGAATAACACTTGATTAAAAGATGATATACTATATTTAAAAATAAACTTTTGTTAACACTATCAAAAAGTTACTGACCTATGCACAAATAAGTACACTACAATCCAAAATATGACTGTTTTACATGGTGCTGTTTGATATTGGTTTACCACAGTCTGACATTAAGTCACCATTTAACAAATAAGTATTATACACAATAAAAATATCACAAGATGAAGATCAGTGGTACTTTTATATGAGATAAATACACTGGCACTGTGAACAATACTAAAATCATGTTTAAACTATTTTAAAATAATGTGCTCATATAACTTTTTAAAATATAAGAGTCACAATAAGCAACAGCAGATGAGTGATTCTATGAAAAACATGGCTTCATAGCAAATCCAGTGTATACATTTGAAAGTCAGCTTCACACATTACCAAATACCAGCAACTAGTTACAAATGTATAAAGTAGTGACTTTTAAACATCAAAAATGTGTCACTGTGCCCATTCCAAGTTGTACTTAAATACAACTGCTGAAACATATTACATGAAATTTGGCAGTTGTGCATGGTAAAAATGCCTAATAGTGTTAAAGAGTGATAATAAAGGTGTTGGGTGGTGATGTTTTGCCACTTAAATAATTCTACACTTTGGTCAAGCATTCAAAAGTATACTTGTAGTGATTTTAGAGATGTCAATCTACGGAAGTAACAAAGGGAGATAATACATCAGTTGGAGCTCAGTGATTTTTTGACATTAGGTCATTACAGGTGACATGCTCAAGTAACCATAGCTGTTATGAAACAGTGCTTAAAATACACATTATCTGCTTATATCAGTACTTCTTTGTCTATGCTGTTCAAAATTTAAAAAGATGATTAATGATTTATTGAATAATTAAAATCACTGGAAACTGGACATACACAGAAATCTGAACTACAGAATCATCAGTACCACAGAGACAAAATGTATCACTTAACTTGTCACCCATGAAGGCCATAATTATTTTTGATTATTTTGACACATGAGAGCTGTTACAAGTTTGGGTGGTGTTCTGTTTAAGATGTCATCCTGTCAATACCCACAAGCACAAATAATTTCTGCATCACAAACTGTGCCTTATACTTTGAATTCAACATGTTCTATATAAACCAAGGGCCTCCACACCATGAGTTTAAGGAACAATGTGTTTGAATTCCTAAGGGACCAAACTGCTGAGGTCATCGGTCGCTATTTAAGCAACAAGTAATGCGTCTAATCTGCTGAAGAAACATTAAGCACTGGTGGGCGCCAAAAAATATTACATAATAATACTTGCAGCCCACTCAACAATGCTGTCAACAATCTCCTACAGCAGCAGTGGTGTTGATGGTAAATAATACAGAATAATTTTTCTAAAGTTATAGCTAACAGTTTCATCAGAAAATGTCACATCTTAGGTGCCATGATTAATGAAACAGTCTTTTTAAAATAAGTTTAACAGATAAGGGATCAGTTTTTGATTGTGCCTAACTGGTATCCAGCACAATAATTGCCATATTTAAACAAAATAGCAATCTGTGAAATACCCCAAAGTGTACCCATCAACAAAATCGTAAGATGAATTGGAAAACTACTATGAATGAAACATTACCATCAAATGTCATTTTAAAGTTTGAAGCCTGTAATGCAAAATGCAGGACCAGTATAAATTTGATAAACCAACTGCAAATTAATAGCCACCATATTGGGAAGGAGGTGACGATATATTGCAGTTTTGTTGTAAATAATTTTCCTCCAATGTTAAGCACATGAAATAACATAATGTTCACATGAATTTATAGGATCTTGTTTGCTGAATAAAATGATTTTTTTATAGACAGTATGGGGCGGGGCAACTTTGGACTGCCAAATGGCTTCATCAACTGTTATTCAAAAAAATATATTAATTGTATATGTAAGTAATGAAAAAAAATGTACATTTTATGTAAGAGACAACAACTAAAACCAATAATAATACTGTAAAAAGAAAGAAATGACATCAAATAAAAATACAGCAGGTGTATCACAGCCAATGCCTGAAAAGAAAATCATCATTGCAGTTTGAGAATATAGAAATAGTACACTTAAGGACAACTTACCTCCTAAAAATTTTGAGGCTTTGATTGGCAATGACAGAATGTGTCTTTTACTATTCTGAAGAAGATTCTAAAATGGTGAATCTACACTGCCACCTCTACACCAAGCTTTAAGAAAAACTAATAAGTTTTGAGTATTGAACTGGATATAAACTTCAGCATTATCTGACCATAACAAGAATGGCAAATGTCGCTTTTTACACTGTACTGGGTTTCCCTTTTGATTTTTCACTAGTAACATTGAATGTTTCTAATGATTATACATTCAACTACCAATAAAGTTGAAAGTTGGTGACAAACAGCTAGGCTTTACAGCATGCTGCCAAGTATTATTAGTTTAAGCTGTGGCATGTATTATAGGTCTTCTTCCATCACTCTGTTCACATATCTGACTACTTATCTTTAAGTACACAATTTGCCTACATAAGTTTCAAAGAGACACTTCCTTTGAACAAATCTTATAATACAGAACAACAAATATAGTTTTAAATGTTTAACATTAACTAAAAGTGCTTAATACTATTTGTGGCACAGATCAAGACAACAGAATATGTACTTCACATACATCAATCCATTGATTTAAAAAAAAAAATCATCTATTGGTGCTAGTATAACTGATAATTACTCATATTAGGAGTGAGCATTTTTCATAGTGTCTTACATGCAAAAAGAAAAAAATGCAGATGTGATGTTGGGACTGTGTTAGAAAAGAAAAATGAAGACCACATCAGAAACATGTTCTCTTATGGGATTGCATTATTTCAACTTTAGTTGTTTCTCTTCACTTTTTGTTAATGAGGTGCATCTAGATTAGAACATTAGTGACAAGCCAAGACTAAGACATACCAGTACTCAAAAGAAGATATTTGTCTTCTGTTACTCTTGCCTGTTTCCCTACTCCTCCAGACTATACATATGATGAGAAATGTTTATGGCAAAGTTAGTCCTCATCTCCACAGCAGACAATTTGTATCAATGCATGAGATCCATTTGTATATTATAAGAATGGCTGTTAATGGGAATTTTGAGAGTTTCTGCTGTAGTTTGGTGCAAAATCATTATATGTCAATGGATCACACAAACTGCTGCCAAATCCCTTGTGAAACAAATACAGCTTACAGTGTCTACAAACTGATAAGACAGTGAGCAAACTGACTGACTTAACTATAATTTATCACTAATAGGCAATTTGGAATAATTTATTTGTTCATATTATTGTCATTCAAATGAAAACATAACACTTGAAAAGTGTACACAGAAATAATTCAACTTTCTTCATGATGCATCCACATTATTGAAGCAGTCTAGTAATTTGATGAAAGTAAACTCATTGCTTTGGATATTGCTACATCACTCATATTTCAGTCTACACCAGAAGTTCAGAGAGACTAGCCATTTTGATTTTTTCATCTTTCACAGCAGATGCAATAAATATATACTGACTTTGGGAAAATAGTCGTTAGCTAGACCATGTAACACTGATTTATCCCTGACACATCAGTAGTGTGAGTAGCTGTCACAGTGAAACACTAACAGTGAACATTCTTGCTGTATCTTTAACTACAAATTCTTGTTCGTAACTGTAATTTAATAATGAATATATACTTCATACACACTTTCTCAATTACTAATTTTACTGTGTTGACATTTCTCAATGTTTTCACTGATGCAGAACTAAAGAACATATAATATGGTGACAACACAGTATGGTGATGTATGAGAAGTACATGGAACACATTTAGGAACATTTTACTTCTGCTTCGAGACCATACCTTACTTGTTTATTTATTTTCTATCACTTGAACCAACAGCTGGTAAAACAACAATACAACCAAAAAATAATGAGATGCTATCACAGACAACTTACTTTGCTTGAAGTTTATGCATCTTCTCATACAATATTACAGTGGTAAGTATTATAGATAATTTCTCACAGCAGTAAAGGAAGGGCAAACTTATCATCCTGTGTATGCAACAAAAAGTGATATATTAGACAGTAACCAGTAAAATGCAAATAGTCAATCTGTCGTTAGAACCTTATTCTGAAGCCTTTGTTTGTTCAACAAACATTTACACAATTAAAAACATAGCACAATAACTAGAACTGTGGTATCTAGGTAAAAGGTGCTGAGTACTTACAACAACATGAAGACACAAATAAAATTGCCTCAAAAAGTGTTAATTACAAATTGTGTGACCAGTTACACCTTTTTCCTTTGTGTATTTACAGGCTAATACTTACATGTAAGATGGTAACAAGTTTTCAGGTATGATTTGGATACTTCCAAATGCAAATAGTCTCACTCTAAAATATTTTTAAAAATATACAGTATATGCTGCAAACAAACAATAAATAAATAATAAATTAAGTTATTATGTACATCTTTTTTATATCAGTAAATCTCATCTGTGGTCTTTCAGCCACCTAGTCTGCTAAATGTGCCTGCACATATTGCACAAAAGAATATATGCAAACAATCAAATTCATTCCAGCAAACACAGATGGCACTACAATTGACTATTCCTCCTAAGTGAGGTATGATACTCGGAACTGTAGTGTAATGAGGCACATGTGACTATCTATGCCTTTCCCACTGCTCCCAATATTCTCTGGTTTGCATCTCGGACAGTCGAGAAACTGTGCGTTCAAAGGCAAATACTTCTTCCTCACCAGTGAATATGTTAGCAGAAGCATTTTCCTAAAAAGAAACAAATAAAAAACACATTAAACATAAGTATAACTCATGTTTAGTTACAATTGAGGCACACTGGAATTGTACATGAAAGAAATCCTACTTTATTATTTATCTCTCCAAACATTTGGCATGACTATTCACATGCATTATATTCTGATCTGCACTTTCTCTATACAGCAAAAAATTGTTTTCCCTTATACTAATGCGTATTTTTTAATGAGGATCTGAGGCATATCCACACACATTCACACGTTTTACATACAACAACAAGACACTGTAGAAAACGGTGACTAGAATATTTAAATACAATTTAAATACACTGTTCCCCCCCCCCTCCCCCCTCTTCACATGACATACAAAAAGAGGGAGAATTAATTAACTACAGAACTGGTTGTGTGGGTTTACCGCAAGTACTATGAACTAATTAGAAAATACTTACAATCATGTTTGAAAGAACACACACTGTTGAAAATCCTCAGCTGTACAAAATATTTTTGTAATTAATTTGCTGATGATAAACATCTGTTATATTAGGCATAGATCTATTACCCAACAGAGATGAAAATTTGTGTTGGACTGGGACTCGAATCCAGATTTTCTGTGTATTGCGAGCAATCAGCTTAACTTCTTTGGCTATCCATGCACACTCCTTGGACCGACCCAACCTTCCATATCTCATACTGCCTATGTGCTTATTTTGTAGTCCACTAAATTCATCAGCAATAGCTCGTAACATTACTTGTATTCTCATGACAGGGACAATGAGGAATGGACACCAATGCCACTACTGGGTAGCTGATCTATACCTAATGTAGACGATGTCAATGAACTTGCAGCTGTGGATCGTCAACAGTGTCTGTTCTTTCAGACATGCATTAAGTATTATAAAGCCTAGGTGGGCACATGGCAATAACAACATTGGTCTGTCTTTCTCATTGTCTAATTCTCCCTGTTGTGGAAATCCAAGAAATGCTGCAAGCATTAGGTGATGAATTTAGTGGACTATGATATAAGGATGTAGACTGTGTGACATGTGATTTGGCTGGTCTGAGGGGTGTGCACAGAGAGCCAAAAAAGTTAAGGTGACCACTTACAATAAGCAGGAAATCCGAATTTGAATGCTGGTCAGGCACAAATTTTCATGTCACTATTGGTTAATAGATCTATCCCTAATAAAGCAACAAGGAATTTACAGTCAGTAAAATAATTTTGAATACAATTAGAAAATGTCAACACTGCATTGTAACAGATTCATAATTTTTTTGTAAAATTTTTGACTTGCAAGATGCAGCATTATTTGTAAATGACAATGTATGTCTTTCCACACATTTTCAAAGAGGGGGGGGGGGGGGGGGAGGGAAATGATATGGGCCTCTAAAAGGTGATTCTGTATTTTGCTTGTAAGTTTGCTTTGTTCTTCTGAAATTCAATATTCCTTCTTTCTCATTCTTTGATGACAAGAAACCATTGTCTTTTCTTATTTTTTATTTATTTATTTTAGTGACAACATGGAAAATCTATAGCTCAGTGAAATATACTTGTAGGTGGTGAATATGAATGAAACAAGAATTGTAAGAGATGTGATAACCAAGCATTGTCCAAGTGTCTGTACTTGTTTACAAGGATATACCACATTTACACAAGTATACAATGACCCTGAATACAAGATGACCCCTCTTTTTTTTAGGAGGGTTCTTGAGAAAAAAAGATCCATTAACTTAAAATTAGCGTTGTATTGTCCGGATGAAACAGTTGTGAACTTTGAACATGTAGAGCCAAGCTGTAATTTGCACCAGTTAATGATTGCTACTATTTACACACCTCATAGCACTGACAATACAAGCAAACTCAATGACAACAATATGTTGTTCTCTGCCCCCACCCCCCAATGCAAGATATTATGCTGTGTTGTCCCTACTAAGAAATCCTCAGCCCAGTCACAAGTTTAGTCAGGCACTTACATTTTATAGTTTCATTAATAAGTATTGATGTTATCCTATGTAAAAAAAGTTTTTAGGAGTCAAGAAATATTGCATCCACCTGTTTGCCTCCTATATCCACATAAACATGATTAGCCCAACTGCAGTATAGATGCAGACTTTTAAGCAGTTATTCCTCCAGTGCTCCATACAGAAATTGACGGGAAGAAACCGTGAGACATTTTATTACAGGAAGTACCCTCTGCCATATGGTTCAAAGTGGTTCAATGAGTCTGGATGTAGATGAAGATCTATGGCTTTCAGTATGTCACATGAGTAAAGCTGAGTCTTACAAGACCTACGTTTTTGAAATCCTTGCTCGTTGACATGGAGGAGATCAATTTTTTCAAGACTCCACATCATGTTTTAGTTCAATATATGTTCTAGTATTCTGCAACAGGCAGATGTAACAGATATTAGACAGAACTTCTGGCGATTACTTATGCTGCCTTTCTCGTAGAGAGGTGAGACTTGCGATTTTTCCATTCCACTGTGCACAGTTTTTGTTCAAGATATCTACTTTGTAATAAGGTTGACTAAAAGGCTAAGTCAACTGTTAAAGTCTGTATACAGTCTGGTAGAGATCCCATACTGTTCTGAAGCCTTGTTCAAATCAGAGTTTTCAGATGTTTTTCAACATTACTGACAGTACACCATCTGTACAGCAGTGCAAGAAGTAGACTGGGAAAGTACTCCTGCATCTTTCTTTGTAAAGAAATATTTAAAAATGGAGTTCAATATTTCTGACAGTGCTCTGTTAACCCTCAGTTTCAGTTGTGTGTTATCTGCAAGTATTGTATGTGGGTGCTAATTCTGCTCCCTTAAAATATGACCAGAGAGCTCTTTTGGTAAGAGAAAACAATTGGTTGAACATCAAAGAGAAGCTGTGCATGTCACAAATATAGTGCTGCTTGACTAATGGACACCTGGCTGTCTGAGAGGTAACAGGAGAGATTTATTTTCCAGTTCTCTCGGAATATATAGGTACAGGTCATGTAGGGTTTTCGTGGGAATTTTTATACCACTGTCCCTGCAAAATAGTGGCAACTTCAGTTAATGATGATTGTGGTGGTGGAAAGCAATCACACACCCTTCTCTCCAAAGTAAACCACAAACACTAAATAATATTGAGACCTAGTGATTATGAAGGCCAGGGGAGCTGCGGAAATTCATCCTTATGCTAACAAAACCAACACTGCATAAAGCGATCCTGGTGACCAGGGATCCTGCCACCTTGGACAGCATCAGCACTGGAGAACACAAAATGTATAGTTGGATAGACTTGATCAGCCAAAACGGTCATGTAATTGTTGGCAGTAATATGATCTGCAGAAGTACCCATGTGGCCCATAGAATACCACGATACAGCTGCCCAAATCATCACTGAACCCCATCATGTTTTACTCTTGAACTGTAAACTCAGTCAGAAGTTGAAAACAGTGTGAAATAACAGACACCTGAGCAAATGATATTCCTCTATTGCTCCATAGTCTGGGTTTTACAACTTCAGCATCACGTTTTCCAGTTACAGACAACTGCATCACACTGATGAGTGGTTTTGTACTTAAAGACTGTCCTGCAATTCCCTGCTTATGAAGGCGTCTCTGTGTTGTTTTGGTGCTGATGAGGATTTGCAAGTTCCACATTCAGTTTTGCAGTGACTTTTTCAGCTGTTATCCCCTTATTTTTCCCCAGAATCCTCTTCAATGACCATTCATCGCAATCACTCAATACACTCTTTTGTCCACATTGTGACTTAGTGGACTATGTTTTTCCATTTTTCCTGTGCATGGTATAAATCATCAATATGGTGCCTCTTGAAACACCACATATTTTGGTTACCATGGTCCAGGCATCCATCATGTGAGCATCAACAATTTACTTAGCTTTAACATAATGCACTCAACTAAACAGAACACTGCTCTGACCACAACTGACCCTTGCAACGTGTCAAGAGCATCCCATAGGTGCTCTTCATGTTAACCTACAACAGCAAAACCTGCTGACTTGGCTAGCATCTGCATTTTTGTTTAAGCATGCATTTCTTGTGGTGTTTCCATATTTTTGTCAGAAACCTGTAGGTAACATTATTATGCTAATCATCTTAGTTATGGGGCAGGTGAAGTCTAAGCATACCAAAGTAACACAATAAGAAATCCTTTTGGAGTATTATAATGTATGTCAGTCTATCGTTAAAATTAAGTAAGTTTCTTGACCGTACAAAAAGTCATGCAATGTGAGAACGTGTAATCTGCTACAATACACAACAAAAATAAAAAAATGTTCCTTGAATAATTTTTTTTGGAATATCAGGGTATGCTTTTTTGTGTAGTTAGATTTAATATCATGAAAGGAATTGCTAAACAGTGTAGAGAGAGGGAGTAGTGATAGTGGGGGTTGCCAGTCAGGAGTTACAACTGCCTACAACAACAACTTGGCACCTTTTGAGGCGTCCGTTGGTACTGAAACCATACAAGTGACAGCATTACAGGCTCTACGTCATGACAACAAATGCAAATGTGTGGCATTTTCTGATGAGCTTCAGAATGCTATTGACAATAACAACACATTCGCATAATGCATGATGCTTAGTGATGAAGCGACTTTCCCGTGGTGAAAGTAAACAAACAGTGTTGGAATTTGCAGCATACAGAACTCACCTGCATACACTGAACATGTAAGAGATTAACCGAAAATCAATGTGTTTGTGTGGTATTCCACTCATCTGTTTAAGGCCCATTCTTCTCCGATGGTCACAGTTAACAGTCAGCAATATCTTCTTATATTACAAAACTGGTTGTTTCCCTATCCGCATACAATAGGAATCCGAGTATCAGTGTCATATGGGTTGTGTCACTGGTGGAGGATAAATGGAAGATCTGTACTCGACACTTGAGAGATAGGTAAATGTGTGCCCCAAGTTTCATAGTTGTCTGTCTTACAGAGTGTTTGTTTGTGTGTGTGTGTGAGCACGCGAAAAATTTGCAGTACCACTTTCTGCATTTACTACAACTTAGAAATAAAGATTGAACCTTCCGTCATTACACTTGGCAAGAGTTTATTTAAGGCAACAAGTTTTCATTACACATTTCAGCGAAGCACAGTATTAAGTCTGAGCCAGTTTTGATCTGGGACATATAAAACAAGAGCTCAGTCACCATTTTTCATCACAATGGGTACAATGAACAATAGACTGTATTTTGTGTGCATTTCAATCTGTACATGTGAATGATCACATGAGCCCCACTGAAACAGATGACATTAAACAATTGGTCATCTTAAACCTGTATGTACGTCTCCACATCTACTCTACATGACACTGTACAGTGCACGGCAGAGAGTACTACATACTAATATCACCGATTTTCTGTTCTGTTCCACTCGAGCATTGAGTGAAAAAAAAAATGAACATGTACATGCCTCTGTACATTCTCTAATCTCTCTTATCATATTCTCATAGTCCCTGCAAAAAATATACATTGATGGCAGTATAATAGTCAAACAATCTTCTTTGAATACAGGTTCTCTAAATCTAACCAAAATGTGTTAGGAAAAGTATATACGTAGTCTTCATTCCACGGATTCTCATTTAAGCTCCCTGCGCATTTCAGTTACACTTTTGTTTGGACAATACCAACCTGTTATGATCTTAGCAGCATACCTCAGAATTCGTTTGATGTCTATAATAATGACTACTTGATAAGGGCTCCAACTACTGGAACAATGCTCTACAAGGAGATGCACTAGTGTCTTGTGTGTTATTTCCTTTGCATTTTCTTAGTGCCCTTGCAACATGATTGTCCTATTTTATATTGTTTCTTAGTGTTAACTCTAAATATTTGTAAGTTGTAATACATTCAAGATATTTGCCACTATTTGGATATTGTTGGGTTCTCTCTCCTTGCATTTAACCACACTTAACACTTTTGCTGCCATGCAGGCTTATGCGACTGTTGTCTTTCCAGGCAAAAAAATTTGTCTGTAATCATGTACTGAATATGTTCTAATGTTATGAAGCGCACCCCAAATGTATGAAAGCTCAAAATGCTTCAAAAGAGGACTTAAACTGCGAGGTAGCTGGTGTCCTCATGGCCCAGAAATGTAACCAGCTTCACAGAGGTTATTATTGCAAGCCATGAGGACACTGGCTACCTCACTTTCTTACAGGGTGTGATACAGAAACAGGGTGTAAATTATAAGAAAATGCATCCAATTGACTGTTAGTTATTAGGTGTATGTGATAACCAGTACACAAAAATAGGAACAAAAATTGTTTTTCTTACAATTTGTGTGTTTTTGAAAAACAGGAAATGCAAACAAATTCATGACTTTCCTTACAGATTGTGGTTGTTTTTGTTACAAGTTTCTGTGCTTCTTTTATCTCTTGAAATCTTCAAGTAGCAACTACTGCACCTCTTCCAGATTTTTCTATTTCGCTTGTCTCTCTGTATGCTCTCTACTATGGTATGGCTCCTGAAACTTATAGAAAGTTGATTGGGAGTTGGTGTATCGATGTTGTTCTCTAAGAGGCTCACGATTATTTCCTCCCTAAAATTCTTTATAGGAATATTTGTCTTGGTAAATATTTTGTACAAAATGTGAGCATTTAGTACTGCTGTGTTCAACATAATTTCAAATGCCACTTTATAGTACTATCTTATTGTTTTCCTCAGTGGTGAAAATTAACTTGACATCTGTCCTGACACACTGATTCCATGCACTGCCGCATTATAACCCAAAATGGCAGCAGGCTTTAATATTTCCTCACTGGTTTTTCTTGCTTTTCTTCCCAGTGGTTCGCATTTTGATGCCATGCTTCGTAGTGAGAGACATCACAATTCTTTTATCTCGCCATTTTGCTACTACAATTCCATCAGACTCTCTTCCAATGAGTTTGCCTTTTCTTATTTGTGACGTTGTGATGGTGGGGGGCAAATGCTTACTATTTCTTCTCAGAGTACCTACAATGTTGTTATTTCTATCCAGCAAATACCTAGCTAATGACATGCTTGTGTAATAACTGTCAGTAACAACAGTGCATCCCTTATCTATTTATTTTGCAATTAAGTCTAAAACTACTTTTTCTGCAAGATTTTTACTGACATTGTACAGCCATCCTAAGTAAAGAATCATTCTCGGCATATAACCAGTTTGGTTACAAAGTTTGAATATCTTGATTCCATACCTATGGGTCTTGCTGGGATGAAATAAAAGTCATCTGCGAAAGGGCATCATTGACTCATCCACTGCTAGTATCTCTCCCAGTTCATATTGCAAGCAAAATTTACTCTGCATAGTATCAAGGAGTTTTCAGATCTTGAATATACAATCACTTTTACCAACAGTTGTGCTGTCCTCAAAATGGATGAACCTCAACAGCAGTTGAAATCAGTTACAGGACATAGTTCTAGCGACTGGATTGTCCCTGTAAAGAACACTTGTACACCCTGTAAAGAACACTCGTTAATGTGTGGGTAGTGAAGTTGCTCCATGGAACTTGCGCATCTCATCAGTGTTTGTCTCCTTCCAAGCTGTAGCCCTTGCTTTACTGTGGGGCTGAGCAGTAGACAAGAACTGTACAGCATTTCTGCTTGTTTCAGTAATAATTAACTCTATAATATTGTCACCGATGATAGTTCTGAAGACTTGTATAGGTTTCAGATCCTTCAGATTCTTGGGGTAATGTGGGTCTTTAGATTCAAAGGTTTCCATACTTTTGAACTGGTCACTTTGGACCAGTTTTCATTTTCACTTCCTTCTAGAAATTGAGGAGAAATAAATAGTGTAATGGATGGCTCATTACTTTCTTCCAGTTCCTGGTCACTTTCCTTCTCAGGCACCAATTGTTGCTTGGGTGAGGATGTTTCATTGAGTGCGTTGTCTTCATTGTCACTCAAATCACAAACATTAGATAACTCACCATAATGGGCATTGAGAATTTTTAACAGCTCTTCCTCTGTCAAGATATCAGACTTATCTTTCCATCTCTATTTACCAGTAGAGGGACCAGGGCTTGTATCTCCACCACACTTCGTCCGTGGCCTACCATTAGGCTGTGCCATTTACTGTACAACAGAAAGCAAAGTAATAGAGTCAAAATGTTTTTGGTGTTAAGCAAGTGATTACAGAAAAAGTCATAATGTGCCAAATAGCTACCTAAGATATTCTTCAGTTTCTTATTCCAACACTTACAATCACTCTACCACATGGTTACGTAAGACTATTTCTGAACAATTAAAACTAAACTACGAAAACAACGTATGAAAACAATATCACGTGAAGGGCACGGTTTCACAAATAAATTAATCTGCGATCTAGCAGCCACTGCACATGCTATTACAATGTTACTCCCTTAAGACCATAGAAAAGGCAGATGTGGGTTTCCTGCAGGGCCAGCCTGTCCCAGAGTTGATTGAATGCATCTGCAGCTGAGAGAGCCGATGACCTTGTGGCCTATGAGAAACCCACTTCTGAGGCTACCGGCGCCCTCATGGCAGCAAAACTGTTAATGGAAGCTGCCACGCTTTGCCAACTGCAGATTTTGTCCAAGTATTTCTGCATTTCCTTGTAATTATCCAAAAACAATTCTTTCCTCCAGACAACAGCTATATCAGTGAATAATCTTTTATTGACGCTGATCCTATAAGAGAAACCACTTTATCTATATACAGAAGATTAGAAGCTCCATCACACTTTTGTGGCCACATCCAATATTACTTTCGTTTCTGTACAACTTTTGCATAACATACTGGGTTCTATTGTCTGATATTCATCAAGCCAATCATATCACTCCGAAAACACTCTGTAAAACTATATAACGGTTAGTACTCGACGATGTGGTACAGTGTCAAAAGCACTTGGAAAACTAGGAAGACAGAATCTACCCATTCACCTGAATTTGTCTGAAAGATGCCGTGAGTGTGTAAAGCAAGCGCGTTTTTCTTTCTTTTTGTTTTTTTCCTGCATCAGTGCTGATTATTTGAGGGTAGCTTGTTTTTCTCCAGAAACATCATAATGTTTGAGCTCAGAATATGTGCAAGTGTTTCATTCAAGGTTTGTGAGTTCTTTAAAAATCACTTAATTTTAATTTTCTGTTTGCCAATTTTCATTGCCAGTACCTGCCTGTGTTCTTTTGATGACAGTTTGGGTGTCAGACTGTGGAAATCAGAGGATGCTGAACATCACTACAAATGTAAATAGTCTTCACAGGCCGCCAGATCACGTTGTGCAAATTCCACAATATTTCCACGAGCAACTGTCCGACATCTTCAGGTGGTTCAACCTTGCTGGTGGCTACTGAAGAGTCATATCACTACAAATGTTTACACAGATCTGACCTGATATGTTTGCCTGGGCATGTATGCCTCTGCAGTTGAATTGGAGCTTGTGGATGATGAAACTGAACAGGTGTATTTACAAGTACTTTAGCAGGTGGTCACAGCAAATACTTACTTAAACAGGCACAGTGTATGGTGTAAGTTTTTCAGGTAAATCACAGTTATGTACTTATCTAAAAAAAATGGGATACTATTACAAAGCCAAAAAGGTGCATACAAAGTTTATTGAACTTTATCACAGCAAGATCTGTTTGCAGAAAGTTAATCACAAAGGTCATCATAAACAACACAAGAAAAAAGCGGCATCCTCCAAACTAGTAGAAAAATGACAAAAATTGGCATATTCAAAATGAATGCACAAATGTATTGTTGGTGTTTCTGGTGATGTACAGGTGCTCAAGCGCACTGACAAATGCAGGTACTAGTGCTGACACTAGCAACCTCAGATTGCGTAGAAGTGTTGTCTGTCTAAGTAAGGTTTTTAAGGACTGAAACAAAAGATGTAGTGAATGTGGGAGGCTGCATGAAATTGTAGATCTTCTTGACCTCACCATAAGGGATGTTTTAATTTCCTGTATCTTCCTTTCTTCAAGAAAGACACTTCGGTCCCTGCTCCAGACAGAGTGATCTCCAGAGCAATTTAGACACTTCAAAGGAAAGGAGCAACCAAATCTGTCACAAGCAGCCATGCCACATGTGGCTTCACCCTTACATTAAGGTGGTGTGCCCACAGCACTGGCATCAAAACAGCACACTGGTTTGGGGGCATAGGGCCACAGACATAGGAAAAGGAAACTTGCCTTGATATGCTCTAACAGTTTTGTGCTGTTGAAGGTAAGGATGAAGGAGTAGGATTTTATCAGATCCTCATTCATCCTTTTCAATATTCTTTGCACATTAATGATCCCTTCTTGAGCACACTCATCTTTCAATTCCTACGTGGAATGTCGACTGGATCTTTACATGACACAACACCTTTGCTGTAACACAAGGTGTTGTGGAGCTCTGTTACTGTGGCATATTCCCCAGGGCATTTAGCTTTCCAGAGGTTTGTCTCTTCTTGGGTACTAGCAGTTTCAACCAACACTGTTCCATTACACAACTATTTGACTGATTTCAATGTACCTGTGATGCACTGTAAACCCTTTTCAATATAAGAAGCTGAAACCTTAAAGCTGTCCTCCTTGTGTTTGACCATCAAGAATACATTCTGACCAGGAGCATGCATTCTGTTACTAATGAATGAAGCACTCTGTGTAAGTCCCGAGGTTGATCACTAACAACTGTTCCCTTTCAACACCTATGTTTCTCAGTGTTGCGCAGCACATCTTGAGACTGAGCTTTTTTTTAAAGAGGTTTTTACCACCCATCTGGACAGTCAAGACAAGATCCCCAGTCACTGGGACACACAACGTTCTACCACTGCATCCCATTGTGGTCGCTGAAGCATGCCCGGCACTTATGGTGACTGACAGAACTGCCGGTGCTTACAGCTCAGGAACTCCTGGACTGCCAAGCCCACACCCAGCAAAAAAATGCTGAGCCTCTGATGGTGCACAAATGTAGTAAATAGAAACTGCTGCCAAACAAAGAAACTGTAGTTTCCAAAATAAAAATTATTAGAAACAATTACCAAACAGAACCAAAACAAGTGAAGGGATCCTGGAAATCAGGAGGCAGTTCACTTGAAATACACAAAACACAGACATGGCACTTCAGGCTGTTGAGTTTCTTGGATGATTCAGATGTTTCACAGGACTCATAATATTGTATGTATGTTGTTATGATAATAATGACAATGCTATAGACTTCACTATGTGTTATTAACTTGAAGGGCTTCACACACTGTCAATCTTTCTGCTATACTTGAAATTTAATGTGACTTCTTATCAACACTAGTCAGTCCTAGGGCTCCTTTATAGATTTGCTGAATGAATCACCTTCAGTTCACAAGAACCAAAGGCAAACCATTTCTATAAGAACTGTAACTAGCAAAGCACTGAAATGTTCAATTCAGCCTTCCCATCTTCTGCTTTAGCCTTCTTTTGTTTTAAAATGTTAATATGAATTGTGATGTTACAAACAGTATGAATTCAAGTCAATAACACAGTTCATGTATGTATACAAAAGTATCTAATAATATTACAAAATTATGATTTTGGACATTTTAAACTTACTGATCCAACTTGTATGTTGAGATCATCCATCAGTGCACGATTCTCATCCAACATCTGATCAACGGACTGCTCAGTCAAGAACAATTGTCGATGAGGTACATCTGAAGAAACCACTACACGCACCTGAAATACATTAGAAATAATAAATTTAACTTTTTTTTTAACAACTATGCTAAGATACAATGGTTGCAAGGTACAGTTTACAAATAAAGAGTATTTGCAGCTGTGAATATTTAAGTAACTCCTGTCACATATTTACGCTGCATGTATGCAGAAATTCCTGCAACTGAGTAAGGAGTCAATTGAGTGCTTGAATAGGGCTCAACTGTATCAACAGAATGTAATGCAAACAATTACATCATATTATCTTACCTACAGGACAATATTATGAAAAAGCAAATTATATATAAAGGACTAGAATTTGACAAGCTTCTGCCCATGAACAGGGCTGCTCATACATGGGGAACTATCCTTCTAAAACAAAAACAGGTGGATAAATAGAAATTTAAAGTCAACGATGAATGAAAAAAATGTGTGGGGCTGTGTTACCAACATGGTAACCATTTTGGAAGATCCATCTCATAATTTTTAGATGGAAAGAGGACCAGGTGATTTAAAAGTTGTTGGCGTTAACACAAGTCATACATACTGAGATTGCTGTGATAACACGAGAGAGAAGCACTCATTTTTGCAGAGGATTTCAACCAACGCCAGAGAGATCACCCATTACCCCAAGTGTCGTGGTGAAACTTCTCTCGAAATTACATGAAACTGACTGTCACGGAAATACAGAAAGCTTGAAGACAAAAAACACCTAAGAAGGGAGCAACATCAACTGCTGCTCTAGCATCATTCTATAATAAGGGGCCACAGTGCAGTAATCACATCATCTTGCAGAAAACCAGGATCAGCTGCACATCAGTCATGAAATTCTGACCATGTAATGCACACCCTTACAAAACGAAAATATTATAACATTTCACTAAAGGTGTTCGTGATTGGCAGCTGTTTGCAGAATGAGCGACAAACAAGCTGGATGAAAACATTCATTGCCTCTACAGTATACTCTTTGCAGATAAAGCTAATCTCTATGTGTACAGAGAGATAAATAAACAGATTCACATATACTGGTCAAATGTCAGACCTCAATGGATGCATCCACCAAAGGTAGTTGCACATCAAAAGTGATTTTTTGGGGTGAACTACAGGGCACTTATAGTATAGAGGCCTTCTTCATTCAGGCTATACTAACAGCAGCTCATTATTTGTAGTTGTTAAAGATGAGCTACCATTGTTGCTGTCTGAGGATGAGACATTTTCAACTCACTTTCAGCAAGATGGTGCCCAACCTCTTTACACGTGGGTTGAATGGGTATACACAGATACCCATTTTTCCCAGAGATGGATAGGTTATAGAAGATCAGTGGAGTGGTTGCTACATTCCACAGATGTAAGTGATTAGATTTCTATCTGTGGTGACATTTGTCGGCAATCGTGTATGCAGTGGAAATCAGAAATCTTGTACATCTCAAGGAGCTGACTGTTGGTGTTTGCACTTGTGCTTGTACCATTATTGGCATTAAGTCCATGAGGAATGGGTGGCATTCATTTGAAGCTGTGTGAAAGTAGTAAAGTACTTAAGTAGCACTTGGTATCTGTAGTTCTAAGTGACGGTTTTCTTTGAAAAATATCAGTGTTGTCAAGTAAATACACACATTAAAAAAAGATTAGCATCATCCCGGTTCACAGAACTCCTGAAGATGGACGTTGACTGTGGGTATTGTACCACAAACACAGTCCTTTGACTTTTTCAGAGATGTCACTAAACCCGCCAAAGATGCAAACAACCATGCATGAGCAGCGCCTATTAGACGGAGGGGGTCCAACAGCCCATAACTTCCAGTCATTCCACCAAGGGCTACTATTGAAGTGGATGACCGCTACCTATGGATTATGGCTCAGAGGAATCCTGACAGCAACACCACCATGTTGAATAATAAATACTTTTTGTGCAGCTACAGGACGTTGTGTTACGACTCAAACTGTGTGCAATAGGCTGCATGATACGCAATTGCACTCCTGACATCCATGGCGAGGTCCATCTTCGCAATCACAACACCATGCAGCGCGGTACAGATTGGCCCAACAACATGCCGAATGGGCCGCTCAGGATTGGCATAACGTTCTCTTCACCGATGAGCATTGCATATTCTTTCAGCCACACAATCATCGGAGATGTGTTTGGAGGCACCTGGTCAGGCTGAATGCCTTAGACACAAACATTGTCCAGTGAGTGCAGCAAGGTGGAGGTTCCCTGTTGTTTTGGGGTGGTATTATGTGGGGCTGAAGTACGCCGCTGGTAGCCATGGCAGGCGCTGTAACAGCTGTATCATACGTAAATGGCATCCTCCGACTGATAGTGCAACCATATCGGCAGCATACTGATAGGCATTCATTTTCATGGAAGACAATTCGTGCCCCTATCATGCACATCTTGTGAATGACTTCCTTCAGGATAACAACATCGCTCGACGAGAGTGGCCAGCATGTTCTCCAGGCATGAACCCTATCAAACATGCCTGGGATAAACTGAAAAGAGCTGTTTATGGATGACGTGACCCACCAACCACTCTGAGGCATCTACGCCGAATCACATGCGAGGAGTAGGACAATATGGACCAACAGTGCCTTGATGAACTTACGAATAGTATGCCACGATGAATACTGGTATGCATCAATGCAAGAGGACATGCTACTGGGTATTAGAGGTACTGGTTTGTACAGCAATTTGGACCACCACCTCTGAAGGTCTCCCTGTATGGTGGTACAACATGCAATGTGTGGTTTACATGAGCAATAAAAAAGGCAGAAATGATGTTTTGTTGATCTCTATTCCAATTTTCTGTACAGGTTATGGCACTCTCAGAACCGAGGTGACGCAAAACATTTTTTGACGTGTGTATTAGGCTTCAAACAGGAGACAAACTATTTAGCACAAATAAGGAGGCAACAACTTTTTCAAAGTAGTAGGTGCCTTTCTAATTTACTTGATTAAATTTAGTTGCCATAAACATGAATAGCATCAGGCAATATAGTACAATTTTTTCTTAATACAATATGTGTGTTAAATTTCTATGAACTGCTTGTCTTGTGTTAATATTTACCTTGACTCTTTCCACATTCCTTAAGGTTCTTTTCCTTTTTTTTGGATGCACAGAACATAATGGGCAAATGAAAGACTAACTTAATTTATGAAGTTGTTGATCTTAGTACCTGACAGCAATACCAAGTAAAACATGTCAACGCATTTGCTTTTAAGGAATTCAATTACTTAATTAACTTTTGTCAGTTCTGGTTTAAGTAACATAGCATATTTTTACAAACTACGCATTAAACAAAGGTTTGATTTACAACTATAAATACAAGACAATTTAGAAATTAAAACCTATTTTCAATTAAATTCCTAACATGTCCATTTTCAATTAAATTCCAAACATGCCAATTTTCAAACAGGTTTTGTTAAAATGCTAACAGAATAAGTGACAAGTAATTCAGAAATGATTCTTTCCATCTTTAGGTAGGTTACAGTTATTTGATCAATGTTTTCAACTCCAGTCAAGTGAGTCCAAAGAAGAATCAATGGTTTCTAGTGAAGTTGTAGCACCAGATGTACAATTTTACATTACATTTTTTAGCTCACTTGTGCACTTGAATTTGCGCTTGAAATATGTGCCATTCTTTGTAGAACTTGCATGATATGTCACTAAAATATTCCAAAACTGCCAACATTTTACCTTTGGCTTAAAAATTGTACAAATGTGAAAACAGGACTGAGGAAGGACAGAATCCAGGGATTTATAATGCAACTACTGTCCAAATATGTATGTCATTGTATGATGTAAGCCACATGCACTTATGCACAAAACTGACTTTAGCTCTAAGTGCATGAGTACCACAACCTTTTTCTTTTGACTGCTATAAAACATAGTTGTCAAAATATTTGACTGTAAAATTCTTTTTTTCATGATTTGATTTCCTGTCTCGAGTCCTGATTACTACAGTTTATCTTATGCACTACCTGTTTCAGGAGATAGTTTCAGTATCCAAGTGCCTTTTTTTATTAAATTGTGATAACTTAAATATGATCTTTGTTCTGTGTGTTAACATCTATATTGTTCTGGAAATTTCCTCTAATGCAAATTTATAATTATTTACACTTCTTGTTTTACTGATCCAGTGTCTGTAAGAAAAGAAGAAAAAAATTTCTACACTTTTGCACTATAATGATGCAGTCAGTTGGACATAGCAATCATCATATTTAATTCAGCATAATGTCGTAAATACTCAAAATGAGAATTATTTTCTCAAATGCAAGCTAAATTAAACCAAGTCCTGATCACTAATAGCAAATATTTTTGTGTTAAAATGCACCATCATTACATTCTGTCACTTATCAGATCATCATAATGTGTACTCATTACTGTCTCATTTCATTATGATCAACAGCTTTTAATATTGGTCACAATGTGGAAAACAACTGCACATTAAGCTGCAAGAGACAGCAAATATAGCTGGTTGCACCTTCTTTGTGCAGAGTAGTGAAAATAATGTCTTCTTGTATGATGAAGCTAAAGATTCTTCTGAACTGAAAATGAAAATGTATTGTGTCATCATTCAATGATTTGGAAACATGCTACTAACAATGAAAAAGATAGATAGCTTCTCATCATAAAGACGACACACTGCGTTGCAGACAGGCACAACAAAGAGACTGTTACACATTAAGCTTCCGCACAAAGACTTCATCAGAAAAGAAAAACGTAAAAAGGTAACCCCGCCCCCCCCCCCCCTCTCCCTCTCTCTCTCTCTCTCTCTCTCTCTCTCTCTCTCTCTCTCTCTCTCTCTCTCTCACACACACACACACACACACACACACTATCTTTGGCTGCCAAGGACAGGCTGACACTGAAACACATCAGACAGGTGCAACAATCCTTAGTGGAGAAGGGAAGGTGGGGGGGATAGCAGGGTATGGGTGGGGGAATAGGAAACAAAAAAGGCAAACAAGTTTACATGGTGCAGTGTCAGGAGGGAGGGAGGGAGGGACAGGAAGGGGGGGGGGAGCTGAAAGAAGAGGAGCAGAGAAGAGGAAACGATTGGCAAGTGCATTGGCAGAGAGCAGTGCACAATGAGAATGAGGGGGCATGATTTGGGAGGAAGTGATAGAGCACAGGGTGGAAACAGTTGGGTGGAGGGTGCGGCTACAGTAAGTTACCATAGGTTGAGGCTGAGATGATTTCAGGAGCAGAGAATGTGTTGTAAGGATAACTCCCACACACACAGTCCAGAAAGCTGGTGGAGAAGGAGAGGATACAAATGGCCTGGGTTGTGAAGCAGCCATTGAAATCAAGTATGTTATGTCCAGTTGTATGTTGTGAAACAGGATGGTCCACTTTGCTCTTGACTGCAGTTTGGCACTGGCCATTCATCCTGGATGATAGCTCATTAGTAGTTAAACCAATTTAAAAAACTGAGCAAAGATTACAGCACAGCTGATAATCGACATAACTGCTTGCACATGTGGCCCAGCCTCTGAAGGGATAAGATACGCCTGAGACAGAACAGGAATAGGAAGTGCTGTGTGGGTGGATTGGGCAGGTCTTGCACCCGGGTCTTCCATGTGGACATGATCCTGTGGCAAGTGACTAGGACTGGGAGTGGCATAGGGATAGACTAGGATCTTGTGGAGGATGGGCGAGTGATGGAACACCACTTTAGGAGGGACGGGAAGCATCTTGGGTGGTATGTCCTTCATCACAGGGCATGAAGATAGATAATCAAAGCCCTGAAGAAGGATGTGCTTCAATTTTTCTCGTTCAGGGAAGTACTGGGTTATGAGGAAGGGCTCCTTTGTATCTGGTTCTTGATGGTGGTGGGAGGAATTGGGGTGTCTGGGAATATGGCATAAGAAATCTGGGGGATAGTATCTATCTATGAAGGCCTCTATGATACTTTCAGCGTAGTGGACAAAGGAGCTACCATCATTGCAAATACACTGTTCTCTGGTGGCTAGACTGTACGGGAGGGATTTTCTAGTATGAGAGGGATGGTAACTGTCGAACTGCAAGTACTGTTGGTAGTTGGTGGGTTTAATGAGAACAGAGGTGTGGCTGGAGCCCACAGAGAGGTGGTCAACATCCAGGGAGGTGGCACACTGTGTTGTGAAGGACTAAGTGATGTGGGTGGGAGAGAAGGTGGTTGGTGAGGTTGTGAAGGGATGAGGATAGGGTGTCCTGGTCCTGCATCCAGATCGCGAAGAAACTGTCAATGAACCTGAACCACCTCAGAGGTTTGGGGTATTGGGAGGCTCAGATGGTTTCTTCTAGATGGCCCATAAACAGGTTGGCATAGGAGAAGGCCATATGGGTGCCCATGGCTGTGCCTCAGGCTTGTTTGTATACCTTCCCCTCAAAGGAGAAGCAGTTGTGTATTAGGATGTAGCTAGTAAAGTATAAGGAATAAGGTCTTGGGTTTGGAGTCTTACGGATGTTGGGAGAAGTGGTGTTCAATAGTGGCAAGACCATGGGCATGAGGGATGTTGGAATATAGGAAAGTGACATCAACAGTGACAAGTAGGGATCCTCGGGGTAAAGAAGTGGGAGAGTTGGTGAAGCAAGTGGTTGGTATCTTTGAACTGGGAGGCTAGATTCTGGGCAATGGGTTGGAAGTGTTGGTCAATGAGGGATGAAATTCTTTCAGTGGAAACACAATAACCATTTATAATGGGGCATACAGGATTGTTGGTCTGTGGATTTTGGAGAGCAGGCTGGGTGTACAGGATGTGATGAGGCGAGGAAGGAAATGGATTAGGGGAGAGGTTCTTGGAAGGGACTACAGTTTTAAGCAAGGATTGGAGGTTATTTTAGAATCCTGAGATGGAATCAATCTGGCAGAGTTTATAGATGGAGGTGTCACACAATTGGCAGAGGCTTTCTGCCAGATAGTCACTGTAATTCATAACAACAGTGGTGGAACCTTAGTTAGCAGGTAAGTGGAAGTGTTTTGTGGCTGTATATAGCTGTCCTTTCTTCTGCTGAAAGGTTAGAGTTCTTGGGATGGAATCTGGGTAAGGCTGGCGAGACCAAACAGAAGGTAAAGAATTCCCAGAAGATGACTAGGCATAGGTTAATCAGGTGGATGGGGAGAGATCCACAGCTGAATGGTGGTATGAACTAGGGTTCAGTGTTGGGATTAAGTTGGATTTGGTTGGAAGTATCAGTGGCAAAGAAGTGTCTCTCCAGTGCAGGGATCAAGAGAAGGAGAGCAGGTCTTTAACGAATTCAGCATGGTTAAATTTTGGTTTAGGGCTGAATAGGACGAGGAGGAACAATGTGGTTTCCTTCCGCACCCAATCTCCACAACATCCTAGTGTATCCCTATGACACTCCCAATCCCAACCACTTGCTACAGGTGTCATGTCCCTGTGGAAAGGCTAGGTGCAAGACTGCCAAATCCACCCCCAAAGCACTTCCTATTCCAGTCCTGTCACAGGCTTATAGGCCAGACCACCTGTGAAAGCAGCCATGTCATACAACAGTTCTGCTGCTATCATTCCTCAAGCATTTTATATTTGTATGGCCATCAACCAGCTGTCAACTGGGATGAATGACCACTGTTGAACTGTGTTCAAGAGCATAATGGGATATCCCATTGCACAACATGCAGCTGAACATAACATGCTTAATTTCAATGGCTGCTTCAGAAGCCGGGCCATCTGGATGCTTCCCTCCACCACCAGCTTTTCTGAACTGCACAAATAGAGTTATCCTTACAACAAATTCTCCACTCTTGAAATCGTCCCGGCTTCAACCTGCATTAACTCACTGTCCATGCACCCTCCACCCCTCGGTTTCCACCTCCTCTGTCTTACCACGTCCACTGGCCTCATGTCCCCTCATGCTCATTGTGCACTGCTCTCTGCCAATGCACCCACCAATCCTTTTCCCCCTTCTCTGCTCCTCCTCTTTCTGCTCTCTTTTTTTCCTTTCCCTCCCTCCCCCACAACCTCATGATGCTGCACCAGGTAGACTTGTCTGCCACCTCCAGTTCTTGCACACTTCACCAGGCAAAGTTTCAGTCTGGCCTGAGCAGCCAGAGATAGTGGTCATGTGTGTGTAAGATTTGCTTGCTTATGTGATTATGTGCACTTTTTGTTTTCGGATGAAGTTTTTGCCCAAAAGCTTGCATTATAACAGACTTTTAATTGAGCCTGTCTGCAACTCAACGTGTCATCTTTGGGATGAGTAGCAATCTATCCTTTCTATAACTGTTGATATTCCAACCTGGACTTTTCACTGTATGAAACATGCTACTAAATTAGTTTCACTCTATGAGAATATTAAACATTCACAAAGGTGGAAACATCTTGCAAGAGAAGTTGCAAGACTGAGGATGAATAATGACCACATTGAATGTCTGAATGGATCAGTAAAAGAAAAATTGACAGTTCTTCTGCGTTATAAAATAGATAGAAATGTAAAGTTATTGCCATTAATTATTACAAAGTTTACAGGTAGATGTTTTAAGAACAAGCAAATACTGTGTACTTTGACTACAATAGCATTACTTGGATCATGAAGTTAACAATTCTTATAAGCCTCCCCCCCTCCCCCCCAGAAAACAAAGGACAGTAGTTAAGGATTTTGCCATAGTATCTCATCACCATGTCCATCCTGTATCATTCACCGAATAAAACAATATCTGAATGAAAAATTTTACTATTTTTGGAAATATTCTTTAAATCAAACATCAGATGGGGACATTGCATGTGACTTAAAAATGTAGATCTGGTGAATTCCTGTTGAGCTGTATTAGAGTTTCCATACTTGTGATTAGAGAGTATTTGTATGACCTAAAAAAAGTTCCATTTCCAATTCCGAATCACTCCTTCAGCATAACTGAAGTAAGCAGCTATTTAAGGAGAAACTATTTGGGTCTCTAGCATTGAACAGACGGACTTACAATGAAATGCCATTGTCTGCATCAAAAATCTCGTAAAAGGGTGGGTAGTGAATAAGGTGAACTGTATATAGCGGTATACAGCCAGTTATGCTTAAACCTGCCGAATGCCACATACATAATTCCACAAAATTACAGGAATGCAACCATATCAAATAAGTCACATCTCCTGACATCTTTGGCTAAGAAGCATCATCCACCTACTGCACCTAAGACTGACAGTGTAGCTTTCTCATCCAACTAATAAAAATGTCACCCACACTATTTTGTATATTGATACACACCACGATGGTCACATAAATGGGCAGTGGAGGATTATAGTACTGCCACACCTTCTATGATGGGCATTGTGTCACATTCTGATTTATAAGCACTGTGCATTAATGAAAGGGGTACTGTACCACTGTCTTTGAGAGCTGCCTGTTTCAGGTGCCAGATTTCTCATTTTAACATCTAACTACTAGGGCGGGGTTTGAGCAGCCCACACAAGATTTTTTTATGTAATTTATACTGTTGGCGCACTACAGATCCACCAATTTAGGTATTCTCAGTGGGCTGCAGAGGCTTATGATAGGTAGACGTGTGCCGCGCTCTTGCAACAGTAAGTATCTGTTTTACATTACTGGGGTTTCTGTAGACCCCAAGTGTGCTTTTCTGTAGCATTTACTTACAACATGCTAATACAGTAATTTGCTTATATTCTAGTATATTTACAACAATGGCTCACTTTATCTCTGATGAGGATATTTTATGACTGTTAGATGAAGGCACTGACTCAGAAAGTGAAAATAACACAAAAGAAGAAGAAGAAGAAGAAGAAGGACTTGACATTAGTGATCATGATTCAATACACAGTTAAGACCTTTCTGGATCAGAGATCGAGAAAAGTGAAGAGGAAGAAGAAGAAAGCCTAAGGAACTATTTTTATGGTAAGAACAGATACAAATGAAGTAAATCTGCCCCACATTCATCTTGTATACTACAGCACAATACTATGTGAAAGAGATTGAAATGATCTGCTGTTTGTAACAGTAAAATGTCGCCAGTAGAGAGTTGGAAACTTTTATTTATTGGTGATGTGATTGGGACTAGCATCCACTATACCAACAAAAAACTTGAGGACAAATATTAAACTCCATTATTACAGCCATACTATGCTAAAAACAGTGACTGCTGTGAGTTGAGAACTTACCTTCGATTGCTTGCGTTTATTTCAATATTCAAGTCAAACCACAAAGATATTAGATTGCTAATGGCACCTGATTTTACTGGTAGAGATATTTTTCGAGGTGTAATGGGAATAAAAAGAATTTTATTCATTTATTTCAATGTAACATTTGATGACATCAGTACATGCAAAGAAAGAAAATCTACAGATAACACTGGCCTCGATAAAAGAAATTTTTGAAACTTTTAATAGCAACTGTGGTGTGAACTATCCTTGTTCAGAATATTTATGTTTTGATGAAATATTGGTAAAATTTTGAGGAAGATGCTCATTCAGAATGTTTATCAAAAGTAAACTTGGAAACTATGGCCTGAAAATGCATTGTATTTGTAATGCGAAGACCCATTACTTGTATAATGCATTCATATACTCTGGAAAACCATTTACCCACAGAAATACCCTTTTCGCAGTGCCAACACAGGATGTGCTAAAGCTTGCAGAGTAGTTTTATGGAACTAATAGAAATATAACTGGAGATAGTTTGTTTATATCTGTTGAGTTAGTAAATGAATAAGTGAACCAAAGACTAACATACGTATGCATTGTATGAAAAACAAACGGGAAATTCTTCTTGAGTTTTTGCCTGATAAAAGAGAACACACTGAATTAAAACATCTTTTGGATCTGTATGAGGCAAGACCTTGGTGTCATTCATTCCAAAGAAGTATAAAAGAGTAGTTTTCTATGCATCACAATGTGTCTACAAATCAAAAATTGAAGAAACCCGTAATTACATAATTTTACAATAACACTAAAGGAGTAGTTGACATTTTAGATTTGAAATCCTCAAATTATACTTGTTAATGTAGAACAAGAAATGGCCGAACACAATTTTTGCTGCTATACTGAATATTTCTCTTGCTAACAGATGTTCTTTGGGTCAGTTCTAATCCAAATAAAAATCAGTAATAGAGAATACATAAAGTCCATTTCAATGGGTCTTGTAAAGATACATGTTTGCAGCAGATTAGAAAATAACCCAAATTTGGCCAAAGATATACAGGATATAATGTGCAACTTGGCTCGCAGAGAACAAACTTTATCAACGCCTAATGCAGATGAGCCCGGTACTAGTAATTCTCAGAAGCGAATGTTTTACATTTGCCTGAGGTTGAAAGATAAAAAGAGCTCTCCAATATGTAAAACTTGAAAATAATTTATTTTGTAAGCCTCACACAAAGACAATCAATTATTGTTTGTCCTGCGAACCCAAAGAAAATGAATGATTTTGTAGGCTCTTAATAATGTACTGTCATTTTTTCCATACTAGTAATATTTTTGTTTTACAATTTTAATTTCATTTTATGTTCCTATCTTGTTAAAAAAAAAACCAAAGACTTTAATTACAAGTTAATTACGGAGTTGATTTTTTTGTCACTTTATCTAAGCAAGAAAATAAAAAACCGGAAACAAGCTTTTGTAAATGATCTAAAATTTCTGTTAAGACTGGTTATTGTAAGCACAATAAACACTTTAAATATGTTACATTTTATTACGTAAATATATAAATACATAAGTTAATTCCAATTATTATTTATAAACATACCTAAAATCTGTTGGGGTACTTCTAGATCCTAAATGCAAGCATATGTTACTAAAAACAGCACCTGTATTTAAAACGTTAAGTAAGTTAAAATCACTGCCACAATTAAGTAAATTGTTCACCAGTCAAATTTTGATGGCTTCCTTCATCACCGGGTCCTTTAAGTATCATGAAGACATTATAATCCTCATGTTTTCATAGCCCATGGAGTGGCCAGTCTCTATGTAGTGCTCAGCCACTGCTTATTTGCAACATGTGTAGCAGTGATGCTCCAAGCAACATTAGTGAATGGTTCTCATGTCATCTGCACATCAAACAAAAATCTGTACTGGTAGGTGATCTAGTATATGCCTGCATTATACAGTATTAGGTCAATCTTTACAAAGCCAATGAGAGTGGCTGGGCAAAAGATAATCTTCACTTTCTACTTAGAAAATTTCTGATCTACTCCAGAAGAAATATCCCCTACTTACAGGAAAGCCATGGATTTGAACCTTTCCTCTCCAACCTCTTGGTTCCCAGGGCATTCACTTTCGGTCTGAACTGCAGAGTCTTCCATTTTTGTGGAGTACACTCCCATTATCTCCAAATGCTATTTTTAATTGTTCAAAATATTCAAAAAGGTGGTTGTCTGTAATGGTACACACTATGTGGACAATTGTATTGATGACACCAGCTGGAAAAATGGAAATGATCATATAGTGTCAGTGGTCGGGAGTTCCCAGTCAAGTAGTTTGGCCACCAAGTGGAAGTCATATTGACTGCGATGCCACATTGGGCGACTTGCGAGTTGACAATGGGGATGAAATGATGATGAAGACAGCACAACACCCAGTCCCTGAGGGGAGAAAATCTCCCACCCCAGCCAGGAATCGAACCCGGGCCCCTGTGCGAGGCATTTCAACGTGCTGACCATTCAGCTAATGGGGCAGACAAGACACCAGCTGTCTGTGGTGGATGGTAATAAACTGTCTGCCTGCAGGTATAAAATTGAGTGTTTTGGCTTGTGGTATGTTCAGTGACACAGAGCACTGCATTCTTGAGGCAAAGCTGTGTAAGTGGCACTCATTTCCTATCACATGCTTTTTAATGGCTCGGCTTCAGTTAGCCAGCAGTTCACCCACTTGTCCTCATGTGGGCAAGTAGTTGCTGAATATGATCCAACAGGTGAGTACCCTTTCCACATGGCAAGGAAACATGGCGGTTAGCTGTGTCTCAATGGAGCAGAAGGTGCGGTGATGAAAGGAAGTGTATAGCACCTTTACTGTAACTTTGTAGCAAATGCGAATATGTGCACAGATGAGTGAGATACCCATGGCCTTAACACGCCACACAGGCAGCTGTGTTATTAGGCACAGAAGTTGTATGCAATTACTTCCATCAACCTACTCTCTCACACACAAGCTCAGTGAAGATTGGGCAGATTGACTATACATTTGTAACACTGAAGAGTAAATGTCCCAAATGTGCTGTCAGTTTTCTGACACACTAAAACAGTCAAAAAAGGGAGGTTTCATTCTTTTCCATCTGAATGTGAACTGATATTTTAATGGATGTAATTAAGATGGTAAAAGAATTCATGAAGTTCATCCTCACAATGGGGCCACACCACAAATTTATCATCCACATACCTCAAAAAAATATCAGTAGAAATTTTAAAAGTCCAGCGCCTTTTCCTCAAAGTCCTTGATAAACAAACTCGCCAACAAAGTTGAATAATGAATATTCTGAGGTAAGGACATGCTAAAATAAAGTTATAATCTGTGTACCAAAATGTTTTGCACATTATATTTTCCAATGAATGATTAAGACTCTATGAGGAAGACTTTGGTAACAATGATATGACATCAAAATTGACCAATCAGTCTGAACTGTTGAGCCTGAGAGTCTTCAGTCTGTTAATAAATTCAGTTCAGTTCCATATGTGGTGAGGGCACTTCTGAACAACAGATGTCTACAACAAGGCTAAGAGCTTGGCAATGAAATATTTCAGAGACTCAGTCAGTATTGCTTGCTTTTGAGCAAGGGCACATCCTTCTTGCACAACATTAGTTAACCATATAACCTCAGTGCAGCTGCATCATGAATTTTTAATATATTCACTACTTCTTGATGGAATGAGGAAGCATTCAAGAGAAAAGACATCTTGAGACTACGTGGTTAGTGGGGTACTTACTTATCAATCTGGTTATATGTGCAATCATCCAGCAGACTTTTCATTTTAGCATCATAGATGTCATGTGGTATTAAAACAGTCTTTGTATGGGAGATCAACCCAACATCCATCTGCTACAGCCTGACAAGTCAGTGATTGCTGGACAGCACACTATATGGCAGTGGGCAGTATACCATGAAAATGTCAAGATTTTAACATCCACATCATCCTTCTGAAAGTTGATGATTAAGAAAGCCTTCAAAATATCTCTGACTAATGACTTACCAAATTGCAATGGTGGTTCTAAGTAAGGTGAAATGTGAATCCAGCACTTGAAACAGTGAGCTCCCAAAGACAGCAGTATAATGGCCCTGTTGTTAACGTCCAGTATTTGCAAATCAGAACCTGTGACATGTTCTCTGCTATAGATAGTATGCCAGTGATATCCATCTCAGCTGCTGAAGGGAAATTTCTGCAGCTGTGGTGGTCTGTACCCACATGTTCAAGAGTGCAAGTTATTTGTTTATTAGACAAGTGGGAGGGCTGCAACAACAGTCCTACATCTCTAAATATGGCTCCATGGTTCCAAGCTGAAATATCACCAGAGGAACACTTACTGGATATGACTGCAGGAACTTAATTTCATAGAACAAGCATGAAAACATGAAGATTCTCACATAAGTAATTGTTTGCAGCGTGCGAAAAATACAAAACAGAAATGTCCATTACAAAACAGAAAAATCAATTCTCTTATCAGACAGATCACCTGTAGATATTCTTTCCACTGTAAAGCTTTTAAAGCAGACACAGCAAATGAACAAGACATACATCAATGTTATAAAAATTCTAATTTATAAAAGGCTCAGAAAGTGATGTACATGAATTAGCAACCAACACAATTGATCAGCTACACAGAATTGCTAATAATAAAAATCTCTTCACTGAGCTTCCACCATTTTACATGTACATAACCATTGTTCCTGGGTAAGCGTCCATGAGGTCACATGAATACAAAGCTAGCAAGCAGTACCAGGTAAACATCATCTACTTGACATAACTGAAGCAACAAAAGTTGTTCATGTAAGAGCTTTCCTCTTACATTTAAATTGTATTCACACATCTAGGTACACTCCGCAGTTCACAATCAGGCATACACATAGCATACACCATTCTATCTGTAGTTTAATTAATTAATGTCTACACAGCTAGCAATCTATCGGGGGAAAGAGTAACAACCAAACAACATTGAAGGTCAGTAGTCACAAAGTTTTCATTATCGCCCTGAAAAAATAAAGTGGCACAATTATTTTTTTTTGTTTGCAGGTATGTGTCTCCAATCCTTGGCACATGTGGAAATCCTTGCATAAGGTTACCATAGCAAGCCGCTAGAGGAGCCAAAGAAAAATGTTGCATCTCACTGGTAAAGTGAAGTTTCATAAAGTAATTCGCTTTCTGTGTTTGAAGAGGAACAATGTTGGAACAATCAACGCTGAGTTGGTGAAGTATATGGTGACAATGCGTCACTGTATGACACAATGGTTAAGTGGCATAGGCATTTTCAGTGTGGTCAGACAAGTCTGAATGTTGAATAATGAACTGGTAGATAACTTCTCTGTGTAGAACTGTGAATTATAAGAGAAGTGGAGTTCCTCAGGCTTGAAGGGCAGAATATCACATTTGAGGCAATAGTGAAAAAAGTGAAAGTCCATCATAGATCAGTTTTCAGTGCCTCACTCAACATTTAAAAAATAACAAACACTGAATCTCTGACTGTTTTCACCTATTCCAGAAGTTCAGCAATCCAAGGAAGCAGCAGGAATGTTGTACATTTGTTTTTGAAGAGGGTCTGTCTTAAGCAAAACTCAATTTTTCATTTTCTTTTAATGTTTTTTGCAGAAGATTCATTATCATCAGTTGGTTTTTTATTATTTTTCTATAACACAGGAAAAATGCTCTTTCCTACTTGTACACACACAAATTTGTGTTTTGAAGACAGTATTTACATGTTTAAAAACAAAAAGTTTTGTATATATACTTTGATACAATATGCTGTGGTTTTCCTGGATTTTTATGTTGTCTTGTTTCATAGTTAATCATGTAAAACCTACTGTTGAACAGTTATAAATTTTACAACTGGCAATGTTATGGTTATGCCTGCCATTAACTAATTTTATGTGGAAGATGGTGTGTGTGTGTGTGTGTGTGTGTGTGTGTGTGTGTGTGTGTGTGTGTGTGTTTGCAATGTGATTCACTTACTTTTTATGGTTTACCCATTATCTTCACTGTGAAGGCCTGTACTAAGTAACTTCCAAAGTAACTGTTTACAAAGTACAGAAACAAGATAACCATAGCAATCCCAGTTGTACTGCCATACAACTGCAGTTTAGATTTCTTTGTCAGTGTGATGACTATTGACCTAACAGTAACCATGAATAAACACAGAAAGTCTGTACTGCAAATACACTTCACTCTATCACAGAAAAAGAAGACCAAATGCTCAGTTAATAATACAACTTTCCTCTGCTGTTTTGTGTCACATATTAACTTCGACTGCAGTATATGCTGCAGTTTTATGGCCACATGATTTTTGATTGCTTATCTGATTCCCTGCTTACTACTAGAGTCCTACTGACATCCAGTGCAACATACAATTCGAAAAAAGACTTGCAAGAGAACAAATTAGCAAAATGGTTCAAATGGCTCTGAGCACTATGGGACTCAACATCTGAGGTCATAAGTCCCCTAGAACTTAGAACTACTTAAACCTAACTAACCTAAGGACATCACACACACCCATGCCCAAGGCAGGATTCGAACCTGCGACCGCAGCAGTCCCGCGGTTCCGGACTGCAGCGCCAGAACCGCATGGCCACCGCGGCCGGCAACAAATTAGCAGGAATGCAATAAATTTTATAGATATCACATTTCCTGCTTGGTAGATATGAATGTTCTCATCCAGATTTGCAGAAACATTAAAGCTATTCAGGAATCAAATTCCTAAAAATTGCATTTTCAGCTTATTCCTGTAGTGCAACTCTTTGGAATAGAAAGGTAATGGAAAGCACTGTAGTCCCTACACCAATAGATATTTGTAATCAAATATTAAACTGTTACTAGCATAATCCTAACCCCACAAAAATACCGACCACTTGCCACACACAGTTTGTAAAGTCATAAAACCAGTTACATATTTTACTGAGATGTAAACTGTGAGAGACACATTTCTTTGAAATCACCTCCACTTGAAATGACCTTGTGCCAGAATACTTTACCCTGTTGTCATACAACGTGTCTATCAAGGTTATGAATCGACGCGCGGGAGACTTCTGCTTGAGAGTCAGCTGGGGGACGTCACGGATCAGAACAGTATGGAAGACACGGGAAATCTGCAAGTAATCACTCGCACCCAGAGGCTGTAAGGCAAAAACACACAGCAGTAAAAGTATGGTTCTCAGCATACAACATTGTTTATTTTAAGTAACAAAAAGTAACAGCAATTACTCAAACAAAATATCAGGAACCACTCAACCATTGTTCTACTGCTCCATATTTGTCATCCACAACCACACCCACAAGAGCACACGTGGGAGGGAGGGAGGGAGGGGGGGAGGGAGGGAGGGAGGGGGGAGGGAGGGAGGGAGGGAGGGAGGGAGGGGGGAGGGAGGGAGGGAGGGAGGGAGGGTGTGTAGAGAGAGAAAGAGAGAGAGAGAGATTGATTTTATTTACTCTCCCAATTCTACAGGGGTTGAGCAACTCTCTGGGACTGATTTCATATGGTTAACATGGAGGTCATTGCTCCTCCTGAGGAAAAAACTGCTTCTCTCAGTCACCTTACAACAGCATTAGCATGTAGCTCCATAAGTGAGTGACTATGCACTCTGAAGACAAACTTAAACTTGAGCTTTTTTACTGCACAATTCTTCCACTATACAGAATGAGATTGTCCTCTCTAATATTTCTTTATAACTGTTATTGTCTGCACCACGTACTAATGTGGTCTGTAAGTGCAATGTCTGAACTTGGGCAACAGTCATTCAAAGCTTGGCTTTCTTTGAGAAAATAAAGGCTACAAGTTGTGAAGCTACAAGCTTATGGACATTTTTATTTTATTTTATCATTTATTATACTTATTGACTAGGAACAATCTTTAAATTCATGAAAAACTATAAAAAGCAACATAAAAATGGCAGCAATGATTATTTGAAGAGAGTGTGTGTGTGTGTGTGTGTGTGTGTGTGTGTGTGTGTGTGTGTGTGTGTGTGTGTGTGTGTGTGTGTGTGTGTGTGTGTGTGTGTGTGTGTGTGTGTGTGTGTGTGTGTGTGTATATATATATATATATCAGTCAATGGTGACAGAGTGCAGTGCAGTTCAGTGTACAGTAAACATCACCACAAGATACAAATCAGGACGAACATCCAGGGTTAGAGCTTACACTCTGGCAGAAATACACTGAATAATTACATATGTACTAAATAACCAAGCATCGTGTCAAGCTCAAGCGATTGCTAATGGATGCCTTCTCAAGAGTTTATATGAGGCATAAAAAACAATGTTGTGAGCCAGTTTAAAATTTGATTGTTGTTATGGATGACAAAAGCTCAGAAGTTTGGGTGTGTGGAATGTGACCTATTGATAATAAATTTACAAATACAGACAATTAAAAAATTATGCATAGCTGATTATTTTAAAATTCTCTCAGGACGTATTGTGTTGATGCAATGCAGTTTTTCTGTGAACTAACACACATGGTTTAGATCACTTCACATGTATCCATCATATGAACTTTATAGACTTCCAACATGAGTTATTATGCAGAAGCATACAATTTTCTTTGTTTAGCCTTATACAGACCCGGTTCAGATGGATTCCTGCATTAAAGCAATTCCAGTAATATTTCACCCACCACTGTTTTATTCAGAATGACCTTCACATGATAATTAAGGGAACTGGTCTTCATATTTCTTTCCCTTTTCTTAAATGTCTTTCCACACTGGTACGGTGACTTAACTACTTTGAAGCACCCGCCTGTCAGCTTATACGCATGCCTTCTATTCTGTTACAGTAATTTGAAATCAGACTTTATTTCAGTTTATCTCCAGAATACACCCATAACAACTGGGGCACTAAAAACACTTTTCCTATCCATTTTCTAAAATAACTGAGGACACGGGTTGCAAGTGCTACTCGGAGATTAAGAGGTTGGCACAGGAAAGGAATTCGTGGCGGGCCGCATCAAACCAGTCAGACGACTGGTGCCCCCCCCACCCCAAGAAAGGGTAATTTACAACATCTAACAAACATGTGTTCTGAAATTTTATCACATATTAGATGACTGAACTCTTCATGTACAACAGGGGTAGTCAACCTATTTTACCTACCACCCACTTCCGTTTATCTGTAACTAGCAAAATTTTTTAACTGCCCACTGGTTCCACAGTAATGGTGATTTATAAAGTACGGAAGTAACTTTTCTTATAAAATTTATAAAGCAGAGTTACAGCAAGTTAAAGCATATAATAATAATTACTTACCAAATACTTTATGTCAAAATTGTTTGAATACCTAATGACAAGACTTTAAAATCCCTACAGCCTAGCCTATCGCTCACCATAACACCCACAAGTGGGTGATGGAGACCAGGTTGACAACCACTGCTGTACAACTTTATGTTCACCCTCTTATATAGTGTCACAATAGTTTACTAGTCCCCCAGGTTCTGAGGGTAAGCAAATGATGGTTATGCAAGAGAATGTTAGTATGCAAATGTTTTGACAGAATGAGTGCTTTTTAAATTTGAAATAGGAGACTTTCCTAAAGCTCATTCTGTGCATCATTATGTTTATCTGTTGCTCAACATAATTGGTGGCCCAACCTACTTTTTCTTTGGCTTAATAATCACCCTCATTTCTTCTTATGGCTACATGACAACAGAAGAAAGTGCAGTACCAACAAAATCAGTTTCCAAAATGAGATTTTCATTCTGCAGCAGATTGTGCACTGATGTGAAATGCAGATTAAGACTGTGTGCCAGACTGAGACCCGAACTTTGGACTTTTGCCTTTCCTGGGCAAGTGCTCTACTGTCTGAGTTACCGAAGCATGACTCATGACCCGTCCTCACAGCTTTAACAAGATCAGTCTTTGCTGGTATTAGATTAGATTAGATTTACTTTCATTCCAATTGATCCGTAGTGAGGAGGTCCTCCAGGATGTGGAACATGTCAGAAGAACAACAATACATGACAAATATTTACAACTAAAACAAATAAGCTAATGTACCATTCCACAGGTCCCAAGTGGAATGACCGTCATTTTTTAATGAACACTATATGAAAGAGTCATTTTACAAATACTAATGCACTGAATTTAAAATAAAAGTTTTTTATTTGTTTATAAGGTAATAAACATGTAATACAACTACTATAATACTTATTTACAATGAACACATTACTGCACTGAAATGCTGCAGAGGTTATATTGTACTTATATACAAATCGGTTGGTTTTACTGAGAAATTCATCAATGGAGTAGAAGGAGTTGGCCACCAATAAATCCTTTAGGCTCCTCTTAAACTGAATTTCATTGGTTGTTAAGCTTTTTATGGCTGCTGACAAGTTATTTAAAATGTGTGTTCCTGAATAATGCACACCTTTTTGTACAAGACTAAGTGACTTTAAATCCTTGTGAAGAATATTCTTATTTCTAGTATTGATTCCATGAATTGAGCTGTTGTTTTAATGTTACTTAAAATCCGTCTTGATTGCAAATTTTTTTTTATATTCATATGACCGGTTTCGGTTCATTCAGAACCATCTTCAGATCTGTAAAGATAATTATACTAATTTACTATTTCACGAAAGCAAATCTTTTTTTATCCTGTCTAATCAACATCAAATGTACCAGAACGTACCTGATATTTCAGTTACAGGAGTAACCCGTCCAAATCCAGCAACTTTCACATGCTACGTCACATAAAATTGGTTGGCAGAGTGCACGTCATTTATATTAAATATAACACTATTACCGACAGGTGGCGTCTGGTACATTTGTTACATTCCATTTGCACATACTGTATGCAGTAGATCTTTTTTATATTAAAAATATTTAATTAAAATATGTAGATGTCAAAGCTAAAATCTGTACTTGTCAGGATTAAAAAACAGTAAAATTATCGTTTTTATACGATCTAAAAGGCATAGGGCGATTTATATATCTATGGTGCTGGTGTGAACTTGTTTTCTTCTACGGTCTGCTTCCGTGGTTCCCGCCACTTTGGTGTTGTGCCGCGGTCCGCTCAGTCGTCTGCTGTCCCTCGCCGCGGGCAAGAGGGCCGCACAGGAGGGGCCCGTCAACGACGCCAGGCGTTGCACGCGTCTTCCGGCTTCTCCACCGCGCACCATCTCTCATCCCTCGGCCTGGATCTCCATGCGCAACAGTTGTCATCTTAGTAGGTCGTCATAAATGCTAAAATAGGCGTTATGATTGAATTCGCTTTGTTCGTTGAGGATTAAATCCTGATCTTTATTTTTGTGCGTGTATATTTCGATCTCTTCTAAAATGTTAAGCAACCGCCCCTTATTAGCTCTATGCAGGATGTCTAAGTTGTTTTCAATATTCGTGACTGAGTGCTTTGTCGCAGCCATATGCGCCCCAAAAGCTGTTTTGTTTTGAGAATAGGTGTGCTCCCTGAATCTGGTTTCAAAGTTCCTACCAGTCTGCCCTATATATTGTTTACAGCAGTCATTACATTTGATTTTATATACACCTGAATCCTGAAATTTATTCCTACTATTACATATTCTATGCCGGAGCTTCAATTTTAACGTGTTATTTGTTCGGAACCCTATTGTAACGTCGGATTTACGAAAGCATCTTTCAATTTTGTCTGCAATTCTTCCATTGTATGTGAGAGCTACATATTTTTTCCTGTTGTTCCTCTTAACTGCTACTTGGCTTCCTTCTGTTTGTTCCATTTGCCTCTTCTTTATCTTCCTATAAATATTCATCACCTGCTTACACGTATATCCGTTCGCTAACGCCACTTGTTTTAAAATACTTAACTCCTTTTCTACTTCGTGTTGGCTTAGTGGCAATCTTAGTAGCCTGTATACCATCGAAGTAAAATATGCCCATTTGTATCGCGGTGGGTGACAAGAGCGCTCATTGATAACTAGATCTGTACACGTAGGTTTTCTGAATATGCTAAATTCATGCTTCCCATTTTTCTTTATTAGTGTTAAATCTAAGTAATCTATACGGTTGTTTTCTTCAAATTCCATGGTGAATCTAATTTTCGGGTGTTGAGAGCTCATTTTTTGTGCTAAGTTTTCGATATCATTTTTATCTCCTTTGTATAATAAAATGGAGTCGTCCACATATCTCCTGTAATATACAATTTTCTCCGCGATATTAGGATTTTCATCAAAGAATTTGTTTTCTAAGTGATTTACAAAAATGTCAGCCAGCGTCCCAGCTAAACTGTTCCCCATTGCCAGCCCGTCTTTCTGTTGATAAATTTTACCATTGAAAGTAAAGTAATTGAACGACAAGACTTGTTCCAACATTTCCACTAGTTCAATCACTTCCCCCAGTGCCAATTTACCATGAGTGAGGAGATTATTCCTAATGATCTCAATCGTTTCTTTTACGGGAATGTTTGTGTACAGATTGGTGACATCCAATGAAGCTAGTGACGCATTCTGAGGTATAAGTACGTCTTTAATTTGCTCGGCAAATTCGTAGCTGTTGCTAATGTTGAAAGTCCGACGATATGTATATGCCGCCTTCAATCTGTTATTTAGCTCTTTATTTAATTTATAACTTGGGCTGCTGGTGTTATTAACGATTGGGCGAATTGATTTTTCAACCTTATGGAGCTTTATTTGTGATCGTAATTCGGGGATTCGCGGATTCATTACTTTCAGTTTAAACTTTTCCTCCTCTGTGAATAGAAACACACTGTTATCTATTTGTTTCCTTATTTCTGTTTGAAATTTCTTGGTTGGATCTTTCTTGACTTCTACTATTCCGTTTTCCATAAAGAATTTTTCAGTTTTCTCTATATAGTCTGTATCGTGTATTAAAACCATAGTGCCGCCCTTATCTGCCTTTGTGATGATAGCCTTACGTGATTCTAACTTCTTATTCAAGCCCTTAAGAGTTAGTAGTTCGTTACTGTTCTTGTGAGCAGAGTGCATTTCATCTATAATCGACTTCTTTACTTTAATTGCCGTGTTTGTCTGTTCGTATCTATTCATATTTGCGATATCACATGCAATTTTCACTTCTGCGACAGTCTTTTTAATTATATTTGAGTTAATTGCGGGGTTTAGGTTATATTGCAGCCCTTTATTTAAAAGATTCTGCTCATCTTTTGTTAATTCTATCTCAGTTAAGTTCACGACCCTCTCACAAAAAGTATGCAACTTTTTATACGCCGTTTCGTTATCAGTATTAAAATCTACACCTAGGTTAAAAAGCTTCTTCTGATGTCTGTTTAGAGTTAATTCTCGCTCCCTGCCAATTCTATTTTCAATCTCTCTGCTTACGTATGTGAACTGTAATGGAGATAAAATGTCACCTAAAATCAAGTGAAGATTAAAAGCTTCTCTATTTAACTTGTTTTTCATTTTATATGCTTCTCGAATTTGAGTTTTAATCCATAATACTTCACTTTTACGTTTTACTATTTGTGCTATGTTTGACATATTCCTGATTTTTACTTTTGCGTAGTTAGGAGTAATCCCTGCGTCTAAGCATGTTTTGTTAAATTTTATTTTCAAGTTTTCTTTCATTATCTTTGTCCTAATACGTAAGAACTTCGTAATGTATCCCGAAGCCTGACGTGGCACAAACTTTGCAAAAACAGACATAATGTCTTACGGGATAACCGCAATCAGTGATTTTTTAATGTTACTTAAAATCCGTCTTGATTGCAAATTTTTTTTTTATTATTCATATGACCGGTTTCGGTTCATTCAGAACCATCTTCAGATCTGTAAAGATAATTATACTAATTTACTATTTCACGAAAGCAAATCTTTTTTTATCCTGTCTAATCAACATCAAATGTACCAGAACGTACCTGATATTTCAGTTACAGGAGTAACCCGTCCAAATCCAGCAACTTTCACATGCTACGTCACATAAAATTGGTTGGCAGAGTGCACGTCATTTATATTAAATATAACACTATTACCGACAGGTGGCGTCTGGTACATTTGTTACATTCCATTTGCACATACTGTATGCAGTAGATCTTTTTTATATTAAAAATATTTAATTAAAATATGTAGATGTCAAAGCTAAAATCTGTACTTGTCAGGATTAAAAAACAGTAAAATTATCGTTTTTATACGATCTAAAAGGCATAGGGCGATTTATATATCTATGGTGCTGGTGTGAACTTGTTTTCTTCTACGGTCTGCTTCCGTGGTTCCCGCCACTTTGGTGTTGTGCCGCGGTCCGCTCAGTCGTCTGCTGTCCCTCGCCGCGGGCAAGAGGGCCGCACAGGAGGGCCCCGTCAACGACGCCAGGCGTTGCACGCGTCTTCCGGCTTCTCCACCGCGCACCATCTCTCATCCCTCGGCCTGGATCTCCATGCGCAACAGTTGTCATCTTAGTAGGTCGTCATAAATGCTAAAATAGGCGTTATGATTGAATTCGCTTTGTTCGTTGAGGATTAAATCCTGATCTTTATTTTTGTGCGTGTATATTTCGATCTCTTCTAAAATGTTAAGCAACCGCCCCTTATTAGCTCTATGCAGGATGTCTAAGTTGTTTTCAATATTCGTGACTGAGTGCTTTGTCGCAGCCATATGCGCCCCAAAAGCTGTTTTGTTTTGAGAATAGGTGTGCTCCCTGAATCTGGTTTCAAAGTTCCTACCAGTCTGCCCTATATATTGTTTACAGCAGTCATTACATTTGATTTTATATACACCTGAATCCTGAAATTTATTCCTACTATTACATATTCTATGCCGGAGCTTCAATTTTAACGTGTTATTTGTTCGGAACCCTATTGTAACGTCGGATTTACGAAAGCATCTTTCAATTTTGTCTGCAATTCTTCCATTGTATGTGAGAGCTACATATTTTTTCCTGTTGTTCCTCTTAACTGCTACTTGGCTTCCTTCTGTTTGTTCCATTTGCCTCTTCTTTATCTTCCTATAAATATTCATCACCTGCTTACACGTATATCCGTTCGCTAACGCCACTTGTTTTAAAATACTTAACTCCTTTTCTACTTCGTGTTGGCTTAGTGGCAATCTTAGTAGCCTGTATACCATCGAAGTAAAATATGCCCATTTGTATCGCGGTGGGTGACAAGAGCGCTCATTGATAACTAGATCTGTACACGTAGGTTTTCTGAATATGCTAAATTCATGCTTCCCATTTTTCTTTATTAGTGTTAAATCTAAGTAATCTATACGGTTGTTTTCTTCAAATTCCATGGTGAATCTAATTTTCGGGTGTTGAGAGCTCATTTTTTGTGCTAAGTTTTCGATATCATTTTTATCTCCTTTGTATAATAAAATGGAGTCGTCCACATATCTCCTGTAATATACAATTTTCTCCGCGATATTAGGATTTTCATCAAAGAATTTGTTTTCTAAGTGATTTACAAAAATGTCAGCCAGCGTCCCAGCTAAACTGTTCCCCATTGCCAGCCCGTCTTTCTGTTGATAAATTTTACCATTGAAAGTAAAGTAATTGAACGACAAGACTTGTTCCAACATTTCCACTAGTTCAATCACTTCCCCCAGTGCCAATTTACCATGAGTGAGGAGATTATTCCTAATGATCTCAATCGTTTCTTTTACGGGAATGTTTGTGTACAGATTGGTGACATCCAATGAAGCTAGTGACGCATTCTGAGGTATAAGTACGTCTTTAATTTGCTCGGCAAATTCGTAGCTGTTGCTAATGTTGAAAGTCCGACGATATGTATATGCCGCCTTCAATCTGTTATTTAGCTCTTTATTTAATTTATAACTTGGGCTGCTGGTGTTATTAACGATTGGGCGAATTGATTTTTCAACCTTATGGAGCTTTATTTGTGATCGTAATTCGGGGATTCGCGGATTCATTACTTTCAGTTTAAACTTTTCCTCCTCTGTGAATAGAAACACACTGTTATCTATTTGTTTCCTTATTTCTGTTTGAAATTTCTTGGTTGGATCTTTCTTGACTTCTACTATTCCGTTTTCCATAAAGAATTTTTCAGTTTTCTCTATATAGTCTGTATCGTGTATTAAAACCATAGTGCCGCCCTTATCTGCCTTTGTGATGATAGCCTTACGTGATTCTAACTTCTTATTCAAGCCCTTAAGAGTTAGTAGTTCGTTACTGTTCTTGTGAGCAGAGTGCATTTCATCTATAATCGACTTCTTTACTTTAATTGCCGTGTTTGTCTGTTCGTATCTATTCATATTTGCGATATCACATGCAATTTTCACTTCTGCGACAGTCTTTTTAATTATATTTGAGTTAATTGCGGGGTTTAGGTTATATTGCAGCCCTTTATTTAAAAGATTCTGCTCATCTTTTGTTAATTCTATCTCAGTTAAGTTCACGACCCTCTCACAAAAAGTATGCAACTTTTTATACGCCGTTTCGTTATCAGTATTAAAATCTACACCTAGGTTAAAAAGCTTCTTCTGATGTCTGTTTAGAGTTAATTCTCGCTCCCTGCCAATTCTATTTTCAATCTCTCTGCTTACGTATGTGAACTGTAATGGAGATAAAATGTCACCTAAAATCAAGTGAAGATTAAAAGCTTCTCTATTTAACTTGTTTTTCATTTTATATGCTTCTCGAATTTGAGTTTTAATCCATAATACTTCACTTTTACGTTTTACTATTTGTGCTATGTTTGACATATTCCTGATTTTTACTTTTGCGTAGTTAGGAGTAATCCCTGCGTCTAAGCATGTTTTGTTAAATTTTATTTTCAAGTTTTCTTTCATTATCTTTGTCCTAATACGTAAGAACTTCGTAATGTATCCCGAAGCCTGACGTGGCACAAACTTTGCAAAAACAGACATAATGTCTTACGGGATAACCGCAATCAGTGATTTTTTAATGTTACTTAAAATCCGTCTTGATTGCAAATTTTTTTTTTATTATTCATATGACCGGTTTCGGTTCATTCAGAACCATCTTCAGATCTGTAAAGATAATTATACTAATTTACTATTTCACGAAAGCAAATCTTTTTTTATCCTGTCTAATCAACATCAAATGTACCAGAACGTACCTGATATTTCAGTTACAGGAGTAACCCGTCCAAATCCAGCAACTTTCACATGCTACGTCACATAAAATTGGTTGGCAGAGTGCACGTCATTTATATTAAATATAACACTATTACCGACAGGTGGCGTCTGGTACATTTGTTACATTCCATTTGCACATACTGTATGCAGTAGATCTTTTTTATATTAAAAATATTTAATTAAAATATGTAGATGTCAAAGCTAAAATCTGTACTTGTCAGGATTAAAAAACAGTAAAATTATCGTTTTTATACGATCTAAAAGGCATAGGGCGATTTATATATCTATGGTGCTGGTGTGAACTTGTTTTCTTCTACGGTCTGCTTCCGTGGTTCCCGCCACTTTGGTGTTGTGCCGCGGTCCGCTCAGTCGTCTGCTGTCCCTCGCCGCGGGCAAGAGGGCCGCACAGGAGGGCCCCGTCAACGACGCCAGGCGTTGCACGCGTCTTCCGGCTTCTCCACCGCGCACCATCTCTCATCCCTCGGCCTGGATCTCCATGCGCAACAGTTGTCATCTTAGTAGGTCGTCATAAATGCTAAAATAGGCGTTATGATTGAATTCGCTTTGTTCGTTGAGGATTAAATCCTGATCTTTATTTTTGTGCGTGTATATTTCGATCTCTTCTAAAATGTTAAGCAACCGCCCCTTATTAGCTCTATGCAGGATGTCTAAGTTGTTTTCAATATTCGTGACTGAGTGCTTTGTCGCAGCCATATGCGCCCCAAAAGCTGTTTTGTTTTGAGAATAGGTGTGCTCCCTGAATCTGGTTTCAAAGTTCCTACCAGTCTGCCCTATATATTGTTTACAGCAGTCATTACATTTGATTTTATATACACCTGAATCCTGAAATTTATTCCTACTATTACATATTCTATGCCGGAGCTTCAATTTTAACGTGTTACTTGTTCGGAACCCTATTGTAACGTCGGATTTACGAAAGCATCTTTCAATTTTGTCTGCAATTCTTCCATTGTAAGTGAGAGCTACATATTTTTTCCTGTTGTTCCTCTTAACTGCTACTTGGCTTCCTTCTGTTTGTTCCATTTGCCTCTTCTTTATCTTCCTATAAATATTCATCACCTGCTTACACGTATATCCGTTCGCTAACGCCACTTGTTTTAAAATACTTAACTCCTTTTCTACTTCGTGTTGGCTTAGTGGCAATCTTAGTAGCCTGTATACCATCGAAGTAAAATATGCCCATTTGTATCGCGGTGGGTGACAAGAGCGCTCATTGATAACTAGATCTGTACACGTAGGTTTTCTGAATATGCTAAATTCATGCTTCCCATTTTTCTTTATTAGTGTTAAATCTAAGTAATCTATACGGTTGTTTTCTTCAAATTCCATGGTGAATCTAATTTTCGGGTGTTGAGAGCTCATTTTTTGTGCTAAGTTTTCGATATCATTTTTATCTCCTTTGTATAATAAAATGGAGTCGTCCACATATCTCCTGTAATATACAATATAATTAAAAAGACTGTCGCAGAAGTGAAAATTGCATGTGATATCGCAAATATGAATAGATACGAACAGACAAACACGGCAATTAAAGTAAAGAAGTCGATTATAGATGAAATGCACTCTGCTCACAAGAACAGTAACGAACTACTAACTCTTAAGGGCTTGAATAAGAAGTTAGAATCACGTAAGGCTATCATCACAAAGGCAGATAAGGGCGGCACTATGGTTTTAATACACGATACAGACTATATAGAGAAAACTGAAAAATTCTTTATGGAAAACGGAGTAGTAGAAGTCAAGAAAGATCCAACCAAGAAATTTCAAACAGAAATAAGGAAACAAATAGATAACAGTGTGTTTCTATTCACAGAGGAGGAAAAGTTTAAACTGAAAGTAATGAATCCGCGAATCCCCGAATTACGATCACAAATAAAGCTCCATAAGGTTGAAAAATCAATTCGCCCAATCGTTAATAACACCAGCAGCCCAAGTTATAAATTAAATAAAGAGCTAAATAACAGATTGAAGGCGGCATATACATATCGTCGGACTTTCAACATTAGCAACAGCTACGAATTTGCCGAGCAAATTAAAGACGTACTTATACCTCAGAATGCGTCACTAGCTTCATTGGATGTCACCAATCTGTACACAAACATTCCCGTAAAAGAAACGATTGAGATCATTAGGAATAATCTCCTCACTCATGGTAAATTGGCACTGGGGGAAGTGATTGAACTAGTGGAAATGTTGGAACAAGTCTTGTCGTTCAATTACTTTACTTTCAATGGTAAAATTTATCAACAGAAAGACGGGCTGGCAATGGGGAACAGTTTAGCTGGGACGCTGGCTGACATTTTTGTAAATCACTTAGAAAACAAATTCTTTGATGAAAATCCTAATATCGCGGAGAAAATTGTATATTACAGGAGATATGTGGACGACTCCATTTTATTATACAAAGGAGATAAAAATGATATCGAAAACTTAGCACAAAAAATGAGCTCTCAACACCCGAAAATTAGATTCACCATGGAATTTGAAGAAAACAACCGTATAGATTACTTAGATTTAACACTAATAAAGAAAAATGGGAAGCATGAATTTAGCATATTCAGAAAACCTACGTGTACAGATCTAGTTATCAATGAGCGCTCTTGTCACCCACCGCGATACAAATGGGCATATTTTAATTCGATGGTATACAGGCTACTAAGATTGCCACTAAGCCAACACGAAGTAGAAAAGGAGTTAAGTATTTTAAAACAAGTGGCGTTAGCGAACGGATATACGTGTAAGCAGGTGATGAATATTTATAGGAAGATAAAGAAGAGGCAAATGGAACAAACAGAAGGAAGCCAAGTAGCAGTTAAGAGGAACAACAGGAAAAAATATGTAGCTCTCACTTACAATGGAAGAATTGCAGACAAAATTGAAAGATGCTTTCGTAAATCCGACGTTACAAAGGGTTCCGAACAAATAACACGTTAAAATTGAAGCTCCGGCATAGAATATGTAATAGTAGGAATAAATTTCAGGATTCAGGTGTATATAAAATCAAATGTAATGACTGCTGTAAACAATATATAGGGCAGACTGGTAGGAACTTTGAAACCAGATTCAGGGAGCACACCTATTCTCAAAACAAAACAGCTTTTGGGGCGCATATGGCTGCGACAAAGCACTCAGTCACGAATATTGAAAACAACTTAGACATCCTGCATAGAGCTAATAAGGGGCGGTTGCTTAACATTTTAGAAGAGATCGAAATATACACGCACAAAAATAAAGATCAGGATTTAATCCTCAACGAACAAAGCGAATTCAATCATAACGCCTATTTTAGCATTTATGACGACCTACTAAGATGACAACTGTTGCGCATGGAGATCCAGGCCGAGGGATGAGAGATGGTGCGCGGTGGAGAAGCCGGAAGACGCGTGCAACGCCTGGCGTCGTTGACGGGGCCCTCCTGTGCGGCCCTCTTGCCCGCGGCGAGGGACAGCAGACGACTGAGCGGACCGCGGCACAACACCAAAGTGGCGGGAACCACGGAAGCAGACCGTAGAAGAAAACAAGTTCACACCAGCACCATAGATATATAAATCGCCCTATGCCTTTTAGATCGTATAAAAACGATAATTTTACTGTTTTTTAATCCTGACAAGTACAGATTTTAGCTTTGACATCTACATATTTTAATTAAATATTTTTAATATAAAAAAGATCTACTGCATACAGTATGTGCAAATGGAATGTAACAAATGTACCAGACGCCACCTGTCGGTAATAGTGTTATATTTAATATAAATGACGTGCACTCTGCCAACCAATTTTATGTGACGTAGCATGTGAAAGTTGCTGGATTTGGACGGGTTACTCCTGTAACTGAAATATCAGGTACGTTCTGGTACATTTGATGTTGATTAGACAGGATAAAAAAAGATTTGCTTTCGTGAAATAGTAAATTAGTATAATTATCTTTACAGATCTGAAGATGGTTCTGAATGAACCGAAACCGGTCATATGAATAATAAAAAAAAAATTTGCAATCAAGACGGATTTTAAGTAACATTAAAAAATCACTGATTGCGGTTATCCCGTAAGACATTATGTCTGTTTTTGCAAAATTGAGCTGTTGGTTCGAAAAAGTGATATATTTTTAACGACAAATTTCATTAAGGAATAAATATATTGGGAAGCAGTAGTTAGTATCCTTAGTTCCCTAAACAGGCTTCTGCAGTATGTTCTTGAGTTCACACCACATATAACTCTTACTGCACGTTTTTGTGACCAGAAAACTTTAGCTTGGCTTGATGAATTACCCAAAAAAATAATCCCATATGACATTATGGAATGAAAGTAAGCATAGTACGCCAGCTTTTTCATTTTTATATCCCCTATGTCTGACAAAATTCGCATTGCAAACAGAGATTTGTTAAGACGCTTCAGCAAGTCTGTGGTGTGCTCCTCCCAGTTGAATTTATTATCAAGCTGTAATCCCAAGAATTTAACACTGTCCACTTCTTCTATCTTCTTGTCATCGTATGTTAGACATATACTCGTGGGACACCCCTTACAAGTTCTGAACTGCATGTAGTGTGTTTTTTCAAAGTTTAGTGACAAAGAATTGGCTAGGAACCAGTGATGAATGTCCACAAATATTTTATTGGCTGATCTTTCTAAGACTACACTTGATTTGCTATTTATTGCAATGTTTGTATCATCGGCAAACAAAACGTACTTGGCATCTGGTAATGTTACTGATGAAAGGTCATTGATATACACAAGAAAAAGTAAGGTCCCTAAAATGGAACCTTGTGGGACCCCACATGTAATTAGTTCCCAGTTGGATGATGCCTGATAGCTTGATACATGTCTCTTTCCTAATAACACCCTTTGTTTCCTGCCAGAGATATAAGATTTGAACCATTTTGCAGCATTTCCTGTTACACTATAATATTCTAATTTACTTAAGAGGATATTGTGATTTACACAGTCAAATGCCTTTGACAGATCACAAAATATACCAGTTGCCTGCAATTTTTTGTCTAATGAATTAAGCACATTTTCACTGTAAGTGTAGATAGCCTTCTCAATATCAGAACCTTTTAGAAATCCAAACTGTGACTCTGACAGTATGTTATTTGAGATAAGATGGTTATAAAGCCGACTGTACATTACTTTTTCGAAAATTTTTGAGAATGCTGGCAACAGTGAAATTGGACAGAAATTTGATGCTATTTCTTTATCTCCCTTCTTAAACAGTGGCTTAACTTCAGCATATTTCAGCCATTCAGGAAATATTCCACTGACAAACGACTGGTTACACAGATAGCTTAATATGTTACTTAGCTCAGAATCACATTCTTTAATTAACTTTGTTGATATTTCATCATACCCACTAGATGTTTTTGATTTTAAAGATTTTATGATGGACATTATTTCTGTTGGGGTAGTGAGGGTCAAATTCATATTATGGAAGTTACTTGAAATGTCTGGTCTGAGGTATTCCATAGCAGCATCTACCGAACCTGACAACCCCATCTTTTCAGTAACAATTATAAAATGTTTGTTAAAAAGTTCTGCAACACTATACACATCTGTCACCAATGTATCATTTACTCTTTATGTTATTTGTTTCTCTTCATGTCTCGTTCTATCGGTCTCCTCCGTCACTATATCCCATATTGTCTTTATTTTGTTATCTGATATGACTATCTTTTCCTTGTAATATATTTGCTTTGACATCCGTATTACAGTCTTTAATATTTTGCAGTATTTCTTATGTGCTATAGCATCAACATTGGAAATGTTTCGGATTGACAGATACAGTTTTCTTTTTGTTTTACAAGATACCCCTATTCCTCGAGTAATCCATGGCTTCTTTGTAGACTTTGCTCTAACCTTGGTAAGTTTTGGGGGAAAGCAGTGTTCGAATAAGGTAAGCACTTTATTAGCAAAAGTGTTATATTTTTCATTCATGCCATGAGCACTGTAAACATCAGTCCAGTGAATGTCTCTGAGGAATGTCCTAAAATAATCAATTTTTGGCTTACTGATTACCCTCTTGAGCTCAGATTTAACAGATTTTATATCCTGTTCAGTATTAACATTTAACAGAAGGAACTGCATGTCATGGTCTGAGAGGCCATTAACTATTGGTTTTGTAATATAATTTTGTTCATTGGACTTTTCTATAAAGATATTATCAATGGCTGTTTGTGAGCAAGCGGCTATCCTAGTGGGGAACTTTACGGTGGGAATTAAGTTGAATGACAGTGTTACCGCCCGCATCTCGTGGTTGTGCGGTAGCGTTCTCGCTTCCCACGCCCGGGTTCCCGGGTTCGATTCCCGGCGGGGTCAGGGATTTTCTCTGCCTCATGATGGCTGGGTGTTGTGTGCTGTCCTTAGGTTAGTTAGGTTTAAGTAGTTCTAAGTTCTAGGGGACTGATGACCATAGATGTTAAGTCCCATAGTGCTCAGAGCCATTTGAACCATTTGACAGTGTTACTAACTCAAATAAGTTCTTATTGGGAGAGGTCTTTAAGGAAATCTACATTGAAATCACCAGAACCGCTATTTCTTTGTTTTTGGTTGTTAAATGGGCCAGTACAGCTTCAAGGTGGTTTACAAACAGATTAAAGTTACCTGCAGGTGCTCGATATACACTTAATATTATGAAAGATTTTTTGTGAAATTCTAATTCTGTTGCAAATGCTTCCATATGCTGTTCTAGGCAAAATTTATGAATGTCTATGTTCTTAAATTTATGACAGTTCCTGATGAATGTGGCAACTCCTCCTTTCTCCATTTCTGATCTACAAAAGTGAGACGCTAACCTAAACCCTTTAATACTTAAAAGTTCTATACCAGTGGTCACATGATGTTCAGAGAGGCAGATTATGTCATCTGGGTTTGAAGACTCCAATTCATCTATGCAGATAGTTAATTCATTAATTTTATTTCTCAGTCCTCTAATATTTTGATGCAATAAAGATAGCTGACATTTCACATTGACTGAGTTAAAATTGGGTAGAGTTAAAATATCTGCTGACTGTTGAAAATTCTTAACCAATGGCTGTTTATGCTGATGTAATAAGCTGGAATTATGCTTTTTGATTTCTTTCTGAAACTGAAGCTTTGTCTCAGATCTAACCTCTCTTAAAATTTGCTTTCTTTCTGTCCTCCCTACCATAAAAAAGGGTCTTTTCTGAACCCTATAACCACTGGTATTTTACCACTCATGACAGTGCCTCCCCCCTTTAACTTTCCTGCTATTTCCCCAGCCAATTTACCCTTCCCCTTCCTGTTGAGGTGAAGGCCATGCCCAGTATAATCCCACCTACTGAGAGAATCAACAGGAACCACACCAATGTGTGACCCTGCACCCGACATGAGCAGCCGTTCCAGCTCCAAATTAACTCTCTTGACACAAGAGTTCAAATGAGGTCGGTCATGGCGCCCAAGAACAGATACAAACTCAACACTAAAGTGCGCGTCATATATCTTGGCGGCCGAGTTTAGGTTTGTTCTGCGCATCTGACGTCAGAAAACACAGTCAGCCAATGAACAGAGAACGACGTTTCCAGATCTCGAATGCAGTGCAGAGCACGGACGAGTCTCTTCAGTTTTAGAAACGTTCAGTCATAAATACAGTAATAGAACAAAAGCAATGTCTTGATAGCAGAATTTCTTTTATAGAAAGTTTGGAAAAAGCATTCTTTATACCAATTGCTTCATATTCTATTAATTAATTAAACCACACAAGCAATAAGACTCCTAATTCAGGTGATAGCAAGGAAAGGTGTTTGTTTGAATCTCACGAACTGCTTTTTTGCAATAAAGAACAGCGGTAATTGTTTATTTCCTATTGTACTTCGACGAAGTGTGAGTAATTCATAGTCATACCAACAGTGTTTATAAGTAGTTGCGTGAGGTGTTAGAGTCCTCATGGAGTTACACTGTTCGATGAGCTGATGTAGCGGAACGATTAAGGTGTTGGGCTGCCAAGTGAAAGGTAACGAGTTCAAACCTCGTGCGGTGCTTAATATTTTCTTTATTTAAAAACAATATTGGAGTGCCATACTTCACGATTTTTATTCGTTTGAATGAAATTTCTAGTGCTTTGCCTCTTCATTAACTTTTTCTCTGCTGCAGACACGTGCTCCCCGCATTCCGCGCTGTGTGCGATTTTGTCATCACTGCACTTCTCGCCTGTGCAGACACATGGTGTTCCCACTGCTTTGACACACTTATCATTTGATTTCACAAAAACTATTTGGCCAAAAAATTTGATTTTTACACGTCTTCTTGACTGATACCTTCCCCCCATAAATGACTTAATTTTGTTTTGATGTGTAGCATTAAATGTAGTAAACCATTGCACGAAATTTTGAGGAGTTTGCAGAGGTAAAAGTCCATAGTGTATACTTTCCGTATGGTCGATTTTAGTTGCCACAATGTTGAGAATGAAATGTGGACAAGATACCTAAATTTCATATAATATTTACTGTATAACAATATCTCATTTAATTTAAGTGCCACATAGGTGTCGTATGTAATATTGAGAAATATTCCGTCTTTCGCGACTGTAATAAAAGTTTTATTTACACAGGGCGCGTTTGGCTTTATTTTAAAGTGAAAGGTGAAAAGGTATGGCACATACACAATGGTATTCATGTTCTATTTCTTGTTTTTGTTCCACAGTCGCAGTTTTACCAATGATATTGAAATATATCCCTCTTCTGCAACTTTAATAAGCGACTTATTTAGACCAGATGCGTTTCTCTCTTTTGAAGCATCATAAGACGACTGTATTTTGTGTCCTCCATTGCCAAGTCACCTTTCGTAGTTTTGTGCTGCGGTAGCACAATATTCAACGTTTGTGTTGGCTCATCAGTGTTTTAGCAAATAAATGCTGTTTGTGTGTGCCACACACAAAATTATATTTGACATAGCTCTGAGCACTTCACTGACAGACGGTATATTCTAGTCCTACTGTTTTTGTAAGCCCACAGTTTTGTTTAATGTATTTTGTCTACTTCCTTTTGAGTGCTTTAAAATAAAGCGAAACGTGCCCAGTGTAAGTAAAACTTTAGTTACAGTCGCGAAAGGTGGAATATTTCTGAATATTACATACGACACTTATGTGGTACTTAAATTAAATTAAATATATAGGTATCTTGTCCACATTTCATTCTCAACATTGTGGCAACTAAAATCGACCATCCGGAAAGTATACTCTATGGACTTTACCTCTGCAAACTCTTCAAAATTTCGTGCAATGGCTTACTATATTTAATGCTTCATAATAACTGCGTTGAACATCGAAACAAAATTAAGTCATTTATGGGGGGAAGGTATCAGTCAAGAAGATAGGTAAAAATCTAATTTTTGAGCCAAATAGTTTTTGTGGGATCGAATGATAAAGAGTGTCAAAGCAGTCGGAACACAATGTTTCTGCACAGGCGAGCAGTGCAGTGACAAAATCGCCCACAGCGCGGAATGCAGGGAGCACGTCTTTGTAGCAGCAAAAGGGTTAATGCGGCCGTGGTGGCTTTACTTCATGAACTGCGCGCTCCCCCCTAAACGTAAGCTTGCCAACTATGCTATACTATGGCGCTGCTTCTCTTGGCGCGTGAGTCGTGTGCAACTGGCAATGCAGCAATCTCCCGCGTCTAGGCGGGCATGCGCGAGCCGCCAAGATAGAAGAATTGAACTATAGTATGCCTCGATGCTGATGCAATCTTCGCCAGGTCACACTCTATACTGTACCTAGGATCTCTGTCAATACTGTTACCAGCCCCACCCGCTAACCACGGTGACTTCCTTAGTGAAATCTTTGCAATGTGATCCTAAATCCTCTGTCACCTGCTCCAGACCAGCACTAGGTTTAAAAAAATTGGTGACCTGGTATTCTGATCCTAGTTCATCCTGCAAAAGTTGGCCAACACCTCTTCCATGGGAACTACCTAACAACAACACTTTCTTTCTCTTTACTGATTTCCCTACATTCTTACTTTTCAATTTGCTGCTGAAAGTTTGTTGTGCCCTGTCTACACCTGCAACTGCTTGAGGCTCACCAGCTTCTAACTGAAGCAACAGGTCAAATCTATTTTCCACATTCACCATGAAGCTGTCAGACGAAGTTCTAGGCCTGTTCCTCCTGTTGCCTGTTGCCACTTCCCACCTCTCTTTACCCTTCTCCCTCCTTAACCTGTCAAGATCTCCCCTGGCCTTGTCTAACTCAGCCTGAAGGGCGGCAATTTTCCCCTCCTGTTCTAGTATCTTCCTATCTCTACTACAAATCCTACAAAACCACTGATGAGTCTCATTTACTTCCCCTATTCCCACGCCACTACAGTCACCCACATGGAAAAAACTACAGCACCCATCACACCAAAGCCCCGACCTAACAATTCTACGGCTAGTCAAGCACTTTTCACTCATGATAAACGTAATAGTTTATTAAGAATAAGTCAGTTAAATTACAGATAAACACGAAAGTATGGTTACATAAATTTGGCCTATACGCAACTGTGTGTAAACAAAAACAAAAGTGAAAAGTTTCTGAAACAACAACTTAAGCTTTACGCTACTTTCTGGAAATGCTAGTTAAATAATGAAGAGGTACGCTAAGTTAAATTGCTGGAGAGAGCAAGGAACAACGAAACGAAATTCTATAGATTTGCTGCAGCAGAACGTATAGAGAAAATACGACTGTACGGTCTTTTCGCATTTTCTGCTATATTACGTAAAGAAAAATGAAACCTTTAATGGTACACTTAAAAGGCACACTAATACACCTATTTACCATGTAATCAGTACTAATCTGTATGTTTTATAATCTAAAATGACTTATCTTTACAAGAACACCAAAACTCGCGCTAGTCGCCTGGCTGCAGGGCTGCCATGTATGTAGTTTAGAATCTGATGATCAAGAATAGCTGTTTTCAAGGCAAATAAGAGTGATATCGATACAATACACTGTGACTTAGAATGAGGGGAAAAAATAATAGCATCTTCTTGTGGTCTAGAGTGTTGACTAATGACACATAGAGTTCCAGTTCCCTCTATTTGTGACTAGAGATCTTCCTCAAATATGATTTAAAAACAAACAAAAATGAATAATGCTTCCAGAAGGCATCATAGTTTATAACTGCATGCCAATACAGACAATTGCTATATAAGAAAACCATAACTACTGAAAAAGAATGTAGCTACTTACAGTCTATAAAATAAAACATGAGGGCTATTCAGAAAGTAAGTTCCATTAATTTACATATTTAAAAAGGAAAAAGTACACTGAAAGGTTCTTTATTATATACAATTTAAAGCTACAACTCTCCAGCTATTTTTCTACATAACTCCTACAATAAGGAACTTGTTGTATCAAGGAACGAGTTTTTCAGTGCCCTCATTGTAGAATTCTGCCACCTGTGAGCTAAGCCATGCTTTGACACTGTCCTTTACTTGTTGTCATTTTTAAATTGCTGCAGTCTTAGCCTTGTTATTAGCTTCTGATAAAAGTAAAAAATCATTGGATGACAAAACAGGTTTTTTTATGGAGGATGATCAAAAAATCCACAGATGAAACTATTAAATGATTTGCATGCTTACGGCAGTATCTGACTACAGATTACCAAGCACAAAAATGATGACAGAATTCAACATCCTGCTCTTTTGATCTGTATGGCTCTTCTGAGATTTTTTTTCTGGGTTTCGTAGTTAATTTTGGAGTTTGTTACAGAGACTCTTTTCATAAAATCAATGAGTACTCCCTTTCTGTTAAGAAAAAAAAGAAAAAAAGAGAGGAAAAAATGTTTACATGGGGAGTTAGTGTGGCCACACTTCATAGACTGGGTTTTTGTCTAAATGTTGACATACACAACCCAACTTTAAGCAACTGTCACAATTTGATAGAGGAATTTATCTCTTTCTGCATCATACAGCATCAGAAATGTTAACATAGCACCCAAAGTCTGTTTCATACTCACTGGTCAGAAGCTTGGAACCCCATCACCAGCTTATACAACACTGTCCACCATATCTAAAGGACAGTGATAATTATGAATCAACAAGTTTTTTTTAATTCTGCCATAATGGTTGCAATGCATTCATTTGTAACAGATGGTTTGTACACTTCTTTCTTCACAATGGGCATTCATTCAAACTTTTCAAAATAAATAGCATAATTTTCTTACAGCACTATCATGCATCACATTCTCTCTGTATACTGCACAAAGTTCATCATGAATGTCTACAGCTTTCATGCACACAGATCGGTTACAGTAAATAATTCACAGATGGCAGGATTTTCAATGATAGCAGCCATTTTCATTCACAGTTATGGCACAAACAACTGATCAACAATGTTTCTGCAGCACTGCCAGACCTGTACTAAGCCGGATGACACAGTAATGCTGAAACCACTTTGCTACCTCGACACCTCCATACATTAGACAGCACTAGAACTTACTGTCCGAACAGCCCTCATAATTATGTTTGTCATGTAGTCTTACTCGATCACACAATTCGCTGAATGTGCAGTCGATCACTTGTCCACAAGTTTTGCTGAATGTCACATTTCGACCCAGTATTGTAAGTGTTCGTGGACGGATTATATCATTTTCTTGTGAACATAGTAGTTTGAAGATAATATCCAGCTGTTTGTTTGCATCACACTCAGTTTTCCTGGAATGAAGAATATCAATTGCTGAATAGAGATTACAATACAGTCCATGTTAATGAGAACAGTGTTGTGCACATGCAAGATAAAAATACAGGAAAATCTTCTTGGAAAACAGAAAGCCAGTCTACCTGTTTTTAATCATCATGCATTTTGTCTGTGGACATTATCCAAAATTGAAATTCAGAATGCAATTTTCACTACAGTAGTGTGTGAACTGATATTAAACTTCCTGGCAGATTAGAATTGTGTACCAGACCAAGAATCAAACTCAGGACCTTTGCCTTTCGCAGGCTAGTGCTCTTGCTGACGAAAGGCAAAGGTACTGAATTTGCGTCTTGGTCGCAGTTTTAATCTGCCAGGAAGTTTCAACATAAAATTACTTAGCATTAGATTATTTCTACACAAATAATAATAATAATAATAATAATAATAACAATAATAATTTCATGTGGCTCAGTGGCTGGGGTGTACATATTCCAATTTGATGTCACTTCAGTGACTTGTGTGCCCCAAATATACCTCAGTTATCCAACCGGTGAAAGGAGACCTACAGTTTAAAATGGAATTCCTGGTGACATGTCACATTGCTGAATGCATCACACTCTTAGTTTTGAAAATGTTATCCCCTACAGTTGGCTCATATCCATTATTAACTGCAACAGTTTTAATCAAATTAACCCCAGCTTCAAGATGTTTGCCAACTAACAGGGTAGAAACAGCTCCATGGATGGAAAAATGAAAAAGGCTATTTTGTGAGAATGAGGGTGTTGAACAGGAGAGCACTATTTGATCAATGTAGGTTTCTTTGCGAAAAATACTGAAAGAAATTTTGTTGCCAACGACTGCTAATGTTAAATCTAAATAATTTAATTGATGGAATCCCGTCCTTTTTGTCCGTCAATAACTGCATGCAAGTACTGATTTCTTATAAATCTGTTCAGAATAGAAACTGTTTATTCCCTAGTTTTTCTCCACGTTAATGATTATTTACGATCTGTTTAGATACTTGTGGATTTTCTGATGACACCAATAATTGCTGTTGAAACCTGGTTGTTTGTTTTATACCTAACATATTCTTGTACGGCTGTTGTATCACAGCCATGTTTAAAACTGAGAGAGAAAAACGTGTTGCATTTAGGTGCTCCAAAACTAGAGAAAAATGTATTACATGTAGATGGCCCAAACCTACCTCATCCAATCTCACTGAATGGAAGGACATATGCCAAAGATGGAAATTACTTTCACTGGCCACATCCTCTGTGTCTCACTTTCGGCTACGCTTCCTTTCAATGGCACAATACTTTCTGATTCAACTAGATGACAGGCAGTAAGGAACGGGCATGCCATTTGACGCTGTGTCCCATACAAGCCCCCACATTTCTTCATCAGATGTTTCATTTCCCCTAATTCCAATGTGTTTTGGTGGCCAGTAAACCGACACAGTCTTTTCTGCACTTTGTGGCAGAGGAAGTGTCAGCTAGGCACATCTGCTGAAGCAAATGTTGGAAGGCACAAAAGGAACTGGAACAAATGACAAACAATCTTTCTTGATCATACATAATATAATCAGAGGCCTTAAGGTCACACACAGCTTTGTGTTTAAGGATCATTAAGTGAAATGGGCCCAGTAGTTAGCTTTGTGTGAACTGCAAATGTTCTCACAACAAATGACCATTAAAATGTCATTCCATGAATGGACAAGCAATAATAGTGTGCCCTTTAGGTACTTGTAACAGAAAACAAAATTTGAATGATACTGGGCCCACAAAGAGCTGACAGCACATTTATTTGTATGAAATGAATGGGAATAGGATTGCTCCTAAATGTTCTTGTGGCCAGCTTGGTTCCTTTATGGTGAACTGCATCCAATATTTAGAGGTATTAGTCCAGTTAATTAGAGGTACACTTCACATTGCACAAATGAAAATATGAGGGTGGTTTGAAAAGTTCTTGGAACGGAACAGAAAAAAGTTTTTTTATATTGCAACGTAGTCTCCTTGTAGATTAATGCACTTGGTCCAGCGATGTTGCAGTACCTTGAGCCCATCTCGAAAATGAGTTTCCTCCAGGGCTGCAAAATAGTTGTCAACTCTGGCTATCAATTCTCCATTTGAAGTGAATCTTCGTCCACCAAGAAAAATTTTCAGTTTTGGGAAGAAATAAAAGTCTGGTGGACCCATATCAGGTGAATAAGGCAGGGGTGTGGCAACAATTGATACCTTAGTACATGTAATTTTGCCATGGCAACGGCACATGTGTGCAGGTGCGCATTGTCTTGATGGAAGATGACTTTCTTCCCTCCTAAACCTGCCCTTTTTTTACATGTCTTTTGTTGGAATTGGTCCAGGAGGTTAGCATAGTATTCTCCAGTAATTGTTTGCCCAGTGGGGAGATAATCTAGAAACAGAATCCCCTTCGCATCCTAGAACACTGATGCCAGACCTTCCCTGCCAAAGGAATTGTCTTTGCTTCCTTTGGTGGTGGAGAACCAGTACTGCTTTGACTGCTGTTTAGTCTCTCGGGTATAGTAGTGCACCCAAGTTTCATCTGCGGTCACAAACCTGTACAAAAAATCTTGTTCGTTTCTCATTAAAATGGGCCAAACATTGTTCCGATATGTCCATTCTCATACGCTTTTGATCCAGCATCAAGAGTTGCCGCTCCCATCTTGCAGATAATTTTTTCATTTCTAATTCTTCACCTGAAATGTGATATACCCTTCCAGATGACATCTGGCAAGCATGAGCAATTTCACGCACTTTCAATCGGTGATCCTCCATGACCATTTTGTGCACTTTTGCAATGATTTCTCGAGTAGTAACACATCTTGGCTGACCATTGCGCGGATCACTATCTAAGCTCTCCCTACCAAATTTAAATTCATTTTTCCACTTTGCAATGGCTGAATATGAAGGAGTGGAGTCCCCCAATGAATTCTGGAAATCAGTATAAATGTCCTTTGCTTTCATATTTCCTTTACGAAGTACTTAATCACTGCTCAAATCTTGATTTTTTCCAACTTCGCAAATCACTACACAGGAACAACAGAGCCATGTCACTGCCACAGCTTTCTTCCAAGAGCACTGATGTGGCATGTGTTTACAGGCAACAGTCCAATGAATATCGTGTGAACTATCGTTGCACTAGCGCTGATCTCTCGTGGTGATTCCGAGAACTTTTCAAATCACCCTTGTAATTATAGACTGCTATTTCAATACACAACCTTGCCACCACTAGGTAATGTTGGGTCATCTACATGCAGCAAGAGTTTGGCAGGAAATTGTTGGATTATATTGGATGTGTATGTAATAAACTGTTAATTGTACCAACAATCACTGTCTGTACTCTACTTCAGATTATGTCTTGAGTTATGAACTTTTAGTTGTTATCTGCCCTGTCCACCCATAATCAAGCAGACATAACAACAAGACTATAAAAGAGGAATACACCAGATCTACAAGCTTCTCATGCCCCAAGGCTGATACACTTAAATGCTGATTGATTTAAGGGACTGTGCTTCAAGGCCCTTTTTGCAAGATTTTAACAGACAGTGACATAAAACCATACTGAATTTTATAAAATGGTCCATATCATTCACATCTGATGGGGGTGGGGAGAGGGGGGGGGGGGGGGGGGGGGAAATTTACAGTCACAAGCAATATAAAATATTTATTGGTTACTAGCTTCAACTCTCCCTTTTACCCTTTCCTTCAGGCTTCTAGTTATTTGCTACAGTTTCATTGCTTTGAGACTGCAAGGGAAGGAAACAGATGAAATAATACACAGAAGATTCTATACTGGTACTGTAATAATGATGAAAATAACATTTAAGATCATAAAAATCATATCTTGAGGCAGACTGTTCTCCAATTCAAATCAATACTGCACAACTTAATTGCTTAGCATCTAAGATACGAGGGCTATCCACAAAGTACATTACGTTTTGGAATTAAAAATAAATAAAGTATTGGAATTTTTTTTTATTATATACGGATGAAAGCCACACTTAAATACTACTTTTCTACATAGTTGCCATTTAAATTAAGGCACTTATCGTAGCGATGGACGAGCTTGGAAATTCCTTCGTTGTAAAATTCGGCCGCCTGCGCCTTCAACCACATAATGACTGTCTTTTGCGACAGAAAAGGTTTGATTTTTGTGGATTTCCTGGAAAGAGGCACTACAATAAACTCTCAAAGGTATTGCCAAACTCTGCACAACCTCATAAGAGCAATACAAAACAAGCGCAGGGGAAAGTTGGGCTCAAAGATCTTGCTGTTTCACGACAACGCCCGGGCCCACATGGCAAATGCCACTCGTGAAGTTCTCGAATCTTTTAAGTGGGAGTTGTTTCCTCATCCGCCGTACAGTCCCGACTTGGCACCAAGAGACTTCCACTTATTCCCAGCAATGAAGAAGTGGTTGGCTATGCAGCGTTTTGATGACGACGCACAGCTTCAAGAAGAGGTAACCACGTGGTTGAAGGTGCAGGCAGCCGAATTTTACGACGAAGGAATTTCCAAGCTCGTCCATCGCTACGATAAGTGCCTTAATTTAAATGGCAACTATGTAGAAAAGTAGTATTTAAGTGTGGCTTTCATCTGTATATAATACAAAAGTTTTCCAATACTTTATTTATTTTTAATTCCAAAACGTAATGTACTTTGTGGATAGCGCTCGTACAAACGGCCAGCCAGCTGATGATGATGATGACATCGTCATTGATGATTATGCATTTAGCAACACTAAAAAGATAAAACATTAAGAACTTATACTATAGTTACATTACATTATTAATTAATAATAACCATGAACCCCACCTCCCCCTCTCAACTAGAAGCATAGGCTGCAGTCCATGCAACACACAATATTTTAAAATTTTTCATCACACTCATCATCAACGAAAATTGTGGGTATGTCCCCTCTTATCTCTTGTTAAAAACTGAACAGATTTATCCATAAGCCAAAAGCATTACATATTGTGAGCTCCTCTCAGCAGAGTATCATCTCATGATATAATGGACAGTGCCCTTTTCAGAGACATGTGAAGGTAGCTTTATCATGCCAGAGTGGATGGATGGTATAAATTATACCACGGAAACAGCACTTCCCCCCCCCCTCCCCCCCCCCCCCCCAAAAAAAAATATTCCTTGACTCAACTGCAACCTGATAGCCTGTAAGGTGTAAGGAGAAGGAAGAAAGATGAGGGTTTAATGTACCACTGGCAATGAAGTCATTAGAGATGCAGCACAAGCTCAAGATGTAGTAAGAAAGTGACAGTCTCCTTTTCCTTGGAACTATTCCAGCGTTTAACTTCAGCAATTCAGAGACATCATGGAAAACCAGATTCAGATGATAGTATAGGAATTTGAATCCAGAGTCTCTTGAATGTGGCTCCAGAGACCTTATCACTGCACTATCTCACTCAGTAATACAGATTGCAAAGAAATGGCATCTCATACTTGACATCTACATGTTCATTTCCCTAAAATCCCATGTACCACCAAACGGGGTGATTTTGGACACTGGGGTGAATTCTGGCAGTATGGTTTATTTGCTCTTTGCTACTGCATAGAAAAAAAGAGTTACTTATTTTAACATCCGTGTGCCAATTATTTTAAGCGCAAGATTGCATTTATCACTTTTCACAACTTTTATTTTGCATCAATTGTTTCTCTAGGTGAATAATTGACGAACAGTCTCAGTGTTAAAAATCCATGCATTATCGTAAAGTGGAAACTTTCTATTGTTGCGCCAAGTGGGAAGTTATTGTAACAGTAATTGTCGACGCGCTCAGTGCTCAGTAGCTAACAGCATTGAGACAATTTCTGTACAAGTTTGTCGAGTTTCTCGTGCAAGGTTATAAAATAATGGGAAGTTACTGTAACAGTAATTGTCAACACGCTCAGTAGCTAACAGCATTGATACAATTTCTGTAGAAGTTTGTCGAGTTTCTCGTGCAAGGTTATAAAATAATGACGGTTTTTGTAAAACTAGGTACTGTGTGGGGTGATTTCTGACAATGCCAAGAACGTATAAGAGCAGGAAAGGTGCTACAGTATGGTGCAATCATGACCCAGAACTTTTAGATAAAGGTGTTTGTGATATACAGAGTGGTAAATTGTCGTACAGAAAAGCATGCGATTTGTATGGTATACCTAAATCAACCGTACAAAATAAAGTGCAGGAAGCACATCTGAAAAAAATGGGAGGACAGCCAGTGCTAAATAAAGAAGAATAATAAATGTTGAAGCAAGGTATCTTGAGGGCTGCACATTGGGGATTTCCCTTCACTAAATTGGATATTAGATATTTAGTTAAAGGCTACCTTGATAAATCTAGCCAAAAAGAGAAGAAATTTCGTAATATCTTGCCAGGAGAAGAATGGGTGCATTTATTCCTCAAACGACAGTCAGAAGATCTTTCCATTCGCTTAAGTGAAAATATTAAATGAGCTCGTGCAGAAGTGAACAAAGAGACTGTTTATTTAAATTCTTGAAAAATAAAAACTTATCTGTAATATATAAAATTCATTATATCATTCCATATCACTTATTCGTAACAAAGAGCTCCCTTAAAATGTGTAAAATGTCACCAAAAACAAATAAAAAGCATGCAGAATTTTTAAAAAAAGGCAGTAACTGGCTGAATTTGCCCTCTATATACTGTAAGTCTGGACAGAGATTTAAAAAACACATGTGTCCGAAATCACCCCAATATGGGGTGACTTTGGACACTTTATTTAACTGCCTCAGATAAATATACCTACACATACACTTTCTGGTTCGGGGATATTTTATTCGTTACACATATACCCTACCACTTCCATAACAATCATTTTAATCTAACAATATATACGAAAGTTATAATCAAAATAATGACAAAACCATTCAAAATCACCCCGTTTGACGGTACCTGAATACACAAAAGGCTGACACATGCTTCTCCTCCTGCTGCAGGAGCAGAACATAATTTTGTTCATTTTGGACTATCTTCTCTGTTGGACATGCTATCAGTTTTAATGCTTGTAGAATACTGAGGGAATCTGAGTACATGAGAAATATATCCACTTATGAAACCCCGTCTGCATTAGTGCCCTTACAAACACATAGTTCACGAGTAAATACAATAAATGCTTTGGGAAAGGGAGTTATGGACTGTAAGAAACGGAAATGAACAAAGAAGTATAAAATATGCAGTTCCTAAGAACAAAGGCACACACTACCCAGTAGGACAAGGAATGCTGGCATCAGAGGAGGACTGGGTGTGAAAAGCTTAAATGAGAAGATGTAGGCATAAAGGAACACTAGAAAGTCTGTGTCTCAACTGAAGATGGCAGAATGTTTTTCTTTTGCCTTTCTCCCACATCTTATGTGGGGGTCAACAAGGTTAAAAACGGACAGTTAATTTAAATGATGGCTGGATGCCATTTCTGTTCGCACTTCATTACCCCCCCCCCCCCCCCTGCAAGAGGAATACATGTATCCGAACTGTCTGTCTGTAGTATAAAGAATGTTTGCAAATCATGTAACTGAGGTGAGACTTGTGGACCAGTCTACTATTCATCTAGGTGAATGTGGGAAACCACCTAGAAAACATATCCAAGCTGGCCGGTACATCAGCCCTCGTCATTAATCTCCTGGGCAGATTCTATCCGGGGCTAGTGCACCTGTTCTAATGCCATAAGTGTCATATTAACATGCGTGGCTATATGAGTGGGTAATGGAAGGCAACAGAAGACCAAAATTAATGATGAATTATTACCCAGAGGGCAGGAGATATTTAGGATGACCAAGGAGAATGTGGAAAGATCAATAATCTCAACCAAGAGAGCATAACAGGCAAATACTTAATGCAAGCAAAAAGGAGGAACAGGAGGATGACGATGAGGAGGAGGAGGAATAGAAGGAAGATGAGGAGAAGAAATGGGAAGTTAAAATTTGAAAACTTGGTCAGAGAAAAGTATTGGACAGGCAAGGATGTAGTCTCAATTTGAGTTGTAAATATGTACTTTGATAAAATCAAAAAGGTTATTTATAGTAAAAAAATTTAATTAAAACTACATGTGGAGCAAATTATTTATTTATATAATCAGTTTCAAAAAATTCTGGACCTCTTGATTTTACTTCAAATCTTGAACTAAATATCAATACTTTCCACATCTATTTCTAAAAGTACCCTTATGTCTTTATTATGTGCCACATCTACTTCTTTAAAATAAGAAAGTGGGGTGGGCAGATGGATCATACATCCACAGTACAGCTGGGATCATACAAAAGTGCAATAAAACTGTAGCTGATCCCAAAATCACAGATAACACATTTTCAAATATCAGGTTCTTGCCATTAGGTTCCTTATATACTTTGACTCCTTCGAAATCCCTGTAGGTTATGCTTGTGGATGTGATCTACCGAATACCATGAATGAACAAATGCCAGTCAAGTTTTCAAAAGGCCTAGAACTAAAAAAATCACATGGACTTTTAAATTTCTTTTAAAATAGTTTTATCACATTCTCAATTAAATAAAATTAAAAGCAATACATGAATGATTAAAAAGAACAGATTTTTGGTAGAAAACCGAAATAGTCATATTTCTACTCATTCTTCAATTGTCTTAACTATAAGTTACAATTGATGTGTAGCTGCTGGGAGGCTGGAATAAGAGCAAGAAATTGAAAAGTTGTATGCAAATAAAAGCACTGGACAGGTCTTCTTACCACAGGTGTAATGCTATTTCTAGCTAGAGTAAATAGTGTAACAATTAAAACATTATGTTGAAGTACATGGTTATCTTACTTAATACTAGAATCACAGAAGCAGTATACGTTTACACTGGGCAGTATGCCCACTGTCACTTGCAAAGAGAAACATTAAAATTCGTAGAGTTGCTAGTTCCTGATGAGTGACTGTAAATGAAACAACGCTTAACACTTTCCAGACGAGTGACATAGCTCCTAAATTTTGTGGATTTACTCCAAAAATACTATTGATGTAGGAGCTATGATGGTCATTTCTCAGCTCTGTAAATGTATCTCAACATTTGTTTTATATCTGTGATGTTCATACTACCAAGGAAAACCAATACAGGTGGCAGCACCTATCACTAATAAAAGACACATTACTTGCCTCGCAGCATGCCGATTCATCTAGTTTCCACGCACAGCACTTCATAAGGTCACATGCACAGCAATGGACCTCAATTGTTGTCTGTGTTGTCAGCTTCAAACTTTGTGTTTGTTTTCTAGATGGCCTTACATGATAAGAGTTTTTGTTGAACAATAGTAATTCTGAGCTTGATGAACTAATTTCTGAGTTTCAAAAGCAGAGATGGTAAGCTATTTTTTTGTAATTGTATATATGGCCCACTGTACACCAGGAAGCTAATTTTTATGATTTATGCTGTAAAAGAAGAAGGCATTTCTGATGAAGAGAGCAAGCCTTCATGATAAAGGTGCTGACAATGATGCTGCATCACAGATTCACCCATTTCAATCATCAAATTTCTACTTTTGATTGTGCACTTGACAAATGATGACATTACCGCTCCTCAGCTTCCAGATTTTGAAGAATCTGGTAGAATTCAAATTCAAATTGACCAGAACTCTTCTGTGTTTGATCATTTTACCTACACTTTTGACAAAAAACAGCTGAAGATGGAAAAATGAGGCACACACTACAATGCTAGAACAACTATTGACAAGCTAATGCAACAGGGACCTCAAGCTGCACACAGTTTGCAGTAAGTGGAGTACTGTGAAACTCTGTGAACTGCGTAAGAAGCTTTTTGGTGTGGTTTTACGTATGTGCCTTGTCATAAAACTGAAACTGACCAACTATTGGTCTACAAACTCCGTACTGCAGACCTCCTTTGCAGGAGGATTTGTTTGTTTGTTTATTCATTTATTTATTTTCCTATCCTGCAAACATTACATCTCATAGATAATGCAAGTTTTATTTTAAAAAATCGAGAAGGGCATGGTCCTTCACAAGGTGAGACCTATCTTTCATATATTCCTGACAAAAAGTGAACGAGCATATAAACCAGGAGAAAAATCTTACTGTAGAGGAATGAGTCTGCCATTTTCATGGAAAACTTCATTTTAAGATCTACATGAAAAAGGAGCCTAACAAATATGGCACACAATTTTTTGTTAGGTCATGTGCAAGTGAAAGTAGATACATTTTGAAATTTGAAATATATTCTGTTGGTCACGTAAACCTTAATAACAGCATTTTGCATCCAGTAAACACATTGTGTGAAAGTTTCTATTGTAAATGCCACTCCGTACGCATGAACGATTTTCACATTAGCCCTGTAATACTTCATCAGTTTTGGAGACACAAAACCAAGACAGTGGATACAGCAATAAAAAAAAATAGAAAAGGGCTAGCTAAAGATCTAATACCACAGAGACTGACACTAAGGATGTATTTATTTTGATAGCAAAACACAAAAAAAGCATCTAATGTCAATGGTGGAACAAAATTACGAATCATAGAGAAGATGCACCCTGACTGTGCATGGATTACAATAAAAATAAGGCTGGTGTGAAACACAGCAACCAACTAATGGGCTACTACTTTTTTGACATGAAACAAAGAAAGTGGTAGAAGGATGTTTTCTTTTTTTGTCACCTCTTCATCATGATGGTCATAAATTCGTATAGTCTACACAAATAGTTGAACCCTACTAATAAATAGTTTGTTGAGCTCATTGCTGAACTGGCAGACATTTTGGTTAACAAAGGTGGCCTGGTTGAACAAACTTTCACCCAAAACAGTTTATTTGTAAATAGACTCAGTAGAACATAATTTGCTAAGCTAATTTCAACTTCAGAGAAGTCAAAATGTCCTCAGAGAAGATGTAAAGTTTGTGCAGAAAGAAGCAAAGCAAGATGTGGCAAAGTGGCGGGTAGTAATGTAAAGAATGTGATGTATGACTTTGTTTTCCAGAATGCTTCAAAATGTTTCACACTAAAGCAAATGTAACTAACCAATTTTAAATATAGAAAACCAACTTTTCAAACAGTTTTATTTTTAGTATCAACAAATTTTAAACTTATCTCCATTTAGGTAATTAAAATGAAAAAAAAAATATTTTTGTTATTGTGAAAATAACACATTTTCATTTCCGTACAAAAAAAAAATTGTCATAGATGCAAGTTTATGTTTATTTGCAAGATATTATAGGAAAAAAGATCTTTCAACAGCAATAAAGTTATTTAAATTCTGTGCAATACAACCTGCTATAGAGAATTCAGGAAAACTGTGAAAATTTGCAGTATCAGCCAGTTGAATACCACCCTTGGCAGCCAGACCTCGAAGTGTTCAACATATATGCTTTGATATCATGGAACAGAGGTCACTAAGGCTCCAGACAGAAAAGTTTGCTTTGGTATTAGAAGTCTGGATTTGTTTCACTGATAATTTTGGTAAAAGAGCCCTTATGGTGTACATCAATCTTTTGCTGCATGCTGCAGTTGGTAACTGCACAAAGAATTACGGGAAATGAACATGACAAATGATGAGTCACACATCAATAGCCAATAAGATAGCTCACTTGTAATGTTTTATGCTGCATAAATAAATTTTATGTTGACGTATGAAATATTTGTGAGAAAGACAGGGAATGCCATCACCAGCAAAAACGGTAAAATGTTTTACGGTTTGTAAATGTTATAACTCCTCATTTATATTGTAGCAATTTAAAACATGTTCTTCATTACAATCCTAATCACAATCTCAGGAATCTTGACATAATTATAATAAAAACGAAATATTTGTAAGATACAATGTTTTAAATGTTTCAATTGCAGCAATTTAAACTTGTTCTTGGCTACTGCCCTTGCCACAATTTCAGAGGTATTGACATATTCAGAAGCAAACATGATTGTGAATGTCAAAAAAGTAACATAAGAACTTGTAATGCCATGGAATATGTAAGCCAATGAAAAAGAGATTGACATACATTACAATCATACAGACATCAAAAAAAGGTTTGCAAACCCCTCAGTTCCGAGAGGTCTGGAACGTGTACAGAAAACTGGAATTGAGATCAACATAAACATCATTTCCACCATTTTTATTGCTCATAAAAACCACACATTGCGTGTTGTACCACCATAGAGGAAGACCTTCAGAGGTGGTGGTCCCGACTGCTGTACACACTGGTACCTCTAATAACCAGTAGCATGTCCCCATGCATTGATGCATGCCTGTATTTGTTGTGGCATACTATCCATGATTGGTGGGTTATGTAGTCCATAAACAGCCCTTTTCAATCTCTCCCAGGCATGTTCGATAGGGTTCATGTCTGGAAAACATGCTGGCCACGCCTGTCGAGAGATGTCGTTATCCGGAAGGAAGTCGTTCACAAGATGTGCTCGATGGGAGCGCGAATTGTCACCCATGAAAATGAATGCCTATCAGTATGCTGCCAATATGGTTGCACTATCGATGGAGGATGGCATTCACGTATCATACAGCCATTACAGTGCCTTCCATGGCCACTGGTGGCATACTTCAGCCTCACATAATGCCATCCCAAAGCATAAGGGAACCTCCACCTTGTTGGAAAGTGTGTCTAAGGCATTCAGCCAGACCACATTGCCTCCAAATACGTCTCCGATTATTGTCGGATTGAAGGCATATGCAACACTCATTGGTGAAGAGAACACGATGTCAATCTTGAGTGGTCCATTCGGCATGCTGTTGGGCCCATCTGAACCTCGCTGCATGATGCGGTGGTTGCAAAGATGGACCTCGCCATGGACGTCAGGAGTGAAGCTGGGCACCATGCAGCCTATTGCGCACAATTTGAGTCATAACACGACATCCTGTGGTTGCACTAAAAGCATTATTCAACATGGTTTCACTGTTGTCAGGGTTCCTCTAAGCCGTAATCCATAGCTAGCCGTCATCCACTTCAGTAGTAGCCCTTGGGTGGCCTGTCTCTCTCTGTATCTCCTCCATGTCCGAACAACATCGCTTTGGTTCACTCTGAGACGCCTGGACACTTCCCTTGTAGAGAGCCCTTCCTGGCACAAAGTAACAATGCAGATGCGATCAAACCACAGTATTGACCATCTAGGGATGGTTGAACTATAGACAACACGAGCCATGTACCTCTTCCTGGTGGAATGACTGGAACTGATCAGCTGTTGGACCCCTCCATCTAATAGGCGCTGCTCATGCAGGGTTGTTTACATCTTTGGGTGGGTTAAGTGACATCTCTGAACAGTCAAAGGGACTTTGTCTGTGATACAATATCCATAGTCAACGTCTATCTTCAGGAGTTCTGGGAGCCAGGGTGATGCAAAACTTCTTTTGATGTGTGTATCTAGGGTACTGAAGTGGATATCAGAAGTGCATCTACTAATGTAAATCATAAATATTAGCATATAGTGCACTGAAAATTATGTTGTAGGAAAACGACATGAAATATGGGATCGCAGAAGTGGACTGGTGTTGTTGACTGATTAGACATGATGGCAGAACCAATGAGAAAATAGTGTTTGTCAGCACATCAAGTGCATGAAATTACATGGCGACATAATCAAGTAACGACGTGCAGAATAATTTAATATAAAACACTGTTCCATAAAATTTAAACTGTAATCTTAGGTTCCAGGCTAACACTACCTTGGACGGGATGTTATGGAAATACCCCACAAAGTTTTTGAAACTGTCGTAAATGTGAGAGCTGAGACTGAACACCGAGACACTCATTCCAACACTACCTACATTTTGGGCTACAATACAGATCATCAGTCGGTCAACAAGGTCAGTTTCTCTGGGGTCACATTCGTTGGCTGCACCCACTCGAAAGCAAACTATAACCTAGATCTCGGTTATACCACCAATCAGTTTGCCACTGCATACACTTTCCTTCTGTATTACTTCACATGTATACCAAAATAGGTGCTTCTACTGCAATTAGTCTGACATACTACTTTGTAAATAACCAACTAGAGCATTACTTCAACCCCCAATTAGCAGTGTCAACTTTCCTTTAATACTAATATTTAAGTTTAGCTTAAAAACTGTTATTGTAAAGAAAATAGTAACTGAAAAAACAATAAAGAACACTAATTAAAATTTTATATTGTATTGTAAGTTTTGGAAATAACTTCCATAACGTGAAATTTAAAACTTTCCTGATGTACAGATTGTTCTGTAACATTTTGGGGGGTGGGTGGGTGGGGCGGGGCGTCAGGTGGGGGTGGGGGTTGGGGGGAGGGGGGTGGGGGACTGCCAGATGTCTGCAACTTACAGCCACAATATTTATTTGAGAAACTGGAAAATAAAGTGCTCTCACTAGAAGCTAGGGTAGTAAAAGTTGATTCAGATTCGTCACTGCGATCGTTCAATCAGGCACAGAACTTACAGAGGAACGGTGGTGTTCGCCAGACCCCATGTCCAACCGAAACTAGCAAATTTCTCTTATGTGCTTGCCATTTGCCACAATCCAGGAGGCTCATTTGGCTTATCAAAAGTCATAGATGCAGTGAACATTACAAATACCAATGAGAAGAGCAGGAACTCCATTACGGAAAGATTTTTTAGGAGGGATAACCACTATCTTTTTGTTGTTGTTGTGGTCTTCAGTCCTGAGACTGGTTTGATGCAGCTCTCCATGCTACTCTATCCTGGGCAAGCTTCTTCATCTCCCAGTACCTACTGCAGCCTACATCCTTCTGAATCTGCTTAGTGTATTCATCTCTTGGTCTCCCTCTACGATTTTTACCCTCCACACTGCCCTCCAATACTAAATTGGTGATTCCTCGATGTCTCAGAACATGTCCTACCAACCGATCCCTTCTTCTAGTCAAGTTGTGCCACAAGTTCCTCTTCTCCCCAATTCTATTCAATACGTCCTCATTAGTTATGTGATCTACCCACCTAATCTTCAGCATTCTTCTGTAGCACCACATTTCGAAAGCTTCTATTCTCTTCTTGTTTAAACTATTTATCATCCACGTTTCACTTCCATACATGGCTACACTCCATACAAATACTTTCAGAGATGACTTCCTGACACTTAAATTTATACTCGATGATAACAAATTTCTCTTCTTCAGAAACGCTTTCCTTGCCATTGCCAGTCTACATTTTATATCCTCTCTACTTCGACCATCATCAGTTATTTTGCTCCCCAAATAGCAAAACTCCTTTACTACTTTCAGTGTCTCATTTCCTAATCTAATACCCTCAGCATCACCCGACTTAATTCGACTACATTCCATTATCCTCGTTTTGCTTTTGTTGATGTTCATCTTATACCCTCCTTTCAAGACACTGTCCATTCCGTTCAACTGCTCTTCCAAGTCCTTTGCTGTCTCTGATAGAATTACAATGTCATCGGCGAACATCAGAGAACAGGATCATCAGGTGAATAACAGAAAAACTGTGGAATAGTAAGTGCATCTTGCTCACCAGATGGTAGAGTTTTGTCAGGACTGGCTCTCCCAAGGCTGTCAGTAGTTCTAATAGAATGTTATCTACTCCTGGGGCCTTGTTTCGACTCAGGTCTTTCAGTGCTCTGTCAAACTCTTCATGCAGCATCATATCTACCATTTCATCTTCATCCACATCCTCTTCCATTTCCATAATATTGTCCTCAAGTAAATCGTCCTTGTATAGACCCTCTTTTTATAATACTCAAAATAGAGAGAAGAATCATCAGAACGTGCATCAACAGATCGTACCAGAGAGATGAACACTGGAGAGTAGCTACAAATGAAACAGTCTACAAGGAAATAGAACCGGTAATGAGTACAATCAGGAAGAAACGCATTTCATTTTTCGCACATCTGATCAGAACATCAGAGAACAGGATCAGGTGAATAATAGAAAAATTGTGGAATAGTAAGTGCAACATTACGTGGATTACAGAAATCCAGGAAGATAATGGTTTGAGCTACAGATTACACTGGAAAACATAAGATACAAAACTGACAAAATCAGGAAACTCACAGACAAACAAACCAGACTGCAAACGAGAATCAATAGGCAGACAATAGGAAGGGTGATTTCCGATTAAGAAAGAAGGATGAGATCCGAGAGAATGAAGAAGTACTGGGCTGACAGGAAACTGAAAAATTCTTTGTATAAAGTTGGTTAGAGTGGTCCAATGAAGGTCATAAAATGTAAATAATAAATAATAATAATAATAATAATAATAATAATAATAATAATAATAATAATAATAATAATCAAAATATTTGAGGAAAAAAGGACTGTATTTCAAATCAAGGTCCCACATACCAGCACAAGTCACCCTGTTACGCCCTCAACCACAGGTTGGTTAGCAGTAGCTTGTCACGAATGTCTGTCCTTGGCCTTTCTCTTGACAGTATGAGTGGTGCAGCTGGTATTCTCCATGATCTGGTTGATGTACTCTAGTCTCTTGTGTTCTTCACTTCTACTGTCCTTTCAGTGATACCGTTAATGATACCATCATGCCCCAGCAGATGGCTGCCCCTTGTGAGAGAGATGGCTTCTCTTCCTACATTCTGTGGAGCACTTCTTCATTTGATGCCTTCCCTACCAATGAAATCTTGAGGATTCTGCATTAGTTCCACGCCTCAACCTATCACTTTGTGTCCACGTTTCGCTTCTGTACAGCACCACACTTTCCTGAGATATTTGTGAAAGTCTTTTACTAAGTTGATGAAGGCAATATGCATGTCTTGAGCCTTTGTTAGTCTTTTTTCAAGAGTTAATTGTAAGCTGAGTATTGCTTCTAATGTGCCTAAATCTACACACATGGCTAGCTATTCACGTGTCACAGACACCATGTCAATGAAATGAGACCAAAGTGGTTAAGTGTGACAGGTAACTTGTGCAAGTAGTCTCAGAGAATCAATAATAATGATGATGATAGGTGGAAATTCACTGTAAAGATGATCGCTGAGCCACAGACATGCACGTACAAAAGAGAATCATACTCACACAATTAAATTTTCGGCCATAGCCTTTGTCAGAAAACGAGAGCACACATAGATTCATACAGTCACTCAGAAAACTCATGCACACAACTTCTGTCTCCAGTTGCTGCGTCAACAATCTCCGAGAATCAGACCCAAACAAAACCACTCCTCAGGCCTCACTGACTCTCATCAGCAGATGAAGGCTAGTGACAAAAAATGGAGGCAGCACTGACTGCAAGCAGAAGGGAATAGTAGGAAGGGGAGAAGAAGTAAGAATGAGGGAGTAGGGAAGTGGCACACATACTCAGTTGTGCCCAGCCAGTGACGACGTATACATCTCAGTAAACAAACCATTTCATTTACTGGGGCAAAAAACGAGATTTTTCCCGTGTTTTTATCAAATTTCCCTGATTTTTCCCTCATTTTCCTGACACATTTGATATTCCCTGATTTTCAGATCTTGTGGTAACCCTGATGGAATCATCCAGGTATTTGTGTTAAGTGTTTTAGGGTAACCACAGGTTCACCAGATACGAATTTGAAGGGCCACCCACCTTCATAGCAGTCCTGAACATTAAAAATGTGCCACCTCAGTCCATAATTTTCACCAAGATCTAAGAAAATATTTATACAAAAAGAACATAAAACATGTAGATCTACTGTACAACATTTATCCCCCCCCCCCCTTCCACAACCCGTTTTGTAAATATGAAGTTTTTCAATTATGTTGGTGCGTAAGTCTGTAATGTTTTTATTTTGCATGTCGGCAGTCCAGTTTCTATGAGTTTATTTACCAAGTGTCATTTCTATTTGTAATTCACTGCTGCTATTTGATTTCACATATTATCATTTGGAGACAGTGAGTGGAGCTGTGGGCGATAGAAAATTGTGAACATTTCAGGCATGTTCTGCTGTTTGAGTTCAATAGAGGGGTGACAGCAATTGACGCAGCCAGAAACATTTGTGCCATGTATAGGGATAATGCCACTGGACAGAGTAGGCAAGAAAATGGTTTTATCATTTTCAGGAAGATTGTTTAGACTCTCCACATTCAGGAAGACCTTCGGGATTTGGTGAAGGTTGTGTAAATGCACTAATTTACAATGATCCACGTCACTGTACTCGAGAACTGGCAAATGTAATGAACTGTGATCATTCCACTATCATGCAAAATAGCGTGCAATGGGGAAGGTTTCAAAATCAGCTGTATGGAAATCGCATGCTCCAAGCCAAAATCACAAAAATCAGCAGCTAACCATATGTGCATCTCTTCCTGCTGGCTTGTGAACAACACCAATCATCCCTACCCTGTACCCTTACTGATGATGAGAAATGGTGTCTTCATGTTAACATAAGGAAAAGAGAGGAATGGTTGAGCCCAAACAAAGCAGCAACTACCTGCACAAAGGCTTGTATGCATCCACAAAAGATAATGTTATGCATCTGCTGGGTTCGTGACTGTGTGGTGTGCTATGAATTGCTTCTCTGTGGTGTAGCAATCAATGCTGACATTTATTGACAACACCTGAGAAGTCTTACAGATGCAATCCAAGAACAACAACCAGGAAGGCTGCATGAAGCAGTACTACTCCACGATAATGTCTGCCCACGTTTTGCCAGACTGAAAAAAAAAAACTATGCAGGAGTTGGGTTGGAAAGTCATTCAGCACCCAATTTTTTCACCTGATCTTGCGTCCACCCCTGTTAGCTGAGTGGTCAGCTCGACGGGATGTCATACCTAACGGCCGGGTTCAATTTCCGGCTGGGTCGAGATTTTCTCCACTCAGGGACTGGATGTTGTGTTGTCCTTATCATCATCGTTTCATTCCCATTGACACGCAAGTCGCTAGAAGTGGCGTCAACTCGAAAGACTCGCACCAGGTGAACAGTCTACCCGACGGGAGGCCCTAGCCACACAGTATTTCCAATTCACTGATCTTGTGACCTCCAATTTTCATTTTTTCTGCACTCAATCAAACAACCTTCAAGGAACTACCTTTCCATATGAAAATGCACTCTGAACATAGCTTGACAAGTTCTTCGTCTCAAAACCACGTGATCTCTACAGTCAAGGAATTGAAAAGTTACCACAGCATTGGAAGACTGTTGTAAATAGTGAAGAAGACGTTAATGATAACAAAAGTATCTGTTATGTGTATCTGTTGTGTTTATTAAACTTATGGAAAAGGGCTATGAACTTGTGCACCAACCTAATACAAAGCAGTGGTATAAGAATCAAGTAACATGACCTAAGAATGTACACTGACAAGCCAAAACACAATGACAACTTAATTAATAGTGTGGTCCATTTTTGGAACACAACACAGCAGCAATTCTATATGGCACAGATTTTACAAGTGCTTTATTGGTTTTGATAGGAATGTGGCATCAGATGCCTACAGGCAGGTCACACAATTCCCTTAAATTATGAACCAATGGTTTGCAGGCACTTAGCTGTCATATGGTAGTGTCCCAGAGTTGTTCCACCAGGTTCAGATTGGACAAATTTGACGGCCAAGACTATCATGTTCCTCAAACCACTGTAGTGTTATTATTAGCCTAATAATTTTTTAAACATGGTTATGGAATGGGAGTTTTCACACTTACACAAAGTATGTTTTTTCTTTGTCAGCAATTGATTTCAGACGATAGTCCACTCCAGAATCAAGATTTGCTATTTCACAGCGTTCTTTCAGTACACCAATGAAGGGTACAAAATTCGATCTCTGAAGACCGTTCTTGTAGAGATCATCAGGAGCTCTGTTACTTGTTGCAACAACCACTACACCATTGTTGAAAAGTTCTACAAACAGCCGCTTGAGTATCATTGCATCACCTACATCAGTAACCTGAAAATGTAATGACAGAGTTACACCAACAAATACAGATTACTTAAATAAAAGTAAGCGAAAAATATAAGTAATTTCAAAAAAAGATAACACTGATTTTAATTTTTCATACTGGAGGCTGTAAACAAATATGTGATCCCTTCCTCCCAACACCAGTTTCTCTGTGGTACGAAAATCCCCCTAGCCTCAGTTTCCACTAGACCCCTTCCCCAGGATACTAACTTCACTTATCCTGCAGCCACATCTTCCTCCTCACAGTCTCCCCCTCTGCTGTTCTAGTTGCCCCCCCCCCACCCCCAACTAACTACTCAAAGTCTTCGTGCATTAGGCAAAACTCTACCTGCATATTTTTATCCAATGCATCCTGTTGCCCTTCCATCCCAGCCACATTTCCCCAATCCAATGCATCCTGTTACCCTTCCTTCCCAACAGTCATGCACATTTCCCCAATACTCCCATCTGTTCCCCATATCCTCTGCTCCCTCACCCACTCCAACAATACTCCCACCCACCCCCCACCACCACACACAAAAAAAATCCTGCCTGGCACGTCTAGCTGCAGTGCCAGCACAATGAAATCAGATGACGCCATGAAATCAGCAGCCATAATGTTGCCCATGTAGGTGTACGTGTGTGTGTTTATTTTCTATAAGCTTTGAAAAAGGATTCATTCTAAACCTAGGGAAGTTCTCAATATTGTTTATCTGGCTTTTGAACAACAAGTACCCCTACTATTTAGTGAGTTGTTATCTTTACTCCTTAAATTATTTATATATAATTAGTTAATACCCAGAATAGGCGAACACTGAACCATTTTTCTTACTGCATAGATCACAAGCACAAATGTGGAATGGGTACAGTGATAATTAGATTATACCTTTTCATTATGTTGCTGAAGCTGGAATTTATGAGATCAGGGAAAAAGGATTTTGTAAACTATGTACTGACTCATTCAACGACCAAGTCACTTTGACTTGCATGGTCCCATGGAACCTGATAAAATAAATAAATAAATAAATAAAAATAGAGAGCCTTACTTAGCCAGCTGTTATTCACAATTTCAAGTTTCTGTGAAACTAAACATGTACAGGTAACTGTACTAAGTTTTTAATATGCTAGAAACTGCACACAATTTGTGTAAATAATACATAACTATCATTTTAATATTAATGAAATTTAAAGCATTTTAACAATTTTATAGGTGTGATCAATATTTCTTACAGGTGTGTATCATGGTGCGCTTTAATGTTAGAAGTTCTGAGACCATAGGTTCCTAAAAAGAGTCAAGCAGTATATTGCTTCCATCTAAAAGTATATCTTGAAAGAAGACCATCAACACAAAATTAGAAAAGTCCAAGCCCACACAAAGACTTACCAGCAGTCATTCTACATTCTACATGTGAACCATACACAATAGACAAGAAAGTGTGTGTGTGTGTGGGGGGGGAGTGACAAAGGTACACAAAGTACCTTCTACCACACACCATAAGGTGATTTGTAGAGGTAGATGTAGACGTGTGATAATCACACATATAATGAATAGTTTGGTGCTTCTAAATTTGCATGCAACAACATAAATGAATTGAGGTACACATTTTAAAGTAGGTGATTTGAAAGCCAATTTAAGTAACCAAAAACACTAAATCAGATACCCATATTATTGTTGTTGTGGTCTTCAGTCCAGAGACTGGTTTGATGCAGTTCCCCATGCTACTCTATCCTGTACAAACCACTTCATCTCTGAATAACTGCTGCAACCTACATCCTTCTGAATCTGCATAGTGCATTCATCTCTTTGTCTCCCTCTACAATTTTTACCATCCACGCTTCCCCCCAGAACTAAATTGGTGATCCCTTGATGCCTCAGAACATGTCCTATCAACCAATCCCTTCTTCTAGTCAAGTTGTGCCACAAAATCCTCTTCTCTTGAATTCTATTCAGTACCTCTTCATTAGCTACGTGATCTACCCATTCAGCATTGTTCTGTAGCACCACATTTCAAAAGCTTCTATTCTCTTCTTATATAAGCTGCTTATCATCCATGTTTCACTTACGTACAAGGCTACACTCCATATAAATATTTTCAGAAAAAACTTCCTGACAATTAAATCTATACTCGATGTTAAAAAATCTCTCTTCTTCAGAAATGTTTTCCTTGCCATAGCCAGTCTACATTTTATATTCTCTCTACTTCGACCATCATCAGTTATTTTGCTCCCCAAATGGCAAAACTCATTTACTACTTTAAGTGTCTCATTGTCTGATCTAATCTAATACCCTCTGCATCACCTGATTTAATTCTAATACGTTCCATTATCGCTGTTTTGCTTTTGTTGATGCTCATCTTATAATCTCCTTTCACGACAACGTCCATTCCGTTCAGCTGTTCTTCCATGTCCTTTGCTGTCTCTGACAGAATTACAATGTCGTCGGCAAACCTCAAAGTTTTCATTTCTTGTCCATAGATTTTAATTCCTACTCCAAATTTTTCTTTTGTTTCCTTTAATGCTTGCTCAATATACAGATTGAATAACATCGGGGATAGGCAACAAACCGGTCTCACTCCCTTCCCAACCACTGCTTCCCTTTCATGTCCCTCGACTCTTTATGACTGCCATCTGGTTTCTGTACAAATTGTAAATGGTCTTTCGCTCCCTGTTATTTTACCCCTGCCACATTCAGAATTTGATAGACAGTATTCCAGTCAACATTGTCAAAAGCTTTCTCTAAGTCTACAAATGCTAGAAATGTAGGTCTGCCTATTCTCAGCATGTCTTCTAAGATAAGTCATAGGGTAAGTACTGCCATGCCTGTTCCAACATTTCTATGGAATTCAAACTGATCCTCCTCAAGGGCAGCCTCGACCAGTTTTTCCATTTGTCTGTACAGAATTTGCAATAGTATTTTGTAGCCATGACTTATTAACCTGATAGTTCGGTAACTTGCACACCTGTCAATGCCTGCATTATTTGGCATTGGAAGTATTACATTTTGCTTGAAGTCTGAGGGTATTTCGCCTCTCTCATACATCTTGTTCACCAGATGGAACAGTTTTGTCATGGCTGGCTCTACCAAGGCTATCAGTAGTTCTAACATAATGTTGTATACTCTCGGGGCCTTGTTTTGGCTTAGGTCTTTTAGTGCTCTGTCAAATTCTTCACACAGTATCATCTCTCCCATTTCATCTTCATCTACATCCTCTTCCATTTCCATAATATTGCCATCAAGTACATAGCCCTTGTATAGACCTTCTATATATTCCTTCCACCTTTCTGCTTTCCCTTCTTTGCTTAGGAAGGGTTGTCCAGCTGAGCTCTTGATATTCATACAGGTGGTTCTCTTTTCTCCAAAGGTCTCTTTAATTTTCCTGTAGGCAGTATCTATCTTACCCCTAGTGATACATGCTTCTACATCCTTACATTTGCCCTCTGGCCATTCCTGCTTAGCCATTTTGCTCTTCCTGTTGCTCTCATTTTTGAGATGTTTGTATTCCTTTTCACCTGCTTCATTTACTATGTTTTCATATTTTCTCCTTTCATCAATTAAATTCAATATATCTTTTGTTACCGAAGGATTTCTACTAGCCCTCATCTTTTTACCTACTTGATCCTCTGCTGCCTTCACTATTCCATCTCTCAAAGCCACACATTCTTCTACTGTATTTCTTTCCCCTGTTCTTGTCAATCATACCCTAATTCTCTCTCTCTCTCTCTCTCTCTCTCTCTCTCTCTCTCCCTGAAACTCTCTATAACCTCTGGTTCTTTTAGTTTATCCAGGCCCCACCACCTTAAATTCCTACCTTTCTGCAGTTTCTTCAGTTTTAATCTACAGTTCTTATGCAATAAATTGTGGTCAGAGTCCACATCTGGTCCTGGAAATGTCTTACAATTTAAAATCTGGTTCCTAAATCTCTGTCTTACCATTGTATATAATCTATCTGAAACCTTCCAGTGTCTCCAGGCCTCTTCCACATATACACCCTTGTTTCATGATTCTCAAACCAACTGTTAGCTATGATTAAGTTATGCTCTGTGCAAAATTCTACCAAGCGGCTTCCCCTTTCATTCCTTGCCCCCAGTCCATATTATATTTTACTATAAATATAAACCAATTTCCTGCTATCCAGCTTGAACTCGACCTAGACACACACACACACACACACACACACACACACACACACACACACACACACACACACACACACACACACACACGAAGTGCTTTGTTTAAGGTCACCTCCAGTAGCTGTGATGTATGAGGGGTGAAAATTATTGACTGTGTAACTGTATTTTGGCTTGTTTTTGTGGATGAATTTGACTCTAAAATCACAATCTTCTCCAGTTTAGACTGACAAGTATGTCTCCCAACAGACTGGAATCTGTATGAACAAAATCTTGTTTTGTTTGGAGTCCTTGAACTGCTTGTAGTCTCTTAGCCATTTGCAAATATTTCTAAACTGGAGGGTTATCAACTGATTTATGTATGTACACAGTCATTGTTCAAAGAAATTATTCTTTCACAGTAAAGACTCCCCTGTATGGTTTTAGCATTCATCTGTGTGCGTCGTTTCTATTTCTTTCTTTCGTCTGTCTGCTCTAAGGTCAGAGACTGTCCAGAAGTTCAATGACAATTTCAAACTTATTTGTGAATTTTTAAACCAATCACCACCTCAATAAAGATATAATAAGTACTTAAATCTTGCATGTAATCACACACTGACATTGTTTTGTTAGCTATGGATCCAGAAGTTCTTCAATATAGGATGGATCATATGAACAGAACAAGTATGACCATAGGCTATAAAATTAGTTTCAGTAAGATTAAAATGGGTGACTGGAATTCAATAGTAAGAAAAGGAAGAGAAGGAAATGTAGTAGGTGAATATGGAATGGGGGTAAGGAATGAAAGAGGAAGCCGCCTGGTAGGATTTTGCACAGAGTGTAACTTAATCATAGCTAACATTCAAGAATCGTGAAAGAAGGTTGTATACAGGGAAGAGGCCTGGAGATACTGACAGGTTTCAGATAGATTATATAGTGGTAAGACAGAGATTTAGAAACCAAGTTTTAAATTATAAGACATTTCCAGGACCAGATGTGGACTCTGACCACAATCTATTGGTTATGGACTGTAGATTAAAACTGAAGAAACTGCAGGAAGGTGGGAATTTAAGGAGAAGGGGCCTGGATAAACTGAAAGAACCAGAGGTTGTACAGAGTTTCAGGGAGAGCATTATGGAATGATTGGCAAGAATGGGGGAAAGAAATACAGTAGAAAAAGAATGGATAGCTTTGAGAGATCAAATAGTGAAGGCAGCAGAGGATCAAGTAGCTAGGTAAAAAATGAGGGCTGGTAGAAATCCTTGGGTAACAGAAGATATATTGAATTTAATTGATGAAAGGAGAAAATATAAAAGTGCAGTAAATGAAGCAGGCAAAAAGGAATACAAACGTCTCAAAAATGAGATCGATAGGCAGTGCAAAATGGCTAAGCAGGGATGGCTAGAGGACAAATGTAAGGATGTAGAGGCTTATCTCACTAGGGGTAAGATAGATACTGCCTAAAGGAAAATTAAAGAGACCTTTGGAGAAAAGAGAACCACTTGTATGAATATCAAGAGCTCAGATGGAAACCCAGTTTTAAGCAAAGAAAGGAAATCAGAAAGGTGGAAGGAGTATATGGGGGTTTTCACACGGGTGATGTACTTGAGGACAATATTATGGAAATGGAAGAGGATGTAGATGAAGATGAAATGGGAAATATGATACTGCGTGAAGAGTCTGACAGAGCACTGAAAGACCTAATTTGAAACAAGGCCCCAGGAGTAGACAACATTCAATTAGAACTACTGATAGCCTTGGGCGAGCCAGCCATGACAAAACTCTACCATCTGGTGAGTAAGATATATGAGACAGGTGAAATACCCTCAGACTTCAAGAAAAATATAGTAATTCCAATCCCAAAGAAAGCAGGTGTTGACAGATGTGAAAATTACCGAACTATCAGTTTAATAAGTCACAGTTGCAAAATACTATTGCGAATTCTTTACAGACAAATGGAAAAACTGGTAGAGGCTGACCTTGAGGAGGATCAGTTTGAATTCCATAGAAATGTTGGAACACGCAAGGCAACACTTACCCTACAACTTATTTTAGACGACAGGCTGAGAATAGGCAAACCTATGTTTCTAGCATTTGTAGACTTAGAGAAAGCTTTTACCAATGTAGACTGGAATATTCTCTTTCAAATTCTGAAGGTGGCAGGGGTAAAATACAGGGAGCAAAACACTATTAACAATTTGTACAGAAACCAGATGGCAGTTATAAGAGTCGAGGGGCATGAAAGGGAAGCAGTGGTTGGGAAGGGAGTGAGAAAGGGTTGTAGCCTATCCCCGATGTTATTCAATCTGTATATTGAGCAAGCAGTAAAGGAAACAAAAGAAAAGTTTGGAGTAGGAATTAAAATACATGGAGAAGAAATAAAAGCTTTGTGGTTCGCCAATGACATTATAAATTCTGTCAGAGACAGCAAAGGCCCAGGTAGAGCAGTTGAAAGGAATGGACAGTCTCTTAAAAGGGGAATGTAAGATAAACATCAACAAAAGCAAATGAGGATAATGGAATATAGTTTAATTAAATCCGGTGATGCTGAGGGTATTAGATTAGGAAATGAGACACTTATAGCGTCCCCAGTGCTATATTATGAAAAGACTTATAAAACAGTAGTTATAAATTGAATAATATATTTTTATCATGTAGCCATAAAGTAATAATCTCTCTGTCCAAGTTTCAAATGAAAGAAATAATTTATGACAAAATGATCTAAAGAGACGACAAGATACGCTCTTTTGTTAATTTTTTTTTAGTCGACTTGACTTCCTCTTTTGTCTTGAATGTGTATAGAGGGACATCTTGCGAGTGCTGGCAAATGTAAGCATATTTGTATGAGTTAAGTATATAATATACTGATTTAATATTATTGTGCACTTTTAATTTGTAAGAGGTGATCCCGATTTCATGTCCGCCTTCCTTGAATTAACCTGCATTCAAGTAATTTACAGTTCAACAATCGCAGCGGCCGATGCAGCCAACGACGCCATTACGTGGCGATATTAACTTATGAAAAATTAGCGGAAGCGGAAAACTCGCCCGCTATTAACATAATATTAATTTTTCTCCACAGCCGCCCGACGTTGCAGAAAATACCTAGCTTTAAGATTCTTATTTTCAGTACCATAGCCGAGACCCAGAGCCAGGACTGTGACTACAATAAAATGGTTAACGGGGGTAAGAAAAATACTCTCGCGCGTGTATGGGCCGCAATTTTAATTAATAACTAAAGATCTTATGCTTTAAAGTGAACTGACTAGCCGAGGAAATTAATATGAAAAGTTTATTACATTGTACAACTTATATGCTCATGTTTTAAGATTCAGCGAGTCTAACATTCATTAACGTAACAAATAATTTAAGATTAATATTGCTAAAATGGAGACCTTCAGGAAAGCATTTAATCGTAAAATCAAAAGTAAATGAAATATAATTTTTATTAAGGCCCACCACGTAAGTCGGCAACAATCAAATAATAACAATAATAATATATATATATATATATATATATATATATATATATATATATATATATATATATATATTAAATTACGACGGTCGACGGACGCGAGACACTTAAAGTAGTAAAGGAGTTTTGCTATTTGGGGAGCAAAATAACTGATGATGGTCGAAGTAGGGAGGATATAAAATGTAGACTGGCAATGGCAAGGAAAGGATTTCTGAAGAAGAGAAATTTTTTAACATCGAGTATAGATTTAAATGTCAGGAAGTCGTTTCCGAAAGTATTTGTATGGAGTGTAGCCATGTATGGAAGTGAAACATGGATGGTAAATAGTTTGGACAAGAAGAGAATAGAAGCTTTCGAAACGTGGTGCTACAGAAGAATGCTGATGATTAGATGGGTAGATCACATAAGTAAAGTGGAGGTACTGAATAGAATTGGGGAGAAGAGAAATTTGTGGCACAACTTGACTAGAAGAAGGGATTGGTTGATAGGACATGTTCTGAGGCATCAAGGGATCATCAATTTAGTGTTGGTGGGCAGCATGGAGGGTAAAAATCATAGAGGGAGACCAAGAGATGAATACACTAAGCAGATTCAGAAGGATGTAGGTTGCAGTAGGTACTGGGAGGTGAAGAACCTTGCACAGGATAGAGTAGCATGGAGAGCTGCATCAAACCAGTCTCAGGACTGAAGACCACAACAACAACAACACAAGATTAAAATAGTACACAATTAGTAACCTGGTAGGAAAATAGTAAGCAATGCTTTTGTTTTGATTTGCCACAGGCGTTTGTTTTGTATACAATGATGTGTACAATTTGTTTGGAGTTATTGATGGTATAGAACCTGTTCCTCATACTAGTGGAGTTCATTGTGTTGCCTCCCCTTCCTGTTAGGAATGTTCAAAGAGGGAAATGTCAGCTTTCACATTTCAATTAATAAAGCTACTTTGATGAGCCTATGTAATGACAAATTTGAATATTTTTTGAAAAAACATTGACTCGTTGGATGAAAAGATGAAATTTGTTAAGCATAGAAATTCAATTGCTCCATCATTTGAGTCCAAAACTAGGATTGGGTACGTGTTTATGTTATCTTGCCAATACAATTGCGTGTGGTATTTTTATAGCTTTTCAGAAGTGATAGGGGTAATTCGTTACCTCAAAATTCTTTGCCAATGTTCTCACAGTATATTTGTGTTATTCACTACAGAGTGTATGGTTTATATGTAATTAGATGGGTGTCAGTAAGAAGCTTGCGATTGATTGATTTTCTTGTTGTATGGGGATTTGTAGTGCTGTAAGTAGTAATGGGAGAAAGCGGGAAGGGGAGGGGGTACTGTAGTAGAAGTAAACAAATCTTGTTTCATAAAATTAAGTATCATAAAAATGGGTTTTGGCACTTTTGTTTCATGTAGGGGATGATATTAAAGGTTATTGAGAAAAGAGTTGCTGCCACTCTATTAGACATCATTAAAACAAAAATATAGAGGACAGGAGTATTATTTACTACGATTGGTGAGTCATATATGTGGGTCGGGTATTTAAATTAAGAACATTCTGTTGTTAACACTCTTGGTGAGTTCAAGAATTTCAAAATGGGGTATGCACAAGCACTACAGAGGGTCTGTTATTAAGGGAGCAGTTGGAATGGGAAGGCATCATAAGGTACTTTATAAATGTATTTGGACGAGTAGGTGTGGCATAAGAGTATCTCTGTGTATAAATGTGTTTTGAATCATTTTTTAATGCTATGTCTTTTGTCTATGTGCTTTCGGTTGGCGGTGGTACGGGGATGACAGTGCATGATTATGTTGGGGAGGGAGAAGAGACTGGCAGTTATTTTGTGTTTTTATTGTATTTTGTTCTGGGTTTTCCTCATTTTCATTTTACTTTTTAGAAATATTTTAGAATCAGCTGCCAACTTCTTCTTCTTCTTCTTCTTCTTCTTCTTCTTCTTCTTCTTTTTTTTGGGGGGGGGGGAGGGGTGCGTGGGGGGGGGTGAGGTGGGGGAGGGTCTCCCATTCTGCATATTATTCCTTAGGCAAGCACTACATTTTTTAGTTGTAAGTAAAATTAATCTGATAATTTTAAACTCAGTATTGTCACTTAGTTTTTGGTTGTCTCATGGTTTTAGTGATAGTAAATATTTGCAAAGTACACTGCATCATACACTGTGTTTGTAGAAATGGTGATACATTTAGTGGAGGTTTGCTTAAATTGTGTTGTTTACTGGACTTACATAGGTCCTGTGGAGATGATGATACATTGAAGAGACAGTCGCTTATATTGTGTAGTATGTACAGTAGATGTACTGATCCACATAACACTGTCTAAACTTAAGAATAGGTCCAGATGGAAGAAAAGGTGGCAGTAGGAGCTGTGAGCTGTGGTCGGGCCTCCTGCTGATTTTGTTCAAACTAGTGTCATAAACTGACGGAAACAGTGCCTCTTTCTGAAAATGTGCATACCGACATGAGGTGACTGATCTGTAACAAAACCAGAGATCTAGGTTAAGTTGGAATGTTACACATTGATTGTCATGGAATGTTTTTAACTTTTGTATTAATTTAAGTTTCTGATTCTTAATTGTTTCTTTCAGAAACTACTGAATTTGTGTTTTAAGTTGTTGGTGAATGGTAGTGGTGTATTTGTTACAGCAGACAAGAAATTAAAATCCACTGAGACAGAAATTTATGCTGCCCATGAGATTATTGGGATTGGACACAGTATCAAGGCAGGCAAAAAATAGAAATTGGAACATTCTGTCAACCATCGTACTCACTTTCTGATGCAACTGAGAACTTTAGAATATTCCTCAGGTCACTATAATAAATGTTCGCCAATCATACTGTCATAATTGGAAAAGACTGATCATTCAACTGGGAAAATTACAGTTTTGTAAGTGGTGATCACAATAAACATCATGAAAAATGTAACTAAATGCCTTCTCTGAATACTACCAACTACTGTCACCTGTTACACATCTGCTAAGTAGCAAGTTGCGCATTTAGCTCTTTCTGTGTTTTCTTAGTAGTGCTGGGATGGACAGAATGTGTGCATGCTGTGTACGGATGTAGGAGGAGCTGACCACAGTTCGCGATGAGCTGAAGGCATTTTTGGCAATGGTCAGTAGCATTCTGGCTGTTGCTTCAAGGTGCAGTGGTGATGGAATATCTGGCACTTGCATGGGACACATCACGTATTGCTTGTTTCACCTACAGGCTCTGCTGCCGAGGCACCTTCCAGTGGGCCCAATACAGGGGATCTGCCCTCACTACACTGTGAGTGGCAGGTGGTTACTTGACACATCTGTGAGGTAGAGGGCCAACGTGGAGATGGCCGCCTGGCCTGGCCCATCCATGGTGTGAGTGGACAAGTGGCTGCTTATTCAGCAGGGTTTGAGCAGGCATACTGGGAGGGAGGGGGGATTTGCTCATTATCAGGAGCTCCAATGTTAAGCACCTTATGGAGTGTTCCAGGCCAGAAAGAAAGCTAATGTGCACTCGGTATGTCTGCGGAGGGCACTGACTGTGGCTACTGCCCATGTAGGGTGCAGTTGTGGCTCTGGCTTGGGTTCTGAGGCCATCCTCAGTTCATAAAGGCAGATGGCGGAAGCAGTGAAGGCTGCTGGTCACACGTGTTGGGTGCAAGTACAACTTGCAATTTGCAGCACTGTTCCCAGAGTCAGTCAGGATACTTTGGTTAGGAGCCAAATGGAGGGTCTCAAACAAACGCTTTGTCAACTATGTGATGATGTTGGCAGCAGATTTCTGGGGTTGCATTATCAAGTGTTGAGTTGTAGGATTCCACTTGATAGGGTAGGAGTGCACTACACAAAGTGAAAAGCTACTGGAGTAGCAGACTACTTGAGGAATGCCCATGGGGATTTTTTACATTATGAGGTAGTTTGAGGTACTCTGATGAACACTCAATAGTTGACACACAGATAGCAAAATCAGACCATGTTCACAGAAAAGACATTTTAACTGTCAAAATTTAATCACTAAATTGTCAAAGTATTTGTAACAGCATTCCAGTATTTACTACCCTCAGGGAAAAATGTCACTCTCAAATTATTCTGGGGGCTGAGAGCTGCCTGAAACCTGAAGTAGAAAGCTCTGAAATATTTAGTGTTCGTGGAATGTATATTGGAGACACTGATTAGACAACACAGGATGGGAAGTGTTCACTGCAGCTGATAAAAACTTTGTCTCCAATGAGGTCAAATTTGAGAGTGACTTCTAAGATATCTGGTTGCTGAGGTGTGACATGTCATTTCAGGGGAAATGGTAGGTCATATCTATGTCCTTCCACATGGGGAAATGTGATCATGAAGTAAAGTTAAAGTTGCATTTTACAAATAAGACAAGAAAAGCCCACTGTGTGGGAATGGTATGCTATTATGTCAGACTTGTGGGTTTCATGGGTGCAGAATGATGAACAGGAAGGTACCACATGCTGAAGGGAGGCTGCCTACTTTCAGAAGGTGCAGCCCAAAGATGTGCTATGGCCCTGGAATACCAGCCATGAATAGTAACAAGAAGTTATAAAACAGTGGAATTTATATTATTGTGTTATTCTCAATTAATTTTATACCAGAAAGTGAGATCTTGTCTTGTGAAATAAGATATACTTAGGTGAGGAACAAGATATAGCTATGTAAAGAACAGAGTATGCCTGTGTAAAGAGAAGAGAAAAAATAAGGATAGTTAATTGGAGAATGGCTTTCATAATTTAGTCGAGAAGAGGGGCAGCAGCCTTTTCACTAGTTGCAGGGGCAACAGTCTGGATGATTGACTGATCTGGCCTTGTAACACTAACCAAAACGGCCTTGCTGTGCTGGTACTGCGAACGGTTGAAAGCAAGGGGAAACTACAGCCGTAATTTTTCCCAAGGGCATGCAGCTCTACTGTATGGTTAATGAAGATGGCGTCCTCTTGGGTAAAATATTCCGGAGGTAAAATAGTCCCCCATTCGGATCTCCAGGCGGGGACTACTCAAGAGGACGTTATCAGGAGAAAGAAAACTGGCGTTCTACGGATCGGAGCGTGGAATGTCGGATCCCTTAGTTGGGCAGGTAGGTTAGAAAATTTAAAAAGGGAAATGGATAGGTTAAAGTTAGATAGTGGGCATTAGTGAAGTTCGGTGGCAGGAGGAAAGAGACTTTCGGTCAGGCGAATACAGGGTTATAAATACAAAATCAAATAGGGGTAATGCAGGAGTAGGTTTAATAATGAATAAAAAAATAGGAGTGCGGATAAGCTACTACAAACAGCATAGTCAGCGCATTATTGTGGCCAAGATAGACACGAAGCCCACGCCTACCACAGTAGTACAAGTTTATATGCCAACTAGCTCTGCAGATGACGAAGAAACTGAAGAAATGTATGATGAAATAAAAGAAATTATTAAAATAGTGAAGGGAGACGAAAATTTAATAGTCATGGGTGACTGGAATTCGGTAGTAGGAAAAGGGAGAGAAGGAAACGTAGTAGGTGAATATGGATTGGTGGTAAGAAATGAAAGAGGAAGCCGCCTGGTAGAATTTTGCACAGAGCACAACTTAATCATAGCTAACACTTGGTTCAAGAATCATAAAAGAAGGTTGTATACATGGAAGAAGCCGGGACTTACTGGCAGGTTTCAGATAGATTATATAATGGTAAGACAGAGATTTAGGAACCAGGTTTTAAATTGTAAGACATTTCCAGGGGCAGATGTGGACTCTGACCACAATCTATTGGTTATGAACTGTAGATTAAAACTGAAGAAACTGCAAAAAGGTGGGAATTTGAGGAGATGGGACCTGCATAAACTGGCTAAACTAGAGGTTGTACAGAGTTTCAGGGAGAGCATAAGGGAACAATTGACAGGAATGGGGGAAAGAAATACAGTAGAAGAAGAATGGGTAGCTTTGAGGGATGAAGTAGTGAAGGCAGCAGAGGATCAAGTAGGCAAAAAGACAAGGGCTAGTAGAAATCCTTGAGTAACAGAAGAAATATTGAATTTAATTGATGAAAGGAGAAAATACAAAAATGCAGCAAATGAAGCAGGCAAAATGGAATACAAACGTCTCAAAAATGAGATCGACAGGAAGTGCAAAATGGTTAAGCAGGTATGGCTAGAGGACAAATGTAAGGATGTAGAGGCTTATCTCACTAGGGGTAAGATAGATACTGCCTACAGGAAAATTAAAGAGAATCTTTGGAGAAAAGAGAACCACTTGTATGAATATCAAGAGCTCAGACCGAAACCCAGTTCAAAGCAAAGAAGGGAAAGCAGAAAGGTGGAAGGAGTATATAGAGGGTCTATACAAGGGCGATGTATTTGAGGACAATATTATGGAAATGGAAGAGGGTGTAGATGAAGATGAAATGGGAGATATGATACTGCGTGAAGAGTTTGACAGAGCACTGAAAGACCTGAGTCGAAACAAGGCCCCAGGAGTAGATAACATTCTATTAGAACTACTGACAGCCTTGGGAGAGCCAGCCATGACAAAACTCTACAATCTGATGAGCAAAATGTATGAGACAGGCGAAATACCCTCAGACTTCAAGAAGAATATAATAATTCCAATCCCAAAGAAAGCGGGTATTGACAGATGTGAAAATTACCGAACTATCAGTTTAATAAGCCACGGCTGCAAAATACTAACACGAATTGTTTACAGATGAATGGAAAAACTAGTAGAAGCCGACCTCGGGGAAGATCAGTTTGGATTCCTTAGAAATATTGGAACACGTGAGGCAATACTGACCCTACGACTTATCTTAGAAGCTAGATTAAGGAAAGGCAAACCTACGTTTCTAGCATTTGTAGACTTAGAGAAAGCTTTTGACAACGTTGACTGGAATACTCTCTTTCAGATTCTGAAGGTGGCAGGGGTAAAATACAGGGAACGAAAGGCTATTTACAATTTGTACAGAAACCAGATGGCAGTTATAAGAGTCGAGGGGCATGAAGGGAAGCAGTGGTTGGGAAGGGAGTGAGACAGGGTTGTAGCCTCTCCCCGATGTTATTCAATCTGTATATTGAGCAAGCAGTGAAGGAAACAAAAGAAAAATTCGGAGTAGGTATCAAAATCCATGGAGAAGAAATAAAAACCTTGAGGTTCGCCGATGACATTGTAATTCTGTCAGAGACAGCAAAGGACATGGAAGAGCAGTTGAACGGAATGGGTAGTGTCTTGAAAGGAGGATATAAGATGAACATCAACAAAAGCAAAACGAGGATAATGGAATGTAGTCAAGTTAAATCGGGAGATGCTGAGGGTATTAGATTAGGAAATGAGACACTTAAAGTAGTAAATGAGTTTTGCTATTTGGGGAGCAAAATAACTGATGATGGTCGAAGTAGAGAGGATATAAAATGTAGACTGGCAATGGCAAGGAAAGCGTTTCTGAAGAAGAGAAATTTGTTATCATCGAGTATAAATTTAAGTGTCAGGAAGTCATTTCTGAAAGTATTTGTATGGAGTGTAGCCATGTATGGAAGTGAAACATGGACGATAACCAGTTTGGACAAGAAGAGAATAGAAGCTTTTGAAATGTGGTGCTACAGAAGAATGCTGAAGATTAGATGGGTAGATCACATAACTAATGAGGAGGTACTGAATAGGATTGGTGAGAAGAGAGGTTTGTGGCACAACTTGACTAGAAGAAGGGATCGATTGGTAGGACATGTTCTGAGGCATGAAGGGATCACCAATTTAGCATTGGAGGGCAGCGTGGAGGGTAAAAATCGTAGAGGGAGACCAAGAGATGAATACACCAAGCAGATTCAGAAGGATGTAGATTGCAGTAGGTACTGGGAGATGAAGAAGCTTGCACAGGATAGAGTAGCATGGAGAGCTGCATCAAACCAGTCTCAGGACTGAAGACCACAACAACAATTTAGTTGTCTGCAGAAGTCCATCAACAAAGGAGGTGGCTTACAAAACACTCGTTCGATGGCTTACAAAACACTCGTTCGACCTATACTTGAGTATTGCTCATCAGTGTGGGATCCGTACCGGATCGGGTTGATGAGGTAGATAGAGAAGATCCAAAGAAGAGCGGCGCATTTCGTCACAGGGTTATTTGGTAACCGTGATAGCGTTACGGAGATGTTTAGCAAACTCAAGTGGCAGTCTCTGCAAGAGAGGCGCTCTGCATTGCGGTGTAGCTTGCTCGCCAGGTTTCGAGAGGGTGCGTTTCTGGATGAAGTATCGAATATATTGCTTCCTCCTACTTATACCTACCGAGGAGATCACGAATGTAAAATTAGAGAGATTCGAGCGCGCATGGAGGCTTTCAAACAGTTGTTCTTCTCACGAACCATATGCGACTGGAACAGAAAAGGGAGGTAATGACAGTGGCACATAAAGTGCCCTCCGCCACACACCGTTGGGTGGCTTGCGGAGTATAAATGTAGATGTAGATGTAGATGTAGAAGATAAAGCCTAAGCTACCAGGAGATAAAGTTTGATTTTTTATATACTTCCATTATGGAACATAGGCAAGAAGATTAGACTTACACCACACCAGAAATGACACAGGAAAAGTTCATCTTGGCAACTCAGTGAAGGACCACAACAGGGCCATGAGAAAAAGAGGGAAATCATATTAAGAAGAAGATTTTTATGATAATTTTACAACAATTTGCGTGAGAGATACGCTCGTGTCCCTGACCACATGGAATAACAGCGTCAATAAGGTGCAACATAAAAGCTGTTAAATTATGCTGCCAATTTCTGAAGGCAGACAACATTGGTAATCGAGCACTTAACAATTTTCTTTTACTGCCATTTCAAATTACAACTATCAAGAACTTAACAGTCTACGAGTTCAAAAAGAGAGATGACAGCAGCGCATACACCCTTAGATTTTGCCATGGGGTGATCAACTGTGCAGCTATGCCACAACTAGCCACCACTACAGCATCAAGGGCATATTCAACTACACACATCAAGATATCATCATGCCAACAGAGCAGCAGATGACGTAGTCACATATGTCAATCCAGTGAGCTGTACCAGCAACAAGTTATTTATTTTTTATTTATTTATTTATTTTTTTCTTTGGTGGCTTTGTGTCATGCATGATCAGCAGGGTGTGATTTATTGATACAGGTATTTTATTTTCTGACTGGTTATCACTTATCAACTTTGTCTTAGCACATAACTTTTGTTAAAGTTACTGAATGTCTATTACAACAAGTGATATGGCAGATGTCACTTTGGAGTGGTTCAAGGACTGTATGGAGGAATCAAATAAGCAACTTAATGAGTTGAAAGACAATTTACAGGCTGTTGAAGGTAGTATTCAAGCATAGTTGAATGAAGTACAAACAACCCTATCTAGCCCATTAGAGGTGTTACATACCTAGATGTGATTTAGGACGGAATGAGGTAAATGAGAAGCTGAGGAAAGTACTCCAAAATTTCGAATAATTTAAAGGGTCATCATAACAAAAGTTTTGGAGAGTGTACAGACAAATCTCAGACAAGCAAGGCAGATTAGATGTATTACTACGAAACAAGAAGATGATAGTAAGCACCAATCCAGAACCTAATTTGGTTACTTGGAGGAATGAAAAAATGTGTTGGTTGAACAAAGACTTTGAGAAAAAGTTGAATATTTGATCAGTTCAGTTCACCCATCTTGGCTGGCAAAGATAGCATGGAAGGGGAGTTACTGAAGCCTTGTGGGAAACCTGCAAAAATGAAAGCAGATTTAAGTCAAAAGACATTTAATGAAAGTGGTGTGCTGTCAGTAGAAGTGATACAGGAGATACAAACAGGTAGTGGAATGAATCTGTGGAAATAATTTGCAAAATTCAAAACTGATGGGGGCAACCATCCCACTTACTGACAGAGTTCTCCCGAACATTACCGAAGAGCTGAAATGATTATAGAAAAACAGATTTTGCATTTGGTTATTGAAAGGGGACACCACTGAGTAAGGAACTGCTCACTCAGAGGAATTCTCTTCTTGGGATGATTTTAAAGAGCAATTTAAAAAGAAATATTGGTTGGCTATCACACAAGAAAAATAAACACTTGAGTTACAAATTGCCGATCCTGCAGTTCCAACAAATTTCAACCGTAACAAGTGCAAAATATGTTCAAAAAGAGTTATACGAGGTATTTGTGTATTAACTGTAATTGCTGGTACCATGAAAAATGCGTCAAAATTAACCTGAAATACTTTAACAGTGAAGATCAGTGGACATGCCACCAATGCATCATACTAGCTACAGAATCCAAAGTAAACAATACTCTAAAAATGCAGGATCACATAATTACATTGTTGGAACAAGAAACAATGGTCCTCAGCCTCAAGTATGAAAGCCTACTGGTGAAGTATCATGAACTATTAGTGAAGTGTAATGATCTTGAACTGGCAATAACCAATAAACCCACGAACAATGAACTCGTTATCCGCATCCCAAACATAAATATCTGTAACAAAAACCGGTGTTTGACAGGTCAGCATACTATGAGAAATAGTCAAGACGTAAATTGTGCTCAGAATGCAATGCTCAGATATCGTGTGTTGTCTAGCACCAAGTGTGATTGTAGCCCTGTGCAATCTGCATGTAAACAAACTGCCACGGAAAACAAAGCTAATGTGAGGGAAGGCCTACGTGAAATGGATGCAGAAAGTGATTTTAGAATTGTAACTTCTGATAACCATCTGGTGCAAGATGCTAGCAAGGTCAATTTACAGTCTTACGTTGCACAAGATCTTACACAAAAATTAACTCAAAGTGAACAAACCGCCATAAAATGTATGAGTAATCCGCCAGAGAATAATTTCTAAGGCACCAATACATGTGCAGGACAAAAATGAAAGAAATTCCAGAATGTTACATAGCAAGAAAATCTCAGAAAAAATGAAAGTACTAATATTAAGTGACAATCATGGAAGAGACTGTGCTCAAATACTGCAAGACAAACTAGCTAGGGCCCTCATACCATGTAAAAAGCATAGTAAAACCTGGTGATCCCCTAAATAGGTGGTAAAAAATGAAGAAAATTTGACAAGAAGCTTCAGTATGCGCGATACTTTGATTGTAATGAGGGGTTCTAACAACATAGACAAACCTCTTGATCTAATGATGAAACATGTGGTAGAACCAATGGAACCAATACTCGCTCTAAGTCACAAAATGAATATCATTTCCATCCTATACCCAGGAGATATGATGTTCATAATTTAAATAGTAAAATTAATACCAAAAACCTCCACCTGATACAAGCACTGAATTTAGCAAAACACGCATACAAAAAAAGAATTGCTGTGAACTTTGAAATATAGAGACTAGCCAGAAACCGCTTCACAACACATGGTTTCCACCTAAACAAATGTGGCAAGGAGATTATCTGCAATAAACTGGCCTTCCTGACAACTATGGGAGACAATATGAAACCAAAAGTAAGAAACCATAAACAGATGCTTATAAGCAATTGGATCAAGACAATCAAGATGGGAAATAAAAAAGATTAATAGTGGCCATACTGTGCAAACTACACTAGACAAATGGGTCACAGAGACTAAACACAAACCCCTTGACCACTCAAAAAGGTCAGGAACCTGAAAGGATCAATAATGTGATGGTGAACATTATCGAGACATCCCTCCAAAACGACAATGTGATGCCTCAGCAGTGTGAAGTGCATGTGGATACTTTTCAGGACCACCTAGAAGATGAGTTGGCTGCCAAGGATGACAAACAGAACCAGCACAACTGCTCAGAAGTCAACATATCTGGAATACAGCATAATCTATACTAAAGGCCAGTGACACAGTAAATATGACTTTGAGCCCCCTGAGTAAACCCTACTCAGACCTGAAAATCTATTATCACAATGTCCAATCCTTGAGCAACAAAAGTGGCGACTTAAGCATTTTGCTGACCAGTGAACTCAGTGGTATCTCAGTAGTATGCCTAGCAGAGCACTGGCTCTGCACTGATGAAGTTAAGTTAATCTCACTACCACATTTCAAATTGTGTGAACACTACTCCAGATCAAATTATGGACATGGTGGGGTTGCCATCTTCATAAAACAACACATTGAATATAGCCCACTTCGTACCCTAAAGGAATAGGAACAGACAAGATCTTTGAATGTGCAGCCATAAAGCTTATAGATCTAAATCTAATTGTAGCTAAAATTTACCGTCCCCCATCGAGTAGTATTAATGATTTTCTGTTACAAATGGACTTGTTTCTATCCAAAATAAGTCCGTGCAAACAGCATGTGATTATATGTGGTGACTTTAATATAGACTTTCTCACCCACAACAGAAACAGGGAGACATTGATTGACATTGCAAAAACTTATACTCTGCATGGCCTTGTAAATGAGCCCATTAGGATAACACCCACATCCAAGACAGCTCTAGATCAAATTTTTGCAAATAGAAATAAACTTAACCCAACTCTAGAAGAATACAATTCAGGATTCAGTGACCACCAAGCTGTCATTCTAAAGGTCGATGTTAGCAAAGACACCTCAAACCCAGTCCCACCTAAAACTTTACGAAGGGTTTTCACTCAAGATAACTTGAACAAGCTAAATGCCCTCCTTAGTAAAGAAAAGTGGACAGAGATGTACACAGCCAATGATGTCAACATGAAATTCAACATATTTCTTGACAAAATGATCCACCACTTTGAAGAGGCTTTTCCACAAAAACCAGTAAGAATAAATAATAATATGAGAAACAAGACTTGGATTACACCAGCTATAAAAATCTCTTGCAAACATAAAAGAATACTCCACATGTTATGAAACAAAGTAGTGACTCCCCCCAACTAACAGAATACTATAAAAACTACACATGTATCCTAAGAAGAGTGATAAGACAAGCAAAAAGGATGCAAAATGATGAGTACATTGACAAATCCAGTAATAAAGTAAAAGCAATGTGGAATATCATAAAAAGGGGAAGAGGGGAAATGAAAGCTACACACATGAAGGTAGAAATCAAACTTAACAATGAATCTATATCTAATCCCGAAGTTGTGGTGAGCTCTTTCAACAATTTCTTTACGAGCATAGCTGAAAAATTGGTCAAAAATATCACACGTGCAGAATCAATTTTCATTACCAGTCACTGAAAATGATGTTGCAAAAGGCCTCAGAGTGTTTTTTTTTTCATACTCAGCTGGAATTGATGGTATCCCAGCAGCTGTAATCAAAAATTGTGTACACACAATTGCTGAACCATTAACTCACCTCTGTGACTGTTCTTTCCAGGCAGGTACTTTCCCTGAAGCTCTGAAACTTTCTAAAGTAATTCCTGTCTTCTAAAAAAGGTGATAATAAAGACATGAATAACTACAAGCCTATCTCAATCTCATCCTGCTTTTCTAAAGTTTTTGAAAAAATAATGTACAAAAAACTGATGGACATCATTGAAAAAAAAAAAGATTTACTAAGTTTAGCTCAACATGGGTTCAGAAGCAACAAATCTACTGAATCTGCAGTATATGATTGCATAAATACACTATTAGATCTGTTAGATAAAAAACAACCCATAACAGGCATATTTCTGGATTTGTCTAAGGCTTTTGACACTGTTGACCACAAAATATTGCTGGAAAAAATAGAACACTATGGTATCAGAGGAACTGCAAACAATTGGATTGGATCATTCCTAACCAATCGGATGCAGAGTGTCAGCATGAAATCCTATCAAGTAATAAAACTGTAAAGCAAGGTGTACCACAGGGCTCAGTATTGGAATCTCTACTTTTCCTCCTGTATATTAATGACTTGAGCCAGAATGTAGATGCACACAAAACAATAATATCTGGTGATGACACAACTATACTCCTCAAAGGGGAGAATACAGAGGCTGTGCAAAAAGCTGTGAACTTAGTCACTGAACAACTCATCAACTGGGCTAAAATCAACAGATTAACTAGCAACACCAAAAAGACAGCTTCCATGAGCTTTCACACAACACAAAATGCGAAATCCTCTCAGACACTTGTCACTGTAAATAATCAGCCGATAGATACTGACACTGTTTTCAAATTCCTGGGTCTGTGGGGTCAAGATAACATGAAATGGAATACACATACAGGGAAGGAAAATGCCAGAATTAGTACTGGCTGTTATGCATTGAGTGTACTGAAATCATGTGCTAGCCTGAAAACATTAATCAGCACATACTACACTTACATACAAGCGCACCTAAAATATAGAGTGATATTCGGAGGAAATTCTCCAACTGCCCTGGGCACATTCAAAATCCAGAAGAGAGCAATGAGGATTATTACTGGGAGCAAACCCAGAGACTTCTGCAAACCCATCTTCAGAAAGTTGGAAATCCTTACACTGCCTTTCCTATACATTCTCAAGACTCTTAAAATTTTTCAGAAACCACATAGTGCCAACTGACTTCAGAGTCATAAAAAACAATGAAATACATAAACACAACACCAGGAAAAACTCAAATCTGCATGTTTTACATACAAACACTCAACTGTGTAAAAAGGGAGCTTTCCACATGGGCCTCCTCCAACTTTTCAACAATCTTCCCACTAGTATTAAGTCCATCGAAGACAACATAAAATTTAGCAAAGCTGTGAAGTCATATTTGTTGTGTCACTGTTTTTACTCTATAAATGAATACTTAGAACAGCAATCTTGCTATATGTGTTAAACTGAAAACATTGAGCAATTGGAGTGAAGTAAACTTAACCAATCTTTGCAATATAACACATTAGGATACTATATGTTAACAATGTTAACTGATATTTTCCGACATCTGCAACACACTGTGTACATCAGATCACATGGAATGAATAAATAAGTTACTTGATCCAAAATATTATAATAATAGTTGGGGTTCCTACAACAAATATGTGGTGTGTCACCTCACAAAGGCTAAATATTTAGACAGTCAAATACACAAAGGGCATTTAGTTAACATACTGGTGAGCTGATTACCTCATCATGTATGTAAAGAAGTCTGGTAGACATGGACAAATGCTTCAATTTACTGACATCTATCAAAAGTTTACGTAACCTAAGCAAAGAAAGAACAAATTATTCCCAAGAGGACAATCATGCAGAGGGGCAAAGAAAGAACAAATTATTCCCAAGAGGACAACATGCAGAAGGGAATGATGAAAGGAATCACTATCCTTCAAGATTTCAAAGGAGGAATGAAAGCAAACTCTGTAAAGTAAAAAGACAAAATAACAGTAGGAGAAATAACCGAATCAATGAGCAATCTATGACATTCCCTTCCAACAAAGTAAATGGTACAGGGACTTATGCATCAGCGATCAGTCCAATTTGAACCAGGGGTCGAAAAACAAAAATCATTCCAGGATCTGGGTCGATCATCAGGGTGATGCAATAGCACAAGGTCCTCAAGTAAAAAAAAAGTAGTAGCTCTTACACATACAGTTTCCTCACATGACTGGCTACTGGAAGAGGAAAACAAGGAACAAATAAAGCTTATAGCTGTGGGAAAAATTTTTGAAACTGGTGTAGATATTCACCTGGATGTGGGTAGTGAGATATCCATAATTTCTCAGGAATTTATGTCCAGCATTTGAAATAAGTGGAAATGCCCAATACTACCTGTAACTGGTGTTCACGAGACAAGGATAACAGGAGGTAAAGGGAAACCTGTAAAAGAGACAATACCTATAGCAATTTATGACTCCATTTTTTATCACATCTTATTAGCTGTCCCAAATTTAAATCTAAATATATTGCTAGGGCTACACTGATTATTGCAACAAAGTGTCCCTCAATTTTAATACTAATGGGATATCTTGGAATAGTGGAACTATTACTTATAAGGTACCATACAAGAATAATCCAACTGTACTTAACCAAGATATATTTAGTAGCAACAGCAAAAGCAGTAACAGTAGATAATACTTCGGACACAATGGCTGAAATAGATGAGAGTATGCAGCTGAAGTTTTACGAATAACGTACATTAATGGAAAAACAGAAACAGGAATTATAAAATGTTTAACTCAAGCAAAGGAAATTTTCTCTGACAAACCCAGAGTGACTGGAAATTATGTTTGTAGGATTAAAACAAAAGACAATAGGTCACTATGTTGTAAACTATATGCTACTCCAGTGAGTCTATGTACAGAAGTATAGGAAGAAATACACAAGATGGTAGACAATGGGATCACTGAACAAGGTGTAAGTGTGTATTTGTGACTAATAGTAAAAACAATCTACGGATGGTGTGCACTTGGTATTGGTTGCTTGAAAATTAAAATAATACATAGAGACCAAATGGGACAAACCAGTAGGTATAGAGGTAACTCACAAGAAATTCATTGGAAAATCTTTATTAAAATATTTTACCTGGCCTGAGACTGCAAACATACCTTTGAAGACATACAAAAGTGTGTAGAGGACAATTAAAGAATCAATCTGAAATTCGGGTGAGAGAAGATAATGAAAAATCAGTTGCACCTAGTTTCAACATAGGTGATTTAGTGCTACTAAAAGCATAGCACAATAGTTCAAATTTGAAAAAAGAATTTTTTTTCATCACTATGACGGACCTTATAAAATAGTTGACATTCCTCACCCTAAAGAAGTATTTCTGGCCAACGGAGAGGAAAAGGGGTTATATGATAACAAGATACACAAACTAATGCACCATTTCATATTTTGTCTTATCTGCATTGGTTCTTCACCGTTTTACTGTCCTAACTTCTATCTTTAAATGTTCCTTCTGCTATTCTGTGATAGTTCCACATTAATGAAGCATCTGATAAGGAATGATGCAACTGGCTGCAAATGCACACAGGTTAAATTTACATAATTATGAAAAAATGGATTCTTACCAGAAGGTGATTTGTATAAATTTTTTAAATTGGGATTTTCATCAGTATGGTTTGTGACAATACAGTCTGGCATCCTATTTATACAACGAAGAGCCGAAGAAAATGGTACACCTGCCTAATATTGTGTAGGGCCCCCATCAGCACACAGAAGTGCCACAACACGGCATGGCATGGACTCGACTAATATCTGACAGTAGTGCTGGAGGGAATTGACACCTCGAATCCTGCAGGGATGTCCATAAATCCATAAGAGTATGAGGGAGTGGAGATTCTTCTGAACAGGATGTTGCAAGGCATCGCAGATATGCTCAATAATGTTCATGTCTGGACAGTTTGGTGGCCAGTGGAAGTGTTTATACTCAGAAGAGTGTTCCTGAAGCCACTCTGTAGCATACTGGACATATGGGGTGTCACATTGTCTTGCTGGAATTGCCCAAGTCTGTGGATGCAGGTGATCAAACAGGATGCTTACTTATGTGTCACTTGTCAGAGTCGTATCTAGACATATCAGGGGTCCCATTTCACTCCAACTGTACACACCTCACACCATTACAGAGCCAACCAACAGTTTCCAGTTATCGACAGTCCAATGTCGATGCTGATGGGCCAAGGCGAGGTGTAAAGCTTTGTGTTGTGCAGTCATCAAGGGAAGGTGATCTTGAAGTTAAGTCATTGTGCAGGAAATGATACACTGTTTGTGCACGTCATGGATTTCATGGGCAGAGCATATTGGCTAAATAGAATGATGGACGAGAAAGTACCACTTGCTGAAGAGGAGCTACCTACTCTCAGAACATGCAGCCCAAAGATGTGCTATGACCATGGAATGAATAATCCATTAGAAGGTATAAAAACAGTGTAAATTATATTACTCTGTTATTCATAAGTACTTGTATAGCAGACACTGAGATCTTCTCTTGGGAAATAAGGTATACCTAAGTATACTGTGGTTTAATAGCAAAATTCAGATAAGGCTGAGGAAGCAAAGACTGTTGCACTCTCATTCGTGATGATGGGCAAAAGTTAGAAGAGAATCATGTTTCAATAAAAAGATCGATGCATGAAGCATACAACAACTACTACTACTACCGCAATACCTTAGCAAAGGATCAAGTTGGGAAACCAAGAAAATTCTGTCCCTATGTAAAATCACTACGTGGGTCTAAGGCTTCAATCCAATCATTCGACCAATCTGGTGTTGCAATAGGAGGTAGTAAAAGGACAAATGAGGTTTTGAATTCTGCATTTAAGGATCATACAAAAATACTGTGATTTGACCACTGCACACATTCCCATATGGAGGACATAGTAATATGCATTGCTGGAACAGAGAAGCAACTGGAAGAGTTGAAAACGAATAAGTTGCCAGGTCCAAATGGAATCCCAATCAGTTTTACATAGAGTACTCAACGGCACTGAGCTCTTACTTAGGTTGCATTTATCATGAATCTCTCACCCAATGTGAAGTCCCAAGCAACTGTAATAAAGTGCAGGTGACCTCTACATATAAGAACAGTAAAAGAACAGACCCCCTATATCACAGGCCAATACCCTTAACATCGATTTGCAGCAGAATTCTTAAACATATACTAAGTTCAAATACAATAAATTTCCTTGAGACAAAAAAGCTTCTGTCCATGAATCAGCAGGGTTTTAGAAAGCATTACTTATTCAAAACTCAGCTTGCCCTTTTCTTACACAGTATCCTGTGAACTACAGAGGAAGGGCAACAGGCAGATTCCATATTTCTAGATTTCCAGAAAGCAATTGACATGATGCCCCATTGCAGGCTGTTAAAGAAGGTATGAGCACATGGAATAGGTTCACAGATATTTGAGTGGCTTGAAGACTTCGTAAGTTATAGAACTCAGTATGTCATCCTCAGCAGTGAGTGTTCATTAGAGACAAGGGTAACATCAGGAGTGCCACAGGGAAATGCAGTAGGACCGCTATCATTCTCTGTGTACATAAATGATTTGGTGGATACGGTGGGCAGCAATCTGTGGCTGTTTGCTGGTGATGCTGTGGTGTATGGTAAGGTGACACAGTTGAGTGACTGTAGGAGGATACAAGATGACTTGGACAAAATTTCTAGTTGGTGCCATCAATGGCAGCTAGATCTAAATTTAGAAAAATGTGAGTTAATACAGAAGAGTAGAAAAAACAAACATGTAACATTTGGATACAATGTTAGTAGTATCCTGCTTGACACAGTCATGTCATTTGAATACATGGGTGTAACGTTGCAACTGATATGAAATGGAACAAGCATGTCAGGATTGTGTTATGGAAGGCGAGTTGTCAACTTTGGGTTTTTGAGAGAATTTTGGGAAAATGTGGTTCATCTGTAAAGGAGACCACACATAGGACATTAGTGTGATCTATTTTTAAGCGCTGCTTCAGTGTTATGGATCCCCACCTGGTCAGATTAAAGGAAGACAACGAAGCAACTCAGAGGCAGGTTGTTGGATTTGCTACCGGTAGGTTCAATCAGCACACACATATTAGAGAAATGCTTCGGGAACTTAAATCAGAATCTCTCAAGGGAAGGTGATGTTCTTTTTGAGGAATGCTGCTTAGAAAATTTAGAGCAACATTTGAAGCTGACAGTGGAATGACCCTACCGTCACCAACGTACATTTTGTGTAGGGACCACAAAGAAAGATTAGAGAAATTAGGGCTCGTACGGAGGCATACAGACAGCCATTGTTACCTCAATCTAGTTACAAGTGGAATAGGAAAGGAAATGACTAGTAATGGTTCAACATACCCTCTGCCATGCACAGTACGGTGGCTTGCGAACTATGTATGTAGATGTATATGTACCTAGAGCAGGTAGTTGAGGAGCCCACTCATGGTGGAAATATATTAGAACTAATGGCAACAAATATGTCCAAGCTCTTTCAGAATGCCCGTTTTGAAACTGGTCTCAGTGACCGGAAGGCAATTATACCTACACTGACAACTAGAGTACGAAAGGCAGCTAAATTAAATAACTCTGCCCGAAAAGGCCTTGAAAGACTGCTGTGTCATCCTCAGCCTACAGGCATCACTGTATGCGGATGTAGAGGGGCATGCAGTCTCTGCTGCTCTCCCAGCCATTGTTAGTTTTCGTGACTGGAGCTGCGAATCAAGTAGCTCCTCAATTTGCCTCACAAGGGCTGCGTGCACCCGCTTGCCAACAGCACTTGGCAGACCAAACAGTCACCCATCCAAGTGCTAGCCAGTCCCGACAGCACTTAACTTCGGTGATCTGATGGGAACTGGTGTTACCACTGTGGCAAGGCTGTTGGCAGCTTGTAATGTCCCACTAGTTAGTGAGTAGTTAAGAAATGGTTTAATACCTGTGAATACCTTGCCTTCGGTGTCCCTCAATGACTGCATACATGAGCTAAAATATGCTTTTTCAATAAATACAAGATACCATAATGGATTTCACTACAATGATACAGGCCACAACTCAAGTAAAGTAGGTATGTAAATTTATTCACTTCAAAACCTGTATCCTTATGAGCTCATGATCAATCTTCGGTGTTACTACTACAGCTAACCGATGGTAGCACATACTACACTGGTGATATTCTGATAGAAATGCATGTGTGAGGTCCATTGCATTGTTCAACACTAATACTCAACAAAGTACGAATATAAAGTCACATACCATTCTGCCTTTTGCGATATTAAATCAAACTGTGTAACACTCCAAAATAATCTGTCACTGCACTGTTCTAATATGCTGCTTTAGACAATGTCCAACACACAAGTTGCTCTACTGTAAATCCAAACCTGAATCATGCACCAAGAACTTATCTCAACTGTATGCACAGATCTGTCACCGTCCAAACAATACTTGAGGTCGCATATTTATACTCTTCTACAATGTACTACTGGTTATAATAATGCAAAACATAATTTATAATACGAAATAGTTTAACAACATTATCAAACACTCTACAATATTCCCTACTTTGCTAGAACAAATTTAAGACACTTCCTAAACACATAAAAATCACATTAATATTGAAATTGCAGAAATAAGCAATCTAACAATGCTAAATGATCACTTATCTATATTTTGTTAATTAGGTTCGAGATTTAATTCCTATCATTTACAGATGAAGAGAATGAAATATATTATTCTTTTATCTAAACATTTTCCATATATTAATTTCCTGACTCTGATTTTGATTGTTTATGGTACAAAGGGTATTGTAACTACTATTGTTTGATATTATCGAAAAGCAATTGAATTTAATTATAGCTGGAGATATAAGAGTACTGATCTAGTAATACCTAAAGCAGGGATGGTAACCATAAGCCTTTAATGTTACAAGCTAAATTAAATATACATATTTAAATCTTTAATAAGTTAGATTTAAAGAAGCAATCATGTCATATCTCAAAGAGGAACTCAAAGTACTCGTATTTACCTCCCACCAGGAGCATGTAGAAGAACTGCAGCTGAAGTTTAAAAAAAATAGTGTAATAGATATGTACCTAGTTAATGATGGGAAGGACCCTCCACAGTATAGTCATCTTAAGGAAATTAATAAGGAAATAGTGACTTAATATGTGTAAAACAAAGCCTATGGCTATAGACGAGACACAGAATGACACATTTGGCTGTCAAGAGCGCAACATATGAATCGTTCAATGAGCACCACGGCAGAACCTTACCAAAATACCTCACACAAAACACTGAGAAATTCTGGTCATACATAAAAGCCATCAGTGACATCAGAGGCAAAAAGAGTCCAAGTGGTTATGGATGTCACAGGAAATGAAACTGGGGGGGGGGGGGGGGGGGAGGGGATATAAAAAGTTGAGGTGAGTGGTATGTGTGGGGTCAGCTAAAGCATCCAATTCCACCCGTCTGCTTCGACCCATGACGTAATGGTAGTGCGGTGTTTGATGTCACTACAGCAAGGAGTTTTCAAGTTGGTTGTGTTTGTAGATGTTGTGTTGTTGTATTTGATTGTGCCCTCTGATGGTGGACGTGGACATGCTGAGTTTAACATGCGGTAGTATTGATTTCATTTGGGTTTTGGTTGTCGTGCTAACGTGGTTTTTGACTTTAGGTAGTTGGTGCTGTAATGTGGTTTGTGGAAGTGTTTTCAGTAAGTTATTAAGGTGGTTGTTGTAGTTTTTTTTTTTTTGTTAAGTCTGATTAGTTTGGTGTTTGTTGTGTAAAAATAAGTCTAATTTTTTATTGCTTTTTTGTTAGATATGGATATGACAGTGCAGTTCACGCGAGTGTATCATAATACGTGTGTGTGTGTGTGTGTGTGTGTGTGTGTGTGTGTGTGTGTGTGTGTGTGTGTGGACAGCATAGGTGGTACTGGCAGAGGCTTTTGTTGGCAAGTCATTTTTGTTTTGGTTTTATTCTATAGAAATTGTGATTTTCTGCATGTTGTATATTTATGGTAGGTCTGTTGTGTTTTAATTGATCTAGTGAATGTGGGGTATTTGATTTTTTGACTCATTGAGATTTGGTTCCACTTTTTGGAGTTGAAGGCGCTGGGTTTTGGGTATCAATAGTGGCAGTTGAGCTATATAGGTCAAGGTAAATGTCCAATTCCACTTTTAGGAGCTGAAGGTGTTGGCTTTTTGGTATCGATAGCTGCAGTTGAGTTATATAGCTCAAGGGAAATGCCAATTGCTGTAGTTTTGTTGGCGTATTGAAATGTTGTAGTTAAAAATTTTTATACTATTTATTTTGGTATGCTGTGGTGCTTTTTTTCTTGTTGTATACCTAGCTTGTCCGCGCCTTAACCCCCAATTTTCCATGGTTGTCCTGTTAGTTTCATTTTATTTCTGAATGAGATGTTATTATGTCATTTTCAGTTCTGGCCCATGTGTTAGTGTGTGTAGGTAGTGATGTCATTGTCATCATTTCGTATGCGCTTGAACAGCCATTTCCGCCATATTGATGGTGTCGTGTCATGGTAGACGCATGGAATCAGATGCTTCTGTAATGCCTTGTGTATGGCACTGCAATTCAATTTAAAATCATTACAATTAACTAAGGCCTCAAACTATCCCGGTCATATTCTACAGAATTAGCAGCTGAGTTATCTTCCATTTTAACCCTAATTTACTATAGAGGCCCTCAACAAAAAACTGGCTCCACTGAAATGAAAAAAAGCACGCATCGCATCTGTGGGGACATAGAACCACTGGCTCCACCTCCCAGTAATATCGCTGCCCTACCACAGCAAGAACAACTGTATCTTTGCCATATCAGTCCTCCATAGTACGCGCTCTATGCTACACAATCATGTATACGCTGAGAGAATAAAAGTATTCATAGTAAATGACGGGAGTGTGAGTGATTATTTATCGCCATAATTACCACATCCATTCCCCACTACCTATAGAGGGGACTCTTATTTTCTTTTCAACCGTGCCGCAAAATACCAAGTTATACTCGCACTGACACACTGCCGATCACCATGGGATACAAACTCCATGCCACAAAGAATACGCCCCACAATGGTGCTTCGTCACCTGGCATCATAACAGATGATTTATTTGTGCGTCTATTTTGTGTTCTTCCTGGTTCCCAGATGATGTAACCAGTGCAACTGTGGTTCTAGAGCAGTCGACAGTGTTCCCATTATTTTAACAACTGCTGAACCAGGGCATTATTACCTCTTGCCAAATGGATGAACACACTAAATCGCAAATCAAGTATGATGTTATCAGTGAAGATGGTGAGACGAAGCCTGCAACTCCCTTAATTAACTGTGCTACTTCAACAGTGACCATACACGGTGAACAATGGCTGCCTGCCGCTGTCCCCACCTCCCCACTAACCAGTGCTACTAATATGCTGATCAGTGACAATGTTAATGAACTACATCGCTCTCATTTTCATTATAATGACTCAGCGCATACTGACATTCCATGTGCAACATACCACATTACGGACACCCTCCAGAGTACTGCAATTGTTGACAAACAACCGCCGCCATATACGACTGTCTTCACTGCAGAGAACAGATATTTACGGGTTATTGCGGACAAATCCATCCTACAAGCAACCTTCTTATGCCAGACCATGTTCTTCCACAGCCTACGCCTGAACTTTATGATCTGTGCAATACTGTACATCACACGTTATTGCCGCGCCGCGACCCACGTCACGTCATCGCGACAACGTCACATCGACAACAGCTGCACCGTGCTCTGGGCCACGCTTGCCACGTGACATCACTCAACAAGCAGGCACAACATGTCTACCTGCTACCACGCAGCGTTTTCACACCTTGCGACCACAGCATATCAAAACAGCATGCCTGAACGCAACTACGACCCACACACCATGGGAACACAAGGAGTCCCTACAACAGCCGCCGCGTTGGGTGACCTACACCGATGTGCCATCCACCACGACTGCCACCCATCCATCGTGCCATGTTTGTCGGTAACCCGCTATGATGCTGTCCTCCACAAAGCCGACACACCAGATGGGACACCATCACCGCATCCCGTGATAATCAGTCACGGCACCTGCATCACCAACACACCTACCACAACTACTGCAGTGCAACGCCAGCTGCCACGTCTGTCAGCGCCACCAGACAGTGTTCACGAATCTGCACGATTATGACAACCCCAAACTGGTCCCGGCCCCTCGCCATCAGGCAGATTACCACCAGCCACACCCCAAGTTACAACTGCCACTGCTACAAGTTGCTTCTCCTCAAGTATGGTGCACACTCTGCAAGTGCATGATGCAGTCAGCCGGGATCACAGACAACTACGACAAGTTTTTGGCACTTTTGAACCACCTCCACAACCAATACCGATCTTCAAAGTTACCTGCTATTGCACACACCAACCACTGACAGATACGAGACAGCAAAGATACTCATCCTACAGCACCTGTTGCATTCACCTGAACAACAACTCCACCTAGCGATCACTGAGACGTCACTGGGCCATGATATCCCGTGAGCACTATGGCGCAGGTAACACCTCCGAATCAATACAAACTTCTTACCAGCTCATGTTCTCTGGTCACTATGGCTTCTCAAGCTGCCTGAAAAAGTACAGACGCCCATGCTAATGCGTGAGGACAAACCACCGGAAACCTGGTTACACCTTGCTGACTGGATGCTTGCCCTCATGCATCATCATGCCTTGATGAACACTCGCATCGGCTCTGGCACGGATGTTAACACTGGTTGCATACACAGCCAGCTCGGGCCAGCCTGCACACCAGCCATGCTCACGGAGACCACCGCGCAGAACTCAGTGCGCAGTGCCACGCCAATCTGTAGTCGCCCAAGCTCCTCCGACCTCAGCCGAGCCCTTCCATGCTGCACCCACAGTAGCCTCGCAAGACTCCACTGCAGTGAGGCACCAACAATCAGATACCACGAAGAACTCGGGTACTGCATTTGTAGTGGAATGTAAACAACCACCTGCTACATTCACGCCCAGCTATCAACCCATGCCTAACCGTCACAACAACTCATCTGGCCAGGACGCTGTGCATACTCGGCCACACCGACCCTCCTGGTTCCACACCCGCTTCAGTGCGAATGTGCGCAGCTGTCATCTATCCCACAGCTAGCCAAACTAGTAGAGTGGCCTGACACAAGTGCACCAGGCTGCTGCACCAGGCTGCTCCCCTGTTTCAAGTCACCTCACTATGAAACATGACAACACTCATTATAGCCTGCATCTATATTCCAACAGCGCGTGGCTCTTCGTCTACAACGACCATCTCAGAGAGTACTTCCCAGTTGACACAGGCACCGACGTTAGCACGCTGCCGCCTCAGCTATACAACTGCCATATGCTATACAATTACGCACTGTGAACAATTCAATGATTCCCATGATAGGCACAGCCTCTATCACAGTCAGCTGACAACTACACCCTCGCCCATGGACATTTTTCGTGGCCGACACTGTAGAGCCAGAAATGGGTGAAGATTTTTTGAGGCATTATAATCTTCTGCCAGATCTGGGTAGGCTATTACTACTACATTGTGACAGCCACACACCAATCAGTGGAGTAAACAGTGACTACCTACAGACGGACGAGACTCCACCAACCCCATTTCCTACTTCTGAAACAGTACTGGACCTCATGCTTAAGTGCCAGGCATTGTTTGAGGAGCTTAAATCCATAACTAGTGTGTATACTGACCTCTGCCACACCATTCCAGCTCACGAGCAGCTAAATAACACCTCTGCAACTACTGCTCTGAGCTCACAACACAACTGTACATCATACAGCAACAGCTGTTGTCACACCAGGAATGAGAGCCACGTGTCCGAGACACAGCCAGGCCTTCAGAACCAGAGGTGCCTCTTACTTCTGGTGACGACACTCCCGCGAGTGTGCATGCAAAAATAGTGATACTGCTATCATGAGTGAATCAAATGTAAACAGTGATATTGCCTCAACAACTGGATAGTGTGCCTCCCATTGCTACTCCACATCAGCCCCATAAAAAGATGAACACCATACACAATGGAACTGCACACAGAATTGATACTATACCCGGTCCGACACCGGTCCCACCGCATCACAAACTAAAGGTGGCCAAGGACCTGTTATGCGAGCGCACCATCAAGCTATCAGACAGTGCGTGGGCCTCTCCGATTACTATGAGAATGAAAAAAGATAAAATGTCTCAACTGTGCGGGGACTATAGACATTTGAATGTGTGCACCATCATTGATAGTTACCCAAGCCCAATATTCAGGACTTCTCCCACAGACTGGCTGGTGCAACCATCTTTAGTGTGTCTGACTGCAAAAGAGCTTATTCGCAGATCCCAGTGTCCATGGAAGACATCCCAAAGACAGCAATAATTACACCATTTGGCTTATTTGAATTCATCTTTACGCCCTTTGGATAAAAGAACACAGCCCAGACTTGGCTATGGTTAATGACGACTTATTTTTTACCAAGCCCTTTTGCTATTTTTACATGGATGATGTAATTATCATCTCACAAACACCTCCAAGCGGTATTCGACAAACTAGCAGAATATGGTGTTGTAGTCAATGAGGACAAATGCCAACTCTGGCAAAAATGTGTTACATCCATAGGCCACCTTGTTGATGCTTTGGGCATCTGCCCCACCCCAGAGAAGATAGACCAAATCCATAACCTACCACTCCCGACGGACTATCAAGAGTTACGCTGTTTTTTAGGAGGTAATTAAATTTTACCGACAACATCCACCCCACGCTACAGAAACACTTCTACTACTCACAGAGTCACTCGGCGGCAAGAACACGTCAGGCAAACGTAAGCTCACTTGGACTCCTGATATTCCAGCAGATTTCAAGAACATGAAAACTGAACTCGCTTAGACCATTACTGTGGCACTCCCATTGCTGGATGCCCATATGGTCATAATGGCCAATGCCAGTAACCAGGCAATTGGGACAGTGCTACAACAGGAAGTCATCAATGCAACCAAACCACTATGGTTTTTCTCACAGAAACTTACTGACTCCCAGCAAATGTGGTCAACTTTCAACCATAACTTTTAGGTTCAGTACTTTCGATATGACATCCAGGGCTTACTACCTACACAGACCGTCGCCCTCTGGTGGATGCCACCCAAAATCTCCCCTCAACAATTCTGCCATGTGGACTTGATTTCACAATATACTATGGACACCCACTATGTACGGGGAACAGAAAACTTGGTGGCTGACTACCTCTCACAACTCACCACCACATCAGCACACCTTGTCTTAGACCAACTAGCAGAGGCCTTAAAACCCTGCTGTCTGTACACACAACGGGTCTCCAGCTCAAGCAGTGCACCATCACATGTACAGCCAAACTAGTTTGGTGCAACGTATCCCATAGTAGGTAACGACCAGTCGTCCCACAGAACTTCAGGAAGACCGTTTTCAACCTCCTCCACAGCTTGCGTCAACCCAGAGTATGCCCGACATTGAAACTCGTAACAGAACATTTTGTTTGGAGTAATATTAAACAGGACTGTGTGGACAATAGCCTGCATCCAATGCCAACAGGCCTAGACAGAATCTAATGCCCAACTGCCCACCAGGAAATTCCCCATCCTGAAGGGCCATTTCCAACCTGACAACATAGACCTGATGGGGCCATTCCCAGATTCAAACAGGTACAACTACATCTTGTCATCCATAGACAGGACAACTGAATGGTGGAGGCCACACCTCTGACTGATATCTCAGCCGATAGCGTCGCCCGAGCTTTCATCACACTTTGGATTGCATGCACTGGCTGCCCAAAGTCCCTTACAACTAACATGGGCTGGCAGTTCAAGTCTGACCCCGTGGACGTCAACCTGCCGGACCTAGTGAAACATGTCAGGAACCACACCTGCCATGTCCGCATCCCACCAACACCCACCACGCCAAACCGACAACATCTGTGCACAAGGACCTCCAATCTTGTACATATGTCATGCTCAGGACTGATGTCATCAAACTCGCCCTCCACCCTGTGTACAGTGGCCCGTAAAAGGTGTTGAAATGAGGACCAAACAATTTTGATATCTTTCAAATTGGAAAAATGACAACAGTGTCACTGAACCGCCTAAAGCCAACATGGACTTCAGAGGACACACCCAGTGTTTGCCCTCCACTGGCCCCAGCTCCAGGCCCCTCAAGCCAATTTACAGTCGGCCTGTATCTGCAAGACTAGCTCACAGAAGACATTTCTGTAACACCACAGGACTCACTACTCGTGGTTATGGCCAAATTTGACAACAGACAGTTAGGCTATGGCATTTTCTCGAGGTCATGCTCCTTCCGCCTACAAGTGACACAGCAGGTCTGAAATTCACTCTTTCTTTGAATGATTACCTGTTTCTGTCAGCCCTGGAGTGCTTCATAACAATGACTGAAAGCCCGCATACTGCTGCCAGCAGACTGACAGCCTTACCAATACCACACAACACAGCACCAGCCACCAACACCTCAACGGACACTGCCACCACCCCTTTGGCTCCACCACTGACATCATCTGTTTGCTGCCCTTTACAGCCGCCCAGGCACCTGGCAGTCTAAGATATGTTGGCCCTTGCCATTGCCAGTAGGACAATACTCACAACGTAAATGTGTCACCATGCTCCACACTTGTTGGGAGGGGGCGGCAGCTAGCCCCAGTGGGGACATAGAGCCACTGCCCCCCCCCCCCTTTGCTCCAATAATATAGCTGCCCTACCGCAGAAAGAACAACTGTATCTTTACCAGACCAATTCTCTGTAGTATGGTCTCTATGCTACATGCATTGTGTGTACATTGTAAGAATAAAAGTATTCATAACAAGTAACAGGACTGTGAGTGATAATTTATGGTTGTAATTACCATGCCCGCTCCCCACTACCTACACATCTATCCACAAGAATGGTAACAAAAGTGAGCCACAAAATTACCATCCTCTCCCCCTGACATTCACCTGTTGACATATTGTAGAACATATTCTGAGCTCAAACATATAGAGGTATCTCTACAAAATGACTCTCTCTATGCCGACAAGCTATATCTCCAGAAACACCATGCCAATCAGTCATAACTCCAAAAACATGAATCATGCGAAACTCAACCTGTGCTTTTCTCATGACATCCTAAGAGTCATGGATCAAGGCATTCAGGACGATGCAATATTTGTGTCTCAGAACTACACCTGCTTATTACCAAAAGTACAACTGTATGGGGTATCAAGCAAACTTTGCGATTGGATTGAGGGGTTCTTGGAAAGGAGGGCATAATATGTTACCTTAGATGGAGAATGATCAGCAGATGGATAAGTAACACCAGGTGTTCCCAGGGAAGTTGTGACCTTCGCTGTTCATGTAGTATTGACCCGTCAGAAATATTAATAGCAACCTCAGACTTTCCGCAGATGAAGTAGTTAGCTGTTATAAGTACTGTCTGATAAAATCAGTACAAATATTCATTTTAATCTTTATTACATTTCCAAATGGTTTAAAGATTAGCAACTTGCTTTTAATGTTCAGTCGGTAAAATTATGCATTTCTATAAATGAAAAAAGAAATGTAGTATCCTATGAGTAATATGTAAATTACCAAAGATTGGAATTAGTCAGTTTGGGTGCAATAATTTGTAGGAATAAGAAGTGGAGGGGTCACATAGGCTCAGTCACCTGCGAGACAGATTGGAGACTGGTTGATTAGCATAACACTGGGAAAATGAAGTCAATCTACAAACTAGACTGCTTACAAATCCCATGTGTTTCCTTGCCTATCTCAGAGCAATGTTCGGTGTGTGGGACCCAAATTAAACATTACTGATGGAGGATACTAAATGTACATAAAGCAGGGTGACATGAATGGTCCGATCTGTTTGAATCATGAGATAGCATCATGGAAATATTGAAAAATCTGGAATATAGGTGCAAATCATCCTGCAAAATCTTCTTATAAAATTTCCATGACCAGTATTTAGAGAAGTATCTAGAGAAATTCTTCAGCCCCCAAAGTATCACACCCACAGAGACAGTTAAGGCAAATTTAGACTAATTACAGGATGCACAGAGGCATTTAAGCAGTCGGTTCTACCCATGCTGCATAAGCAACTGGAACGTGAGGAAAACTTAAAACATATGGTACCATGAACTCCGCCAAAGCCGGTCCCAAGCCCGGTTGAAAAAGGAGGAGGGGGAGGAGTAACAACCTCGTTAAAAAAACCTTGGTTCACCTGGCCCGGGTGATAGTACCTCGTAAGGGTCCCTTGCCAGGGTAACGGTGAAGACCTCAACGGCAGTGAAGGCGGAGATGAAGATCATCGGAACGGCGGAACTGGCGGAAAAGGTGAAGATTAACCAACGGTCCAGAAGGCGGAAGAAGACACTGTATGTCCTAACGGCTTTTGGAGCGGAAGAGTTATCTTCAATCAGCAGCGTCTGTACTTCAGAGAAGCGGCTGCGAAAGGCGTCTGTACTCCAGAGGAGCGGCCTGAATTAACTTCTTAGTGTAGCGAACTAAGTCTTAGTGGAAGGAGGTGTATACCTCTGGAAACAACAGCTTTAACCAAGTATCAGAAATGGAAGGTGCAATGAGAAAGTTTCCTCCCCGTGGTGGTAATACCACCGAAGCTGGGCATTCGGATCCGGGGGCCCAGCATCATTGCGCAACAGACCAGTCGGAGGGTCCTAGGATCCCTAACGCTAAACATAGGAACAGACATCAAACGTTCATAGGAACACTGAACGTGAACTCAATGCTGAGAACAGGTAAACAAAAAGAACTGACAAAACTAATGGATGAACACAAACTAAAAGTTCTGGCTATACAAGAAACAAGATACCCAGATGAGGATACAGTACAGGCAGACCAGTACAGGATTTATAAAGGGAAACCAGCACAGATAGTAAAGAATACAAAAGGTCTTCGGGTATATGGCACAGCATTTGTGATACATAACTCATTCTCTACTAAGGTACTAGAATTTAAATCTAAATCACCAAGAATATCATTGATAACATTCAGAAATAAAAATAAAAAGTACACACTTATAAATGCCCATGCACCAATAAATAAAGACAACCAACAAAATCCAGAGAAAGTGCAGACATTTTGGGAGGAACTGGAAGAAACAATAGGGAAGATCCCTGAGCAACACACTACAATTCTGTTAGGAGACTTTAATGCACAAATTGGAAGAAACGAATTATCAAAAAGCACAGGGAGGTTTACAGCACACACTAAAACTAACATGAATGGCCAGAGATTAGTAGAGTTTTGTGAGAAATTCAAATTGAACATTATGACAACTAAATTCCAGAAGAATCCCAAAAAACAAACAACATGGAAATCACCGAACAAATTACTTGGCGAGTTCCAGATTGATCACGTGACAATAAGTTATGATAACTCAAGGGACATTCAAGATGTACAGGTGGTGAAAGGGGCCAACTTTGATTCTGACCATTATCTGACCAAAATTAAGATGAAATTAACACCAGAAAGAAGTCACAAGAGTGACGAAACAAAAATAGCCAAATATAGAGTACAGGACTTAATGCTCAATCAGCAAGTCTTAGACGACTACAAAGAAAAGACAGATAAAATCAAAAGTCACAAATGGGAAGAAATTGCAACCTCAATACGAGACGTAACAGAACAAACAATTTTACTAACCAAAAAGAAAAAGCATCCCTGGTGGAATGAGGTCTGTGAGAAAGCACTACAGAAAAGAGCCAGAACTTGGGAGAAATACAACTCAACCAAAAGGCCAACTGACTGGGAGCAGTTCAAAACGCAAAGACGTGAAACGACGAAAATCATTAAAAGTGAACGAAGGAAATATGACACACAACAAATACAGAAAATACAAGATGAATTTTCTAAGAACAATACACGCAATTTCTTTCAAACATTCAGAACTACAATAACAAGATATAAACCACCGACACTCTGCTTCAAAGATGAAAAAGGAAATCTGATCACCAGCGTGGAACAAAATTGCCAACACCTAGCGAACTACTTTGAAACGCTGCTAAGCTGCAAAAGACCTGATGAAACCTTGACATTTGAGATGCCTAAGAATAAGCTACCAGACTCTGAACCACCTAATAAAGAAGAAATTAAAGAGATCTTGAAAGGATTGAAAAACAATAAAGCATCTGGTAAAGATTCGTTAGTAGCGGAACTACTGAAATACGCAGGAGAAAACTTAATAAATAATTTCGAGGCGCTGTTTGAAGAGATTTGGAATACAGAGAAGATTCCGGAGGAATGGAAGACAGCATTGATTCATCCGTTACATAAGAAGGGTGCCAAGACAAATGCAAATAACTACAGAGGTATCTCATTGTTATCAGTGGCCTATAAGATCCTATCCAAGGCACTACAAAACAGGATTGAAAATCAAGTAGAGAAAGAACTGGGTGAATATCAGGCTGGGTTTAGAAAAGGAAGATCATGCAGTGAACAGATTTTCAGTCTACTCTCCATAATACAACTTCGCGCACGCACATCGAAAAATCTAGTAATTACATTCATAGACTTCAAAAAAGCATATGATTCTATTGATAGACCAACCCTGATTAACACATTAGAAGAATTTGGGATTGATGATAAAAGCAGAAGTCTAATCCAGGAAACCCTTACGGGAACAAAATCGCAAGTGAAGTTTTTGGGTAGATTGTCACAACCGTTTGTAATTGGAACAGGTGTTAGACAAGGGGATGGGCTCTCCCCACTGTTGTTTAACATTGTCCTTGAAAAAGTGGTCAGGGAATGGAGAAAGAAGATGCCAGAAGCTGGAGTGAAAAATGGGATAACGTTAGGAAGAAATAAAACAAAAATTGAATGTCTGGCATTTGCTGATGACATGGCAATATTGGCAGATGACATCGAAACAGCAAAGATTCAGATAGAAATGCTGCATGAGATCGCTGAGAAGACAGGTCTACAAATATCGTATGAAAAGACAGAACTGATGATACAGGACAAAACAGACCCAACACAGACATTGCAAACTAAATATGGAATAATTAAGAGAGTTCATAAATTTAAGTATCTAGGGGAATGGATTACACCGACAGGGTTACCAAATGTTTCACTACAGGAAAGAGCAATAAAGATGGAAACGGCGTACCAGCTATGCCGAAATGTATACAATAAAAAGTCGATCTCCATCAATGCCAAGCTCAGGCACTACAATGCGGTAATAAAACCAGGAAGTTTTTATGCGATTGAATGCATCCCACTGAACAGAAAACGTCTGTTGGAGAAATTGGAAATAAAAGAGAGAAAAATACTGAGAAAGATCTTAGGACCTAAAAAGGATGGACAAGATTATAAATTGCGATCCAATAAAGAGTTATACGAGAAAATTGAAAAACTGACAACATCCTTTAAAAAGAGAAGACTGAGTTTCTATGGGCATGTCAAAAGAATGGCACCAGAAAGAACGGCAAAGAAAATCCTGGAATACATGGAAAGCAGAAAGACACAAATTAACTGGCTGAAAGAAGTAAAAGAAGACATTGCAGAAATGAACATTATACCAGAGACAGTTTACAACAGAATGGAATATAGGAATGCCATCAACAAAATACAGGGATTCAAAGACCGAACGCAATCAAAGAAGACGGGAACAACCTGGTCGCAAGAACGTAAAGAAGCCCACTCAGAAAAAATGAAGAAGTACTGGGAAGAACGCAAGAAAAAGCACAAGAAATGACTGATGCTTAGCGTAGTCCAAAGTTGACTGTAACGAATAATAATAATAATAATAATATGGTACCATGCTATATACCATCTGTCATGTATTTCAAAGAGGCTTGCAGAGTAAGTATGATGAATTTCCCTGCAATAAAAGGCAAAATTGTGTTTCAAAAAGATAACGTTTCTGAATACCTGCCTATTTATATTCACAGATTCACTGTGTACAAGGAAAAAAAAACATAAACAATGGCTTTAACTTCTTGCTGGTGTACTGCAATCTAATATGCTGGCATGCTTCCTATGGCAGCGCCAACACTTATCTCCACTACACTACTGACTTACCTGAAACTCGTCAAAGCATAACAACCAGGCTTTGTTACTTAGGTCTCTAGCAACAGGAGCAATAGGATCAAATGGCTGTGGTTTTGTGGTATCGTATGACTTCACCACCGTCTTCTTGACTTCGTGAATTCTTGCATGAACATCTAACATAAATGCATTGAAGTGAACACGTCTTTTATCTTCTGTCTGGAATGTATAGGGAATATGAGGATATGTCATACTTGTATAAAGCGATACATCTGCAAACAAAGATAGCATAAGTTGGGGCTTCTTACCTTACAACATTCGTAAAACATGTCCATAAGCATAGTTTTTCCTCCACCTACTGCTCCATGAATGTAGAGACCTTTAGGAATTTTTCTCTTGGCTCCTTTAAAGAATCTACTGAAGATGCCACTTTCGGGTGGAATATAGCTTTCAATGTCGTTATAAACTTTCTGCAGCTTTTCAACAACTTTTCTTTGATATTCATCATGAATTAGTTCGCCACTTTTAACCTTTTCATCCAAGGTTGCAAGTGGACCATTTTGAAGTTCTGATTTCACGGTAAGTTTAGAATTGGGGCGTGATGTATTTATGAGGCGGACTTTCAAATATTTACAATCATCTAAATAAGGGAACTTTGTATATGGTTTGAAAGAAATCATACACCTCGCGATTGTCATTTTTCATAGTTGATTGTCTTCAAAAGGATATTACAAGTATATGCCAAACTCACAATTAAACTTACTATAATGTAATTATTTAACGTAACGTTATAGTCATAACCTAGAAACATAATTCACACACTTCACGATCCTCGCCATTTTGCGCTCCTTCTACCAAAGTTCATACTTCATAGTTCTTTGACACCTTCTGTAATAAGGTTTCATATTTTTATTTTCATTTACTGTTTTGTTAAGAAGTTGTCCACTTGCTTCAATGTATGAATAAAAGACTAGCATCGAAGTATCTCATGTCGTAATTTTTGCTACAGGCAGCAATCAAGGTGCGACGATGTGCACCCGTAAATCGTGTCTTCACTTGTGCTATATGAACGTGGACGAGGAAACTAGCAAGGGAAATGGGAATAGAATCCCGCCGGCAGCTGTGGCCGAACGGTTCTAGACGCTTCAGTCCGGAACCGCGCTGCTGCTACGGTCGCAGGTTCGAATCCTGCCTCGGGCATGGATGTGTGTGATGTCCTTGGGTTAGTTAGGTTTAAGCAGTTCAAAGTCTAGGGGACTGATGACCTCACATGTTAAATCCCACAGCGCTTAGAGCCATTTGAACCTTTTGAATAGAATCAGGCTCGGATATAACCTTTAAATGACGACATGCCGATCTTGTAGCACTAACGTTGAGGCGCAGTCTGTGAGACCGCTGTATTGAATGTGTTGTACAAGCATCAATATGACGTGTTATTTAATTTTACATTTATAACTACTTCAAACAAATGCAAAACAACTAGAGGAAATACTAATTTGTTTATGAAACATATTTTTTGCCACCTTTCCTTGTCTTGTTTCATGAAATGTATTTCGAACATAAGCTGAACAGAAGAGACACAATATTTTATTAAAATAACCAATAAAATTTGTTCATAGTACAAATCATTCTTTGGAACAGTGAACTATAAGACAATCTGAGTAATTTAATACATACTTTAGAATTTTTTATCATTTAGTAGAAAAAACTGCAAGAGCACAACATCAGCATCAGTTTTTGAACTGAAATGTAGCTCATTGTACACAATAAGGTTTTTTGCACGTGTCACAGGTATAAGCCGTTTTTCTCTTCAATTTTGGTGGGCAGGGGTAGCATGTTCGTCTGTTTTTGCCTCCTTCTTCAAGGACTGGTGTTTGTTGTTCGGGTGCGTGGCGTCCAAGAACTCGGGTGACTGTCGCTCTTTGTTCCTGTGGCAATCTATAGCTTACAGCGCGTCGTTGCATCTGAGGTAACACTAACACACATGTTAACATTTTTAGAAATATTCCACTTTCTGTTGGGTTGGTCAATTGAGTGCTGCACAGTACATATGCATTTACACCACTCAAATCTACAATTCAGCAGAAAATTGCCACTAGCCAACCTCTTGTTCTTCAGCTGCGCATTTCTTGTCCAGCTCATCTACTCCCCCGTTCACGAAATTAAAATAGGCAATAATTTCAGGCTTCTTTGTATGCCGACCAATTTCATCAGAATGGTGCATTGATGAAATTAGCACCACTGATTTATTTTTTTAGGTATGTAGGAACATAATATTTTGAAATCAAATAATGCAAATCCTACTTCACGGTTTTTGTTGGGAAGACATTCCTTAAGTACTTCTTTTTTTAATTTTTTCGTAGTTCCAACATATGTAAGTCCTTTTTTATCAAATAGTCCACCAACTCAATAGATGAAAACCAGTTGTTAGCAGTAACATTGCGATGAGTGTCGTAAATTGGTTTACATTAGTGGACAACGAATTGAGTTGGTTAACTAAAATTTCTTCTCTTCACAGGCTCAAGTTTGGCTTTCAGAACCTTTTCCAGAATAAACGTACCCTTTGTAGAAGTAGTTGGTTTTACTGTCGCACATACTAATAATATTGTTTCCATATTTGGCAGGTTTTTGTGGCATTTAGAGAACAAAAGACACAAACATTTCATCTACAGTACCACTTCCTCCTAAATTGTACAGGCTTTGAGAATTAGAAATAAATCTTTCAAATATAAAAGATGTAGCCTCAAGCTTATCACTCAATAATCTTTCACTCCTGTTTGCTGCATTGTAGAATCGTAAGCAGTGCTGTAATACAAGAGATCTATTTTTGCTCATAATCCAATGGAAAACCATCAGTTGCGAAAATATATTTAGCATTTTCATGATTTGATTTGAACACTGCTGAATGGAACAATACACTAAAAACGCTCTCAGTTCCATTGCATTTATATCATTGAGTTCAGGCCATGTTTCGTTTGTGAAATTATTTTTATAAGCAGCAATTTTTTTATTCGTCCATTTCAAAATGTCATCCATCATTTCGTTATCCATTAGCTTATACCAAATGGAAAGAGGTTCATGCTCTTCATTTTTGGGCAACTTTGATGAGGGTAATTTTATGATAATATTATGTGACGGAGTTCTAACAGCTCTATTTTGTGCATTCTTTAACCACCTGTACCTGTTCTTGCCATAAGAACTTTTTGAGGTTTGTGTGTGTTCCATGTCTAGCTCTTCATCAGATGATGAAACGTCTGAAACATCAATTTCTGAATGAATGTTGTAATCAGTTTCATCGTTTTCAGCATTCTCGGATGTATCCTCTACGTTACTAAGGTCTGAGTCGTCTGTTTCGTCCAACGAACTCTCCACTACCACATCAAAATTTTCATCAGTAACATGTACCTGTTTTTTTGAGGGTATATGTTGTTGATACACCTTTAACCTTTTAGTACCATTGTTTATGTGTACAATCTGTAAAGCAGAATAACAAAATAACCCCTTCGTTGTAAATAATCACGCCAGCTCTGAGGGGTGGTCTGAAAGACCGCAGTCAACATTTAATTAATTCTAACTCGGCTATCTAGGGAACAGCTGGTTCACTCACAACTACGTGATTCAGAAACTACTGAAAGGGCGGGGGGAAACTGAGCACAGGAAAGTGCTACAATTACGTTATGCAACGTATGCGCGTTCTCCGCACCTCAGCAGTTAAAGGTTAACGCAATGGAAAGTAAACCTTCGGTTATATTCATGGTGCTGCGTAGACTCTTTTATTATTACGATATTCCAGTGCCTATGTTTTTTATAAGTACGACGCAATATAGCATCGCACTACTCCGTTGTTGTGACGCATGAATGACGACTTATGAAAGTTTGAGTCTGGTCATAAGTCATGCATGGATAGCCAAAGTGTTAATGCGCCGCTTCTGGGCTATAGGGAAGACGAGTCTGCCGGATCATAGCATCCTCGCAGATTAATGACGAAGGCTGAAGAGCTGGCCAGCCTGGAAATGTTTAAAAAGTAACAAATAAAAAAGCGGTTAAAGCGGACAACACACGCAAAGCGGGAAATCGACGTTCGAGTCCCGGTCCGGCAGAAATTTTCAGTGGCGTGATTCAATTATACAGCAACTGCGAATTCATTTCACATCTCTTTTATTATTGATGTTGTTTGCAAATGTCGAATACATGGAAGATACCGTAAAGATTTCTCTTGCTCAGTTACTATCATGCGATGTAATTAACCACTGTATGTTGTGTCAAATAAAAGTATGGTGATCCCAAATTCCTGAAATCACGCGCTGGGACAGCTGAATCTGGCCTCGGAGCCATAAAACTTACCTTAAACCTACCGCGAAAACCGCGCCATATTTTGTAGGTTTACCAAGACAAACGCTTAAACAGCTGAACAGATATGTCCATCCCTTCGACCACAGATACCAACATCTGGGGCCAAAGGTCCATCCACTGGCATTACATCCATTGCCGTCAGGTCACACAGTGTCCCCTGGAAGCGCTGCAAATGTAAGAAGTGAGACTGTACCCCTCTAAATGTTGCACTCAACCATGCATCGCACTGCAATTACCGGTACTAAAATCATTAGGTTACCATTGAGAATATCAGCTTGTATCAGAGAAAAACTGAAGCTGCAGCCAAGCAGCGTCGGTTACCCTGTGACAATAGAAACGCCACTGGAAAAGTAGCAGCTAATTTCAAAACGTGTAGCCATTGACTGTTTACCACCACAGTCTAGGACTCTAGCACTGTACATACAGAGGGTGCAAGTTACATTTTAGTTTTAATTTAATATTGAGTTCTAGCATACATACCTTTTAGCCATGAAAAACTAAAAGCATGACAAACATAGCAAAATAATATTTAACCTTCATTATACAAACATTTATTATTGAATTCTAGCATACATACCTTTTAGCCATGAAACACTAAAAGTATGACAAACATAGCCAAATAATATTTGACCTTCATTATACAAGCATTTGGGGTATATATTCGTAAATTTATCTTCAGACTGAAAATGTTAAACTACTATATGTAAATGACAGCTAATCACTTGTTTATATTAAAGCAGTTAATTAAGTTTGTGAATTAAGTTCAGTGAGCACCATTCCTCTTAGATTTTATGCTATAAACCTGTCTATGGCGCCATGTACACTCTTGATTGTATCTACAAGAACTGGGATAGTGTAAAGTGGCGGCCAGTGACCAAGTCTCAAGAGCCCCATTGACTTTGTATTTCTCATAACGCCAGCAATTGAACATCATGTGATTTACACCAGAAGCTGCTAAATCATCACATTGACAGTAGGGTGTCAAGTTACATTTTGTGTGCTTTCTAGATTCTTTGATTACTGATGTCACCTCCGGACTTTGGAGAAATGAATCATAGATTTTCCCATAGAGTAGAAATATTTCTACTCTCTAGATTTTCCCTGTGATCTCATTTCACAGGACTTCCTGTAACCGTGACGTGATGTCGCAATATAGACGACCATAGGAACTGCTATTGACTTTTCCTAGTGTTAGACACAGGTACTGTCAGCACCATCTTATCTCTAAGTGGTGTTGGTGCCGTGTAATTTGAAACACTCGCATCTCTTTGTCCTCAGCTCCGCTGTTTTCATTTCGTCATGAGTGAGTTTGAGAAAAAGACTGTATTAATGGTCGGATATAACACCCAATTTTGTAGCTTTGGTACAACCAAGAAAGAAACTGAAGCTCTATTCATGAGACTGAAGTGCAGTGGAAATTCGTTTTCAGTAGGGAGCAGCGTTCATCCGCAAAATTCCTCTGATTCTACAAGCAGTAAGTGAAAAAGGTACCCTGAGGGTTCCACAGAGGAGTGACGGATCCCAGTGAACCCCTACGTGGGAGACCGATTGCTTCATAAATTGTACATGTCTGGGCAAACGCACAAATTCGTAACGTTTTTCTTTTGCATGTTTGTACTGTGGCTGCTACGGGTTTATTTACAGAATGTCATTTTTTATTGTAGTTCACTGTTGTTATCTGAATTCATATATTTACATTTTGTCATTTGGAGATACTGACTCGAGCTGAGGACACTAGGAAATGGAGTGCCAAGTAGAGAAATCTGAACACTTCCCACATATTCTCCCGTTTCAGTTCAACAGAGGGGTGACAGTAGCAGAGGCAGCCCAAAATATTTCCGCATGCATGGGGATAATAACACTGGACATAGTACAGGGGTCAGCTGAAGAATGGGTGTGACCCATTGGCTTTGACCAATGATGTTGTATTTTACTCATAGATATTAATATCTTTATTTTCGAGCCTTAGATAAGAAGTCAGTTATCATCTATGGCTAAGTGCCATCATTGTAAATTGAAACGTTTTTTTTAAGACAATGCTAGATACAGTGTAATATTTTTGTCACTTGTATTAATTTAAATCTATTGTTTGTTCCAATTCATTTGGTATTTATTTCCACTCTTAGTGAGTTTACAATAATTTGGAAGAACTGCTTTTCATTCTGGACAACTTTTATTTTTTTGATTTTCGTTTGTAGATGCAAATTTATGTATTCCTATGGATATGGAAGACTTAAAGCAGGCTTTGGGTGTAGATGTGATGTGAACCATTCGGTTTTTGGAATTATATGGTCTTATTGCTAATTATTTTAGATGTTGTGAGTGCGGCAATTATATGCACCTGATAAGTGTATCAGCGCATTGTACACATGATTTACTCGTATGGAGGTGTACCAAAGACTGAATATGGCGTTCAATTCGACGAGGAGCATAGTTTGCAAAATCGAAGCTGGCCTTGAGGTATATAATAAAAATTACATGCTGTTGGTGTTTGAGGTATCTTGTGTGGTTGTGTGTACATGAATGTCATGTGAGTGAACATACCATTTAGACTGGTAATCTTTTTGTAGGGAACTATGTGGGGAATGCATAGAGTATAGGGGACCTTTGGGGAGGGGAGGGGGGCGGATGTTATGATCGAAATTGATGGGTTTGCTTTTGACAAAACCAAACATCAAAGGGGGGAACCTGTGGTGGGATTATGGATTTTGAGGGCTGTAATTTCAGTAACAAATTGTGACAATGTGGTTTTTAAACTGGTTTCTAATATAACGGAGAAAGTGTTGGCGAAATTAATTGAAGATCATGTGGCCAAGAGTTCTGTTGTTAGTTCAGAAGGGTTTTCTGCCTACAGGGTTTTGGGCAATAGGGGTTTTCAGCACCTTGTTGTGAATCATAACATTAAATTCTGAAGTTCAGCTACTGCAGATTGTACCATTAGTATAGGAGGTCATTGTTCAGCCATCAATTCTGTTCTAGGGAAGGGGAAAGGACGCATTTCCAAGCCACACAGCCATTTAGATGAATATTCTTGGAAGCATGAAGTGTGCCCAATACTTATTGCCCATTGAAGTGTTTCCTTAAATGTGTTGGGCAACTGTATTCTCCAAAACTTGTTAACTAATTTTATGTTGGGATGAGGAGTGGGAAATAATAATTAAGGAAAAAGGTGCACTTGGTTTGGCTTGTTAAGGTAGTGATTTGGAGTTTTGGCGCTAGTGCACCATTCTTCATTTTCTTATGTTAGGTAAAGTTTTTTTGGTGGCTATCTTTGTTATTATTTTAGCTCATTTTGTTGATGTAAACTTCTGGGTTTATATTTCTGTATGTATGTGTGTAAGTGCATTTATTGTGATGTTGTGTTTCTCGTGTATTTGTATGTGTGCATGTGGTTTTTGTTGATGTCTCTCAAAGCCAGCTTTAGTTTTCTCTGGAGGAGTTTGTGTATTGTAAGTTTAGGATCTTATTTTTAAGTTGTACTGAATTTGTCTTTTTCCATGTATTTCTTTGTCATATTATATTGTTCTCCATTGTGTTTGAATTCGTCAACTGCAGTTTGGAATACAAATTTTGCAGTTGTTGCTTTTTTCGCCTCCATTAGCAATAGTATTTCTAAGATATTTTTCAGTCCATACTAGTACTACCGAAGGCGAAAAGACCGACATACGAAAAATTTGCATCCCGTAGTTCAGTTGACTTATATATGTCAATTGCAGAATACAATACTATAGCTAGAGTCATGAAGGATGACGGTCGAGTTTAGGATTGTACTGAGCACCTACATCATGTGTTCTCTGATAGTTAATGAGCGTTCAGCAGTGTTGTGAGCGCGCTCTGCTGTGAATGTTATATGCAGTGCGAGCATTAACATGATCGTAGAGAGCTATTTGCTGAAGTTTTATTCCATTTGTTGCAGAGACATAATTTGTGGGATACATGCTTTCGTCAGGCGCAAAGCACGTGTATGCGCGTACCACAACTGTCGTTTGGAACTAGCAGCAATGAACTTCCTGTCCTTGCCTCGACCTGTACGAACTGCCATCGTTTATGGATCGGACTATAGTGGTATCGAAGACGAGAAAAGTGACACCCTTTACCTAAGTTGAACTACGATGGTAAGTATCCTGTTCTTCAGTTGACCTATATATGTCAACTGATGTAGGGGATACAAATGTTATGTATGTCGCTATTTTTCGCCTTCGCTAGCGCTAGCATTCTATTCTTTGCTTGACCTATATGGCTCAACTAGAGTGTGGGATACAAATTTTACATACAGCAGTCTTTTCGCCTCAGCTAGTACTGGTATCATCTGAATAATAAGATGCTAGTAGTACCAGAGCGGAAAAATCACCTGTAAAATTTTTACCCCATACTTCAGTTGACCTACACAGGTCAACCGCTAAAGAATAGGATACTAGTGCTAGCGAAGGCGAAAAAGTCGACATATGTTAAATTTGTAACTTCCTGTTAACCTATACAGATCAAATGAAGTTTGGGATACCACTCATATATGTCAATTGAGGTATTCCCTGTTAATTTTACTCCTGTCCCTTCTTTTTCTTTCTTTTTTGCGCAACTATCCCATTCTTCAGTTGAGCTATGTAGGTCAAGTGAAGAATAGGAATACAAGAAGCGATGTATTTCACATTGTATTCGAAATATGGTTGCACGTGTTATGTGTCTACCATCTGTTTTCTCTGTCCTGGATTCCTTTGTTTCTGAACATTCGCCTTTACTGTTGAATCTGAGCAATAGATCATCTCTGGTAACTTCTGACTCCATTGGTCAATACCAGCAGGTTGATCACCTTCTTCAGTAATTCTGAGCAAGGCAAGAAAATGGGTTTCTCGTTTTAAGGAGGATCGTTTTGACATAAGCTATTCCCCACGTTCAGGAGGACCTTTCAGGTTTGATGAAGATCATTAATCCATAATGATCCATGTCAGTGTACTCAAGAACCAGCAAATGTAGTGAACTGTTGTCATTCCACCACTGTACGACATTCACATGCAATGCGGAGGTTTACAAAATCAGATGTATGGGTACCACATGTTCTACACCAAAACCAGATAAATCAGTGAATGGCCACAGGTGCATCTAAACTTGCTCGTCATCAATCGGCTCATCAACAGCACTGACTATTCCTATCCTGTATTGTTACTGATGATGAGAAATGGTCCCTTTATGCTGACATAAGGAAAAGAAAGAAATGGTTGAGCCCAAACAGAGCAGCAACTCCCTGTATAAAGAGCTGCACACGTCCACAAAAGATAATGTTATGCATCTGATGGAACAGTGACATTGTGATGTACAATGAATTGTTTCCCCGAGATTTAACCATCACTTTTGGCATTTTTTGTCAGCAACTGAGACGTCTTGTAGACACAGTCCAAGAACAAGGACCAGAAAGACTGCGTGAAGTGATGCTACTCCATGATTACACCCACCCACCTTCTTCTAGACTGAAAAAAACGCTATAACGGAATTGGTTTTTGAAGTCATTCCACACCTGATCTTGCACCCTTAGATTTTCACCTTTTCCGTTCTCCGTCGAACAATCTTCAAGAAACTTCCTTTTCTGATGAAAATGCGCTCCAAACATGGCTTGATGAGTTCTTTCCTTCGAAACCACGAGATCTCTATAATCACGGTATCTAAAAGTATTGGAAGACTGTTGCAAATAGTGAAAGAGAATATATATTATTGCTGGCTAAAGACTTTGTTATGTGCATCTATTATGTTTGTTAAACTTATGGAAAAACGCTATGAACTTATGCACGTTACATTGCTTCTTCTTCCATAGCTCATAAATATTCAATTTCGTAATTATATGGAATGTGCCAGTTTAACATAAAGTTTCTATACACAATATATTTAATTTTTTTTACAGTTTTGTATCTAAAATTTATCTGTTGATTAGAAGGCGTTCTCTTTCAGAATTTGTTTTTAAATGGTGTGGCTATCTGTCATACTTTTAATGCTATTTCACAAATTACCAAAGACTTCTGTGGCTGCGTAATTCACCACTTGCTGTGCCAAAGTAAGATTTAATCCAGAATAGGGAAGTTCATGCATTTTTCTAGTGCTGTAGCTATGCGCTTGAGTGTTATTTTTGAAATGGGATGGGTTATTAATAACAAATTTCGCAAGTGAATATACGTGTTGTGAACGTACTGTGAATATCCAGAGTTTCTTAATTAAATGTCTGTATGGTGATCTTGGGTGGGCTCCAGTTATTATTCCTTTACATGCCTTTGTGCAATGAATACTTTGTCTCTTAATGATGAATTACCCCAACTTAAGATGCCATATGCAAGCAGTAAATGAAAATAGGGATAGGGGGTTAATTTATCGATGTGTTTATCAACAAAATTTACGATCACTCTTAAAAATATAAGCAGTGAGTTTCCTTCAGTTCAATTTCTCATAGTGTACACACCCAGAAATTTTGAATATTCTACCTCAGCAACACACTTCTGTTCGTAATCTATATTTATCGATAGTGTAATCCCATTCACTGTACAGAATTGTATATGCTGTATTTCCTCAAAACTTAGTGAGAGTCGATTTGCAGAGAACCACTTAATAACTTAGTGAAAGACATTATTTACAATTTCCTCAGCTGATTCTTGTTTGTTGGGTGTGATTACTATACTTGCATCATCAGCCAAAAGAATTAGCTTTGCATCTTCATGAATATAGAGTGACGAGTTATTAACATATATTAAGAATGATAAGAGCCCCATTCTTGATAATTCCGCAATTACAGGGCTCTGCTGATTTTTGCACACTATCTGTACTGTTAATTTCAACCTTCTTCATTCTTCCAGTTAAATTTGAATTAAACCATTTGTGAACTGTCCAACTCATACCGCAATACTTAAGCTTATCCAGTGGGTGATGGCCAGCCAGTGTGGCTGAGCGATTCTAGGCGGTTTATTCTGGAACCGCGCGACCGCTACGGTCGCAGGTTAGAATCCTGCTTAGGACATGGATGTGTGTGATGTCCTTAGGTTAGTTAGGTTTAAGTAGTTCTAAGTTCTAGGGAACTGATGACCTCAGATGTTAAGTCTCATAGTGCTCAGAGCTATTTGAACCATTTGAACCAGTGGGTGATGTCCGCTTATTCAGTGCATTTAATATTTGTTCAGTTAAATCATATATAGCATTTTTTGTTGAAATGCCTTTCTGAAAACCAAACTGACATTTTTTTTGTACTTCATTTATACAAATATGTGATGCTACTCTTGAATACATTACTATTTCAAGAATTTTGGTTGAAGCTGTCAGAAGTGAGATTGGGTGGTAGCTAGGATCAGACCTATCCCTTTTTTATGCAATGGTTTAACAATAGCGTATCTCAGTCTGACTGGAAAAATGCCATGCTTCAGTGAGCTACTACATATTTGGCTGAAAATCCCACTTATTTGTTGGAAACAAGCTTTTAGTAATCCGTTGGAAATGCCGTTAATTCCATGTGAGTTTTTACTTTTCAGTGAGGTTTTATTTTCCGAATTTCAGTAGTAGAGGTGGGTTGAATTTCAATTTTATCAAATTGCATAGGTTTGTCTCTCCCATACACTGCCTTGTAGTTTCTAATGAATAGCTGGATCCTATTTTCTCTACAACACTTAAAATGGTTATTAAAAAGGTTTTCCACTGCTGACGTCTTATTGGCAAACTTTTCATTGAATTTGAAACGAATACAGTCTTCCTGTGCTCTCGGTTGTCCTGTTTCCCTTTTGACAATATTCCAAATTGTTTTAATTTAATTATGAGATGTATTAATTTCAGACATAATGCACACACTTTTGGACTTTTTAATAACTTAAAAAGAATGGAGTAGTTTGTATAATGTTTCAGTGTTTCTGGGTCATTACTCTTCCTACTATGATACATTTCCCTTTTACGTTTACAAGATATTTTTATCTCTTTAGTATGCCATGGCTTTTTAGATGGTTTCTAACAATTATATTTCACTTTTTTCTTGGGGAAACTGTTTTCAAATCTACTTGCAAAGGTATCATGAAACAGGTTAAATTTTAAATTAGCATCATGTTCCCTGTACATCTCATCACAGTCTAACTCTTACAAGCTGTCCTAACATTTTCAGTTGTTGAATCGTTAACTGAATGCACTATTTTGGAGGACTGTTTTGCATTACTGTGAGGAGCTATGTCATATTCTGTAGCTAGGTGTGCATTATGATCAGACAGACTATTCTTGTTAGGAAAAGTTTTATTTCATTAAATTTATCTTGCTGCATAAAAACATTATCTATCAGTGTGCTGCTTTCCTGTACCATCCGCGTTTTGTCAGAATGTTTTATGATTCCATCAGTGTGTACATTACACAGGTATGTGGAAGCCATACAAATAAAATGTGGGATAAATGACAATATATTTCACATTTTAAAGCAGAAGGTACAGCATTTCTCCAATAGCGATAAACTAGTAGATGAAATGTCTCTAATGGCAAATTTAACACCTGACAGCACTTCTGACAGTGTTATTGATTTGAAGACTTGGGGTTTACATGCACTGCATATTTCTCCCACTATTTAGCAGTTGTTGTTCCACTTGGAATAATATAAAGATGACTGTTGTACTAATGGCAACAGCTGACAATGACTAAAACCCAATAGGCATATGGAACAACAAATGGGGTGTCGATCCCACATGCACATAGTTTTATGTATCTGTGCTTCTTACATGTGAATCTGTGTGTTGATATTGCTTTGATATGTACAGAGTAAGCATCAGTTCTGTCCAATGACATAAATGTTTCTTCATGACTGTGTTGTAGCTTGCCACTGAATCCGTGATTTTTATTACAACTTGTGCTTATTTTAGAATCATTTTTGGCAACATCTTCAGATATTGCACAAACTCTTTGAGGCAAAAAAATAATTCAAATATTTCGTAAATCACCTAGGAAGGGGATGCAAAACAAACATACTTACCATACATCTGCCATTCTCCTATCTCGCCACTTGGAGTGCTAGTGTCACTCCAGCTATCAACCAGTAACAACTTTTACAGCAGAGAGTGTCGCGACTGTTATCTTAAACTGTGATACACACTGGAAAAATACTTCGTCCAAAATATACTTTCGCTAAAATTTTTGTAATTAGATTCTGCAACAGCCCAAGAGAGAAACACTGGAGAACCATTAAAAGGATATTTAGATGTCTAAAGGGAACAACAGACTACAAATTAAGATATTGTAAAAAGGAAATATAAAACTTGGGGACTACAGAGAGGCAGATTGGGAAAGTGAGTTGGAGAGCAGACATTCCATTATTGGATATTGTTTTAGATTAATGGGGTGACTAATACCCTGGCCCACTAATAGACAGAAAACAGTAGTCTTGAGAATTTTAGAAACTGAGTATATGGCTCTCTCACACACAATTCAAGAAACATTCTGGATCAGGACTGTAATGAGTGATATAGGGTCTAATATTAGTACGGAACTCACCAAGACATTCAGTGACAACAAGGGAGCTATAAATTAGCCAAAAGTAATGTTACTAGTGCCAGAACCAAACACATCGATATAAAGCGCCATTTTATAAGGGATTGCATAGAGTAAAGGAATACAGAAGTAGAATTTTATGCACAGAAGAGATGTTGGCTGATCTACTAACCAAATTCTTGACCAAGGAGAAATTTTGGAAGGCAATGACACAATATGGTATGACTTGTGAAAGTGACATCCGAAATATCTGCTCAAACGGGGAGGGGGGGTATATGAACAATAATTTCATAATGTGAATGTTTTTGCTGCAAATCGTGGTGTACGGAATGTAATAGACCTTTATGCCTGCGTTGTATACTCTGTGTCATTACCTTAATTACATACTGCAAATGCACTGTTTTATGTAATGGATGTTAATTATTATTATTATTATTCACACTTGGGACTAATAGCAACATACGAGGAGTTAGAGTCCATCAATTTCGCTTTTGATGATTTGCCTTCCTTTGTGTACAAATCTGTTTCATTCATTGAGAATGGAGTCTCTTCCTTTCATCAGTCCACGGTGTTGCAGGGCGTTTTCTAATTTCCCTCTGACCAACTTTTCAATCAAATATCATTTATCTGAAAGTTTTTCTATCTATATTGTCTGCCCGAGTAATACTTGCTACTTTAAGATCCTCCTTAATCATAGCAATCCATTTAATTGGTTCAGTTTTGGCCTTTTTGTAGAATTCTAATATTTGCTTCGTCAATCTAATGGGTGTCCATTCTTTTTACCTGCCCATAATATTTAAGTCTTCGTTATCTCATGTTGCCATGTATGTTAGTGTGATCTTCTATTTCATTATTACTTCTCAGCCTCTAAGTTTCTCCATCAGTAATTTTAGGGCCTAATATTTTCATAATAATGTTTGTTTCTTTCGTTCTTCTTAATTTCTTCAATATCCCTCTTTCTGTTTAAAATGAAAGTTTTTGCTCTATAAAGACATTCAGGTTTGATTGCAGTGCTGTGATTCCTAAGTTAACTGAATTTAGAAAGTGATTTTTTATTATAAGTATTTTTATGTTAATTTGAATGCACTTGCCATTTTTTGATAGCGAATTTCGTTTGCATCTTTTTCCAGACCGTTTTCTTGCATGATTTCTCTCAAGTATTTAAATTGAGAAAGCCTTTTCATTCTTTCATTTTTTGTGGTGAAATACTGTGATGCATGTTTGTTGCTTGTCATATGTTCTGTTTTTTCGAATGACATTTGTACTCCTATTTTTTCTGCAACTTCTTTAAGAATTTCTATTTGTCTTTGAGCTGTGGTAATAACCCTAGTTAAAATTGCCGTATCATCTGCAAAAGCGAGGCAGTCTATTCTAATAGTACTTCTATCTAAGGGACCAATGATCTCTGTACTTTGGTCCCTTATGTATTCACACACATTTTTGAACTTCTGCCTAATTAAATTCATTGATCTATATTTTGACTCAACTTTTGCTCTCGCCATTCTGTAAGTACCTTTTCCAAAATACTTTTAAACACTAATGGGGAAAGTCGATCTCCCTGTCTAAGACCAGTCTTTATATCAAATGGTTCAGAAATTTCTCTCATGAATTTAACTTTAGAGCTAATGTCGATTGACGTTTGCTTAATCAGTGTTAGCGTTTTATTGTCTATCCGTTATTCCTTAAAACTTTGGGAAAGAGATTCACAAACAACTGAGTCATATGCCTTTTTAAATTCCACAAATGTACATACAGTATTGTTACTAGAATTCCTTTAGTGCCTAAGGATTAGTTTTAAATTAAGAATTTATTCCTGACAGGAACTGTCTGGTCTAAAGCCTGCTTGGTATTCACCAATACTAGGCTATAATTTTTCTTGGGCTTGAACAAGCATACACTGCAAGAGAATTTTGTAGAAGAAAGATTCTTCGGTAATTATTATTGTGTATGTTAAAATATGGCTTGCCTCATTCATGCACTTTTCGTATTCAGAATTATTTATTTCGCTACACTGGTGCCAAAACTCTGTATTAGTGAGCTACTTATGTGGCTGAGAATACTTCTTATCATTGGGAACAAGCTTTTATTAATCTGTTGGAAATACCATCAGTTACATGTGAGCTTTCACTTTTGAGTGAATTTATTGTTTTCCGAATTTTAGTAGGGCATAGGTATTACATCTTCCATACACAGCCTTGTATTTTCTAATGAACAGCTGGATTCTATTTTCTCTACAAAACTTAAAAAATTATTATTAAAATATTTTCAACTACTGATGTTTTGTTAACTAACCTTTCATTGAGTTTGATAGAAATACGATCTTCCTGAGCTCTCGGTTGTCCTGTTTCACATTTAACAGTATTCCAAATTGTTTTAATTTGTTATTAGAGATGCTAATCTCAGATGTAATGCACATACCTATGGGCTTTTTAATAACATTTCTTAATACAATTCAGTAGTTTTTATAATATTGGACTGTTTGTGGGTCATTACTCCTTGTAGCTATAAGATACATATCCTTTTCTGTTTATGAGACATTTTTACGCTTTTAGGTATTTAGATCGTTTCTTACAATTATGTTTCATGTTTATTTAGAGAAATTGTTTTTAATGTAGGTGCAAAGATGTCATGAAATAGTTTAAATTTTAAATTAGTTTCAGCTTCCCTGTTCACCTCATTTCAGTCTTACTGTTCCAGGCTTTCCCAAAAATTTGGAATCGTTAAATCTTTAACTGAATGCACCATTTTGGAGGGCTGTTTTTCATTAATATATAGAGCTATGTCAAATACTGTAATTAGATGTGCATCATGATGAGAAAGACCATTTTTAAGAGGAAAAGATTTTATTTGCTTAAATTTATCTTGGTCTGTAAAAACACTATTTATCAGTGCGCTGCTTTCCTGAACTATTCGAATATGGAAATAGCTGACGTCAAATTGAAAAAGAAACAAGTAGTACAGGGAGGTCATTCTTTCTGTCAGCCTCTTGAAATCCCCACAAACGATAATTTGCTCCCTTGTACCTGACACACAGCCCAACAAAGAATCCAAGTTTTTCAGAAGTGGCTGAAAATGGGGACTTAAATATAGCTAAAATTACAAAAATATCATTATTCAGTTTAACCAACCCAATAGCAGCGTTTGGACATTGATCTCTGGTCACATGAAATACCCAGGCAATTTGATGGAGAGTCTGTGATTCCTGCTGATGCCTGGATGCTTATGATGGTTAACAGCGGTGAGGGGCGATATGACTGCAGCTACAATAAAGCTGTGTTCACACATGGACAAAACTGTCGCCACAACTAGTGGCATACTGCAATCGTGTGTGTCAACTCCCAGCTTCTAATGATGCAACCTAATACATGCAGCTTTTGTCATTCCACATAAAGTTCAATATGATATTACATTGTTGCGCCACTTTCCTAACATCACTGCTCCCCAGTGCAGCATTTCGAAACACGAGCATCCTATCACAGGTGTTTCCATTCTATTTCAGTGTGTTTCCACTTCATTACTGAAAAAAGTGAAAACAGTGGTTTGCAGGTACACTTTCGCAGCTTCTGTAGCTACAAGAAAAGCAGCCTATGTTTGATTTTCTGTGGCAGTGTGTGTGTGTGTGTGTGTGTGTAGACAATATTTGCAAACAAATGTATCAAACGATCTTAAAAGATTAATGGATGAATAAATAAATAAACAAAATACACATAACCAAAATAGTGAGTCCTATAAACTTCATAATTGATTAAACCAAGCATTGTAGAAATTGTGAGCAGGAAATAGCTTCTGAGTGTAATGTGGCAGCTGTCATAAATGTTTTTGTGGGCCTAGATATATCACTCTGCGAAATATAGGTGGGGCAAACATTTGGGTTTTGTTTTCCTTGCATTTAACTCTACTGCCATAAGCTGCACTATAATATTCATACCCATCCATATGATGTCAGGTGATGCCACGTGTGTGAACCCAGCTTAATTTCCAAGATCCTGTGCACATCGAAGTCATGGCCTCATTGTGAAGTATATATATGCATGGAACGCTCGACTCTCAATGCAGGAAATACGAATGTTGTTTTCTGTTCTGACAACGGAACGTCGTATGAGAGTTGTAGAACGTCGTTTGAGAGTAAATATTTCAGTTTTTATATTTTAATAATTCACGACTTTCTTGTAAACCTTTCTCCTCTGAGACCCTCCTAACTTTGCTAAATGCATTGTGGAAGCTGGATATGGCGTGAAAGGAATGGTGCCTACACTAGACACAGTATTGCGCACGACGACGATATACCTGATGAGTAATGTAACTAATATTACTCATTTATTTAATAAATTCTTGAGAATTGAATCAGTGCTGTTAGTCTTTTTTAATGATTTTCTGTTTCCAATATGTACATACTTTGTCGCCTCTTTTGTCAACATCTCGAGAGCCAAGCGTTTGATACCTATTGCTCGTATTGGGTTGGGCGAAACTGCGATTTTCCGATATAAGTGATTTCTGTGACTGCTACTTTTCGGTAACTGCAATTTGTCACAGCTACGAATCGCAGTTCACGAATTCAGAAGTTGTATTCCTCCACATTCCATGAATGCACTTCGGGTTCTGCTACTTCTGCGATGTACGCGATTTCTGCACTTTCGGCGATTTATCGCTGTAGATGTCACACTGTCATTAATTGCAAGTAAGAAGTGAAATATATCAATACAACCAAGAAATATCTTCTCTTCTGCATAGGCGAATACTTGTCTGGACCTAAGGTCAAAGTTTCAGTACCCCAGCTGATAAAAAGTTATGTGAAATGGTATTATTTATAATTCTAACGATTCTTCCTCAATTGTTACTTGGTATGTGAAATATATAGTTGCCCACAGAGAAAATATCTTATCAAGTAAACAGTCAGTAGTTTTTACTTATGTTCTTCCTTTGATTTTAATTTTGTGTTCATGTAACAAATGTGAAAATACTGACAGTGTGATCTTGGGATTTATATCACAAATTACCCAAGAGTACCGTAAGAGTTCATGTTTAGAATATAGAGTGTAATCACATTGTTACGTTCACAGGTATCTGAACCACATTTTCAGCCACTCAGTATAGCGACAATTCAAAATATCATTAACAGCAGAACTGGAGAAGATGCCACAGCATCTTTACACCTTCTTTGTCAGAAGTAGGGTTGTTTCTAAGTTTGTGAATGTACTTTGTAACTTCGTTTGCATAAAGTATGAAACTTCGCCCAGACTCAACTATTTTCATTACCAGAAGTATTAGCGATTGTATAAGTTGAATTATGTTGCTACTAATTATTAGTAGCATAAAAGTTTAATAATCCTCAAATTTTCCACACGCAGTTCCCCTTTCGATTATTGGCTGCTCCACGCATCCATCCACGTCTATTAGAGATAGCTATGAAGAATCAGGATTACTCTTGAAGAACTCGCATCTGAAAGAGTCATAATTGATAACATAAGCGTGCACAATGAGTAGCGGTGAGGTGTATCTTAGAAGTCATTATGTCATTTGAAGGGGATGATAAATAAATGTGAACTACACTGTGAATAAATAGTGAAAATTCCATTCTCACCTTGTTTAAGCCATCCCATATCTTAAAATTTTCTGCTGTGTAGTTTGTGATAAAGATTTGCCATAGTGTGATATTGATCTGTCAATCCCTTCCACATTGAAATGTTTGTTGTGATGACAGACTGACCTGTAGTGTAGCCCATGGTCTAGATTAGGTTGGAAGGTTGCGTGTTTTAAGGTTGATGATGTGCAAGTTGAAACAGTGTAAAGTACTGATCTTACAGTTAAAAGCTGACATTGTGAATGGTATGAATGTAATATTTGAAGATACAGACGAAAGTTTAACTGCTTATTGTACTCACGGAAAAAATATCTGTCTTGTGAATACAGTTGCTAATATTTCGTACAAGTTACATAATAGACAACTGATTGTATTTTGTACTTTACATGTGTAATACGCATCACAATATTTATTAGAGCTTTCTTCATTCTCTAATATGTTTCCTGAAATGAACCTGCAGTTTTATTAGCTTTTATGATTAAAATGTGTTTAGATATGATGCGAAAATTCCAGGCTACACTATGGGTCTATTAGCACAACTTTTATTTGGTATTCACATTCGTTGGCTGCACCAGTTCTCAACAGAGTATAAAATTTTTCTGAGACCAAATTAAATTAATGGTTCATTTCTTTTTAATACGTTCATCAAGTGGGACTAATTTCTTAGAATGATATACAGTATGGATCTAGGTCAACAGATGGTACACAGCATGAAAGGCCAATTCACACCATCCAGTATAGCATCGTCATTTCAAGGTGTATTCACACTGACCATCACGTCATGACACAGCACGTCAAGTCAGTTCAATCTCAACTCGCAATACTGTCCTCAACTGTTCTTCTCGCAGGAACTGCGATCCTTGCTAGATGGTCTTCAACTGCTTTTACGCTCAAAGTGCTCATACACAATGTGGTAGCTTCTATGCATGAAATTCTGGAGACCACATTTGTACGAAAATGACAGTTATCGGACACAAATTATTTTCAGCGTGCAGGGATAGCTTGTATATTAGAGAAGGGAGACAAATGTGCAAAACAGCACAAAGAAAGTGAGTGCATCCGAAAAAAAATTCATTATGTGGTAGAGAAGGAGAATTTCACACATCATACAAGGAGCTTGAGGAAGAGAAATCTGCATTTTATATTTTGGAAAGGAGAAGTATCAGTTTTTCATTTGTTATATTAAATTGCTCCCAGCATTGTTAAAAGGAACGCAGTGTTACAAGCTGCCATCGCATACCAAGAAAATTTAGTTTAAGGTTAACTTTCGTTGCTAGTACCTCAATACCTTTCCCTTCAAGATACATAGGTTTTCTTTACATGTTGTATTAGGCTTTTAACAGTTCAAGTGTCTTATTTGTACTGGGATCAACTAGTGAAACCACATAAATATTGACCACTGATGCCTGCAAAACTGTTTCACACAAACAATTCAGAGAGCTGCTTAACAAAAAATAGGCCTACCACAAATACATATTTAAACGAACAACTTGCAGTGCCTTAAGTTTCAGTGTATTTTTCTATGTAACACTAAAAGTGTCAGACATTATTCGAATAAATTCCACCACCCAATCAATCCCACAGTACTTTTTTTCACTTCAAGTTGTAGTCACATTGCAATTCATTTCATTGTAAAATATTAAATACAGTACTGGTATCTATAAAAACCTACTTTATAAATGAAGTAGAGGGCAAGTAATTTAGTATGCTCATGTCATACAATTGAGACCGCTGTATCTCTTTATTATAAATTTTAACAAAAGAAATAACGAAAAGAAACAATTTTAGCAAATAACGAATAACAAACAGCTGATTATCAACCATGAAAACCACAACAAAACTAAATATGGAAATCTGCCCATGGCTGTGTATCAGGAGTAAAATGAGCTAGAGGATCATGTGATCAGCAATGGATGGATGATGTCAGCAGTCAAAATTTTCCTCCAGAGAAATCTTGATTGATACCGTGACGTTACATGACATACTTCCAGTATGGATGCCGCCATTTGAAATGCATTGTAGAATGTTTTGACAGGTTGGGACACGACCTGATGTGACAATCATTGTCAATTGGCTTTAATGTTAATTGTGCGTCTTAGTTGTTACTTGCTACTCCTAATTGTGACTTGTCACTGAAATCTCAGTTATACTAGATAACATGTCGCAAAAAAGAAAAACAGTAGTATGAACTTCGTCCATCACACAGCATGTGGCATTGAATTTTAAGTGTGCTCTTTAGTTGCTACTTGCAACTTCTGCTAGCGACGTGTCACTGAAATCGCAGCTATACTCGGTAGTATGACACAAGGTTCACAGAAACTAGTACGAAATTCGGCAGTCAGTGGCATATGGCGTTGAATGTTAAATGCTACTTACAACTCCTAGTTGTGCCTGGGAAGTGTGAAAGATGACCTCGGTTTGAGGAAGGCCGGCATATACCAAATTCCCTGTGAGTGTGGGAAGACTTATATCGGACAAACAGTACGCACCATCGAAGATTGTTGCCGAGAACATCAAAGGCACATTCGACTGAAATACCCAAATAAGTCGGGGGTAGCAGGGCACTGTTTGTCCGAGAAACATGAGATGGATTATGAGCATACCAAGACCCTGGCTCAGACCTCTAAATATTGGGACAGCGTTATAACGGAGGCTATCAAAATTCGCACCAGGGAAGATCTTATCAACCGAGATTGCGGCTACAATCTCAACAAGGCTTGGGACCCGGCATTGAATGTAATTAAGAAGACTCTCAGCAAGAAGTACGAACTGGCGACCAGGGAGGACGTAGCAAGCACAACGACGCTAAGACAAACTCCGACGCCCACGTCTTCGCGAACGCCGGTGCACAGGCGCGGACGGCGAAGAGAACGGCCCGAGGGGGAGGGGATTTAAATCGGCCGCCCGCCCTCAGGAGCTCAGTTCGTCAGCGCACCTGATGATGGTGACATGTCTGATTGCCGAAATATTGTGCCCATTGGACACTATGAACCGGCAGTATACCCATGGACGTGGACTGTTCGAGCTATTCTAAAATTGTTTGTGAATATAACACAGTTGTCAAGGCCTAGTGCAAGTGCACTATCTTTCTGTATGTGTGTATACCGACTACCAGCGCCAGCTTGTAGTCTTAACCTCGCTCACATCGTTTGTTGCTTGTCACTCTTCAAAATAATTAACTTCTTTTAATAAGCTTCGAGACGAGTAAGATTTACAAACAAACTTGTTTACTTATCTCCTTTTCTCGCAGTTGGCTCCAGTTCATCACATCTAGGGGTTGATTCTTGAGGCTGAAATTTTTTTGATATTGTACATTCCAAATAACATGATAATGTCTAAGTAAGTCTGCTCCATTATTTTTATTATCTCACATTTTTCTGTATCACAATGTCTTTACAATTATCTCTTCATTATAAAAAAGTTTATTTATTGCTGAACATAATAACACATCCAATCACATCAGAGGCATGCCCACTACTAACTCATTCTGTGATACTACCAGTATTCCAAAGAGTTCACAAACATTCTTGGAACAGAAGAATCTTCATTAATTTATATCATTATTTTATTAATGAATCCAGGAATAATGTTAATAATTATCGTCACATTGCACAATTAATAATATGACTTTTAAAAGTGCGGAATATTTAGTAATTTCATGTATTTCTAAGAGAAGATTAGTTTTAACTGTACATATAGAGTTAATACATATCGATTGTAATAAAGTAATAAAATAATTTTTAATACATTTTAGCCTGAAATATAATACATCGTACACAAGATCATATGATATTCCTTTAGGAAAACAGCTGAGACAATATTAACCTATACAAGATTCGAAAATATTTTTGGTATCGAATCCTTCCATTGATTAAAGGTAATGTTAGAGGAGGGTGTCCCTTTACAAGGTCTACAAGAGCGCTGAGGAGGGTGATGGGAACATCATGATCTGTGTGTGTTTCCACACATTGGTTTACTCACAAACAAGAAGCCACTATTTGAGAGAGAGGGAGCAGTGATGATTTCACAGGTATCAAATATCAGAGGGTTGCCACCATCCGATGCTTTGTTCGACAGGAAGTAGTCACTTGATAGGGATTGATTCAGATCTAGAAATCCAGTCCTTCCCCAGCTGGTGGTGGTAGCACGAGGTGTGGCCACGGCGAACTGGCTGGCCTGTGGGCTCGCGAAGATGCAGTGTCCTAACAGGTGCAGCCACAGCATGTCCTGTTCAGGCGTAGCCACAAGCGCCAGAACGAAGATGAAGAACGGAAGAGGAGAGAAGGTGGTAAAACTACATCAGCAAACAGCGCACTGACCAGGACGTCACCAAGATAGGAGTGGCATCTAGCTGAAGTGGACAGTATTGGCAAAGTATTAGTGTGGCCTAGCAGTGAGTGATACGATAGCAGTTATTAATAATTCACAAACTATGTGTCAAATTTGCATGAACATAGCAAAGGACTCAGATTTATGTTGCCTGTCGCCCATTACTTGCGACACCATTGTTTTTTCAATGTTAAGTATTGTCAATCTGCTTTATTGAAATAAAACTAATAATGTTATTTGCTTGAAATGTATAGCATTCTGAGAATGCAGCATCCCTTAAGCTGGGTTTACACTAGCAAGTCACTTGCAGACGTTATTGCTGCAAGTTATTGCTAGCCACTTGCAGCTGTGTTTACACAGCAGCGCAAGAATTAAGCAAGATTCTTCCGCAAGTCCTTTGGCAAGAAACTTGCGTCAACAACTTGCTGATACTGTTTACATATGCTTTCAGTACCACTACGAGTGTCAGCCGAAGTGTAAAATGACAAGTAGGCGAGTGAGATATGCTGCAGCTCTTGTAATTGTAATGCAAAATGTGAAAAAGAAAAAGAGAAGTATTTGGGTTTGAGAGTAGATAATGAGAAGATCGCAAAATGGTGCCTATAATAACCTTTTGCAAGAACTTAGTATTGAGAGCATGATTACCTTTGAAAACTTTTGCAGAATGTCCTGAAATGATCTGGAGTATTTGTTGATGTTAATAGTGCCCGTCATATCAAAACGAGACACAAACTTCTGTACTGCTATTTCAGCAAAGGAACATTTGCTAGTCACTCTATGATTTATAGCTACCGGTGAGCTACGAATAAAATAGGCATTTCATTTATTTATGTGAAACATAAAACCAAAAAAAGTTTGAATTTTGAAATCTTTTCTTTGTAGGAGACCTCTTACAAGTCCTAATATACTTGTTTCATATTCCCGTCAGCACGATTTCTCTGATCGTACCCGATGTGTGTAGAGCCATTTTTAACGTCTTGAAAAGGGAGAATTATTTGAAGGTATGTGAGACCACAACAATGAAATTAAATTTTTATTGAAGTAAACTACATTTTACAGAATGCTATGCTTATAAAACTGTTTTTTTTTTTCTAATGCTCATAAAGTGGAAAGTGACAAGCTAATTAAATAGAACATGTAATAATTACTCATCGCCTTTTTCTTGAATCCTAAAACAATAAGCGAGTGGATGTAGGTGGCAAAGGGATTGTGTCTTCAAGTTATGCTACTTTCTATGTGCTTCTTTTACAGATGTGTCGAATATCGACGAGATTTCATTTAATGCGCTCATCTTCTTCACTCTATCCTTAGAGTCTCGGTTATGCACGTTCCATGTTTCGGGGTAGCTCTCCACGACTTCAATGAAATGTTCTGTATCCTGCTTCATCCATTCCCGTTTCTCCCCCATTTCTGAAATTTGTCTGCATATAATACGTAAGATGATTGCATAAAATTAAGTCACCACATTAAGTAAAACGTTAAATATGAGTATTATGCAGATGACATACTTACTATAACTTGCGCTTCCTACTTGCAGGAAATAGAAATAAATACTAAGAGCTGCCAGTTACTTGCAGATACTTCTTGCGTGGTGTTCACACTGGAAGCTGAAAACGTGCAGTCGCAAGTAGACTTGGCGATATGTTTACACTCGCAAATCGCGCCGCAAATTCCTCCGCCCAAGTAAATTGCTCCAGTAACTTGCCAGTGTAAACCGAGCATTAGGCATCTGATACAAGACGAGTGGGCAAGACCCCACATGTCCACTCTGTGGTCGACGCGATGATCGAAAGATTTTTAACAGTGTAATTACATGTGGTGAGTTATGTTGACATCGATTTCCTTGTGTGATAAAAAAAGTCTATATATGTGCTTCATTACTTTTCGATGTATTTTACAAGTCCTGCACCTTCCAAAATTAAATAAATAGTAGAGAATGATGAGCTTTTCGCACCAAATAAAGAGGTCCAACCCATGGAAACTGAATTTTACAGTTAAACACTATATCCTCTGCTTTCAAACAGGTAGTAATATCAACAATATAGGTAAACCCAGAATGCTACTTGCCATAAAGAAGAAACATTAAGTTGCAAACAGGAACAATTAAAAGACACATGAAGCTTTTGGCTACAGCCTTCATTAGTGAAAGAGAGATATACACCATTCATACACACAAGCAAGCACATCTCATGCACACATGACCGCCAGCTGCAGCATCTCAATCCAGAATGCAACTATCATGTAGGATGCGAGCAGTAATCTGAAAGGGGTGGAGAAGGGGAAGGGATAGTAGTGTATGTGTGGATAGAGAGAAAAACACTGTCGGGAGGAGTGTGCAGGGACTAGAATGCCAACAGGCACAGCATCAGGAGGTTGTGGGGCAAACAGGCTGGGAAAAAAAAAGAAACAAGAAAAAAGAGGTGCAGGGAAAGATGGGCAGATTTGTCGGCAGAGAGTGGCATATAAAGAGGTTGGGAGATGATAGGACAGAGGTACCGAGGTAACTCCCATCTGCACAGTTCTGGAAAGCTTGTGGTGGAGGGAGGGATCCAGGTGGCTCAGGTAGGGAAACAGTCATTGAAATCAAGTTTGTTATATTCAGCTGCATGCTGTGACACAGGCTGGTCTACTTTGGTCTTGGTCATAGTTTGACACTGGCCATTCAGTCTGGTGGACGCTGGTTGGTAGTCATTCCAGTATAAAAAGCTGTGCAATGATAGCAGCAGAGCTGGTAAATGAGTTGCCTGCTTTCACAGGTGGCCTGGCTTCTGATGGGGTAGCATAAACCTGTGACTGGAGTAGGAATTGCTATGTGGGTGGATTGGGCAGCTTTTACATCTGGGTCTTCCACAGGGAAATGATCCTTGGGATTGGGAGCGGCATAGGAATGGACTAGGATGTTGTGAAAGTTGGGTGGGCGATGGAACACTTATTTAGGAGGTGTAGGAAGTATCTAGGGTAGGTAATCAACGCCCTGCCAAAGGACATGGTTCAGTTGTTCCAATCCAGAGTGGTACTGGTTGATAAAGGGGACACTCCTTTGTGGCTGGTTCTTAGTGGTGGTGGGAGGATTCAGGAGGTGAGGGGAAATGGCACGGGAGACCTCTTTGTGGACTAGGCCTGGGGGATAGTGCCTGTCTGTGAAGGCCTTGGTGAGACCCTCAGCATACTGAGCAAGACAGGTTTGTCACTTCAGATACATCGTCCCCAGATGGCCAGCCAGTACGGGAGGGATTTTATGATGTAAAAGGGATGACAACTGTCAAAATGTAAGTGCTGTTGGTGGTTGATGAGTTAAACGTGGACAGAGGTGTGGATAAAGCCATCAGAGAGGAGGAGGTAAACATCTATAGGGTGACTATTATTTAACTAAATGAAATAAAATCGTCACAAAGTTTGCGTTAAGACATTCAAACTTCATAGTTGGCCATGGGGCAAGATGTTAATCAGTATGGTTTGGTTTAGCAACGAAGCTACTTTCATTTGCATGAGTTCGTCAATAAGCTCAACCCGGTATCTATAGAGCACTTCAGAGAAAGCTTAAGAAATGTTAATTGAGGAGATGTATATAATGAGCCAAATGCTAATGATAAATACAAAATATTTCTTGATAAATTTATATCCTCTTCTGAACATTATTTCCCAAAGAAAATTACTAAATGTTACACCACACACTTTTCAAAGAAACCTTGGATTACTACTGGTATTGAAGTGTCTTTATAAAGAAAAAGAAAACTGTATGAGACAGCAAGAAGTTTTACACTATAAAAATTTTTGTAACATACTGAGAAAAGTTGTATGAAAATTAAGAAGTATGTATGTTAGAGAAGAAATTAACAACTCTGGCAAAAAAATAAAATCAATATGGAATGTTATTAGAAGGGAGACAGGAAAAGTAAACACTGGGGTAGGTAGTATTACCATTAAAGAGAACGAGACCATCCAAAGCAACAGTACACAAGTAACTAATGTATTTAACAACCGTATCTTAAGCATAGGAGAAAAAATTGGTGACAACAGTTCAAAAGAAAAAGCCAGGTAGTGCATGGAAGAGTCTGTTTTGACAAATTTTAGTCAGATTAAGCATCACCTAATAACCTCTTGTGAAATAAGTAAAACCATTAAATCTTTGAAAAATAAATGTTATGTTGGAGTAGATGACATCTCTAATAAGATATTAAACAATGTGGAGCAATTACAGCGGATGTTCCGAGTCACATATCTAATGCATCACTAACTCAAGGTATTTTCCCAGACAGGTTAAAATATGCCATTGTCAGACCTCTCTACAAAATTGGGGACACCACAGATGTCAATAATTATCGGCCAGTATCCTTGCTTACAGAATTTTTAAAAATCTTGAAGAAAGTAATGTACTCAGCATTGGTTAGCCATCTCAACAGTAATGGGATACTTAGTAAATCACAGTTCGGATTTCAAAAATGCTGTTCCACTGAGACAACAATATACTGTACTATTTCACTGTCCACATAATAGTCTTTAAATAGTAAAATGTCCCCAACAGGAACTTTCAGTTACTTGTCCAAAGCATTTGTGTGAACCATGACATCATGTTACAGAAATAACAATTCTATGGTATAAAAGGAATAACATATGAGTGATTTAAGTCATACCTACAGAACAGAAAGTAAAAAGTTTCCTTATATGGGTAAAGTGATTTAAATAAGTTTGATACTTCATCTAACTGGGGTGAAATTACATTAGGTGTTTCACAGGGTTCAATCATGAGTCCTCTTGATGCTGAACTGGCACTGTTTGCTGCCGATACAAGCATCATTATTAATCCAGAAAAAGCAACTCCAATTGAAATTGATACAAATAAGGTCTTTGGAAAAGTCAATAATTGATTTTCTGCAAATGGGATTTCTCTAAACTTTGAAAAAACACAGTAAAACCAATTTTCTGCTGCAAAAAGTACAGTTCCTTCGATAAATATAACACATCAACAGAAGTCAGTAGACAGGGTAGAGCATACCAAGCTTTTGGGTGTACATATAGATGAGAATCTTAATTGGAAAATTCATAAGTTGGATCTTCTAAAGCGACTAGGTTCAGCAACTTTTGCTATCAGAATAATTGACAATTTTGACGATATGGAAACGAATAAGCTAACATACTTTCCATACTTTCACTCTCTGATGTCATACAGAATAATATTTTGGGGTAACTCTACATTTAGACAAAAGTATTCACTGCTCAAAAGAAAGTGGTTAGAATAATGTGTGGGGTTCATAGTTGCACATCTTGTAGGCATCTTTTTAAAAGATTACGAATTCTTACAACAGCCTCACAGCACATTTACTCACTAATGAAATTTGTTCTCAACGACATGGACCAGTTTAAAAATAACAGCGACTTTCATGATTATAATACCAGAAAAAAGAAAGACTTACACTATCGTTTACTCAACCTATCTTTGGCACAGAAAGTGGTAAAATATGCTACTATAAAAATTTTCGACAAATTACCAGATGGAATTAAATGTCTGACAGACAGCAGTAATAGCTTCAAAAATAAATTGAAATCATATCTCCTTGACAACTCCTTCTGTACCATAGAAGAATTTTTGAATAGGAATAAATAAATCTATAAATATAGTATATGCGTTTTGTGCCATTTAGTGGAATGGGGTAAATAATAGAAATATTAATCTTTAACTCCATATTGCGATATATATATATATATATATATATATATATATATATATATATATATATATATATATATATATATTAAAAATCTTGTTTCATATGTGCATTTCTTGTGTACTTACATTACACATCATAATGGCTACTGTACCATGTGATTGATCAATAGAACATGCAACCAACTAACTAACTAACTAGCAAAATTGGCACATTTGGGAGCTGAGAATCTGATTTCACGATTGAGTAGTCTCTTTACTATCAACAGGTGATTGTGTGGTGTGCAAGTGCAGTCACAGAATAATTGCTGTGATGTTCATTGATGGGAAAGTGACTAAAAAACAATATATGAAGGTTTTGGAAGATGATTTCATCCCCATTATCCAAATCGATCCTGATTTTGACAACATGTGTTTTATGCAAGATGGAGCTCGACCCAATCGAAGCAGAACAGTGTTTGATATCCTGGTGGAGCAATTTGGGGACAGCATTCTTACTCTGGAATACACAGAAGCCACTGGCATGGGCTTTGATTCACTTCCATATTCTTCAGACATGAAGACATATGACTGCTTGTTGTGGTTCAATATTAAAGACAACGTGCACAGCAATAATCCTAGAACTATTTCTGGGTTGTAAACAGCCATTCAGAAGGTCATCGACAGCATCAGTGTTCTAACACTTCAGTGGGTCATGCACCACAGGCATATTGAACGTGTCATAATGTATATCCAAATATCTGTAGTGACATATACATGTTGAATAAAGTGTGTGCACGCCATAGTATGTAACTAATTTGTATTTTTTCCCACATAGTTCATTAATTGCGTCCCTATACAGTATGGGTTTTTTAGAGAAAATAATAAAGAAACAAAAAATTCAGATTATCTCATCTTTGTGTATAAATATTTTGATAGTTTAAGAATTTCAGGCATTAATGTCATAGCTAACAGTTAGCAGTCTTTCCACTTTATCATTTATGAAGACAGTTATCATCCTGTGACTATTAATATTTTCAAAACAAAATGTTGAAATTTGCTAAAAGTTACAAATTTTCATAGTTTATTATTCCAAATTAAAGTTCAGAAATGTGCATATGTTAATCATGCCTGATAGTATTGTGAATAACGCTTTTTTTAAAAATAATTTTGGATCTCTATCACTTGTAGTTTTTTATTACAATTTTTTATTTTCACTTTCATTATGACATTTTCACAAATACTCTCATTTAGAGGGATCACACACAGCCGTTAAATTTCTTGGTCTCTGCAAAAGTTTCGAAAGCTTCGAGATGTGTAAGATATACAAATAAAACTATTTTATTTATGATCGTTTTCTCCTACCCATCCAAGCATCCTGCACAAACTGATGTCAGAAGTGCGGATGTGTTCCCAAACTGGCTTTGTCGCTATTCCAAATTCTTCCGGCGAAGAGCCAAACATTCCGTGCATAGAATGCGCCATCCGACCGACATGTTCGCCCCCCACGGGCTGTGGCCGTAGAAACGCACAGGGCGCGCTGTAGTGAGGCGGCCATCAGAGTCCACCGGAACAAGTCGAAGACATGAGCCGAGCGCCGCCACTGCCTGCTGCTGTCTCCGCCGCGCCAGGGGCATGCCGCCGTCGCGAACTGGCCGAGCCAGCGTCGTCTTCCGCCAACTAGAGATGGGCAAACTCGTTCATCCTTGGAAGCTAGTTCACTGCTGATAGTTCTTTTTTGGAAACCGTTCATTTTTACTCGTTCACCGTTCATTTGTGCTTGGTATATGGTTCTTATGAAAAACTGAAGGATGGAGGGCCCCAAGAGGGGGCACTTGCCTCCCCCCTGGAGTATAGTTTTCATTCATTAAAGAATTCTTACACACTTTTAGAAGTAATTTCTGTGATTCTGCAGAACCTCTCGTTTAGCCAACTGTAGCGTTGTGTGGCTGATCGCAGGGAAATAATACAGGGTGGCGCACGGAAAACCGGACCCGAGTACAGACTGCTCGCCAATTACGGACGATGTGTTCTCCGTTCGAGCAGATATAACAAACAGACAAACATGTAATAATTGCGCAGTGAAGAAATAACAAGTTAATGCAAGCAACAATGGCGAAACAATCGATGACGATGTGTAGAGAGCTGGAGAAGAGAACATGAAAATCTTATGCGACGCGCATGGGCTATAGCACATGTAGTCTTGTATACCCGTTGGTGGCTGTTTCCCAACTTAATAGACCACAAGTGTCTTCTATAAAATTCTTCGTTTCGACTTCCACTACATAGCTATGCAACGTTGTAAACAATAATCGTTTACACCCTATATATACTTCACTTTGTCTCTGAGTTCGTAGGTGAAGTAGACTTTATGGAAGCATAAAATAAAATGTGGTTTTCTCATAATATTTGCGTCACATGCTTGGTAAAAATTAGGTTTTTATGTTGCATTATTAAAGTTAATGCAGCAATAATAATAATAATTAAGTTCACAGTGATAAAGTTTTTGGTTTCAAAGCTCCTTCAGAACAAATGTTTTGAGATAATAAGTAAATACGATTTTATTGCAATCTATGTCTTTTCAAATGGAGAAGCACCGCTTTTGCTACTGAGCCAAAATGACCCACAAACCACTTTTCTTTTTTTTTTTTTTTTTTTTTTTCAAAGAAACCGAACTAGCAGGTAATGCAAATTAGAAACAACCAAACTTAAAAATAATTAGAGCCTTCCTAAATGTAATGTTTTGTATATGAAAGATACACGAAAATCGTTTTATATGAATTTTCTTACATTAGAAATTAAGCAAATTATTGAAAGTTAGTTGCTAAATCAAGTCGATGAAACCAAAAAATATATGAATAACAAAAAAAACTTGCCTTGTTATAAGTATGTCTTCTGCTGTTCATCGATATAATGAAGTGAGCTGATATGCCCTTTTGTTACCTGAAAAGACGTACCTATTACATACAACTTGATTTTTATGTAATTTACGTAACTATAAAATACTTTTTGATTACCGGTCGTGGACGCTGAATAGCCAGACCCGAGTGGAGGAACAGTTTGGAACACATGTAAAATGGGCGAGCGCAGTGACACGAACTGGATACTGAACTAACTAGGAGCAGTCGGTAGTGGAACTGACTGGTCATGCGAAGAACGACGAGTGCGGCCGAGGGAGACCGAGACTGAGACGAGCACGCGGCCGCGGCTTGAACGAGAATTGCCGAAGTGACCGCCGCGACCGAAGTGAACTAGTGAACTATGAACCGATCGTTCCTCGTTCCCGGGAACTATAAGTAGATCGCCGCGACCGAAGTGAACTATGAACCGATCGTTCCTCGTTCCCGGGAACTATAAGTAGACCGCCGCGACCGAAGTGAACTATGAACCGATCGTTCCTTGAAATTCGTTCCTCGGTCCTTTCGTTCATCTTGGTGAACATTTCCTTTGGACCCGTTCGTTCACGAACTACCCATCTCTATCGCCAACACATTTGCCACCGCCAGAGGGTTCAGCCGCCTCCCGCCCGCACTCATTCCAACTTTAACATCGAGCCGTCCGCCGCTGGAGTAGGTTATTTGTGACGTCCCTTTTTTGTACCAATCATTTTTGGGTAACTAACGCCCCCTAATTTTGTAAACATGCCGATGGGAATAAGAGTGGCGGAACGGGATACTCCTGCAGAGGTACCAGCCTCGCAAGACCTGCTTGAAGCTATTAATACTCAAATGCACCAATTGTTCGTACAAAATCAAAAATTACTTTAGCAAAACCGCGTCTTGAAACAGACGCTGGAAGCCAGTGTGGGACCATCAGTACCAGTGGCTAGCTCCACGCCAGTAACAAATGTGCGACCAGTGACAACTAATACTAATTCTCTCGCTGCTGCAATTACCACAATTTCGGCTAACACGGCAACTGTAAGTAATTTTCCCAGGTATTGTTGAAAGGAAAGTGCGAGTATTACTTGAGGACAAATTGGATGAAAATCAGTGTGGATTTAGGCCTCTTAGAGGTTGTCAGGACCAGATCTTTAGCTTACGGCAAATAATGGAGATGTGTTACGAATGGAGCAGGGAATTGTATCTATGCTTTATAGATCTAGAAAAGGCATATGACCGGGTTCCTAGGAGGAAGTTATTGTCTGTTCTATGGGATTATGGAATAGGAGGCAAACTTTTGCAAGCAATTAAAGGTCTTTACATAGATAGTCAGGCAGCAGTTAGAGTTGACGGTAAATTGAGTTCATGGTTCAGAGTAGTTTCAGGGGTAAGACAAGGCTGCAACCTGTCTCCACTGTTGTTCATATTATTTATGGATCATATGTTGAAAACAATAGACTGGCTAGGTGAGATTAAGATATGTGAACACAAAATAAGCAGTCTCGCATATGCGGATGACTTAGTTGTGATGGCAGATTCGACTGAAAGTTTGCAAAGTAATATTTCAAGCTGGCCTAAGTGGCCGAGCAGTTCTAGGCGCTACAGTCTAGAACCGCGAGACCGCTACGGTCGCAGGTTCGAATCCTGCCTCGGGCATGGGTGTGTGTGATGTCCTTAGGTTCGTTAGGTTTAAATAGTTCTAAGTTCTAGGGGACTGATGACCTCAGAAGTTAAGTCCCATACATAGTGCTCAGAACCATTTGAATATTTCCGAGCTAGATCAGAAATGTAAGGACTATGGTATGAAGATTAGCATCTCCAAAACGAAAGTAATGTCAGTGGGAAAGAGATATAAACGGATTGAGTGCCAAATACGAGGAACAAAGTTAGAACAAGTGGACGATTTCAAAGTACTTAGGATGCATATTCTCACAGGATGGCAACATAGTGAAAGAACTGGAAGCGAGGTGTAGCAAAGCTAATGCAGTGAGCGTTCAGCTACGATCTACTCTCTTCTGCAAGAAGGAAGTCAGTACCAAGACTAAGTTACCTGTGCACCGTTCAATCTTTCGACCAACTTTATTGTATGGGAGCGAAAGCTGGGTAGATTCAGATTACCTTATCAATAAGGTTGAGGTTACGGATATGAAAGTAGCTAGGATGATTGCAGGTACTAGTAGATGGGAACAATGGCTAGAGGGTGTCCACAATGAGGAAATCAAAGAAAAACTGGGAATGAACTCTACAGATGTAGAAGTCAGGGCGAACAGGCTTAGATGGTGGGCTCATGTTACATGCATGGGAGAAGCAAGGTTACCCAACCTGGATTCGGTTAAGAACGATTTTGAAGTAATAGGCTTAACATCAGAAGAGGCGCCAATGTTAGCACTCAATAGGGGATCATGGACGAATTTTATAAGGAGGAATATGCTCCAGACTGAACGCTGAAAGGCATAATCAGTCTTAAATGACGATGATGATGATGATTTTTATTTTATTCCCACTTTTTCTGGAAAGTCCCATGAAAATGTGGCTATGTTCAAGCAGAATATTTGTGATGTGGGTTGCACTTGTGCCTGGCCAGATGATCTATTGGTTAACGTAGCCAGATTAAAGTTTGCAGGGGAATCCCGAATGTTTATAGAGACAGTGGATGAATTGCATGATATGCGTGACTTTGAAGGTTTGGCCCGCAGACTAACTACGCGTTTTTTCGATACCAGAGGTACTGGATATTACAGAGATCAATTATCTACCCTTAGGCAGAAGCCTAAAGTGGATTTTGATGCTTTTGCACATCGCCTACGAGCTGTATCTTGTCGTACCTACAAGCTAGGCGAAAACGCCAGTCAAAATAGGATTTTGTGCTGGGAAGCAGAAGCGCGTGCTATTGATGCATTTGTTCGCGGTATTGATCCCCGCATCGGAGGAGAATTTGAAGCAGATTCCCCTGCGTCTTGGTTTGAAGCGGTTCGTTTGGCAATTGCACACGAAGATGTATTGCGCTTTGGTGCTGCTGCACCGCATCCGACAGATTCAGTACCGGTATTAGCAAAGAAAGTATTTTGTCAGCATTGTGGGAGACCCAACCACATGGCAATGCGCTCTCGCGCACCTTTCTGCACTATTTGCCAGATTGTAGGTCATCTTGATAATGTCTGTCCAACAAAGACCCAATTTTCTAGCCAGATGCATGGCCAACACTGCAACGAGGGGTCAAACTCGGGAAAAGCGTGGGGGGCGAGCCCTGCCACCCACCCATTCCCCCGACCAGAATAATACACCCAGTGAGGACCAGAGAAAGGAAAGAGGTGGAACATGTTATTTTAAGTGGCACACTCGGGAACGAAGTAGTTAAGATTTTAGTTGACACACATGCACAAATTAGTAAATTATTTGTAGACAAAAATGATCGAAGGGTGCTACAGCCACCCCGATTCCACATCAGTGGCCTTGGTGAAGAAATAATTGTCCCTGCAGGTTCGTGTGTAGTGAATCTCCAAATAGACGAGAATAAATACAGTCAAGAGATGGAAGTGATGAGGCTAAAGAAAGTTGATTTTGACATCATATTAGGGAATGACTTCTTGCAGCGTTATCAGGGAATAGTGAATTATCGAAAGCGAACTGTGCAGTTTGGTGAAGCAATTCACCGTTTCGGCAGTGCACTAATCCATCAAATGCGAGGAAGCTGTGACAGACGCTTTCACAGTGCATGATACTTGCTTTCCGCGAAGCCTTCGAACGCATCCTCAACTTGAAAATGGCAACTGTATCTTTTGTGAAAGGCGCCTACGACCGTTTGCTTGAGCAAATATTACTACAAAATTTCTGGTTATTGTTTAAGTTGAAAGTTTGAATAACCTAACTGGAATGGTAACGAAAATAAGACGTTGCTGTGAGACAAAGAATTTTATATAACAACAACATTTTATTTAATAGAATCATGAAAATAACTCCTTGAACACTCACTTTACTTAGTGGCACAGTTATATGCAATGCTGGCCCATTATCAGTCATACCATAAAAATAGCACTTTTATGCAACCTGATTACCTGTCCAAACTAAGATGACTATAGGAGCTATCACGCAGAGCGTCTTTACTCACCAGAGTCTCAGCAGAGAACGCCTAAAAGTCTCCCCTCGTCCGGGGTCCACACACAGTGGCCGGGAGGGCTCAGAGCGTCTGCACAGCGACTATTTGACAGCCTAACGGGCCCTGCTAACGCGTGGGGAACGTATGTCGCTCTGGTTTAGTGCAGTCGCACTCTACTTGATGCAATGGCTGGCTAAACTGCATCTCCACATTCAGAGAACCCACAGCAGACAGCCCACGCGTACGTCAGCAGACGACCCACATTCACATTTGCAGACTATATTAAGAGTGATAATATAACATAATTCCGGATTAAAATTTCCTGAGTGTCGGAAGAGCACCCAGGTGTGTTTTGAGCATGTGACTCTTTGTAACAAGCCATGTAGCGGCTCACATGGAGCCGTTACAAGTCTCCCATAATACCGCGGATGTGGGAGATAAAAACCACTGACCCTGTGAGGATAGAAGGCGGAAGTGGAAAAATTCTTTGGATAGATGTCAAAAATCGGAATCAGCCTAAGACAGACGTTCTGGTAGATCCGCTCACGCAGAACGATGTATTAGATCGACAATCAATTCATGTTAACAGAAGTATTTGCGACTAGAAAGCAAGCAGAAAGGTTTTGCAATACTGGAGAGCATAGATAACTTTGGTATGAAAGATGATGTAATACCGAAAGGTGCTATTGTTGCTAGTGGACAGGAGATCTTGGAAAAAGTAGGAGGAGCTGAAATTCCACAAAGTAAAGATGAGAAGGGACGGAGGAGAAATAAGTGTTCAGTTAAAGAAGTGAGTTATGTCACAGCGTCATTAAGGAATCAATTGACAGAGAAGTTGTGTCATTTAAATGTTGAGGAGAAAAAGATGTTGCAGCAAGTGTTAGAGGAATTTTCTTGGTTGTTTGAAGAGAGGCAGTTTCTACCGCCCACGGATTTGGTTCAGCAAGAAATTCCGACCGGTGAAGCACGGGTGATTGCGCAAAATCCATATCGTATACCGTATCATTTGCAATCTGTAGTCGAAGATACGATTCAGCAGCAATTAGTTGTCAGAATCATGCAGCCCTTCTCAAGTTCGTGGGCGTCCCTCGTGGTCGTCGTTAACCGAAAAATTCAGTAAATGGAGAGTAAGCCTTTCGTCTATTTGTCGATATGTGGGCATTGAATCGAGTAACTACCCCAGACACATATCCGTTACCGCGCGTTGACAAAACATTAGACCAAAAAGGCAAATGCAAGTATTTCACCACCCTTGACTTACGATCTGGATATCATCAAATCCCTGTTGCACCCCAGGACCGCCATAAAACTGCTTTTGTCGTACCTACAGGATTATATGAATTTGTAAGAACGCCCATTGGTTTAAGAAATGCACCCACCACTTTTCAAAGATTTTCAGATTTGTTGTTACGTGGATTGACACCCACAACACGCTTGGTATATCTAGATCACATTATTATTTTTTCTAAAACAATCAAAGAACATGGAGAAAGGCTGAGGGATGTTTTGGAATGGTTGAAAGGAGCTCACTTGAGTGTGAAACTGGAAAAGTATGTCTTTGCCCAATCGCAGGTACAATATTTGGGACATATAATGAGTGAAGAAGGTGTCAAACCGGATCCCCGTTTGACCACAGCGGTAAAGGAATTTCCAACACCAACAAATATCAAAGAATTACAGGCATTTTTAGGCCTCGCCAATTATTACAGACGTTTTGTGAATAATTATGCTACCATTGCTAAGCCCCTGACTAAGTTATTGAAAAAAGGGGCTAGTTTTATCTGGACCAAGAAATGTCATGAAGCAATGCAACAAATCCAACATGTTTTAACTAGAGCCCCTGTACTAACATACCCAAATTTTGAAAGATCATTAATTCTGTCGGTTGACTCCTCCAATTATGCTGTAGGAGCCATCCTGTCGCAAGAAATTGATGGAGAAGAACGACAAATTGGTTATGCGCCTTGGCAGCTTAACGAAGCAGAGTTAAATTACTGTAAAACTGAGAAGGAACTCTTAGCGCTCATGTTTGGTGAAACCTATTTTCGATGCTATTTTGTACGGGAAAAAATTTACTGTCATCACGGATCATGCAGCATTACAGCAGATGTTCAGTTTAAAAGACCTCAGCAGTAGGTTAACTCGCTGGGCTTTAAAATTGAGCGAATTTGAATATGAGGTAAAACATAAACTGGGCAAGTTGCATCAGAATGCCGATGTGTTAAGCCGGAAAGTTTGCGTGATAATTACCAATGATGTTTCTATTTCAGAATTGACGGAAGCACAGCAAAGAGATGTTGAATGTCAGAAGCATGAAACTTCGCCTGAATTTTCTGCTGAAGATGGAATTTTGTATCGAAAAACCCCATTGCGTAAACGGATGGTAATTCCGTAAGAACTACGTCCCAAGACAAAAGCACAATGTCACCACAATCTGCAAGCATGCCATAATGGTCTTCGCACCACTAATTGTCGCATAAACGCCCGCTATTTCTGGGAAGGAAAACGAAGGGACGTACAAAAGTATATACAAAATTGCTTGCCCTGCGTTAGGAGGTCATTGCCACCCCGAACAAAAGTATCCTTACAGCAAGTGCCAGAAGCCACTTGTCCTTGGGCTTTAGTAGCAGCAGACATCGTTGGCCGTTTTCCTTTGAGTCCACAAAATAACAGATATATATTGTCCATCATGGATCATTTTTCTAGGTTCTTAATTCTCGTTCCCATACCGGATATGTCAAGAGAAACTGTAGTTCGTGCATTTGTCACCAACTTGGCGTTGCCTTATGGAAGTCCTGAAGCTGTACTTACAGATCAAGGCACGAATTTTATGTCCACATTGTTTACAGAAGTCTGTCGAGTGTTGCGAATCAAAAAGTGGAGAAGTACTCCGTTTCATACAAAAGCAAACGAACGCCTGGAGTGAGTTCACCGCACCATTACGCGCATGCTCTCTTATGTCAATAAAAATCAATCTGACTGGGACAGGTATGTCCAGTACATCACCTCGGCATATAATGGCCGGCTCCATGAAGCTACAGGATATTCTCCTTACGAAGTGGTATATGGTCGACCTATGAATTCACCTTTTGAGACTGACAAACTGCCCCCTGGAATTAAATCCAAAGACGTGAAAGGTTTGGCCTGACGTCTTGAAACAAATTGGAAGAAAGTAAGAGGGAACAACGCAAAAGACACTGCTCAACAGTTAAAGAGAGATAATAAGAAAGCAAAAATGGCCGAGTACAAGGTAGGGGATCTAGTAATGTTACACAATCCAGTAATAAAAAAGGGAAGAACAAAGAAGTTCACACCCACGTATGAAGGACCATAGCATATGACGCGACTTACTTCGCTGGTAAATGCGGAAATTCAGTTAGCAGAGCACATAGTGATCGTTCATTTCGACAGGTTAACGTTTTACATGGGTTCCGAGCCACCCCCACTCAATAGTGAAATAGTGCTACGCCTGTAGTTCCACCCAAGGAAGTAAGAAAAAAGGTAATACAACCACCCAGACTGCCACATAAATATGCTCTAAGATCAGAACACCCCTATGAGTTACATTCCAGGAATTAGGTCCAATACGACATGTAATCAGCTGGAAAAGTCCTGCGTGAAGTAAGGGAATTAATTGACGGAAGCTACTGTCATTGCTGTACATTTATTTAAGTGGTGCACGTTAGTTATGAGTATACATAAGAATTGGCAACCATTGGTAATAGAATTTAGAATGTCACATGTTAATGGAAGTGATTGAAGTTTTTGTAATCAATTTGTCTTGTGCCATTTAACGTCCGCAGTAATGTTGTCATAGCAGTCGAGAATTGAAAACACAAATACTTATTGGTAATGGGATTGAGAGGAAATTTCTCCTTGCCAAGAGGACAAACAAAGTTAAGAATCAGTTAAGCTTGTATACGTCAGAGGGATTCACACTCCATCTGCTGATTTAGCGAATAGTGAACAGACACAGCTGTTAAAGCTTTAACATAAAAACATGACAGTAACACACATTGATAACTACCAGTAGACCAGTGACAACGTGCTGCCATCTGCCTGCCATTTGGAATACGCCCCATTACATGTATGTTTATGCTGAATGTTCACAGGCCGATAATAACAAGATATGTACATCCAAGTGAAACAACAAATAAGTTACTTTAAAAGTAATAGGAGTCTTCCTTATGTGGTATTTTATTGCTTTCATAATGCAATGATGAAGAGGCAACAAGGTAAGTGTTTATCATGCTACACGTTTGTGTATATAAAATGACAAAGAGAAAATTACCGCCAGGTAGAGCCTGCTGGCCACAGCTGTTTGCAGATCGCAAACTCTGCCCCTTAGCGACGCCACACCTCCTTTGCTCACCTCCTGCCTCCCCGCCAAGCGAGTGGCCATTAGGATTTCGCCCCTCCCTGCCGCTTTGTGAAGGGCCACCCAGCTGCGCTTCTGCACCTGCAATCTTATGGTTGCAGTGTAACCAATAAATCCAAGAAGAAAGTTATGACAATAAATCCACCAGCCTAATATCGCCCTACAGACTGTATTAGTCTTACCCAAGAATGGCAATCTATTCACGTCATTTACTGAAATTTTCAGTAAAGAACAAAACCTAAAGTGTAAAGAAGATTCTCTTGTAAATATGCTGTCTAAACCATCAAAAATAGGAGATGCAGGAGTTTCAAATCGGGTTCCAGCTATGTTGCATTACCACTCTCGCGGTTAATAAACGGATCTATATGCCGTCAAGGAAGCCAGCCCCTGCCGTTATATTTATTCTGTGAGTGACTACTGTGTGGGAAACACGTCAGCCGAAAGGAACGGGTTTGAGATGTGATCGTATAATACAGTAAAGAAAAGTGAAAACCAAGTTAATGTTAATTCAGAATAACAGCCCTAACATTAGTGTCCAGTTCAGAAGTTATTAGCTATTAGTTCCAAGTAAATGATATCTGAGAGAGTCGAGTCATCATTACAATCCCTGCAGAAGTATAAAAATCCATAAAATTACATATATTCAGAAGAACAGATTATCTAAGTGAGTGAACGAATCATGATAGTTCCGCAAACTTTAATGATCGAGTTATCTGGGTCCCTTGAAGAGAAGATCTTTTATGAATAACTTTTGTGGACAACATAAGCTAAGGCTTTAGTGACTGCCCAGGGGAAATTGACACCTCCCAGCCTCCACCCAACCTCCACACATACAAAAGCTCTATTCTGCTTTCCATCCTCACCACCCCCCGTTGGGACCAGACCCCGACATCTGCTTCGTATCTATCTCCAGGCAAAAGAAACGACCGTTGAAACAGACCACACCCTGCATTCCGGCAGTGTCCGAGCTGTGTTGTCTAATGCGGTATACGACGTTAGCAAAAGCCAAAAGTACCCGAAACATCCACACTTTTATGTGAGACCATTTTTACCTTTAGAAACACCACTATTACTGAAACTAATTTTTAATCTGTTGCCACAGCATCACTGAGAGTGTTTTACGTACTTATTAATCAGGACAGACCCAGCGTGAATGCCAGCACTGCCGCTGCAGCTGGATGAAACCTGTTGCAGCCGTGCCGTCAGCTGTACTGTCAGCAAACTGCAATTCCACGCCTGTCGCGTCTTAGCGACCCAAGCAGCTTTGAGTCTCAACACAGAATTCTCAACCACTATATGACGAATACTTTGAGTAACTTAACGCACATCTGCAATACTAAGAAAATTACTTTCCTACCTATACACTCGACACATGATAAATGAACTCCAATTTCATTAAAAACAAAAGTGGCGACAGGTAAGTTATAACTACGTCTTCGAGAGGCAACCAGCTTCATCGGACCATCAATAAAGAGTATAAGACCTAATAAGGAAACAGGTAAGTGAAAAGCTAACAGAAGGAACAACAATCATACCTCTGAACAATTGGTTAGGAGACTGATAATCACCAATATTCGTAGCTATGAGACAAGAAGTACAAAATAACCCAGGAAATATCACACCAAACGTTTGATAATATCAAAGATATTAGTGGCAATAATTGATCTAATAACTGAAGGAGACGTAAAACTACTCTAAATTAAACCTTACTAAAGGAAGCATTATCGAGACACTGCACTATTCCACAGCACTACTCATAACATTGACATAACTTAAACGACAACTTTCTTGTAGGTAGACATTCCAAAGCCTTGTCAATCTGTATGGAAATACACTCCTAGAAATTGAAATAAGAACACCGTGAATTCATTGTCCCAGGAAGGGGAAACTTTATTGACACATTCCTGGGGTCAGATACATCACATGATCACACTGACAGAACCACAGGCACATAGACACAGGCAACAGAGCATGCACAATGTCGGCACTAGTACAGTGTATATCCACCTTTCGCAGCAATGCAGGCTGCTATTCTCCCATGGAGACGATCGTAGAGATGCTGGATGTAGTCCTGTGGAACGGCTTGCCATGCCATTTCCACCTGGCGCCTCAGTTGGACCAGCGTTCGTGCTGGACGTGCAGACCGCGTGAGACGACGCTTCATCCAGTCCCAAACATGCTCAATGGGGGACAGATCCGGAGATCTTGCTGGCCAGGGTAGTTGACTTACACCTTCTAGAGCACGTTGGGTGGCACGGGATACATGCGGACGTGCATTGTCCTGTTGGAACAGCAAGTTCCCTTGCCGGTCTAGGAATGGTAGAACGATGGGTTCGATGACGGTTTGGATGTACCGTGCACTATTCAGTGTCCCCTCGACGATCACCAGTGGTGTACGGCCAGTGTAGGAGATCGCTCCCCACACCATGATGCCGGGTGTTGGCCCTGTGTGCCTCGGTCGTATGCAGTCCTGATTGTGGCGCTCACCTGCACGGCGCCAAACACGTATACGACCATCATTGGCACCAAGGCAGAAGCGACTCTCATCGCTGAAGACGACACGTCTCCATTCGTCCCTCCATTCACGCCTGTCGCGACACCACTGGAGGCGGGCTGCACGATGTTGGGGCGTGAGCGGAAGACGGCCTAACGGTGTGCGGGACCGTAGCCCAGCTTCATGGAGACGGTTGCGAATGGTCCTCGCCGATACCCCAGGAGCAACAGTGTCCCTAATTTGCTGGGAAGTGGCGGTGCGGTCCCCTACGGCACTGCGTAGGATCCTACGGTCTTGGCGTGCATCCGTGCGTCGCTGCGGTCCGGTCCCAGGTCGACGGGCACGTGCACCTTCCGCCGACCACTGGCGACAACATCGATGTACTGTGGAGACCTCACGCCCCACGTGTTGAGCAATTCGGCGGTACGTCCACCCGGCCTCCCGCATGCCCACTATACGCCCTCGCTCAAAGTCCGTCAACTGCACATACGGTTCACGTCCACGCTGTCACGGCATGCTACCAGTGTTAAAGACTGCGATGGAGCTCCGTATGCCACGGCAAACTGGCTGACACTGACGGCGGCGGTGCACAAATGCTGCGCAGCTAGAGCCATTCGACGGCCAACACCGCGGTTCCTGGTGTGTCCGCTGTGCCGTGCGTGTGATCATTGCTTGTACAGCCCTCTCGCAGTGTCCGGAGCAAGTATGGTGGGTCTGACACACCGGTGTCAATGTGTTCTTTTTTCCATTTCCAGGAGTGTATAAACGAGAGCATAAGGAATAATACTTACACTTAATTTGCTTAGAAATGTCACTGGAGAATAAGGGAGTTTTGTGTAAAGGAAATAATATTTTGTACTTTTGCTTCTGTCGCGATTTTTCCACCGCTTGTGTCACTAGGATGGGGACCGAGCGAGGTGGCGCAGTGGTTAGCACACTGGACTCGCATTCGGGAGGACGACGGTTCAATCCCGTCTCCAGCCATCCTGATTTAGGTTTTCCGTGATTTCCCTAAATCGTTTCAGGCAAATGCCGGGATGGTTCCTTTGAAAGGGCACGGCCGATTTCCTTCCTCATCCTTCCCTAACCCGAGCTTGCGCTCCGTCTCTAATGACCTCGTTGTCGACGGGACGTTAAACAACACTAACCTAACTAACCTAACCACTAGGATGGGTTGCTAATTACTTATGTCTAAATAATTGTGTCCAATTACTTATGTCTATGTATTACTTTTACTATTGTGTATTTTGTCTGTGTTTCATTACCAGTTATTAGAGAGTGTTGCTAGAACCTTACCAGCACCAGTAATTGAGTATTTGTGTCAATAAACCTAGTGTTTCCATGTGTCACTGTGTTACTAGAATGATGAGGATAATTATTTAACTTGTAGGATTCCAAGTATGCCAGAGTTAAGTTCCCAAGTATTGCCCATTATTTAAGTGTGTATTAATCATGTTCTAGTTAAGAAACTATTGTGGAAGGGTAATTTAAAATGTAACCATGTTGTATTTCCTTTGTATTTGGGTGTTTGTTTGGAGGGAGATGCCATATGCCTACCCCAATGATAGATAATGTAAATGGAGTGAATAGCGCCCACAGGATGAGCAAACTTTGGCCATACACCTAGTCTGTTGGATGAACAAGAGAACCACAACCTGCAAAGGCACGTACCTGACATGACGCGACTGGCAATTGCGTGGACCCCTAGCTGTCTATGTTGTTCCTTCACTTTTCAGTTTCGCGACATAGTCCGCTCTAACCACTTTCCTCTTTCAATTTCCAACAGAATATCGCCTTTTGAGTTTATTATCTGGGCGTATTCCAACACAAAACTATTCAGTTCAGGTGAACTAACACAGTTAGACTTTAATCTTTCATATCGAAGAAAAGTTCACGAGAACAGTGTTCCATACTCTCTGACGACCGCTGATCAGGCACTATCAGACGCGAACCGCGTCTAGCCCGCAACTGACCGCCAGTAAGCGGAGATCTTTCATTGTATTTTCTGGAAGATCTCTGACTACTGAATTAGTATTACTTATCTGTATGACGTGTCTCAGGACACTGCGATATACCCAAGGATAGAGGTTGACGTCAGGATTTAGGAATAAGTATGTAGCAGCTATCTTGGAATCGCAGCATTGTCATATACACAGTTAAGTAGGTGATACCGTCGTGTCAACGATGCGCCGTGCACTGTACCTGCATAAAGGAAAAGTCCTTCAGACATTATGCTCAATTTAGTCTTTTCTAATTCAATTCCTTACGCTTTCTGTTTCCATTATAGAAGTCTCTAGCTTCACATCGAGTTTTGGTTTTCTCCTCTCATTATCAACAGTGTTGAATTCCTCCAGGGCCGTGTACCTTGCACGTTGTGGTTAGTGCCCGCAGAGCGCCCAGCTGATCGATTTATTCTTTCAATTTTCGGTTTCGTAAATCGATCGCCTACCTATCTCTTTCATCTATGCCTCAGTGCCTCTTATCTCTCAATATGACCACTATAGTCAAGCAGCGTGCATCCTGCACCCAGCCTACTGTCAGGCTATTTCGCTATTGAAATCAGAGGTTTAATTAGTATCATGCCCTTAGGCGATCCACCCATTCTTGGGCCTGTGTCATTTCTGTCATGATATTTTTTTCAATGCTGATATGAAGCTCATTCTTATACTACCTTACAATTACTACAATTGGATTGCCTCTCTTGTCGTCTGCCCCAGTTACCATGGGACCAACCATATTCAGCCTTCCTAGCCTCTCTCGCAGTATTCACTCTGTATTCTGCCTGTTTTTAGGCTGTCCACCCATTGCATTCCTGGCTTCACTTTATAACTTTTAATGAAATACTGTGCAAGTCACCAAATACATTCACAAGTCTGATTTTCTAAACAACAGTATGGCTACCCTCTACTCTTCTCCAGCATTAGGGTTAAGCAGAGCTGTTTTTCGTTCACCAACACAAACATGCTCACACCCTTGTAAACCCGGATATTTCACACTGTCCTCCTACAGTAACACTTTTTACTGTTGGCACTATGCGACTTTTCATAGGCCCAGGCAACGAGATGCCCCATCCGCACCAAACTGGTGTCACTTTTCTTTGTCAATTTCACTTGATGGTGTTTATCAAATATACTGATGCGTGAGAAACTAATTCTCACAATGTGAACATTATTGCACTTGGATGGTCAACACACAGATGCATTTAACTTTGTTTACTTATTGATATAGCATATGCAGCGATGTTATATGATATTTGGTACCGCATTTTTATATTTTCATATTTATGTAACAATTATGTTTAGGCTAAAATGGATTTCATAGGAACTTTGTTACGGGATGTAACTGACATTATGTTAAAAACTTTAATTACTTTGTCTTGCAAAATGCTATTTGTTTACCCTGTGTTGATCAGTTAATGGGGAGTGTTGGGGTTAATTTTCGGGGACTGGGAAGGTGAAGCTGTGGCAAGTCCATTCTTAGGGAATGCCGAACACACTTCTCCCTCTGGCGCCACAGTGAAGCGCTGGAACAATAGGGGATCTTGGGTTGGGGGGACAGGGTGGTTTTCCCGTCTTTGGGGTCTGTCATCTTTTCTTCTTCAGCCCCAACACTCCGAATCTTCTATTTCATTTCTTACTTCTCGTCAGAGTACCAAGCCATTTTTCCTGCTGTCCACATGCATATGTTTCTATTGCTGAGACCCTTTTCAATTAGCATGTCAACTGTCATTGATGACTAATTTACTTGAATATGTTTTATGTATAAATCCTAACTATGTAATTGGTTTGATATATCTGTCACTTATGATCCCATTTACTAATGCATAATGTAATTGTAAATAGAACCCGCTGTAACAACGCATCTAACGTGATGTCACGTGTAATCCTACTACTGCCGCGCGGCGCTCTGACGTAGCGGCACGCTGACCCCCTGCCCACATTGTTATCACGCCACTAATAACGTTTCATGCCACTATGGCTTACTCACTTAGTATTCGTGCCCATTTACCTACGTTTTTTCTACCTGAAAGCTCATTCGTGATTCCCTTGTCAACTGACTCGCCCGGTTTATCTAATATATCAAATGATCTCTTAACATCAAACGATGACCTGTTAAAACATGAGCAAGGGCAAATTTCTTACAATCGCCTGTTAGCACACCTAAATGATTGGCAAACAGCCACTAAACTACATACAACCATTATACCCTGTGCCACGGTAACCCCGGTCATTGCTATTCTTATTATTGTACTGATACGGACCTTGTACAAAAAGGGATTTTGCAAACGGTTAAGACCGTCCACTCCAGTGGTTCGAGAACCCCAGCCTCAGGGCGAATATCGCCCATGACCAGAAGAACGAACCTATCAGGAATGTGCCCTCCCTTAGTTTTAAGGGTGCAACTGTGTTACCTACCAATGTGAAAACTTGTGCAGTATAGTGAAGTGCTTCCCTAGTGTTAACTCCCTTTTTAAATGTGTTTGAAACGTGTGAACCTCTCCTCATACCCCGCGGCACTGAGTTTCAGTAAACAGGCTTGCATGCTGCCTGCTGCAGACATCACACCACGCCACCGCGCGCCACTCGCCCTGCATGTGACTCCAGTGGTGATGTGAATATGTTAATTTTATTTAAAAAAACAACATTTGGCATGTATGCCACATTCAAACCAGACTTGTTCACTCATTTAATTTTGTTCTGATGTTTTGTAATGTTGATTCTTGTATGCCCATAATATTGTTGACATGTGTAATTCCCATTGCTATCCCTAGGAGGTCTTTAGACTTTTTGCGCCCTCCCATAGGTTAAGGCCCCTGCCGTCTTCTGTAGGAGCCTAAACTGATCATCATACAGAGCGAAATCACATACATTCTCCGCTCCCACAGGAGGAGTGTAAGGACGAGCCAGATAGCAGCCCAATAGTAGGGGATTTTGTTTCACTTTTTATTTGCTTTCGAAAGGAAACTTTATTTTTGTTGTTATGGCCAAACCTCGGCCGCCAGCGTCGGCTGCCTGTAATTTTTCCGTCCCACAGTCTGGCAACAGCAAGTCAACAAACATCTCGATCACATGGTTCCCTCATGCTGACAGAGTAACGCCATCTATGCAACCAGGCCACACTCTGGAAATTTCCATGCTGCCCCACGGGTTTCTCGGCTTCTGACCAATCAAGGCGGAGGAAGCTGAGTGGCCATGTTGCATGTACCCGGCCGCCCACCACTGGGCCTCTCTCACTCGAGCACGCACCCTGTAGCCATCAACATCTCCCGCCCTCCCCTGTGCTGCGGAACCACGGACTTTGTCTTTCAGACACCGCTCTTCCCTAACTATGTTAACTACATTTCGCCCCCGACTACGCTGTGGCTCACTCTCACCTCCGTAGGCCTGACTATGTGACCCTTTATAAGACAAAAGTGGTCAATAAAAGACCTACTACTTAAACTCTTTTAATAGTTCATTCACGCCTACCGCCTACCCATCTGACTGTCCTGCACATCATATAAAATTATACATACAGCTGAATTACTTGAAATTAAATGGCAGTTTTCCAAGTTACAAGATGATTACTTTTAAAAATAACGTCACTTGTTGCTCCATATCAATTTTGCATGTTACAACAAGACTTTCCCTAATTGCTTTAGTTGTGGATGTTGTTGTTGTTGTGGACTTCAGTCCAGAGACTGGTTTGATGCAGCTCATCAAGCTAGTCTATCCTGTGCAAGCTTCTTCATCTCCCACTACCCACTGCAACCTACATCCTTCTGAATCTGCTTAGTGTATTCATCTCTTGGTCTCCCTCTACGATTTTTACCCTCCACGCTGCCCTCCAATACTAAATTGGTGTTCCCTTGATGCCTCCGAACATGTCCTAAAAACCCATCCCTTCTTCTGGTCAAGTTGTGCCACAAACTCCTCTTCTCCCCAATTCTGTTCAATACCTCCTCCTCAGTTATGTGATCTACCCACCTAACCTTCAGCATTCTTCTGTAGCACCACATTTCGAAAGCTTCTATTCTCTTCTTGTCCAAACAATTTTTCGTCCATGTTTCACTTCCATACATGGCTACACTTCATACAAATACTTTCAGAAACGACTTCCTGATACTTAAATCTATACTCGACGTTAACAAATTTCTCTTCTTCAGAAATGCTTTCCTTGCCATTGCCAGTCTACATTTTATATCCTCTCTACTTCGACCATCATCAGTTATTTTGTTCCACAAACTGCAAAAATCCTTCACTACTTTAAGTGTCCCATTCCCTAATCTAATTCCCCCAGCATCATCCGACTTAACTCGACTACATTCCATTATCCTCGTTTTGCTTTTGTTGACGTTCATCTTATATCCTCCTTTCAAGACACTGTCCATTCCATTCAACTGCTCTTCCAAGTCCTTTGCTGTCTCTGACAGAATTACAATGTCATCGGTGAACTTCAAAGTTTTGATTTCTTCTCCATGGATTTTAATACCTACTCCAAATTTTTCTTGTGTTTCATTTACTGCTTGCTCAATATATAGATTGAATAACATTGGTGGATATGCCTCAACCCTGTCTCACTCCCTTCCAAACCACTACCTCCCTTTCATGTCATGTTGTGGAAATTCAGGTAAATTTCTTCTTTGGAGGTGTTAAAAGCTGCAGGCATTTCAGCCAAAAACTTTGCTTCTTAATCCACACCCTACCAGCTTCCTCCATTACCATTTTTGTTGACACATCGACATTCAGTCAGTGCTCATCCATCCCAACAATACTCTAAAAACGGCAGGTACATGTTAAATGCAGGCCCAGATGTAGGGGAGAGAGGGAGGGCAAACTGAGGTATCTGCCCCAGGCAGCAATTTCAGGGGGCGCCAAATTAATATTCTTGAAGAAAAAGAACCTTGTTTCACAAAGAACCTAGCATCCAACACAAATTGGTCTACTGATTATCTATACGATTTGTAATGGATCCCTGTTGGTTTTTGGTCAACTTTGAACTTATTCTAAGTTGATTGCTATATGAATTGTATGTTGATTTTTGAATGCACACATAGGCTTGTGATGTCTTTGCCAGGGCAATCCCCATGGCATCTAGAAATAAGCAACTTTCCATCAGACAAAAGTGGATGGGGTTACATGAGCTGAGCTGTATGAATGCCAATTGCTGTTTGTTTATATGGTTGATTGGATGTGTGAATGACAAGCAGTATTATAATTATTAGAGTAATTGCTAGCAAAATCCTTAGATTCAGACTTCTAGAGAGGAAATTAATTACTAATAGACTACCAAAGTGGAAATAAATGACTAACAGGAATAACAGGTAAGACAAATTACATATTATCTTCTTGGTGCATCCATGAAAATGAAACTTTGACAGAAAATTTTTGCCACATCGTTACACTACGAAAGGCCAGCTGTACACCATCCAGTAAGCAGCCACTAAATTCTGTTCTTGGAATAGTATGAAAAATAGATTCGATTAGATTTACTTTCATTCCAATTGATCTGTAGTGAGGAGGTCCTCCAGGATGTAGAACATGTCATAAAACAATGATACAACAAGTATTTACATCTAAAATAAATAGGCTAATGTACCTTCCACAGGTCCCAAGTGGATTTTTAATGACAAATTTAATTAAGGAATAAATATATTGAGAAGCAGTAGTTACTGTCCTTAGTTTCCTAAGCAGGCCTCTTTAGGATGTTCTTAATTCACACCATATATAACTCTTATTGCACATTTTTGTGTCCAGAAAACTTTAGCTTGGCTTGATGAATTACCCCCCCCCCCCCCCCCAAAAAAAATCTCGTATGGCCTTATGGAGTGAAAGTAAGCATAATATGCCAGCTTTTTCATTTTTATATCCCCTATGTCTGACGGAATTCGCATTGCAAATAGAGATTTGCTTATACGATTCAGCAGTTCTGTGGTGTGCCCCTCCCAGCTGAATTTATTAACAAGCTGTAATCCCAATAATATAACACTGTCCACTTCTTGTATATGATTGTCATCATATGTTAGGCATCTACTCGTGAGACACACATTACAAGTTCTGAACTGCATGTGTGATGAAGAAGGCTGGGATATTTTTACTTCCCCTCTTGTTTTACCATTTGCCTCTTTAAAATTCATTTTTTCGGTTCTGACTAATTTTCATTGACGTACATGAGTATTAAATGTCTTTTCATACAAGATGCTTCGATGCTGATGCAATCTTTGCAAGGTCACACTCTATACTCTACTCTTGATCTCTGTCAGTACTATTACCTGGTTCACACACTATAACCACAGCGTCTTCCTCAGTGAAATCTTGGCAAAGTGATCATAAATCCTCTGTTACCTGCTCCAGACCAGAATTAGGTTTAAAAAAATTTGTGACATGGTATTCCGATTCTAGTTCATATTGCAAAAGTTGGCCAACACCTCTTCGATGGAAACTACCTGACAACAATGCTTTCCTTCTCTTTACTGATTTCACTACATTCTTACTTTTCAATTTGCTGCTGAAAGTTTGTTGTGCCCTGTCTACACCTGAAACTGCTTGAGGCTCACCAGCTTCTAACTGAACAATAGGTCAAATCTATTTTCCACATTCACCATGAAGATGTCAGACAAAGTTCTAGGCCTGTTTCTCCTGTTGCCTATTGCCACTTCCCACCTCTATTTACCCTTCTCCCTCCTTAACCTGTCAGAATCTCCCCTGGCCTTGTTTAACTCAGCCTGAAGGATGGCAATTTTCCCCTCCTGTTCTAGAATCTTTCTATCTCTACTACATATCCTAAAAACCCCTGATGAGTCTCATTTACTTCCCCTACTCCCACGCCACTAGTCACCTACATGGAAAAAACTACAGTATCCATCACACCAAAGCCCCGACCTAAAAGTTCTATGGTAATCAAGCACTTTTCACTCTCATTTACTTCCACTACTCCCACGCCACTAGTCACCTACGTGGAAAAAACTACAGCATCCATCACACCAAAGCCATGACCTAACAGTTCTATGGCAAGTCAAGCACTTTTCACTCATGATAAACATAATAGTTTATTAAGAATACGTCAGTTAAATTACAGATAAAATGTATTATACGAACATGTAATAACGCCTGAGTGGAGAATAAATTCAGGATAACTGAAAGAGTGATTCTGAAAGTGTTAGTGAAGTTAACCGGAGAATAACTGAAACAGTGAGACTGAAAGTGTTAGTGAAGTCAACCGGAGAATAAGTTTTGACAATGGCAGGAATAGTTAGAGAATTGGTGATGACAAGATTGCATTTTAGCACGAGGAAGAGAAGAAATGGAGACTTCACACAAATTATGTGCAAGTATATGACAGTTCTAAATTTGTATAAAAGTTTGTACTGCAACAACTTTTCAATCTCATGCCTGATAAACTACAGCATATGAATAAAATGTGAAACTATCTCCTACCATAAAACCTTTTGCTTGTTGTAGCCCTAATAGTCATTTATATTGGTGCCTTGTGAATTATATTCTGTTGTGTTATATACATAAATGAGGTAGATAAAAACGACCATTTGTGCCAAAAGTCTCATTTTATCTAGCAGACAGTGACAAAATACATGTAATCACATCAAGAAAACCACACGTCTTGGGTACTTTTTGTATTAACAGCTTTTTAAGTGTTAGACAACAACATTTTGATTTTTCATGAAACAAAAAGTTCGACAAACTTTGATGATGTTAATAGGCTCTTTTGTGGAAAGGCAAGCACACTGTGTAAAGCTGTAGCAAGATTAGAGAGAAAAAAATGCTGGGACATAAAGATTGAAGATATGTGTACTGTCTTGCTGTTTTTACTGGTTTAATGTTCCCTATATTGAATTTTATGTCAGACAGAAGAAAAAATTACTAGCCAACAGGCAATAAAGTGTGCAAATTTTCTGAAGGGATCTTATTCTCCCAGTCACAAATAACCTCATATACCATTGTGATCTTTTATTTTTAAATTGGGGTGTTATGTGAAACCAGCCAACTGGAAGTAGAAGAGGCACCACTGGGCATTTTAATTTCCACTTTCCTGAATACAATTTTGACGACTTCGATTACAAAATATATACATTTGAATTACACAGAATGATATACAGTGAGTTGCAATAGAAGAATACTGCGTGAAGATATATGGCACTGCACTTTAGCACAATTAAAACCAAATAACACTTCTTATATTTCCTCAAACATATATGTTTTATACATAAGATCTATTCAAACAATTCTAGAACTTTGTTGATAAAATTTTTATACACTTACCTTTTACTTATGGTTCATGCCTCCTTTGAAATACTCTCCTCCACAATCGATACCCCGCTCCCAACACCATTTCCACTTCTAGAAGCAATCTTGGTACACATCTTGCTGGATTGTGGGAAGCGCCGTCCGCGAATTTTCGGTTATCTCGTTTATCTCAGCCCCCTTTAATTGGGGTTTTCAACTTTGTAAATTAAAAAAAAAAATGTCCATGGGTGCCAGGTCTGGAGAGTATAAAGGCCGAGACAGCAGTGATTTCGATTTTTGGGCACTAGCCATGCGCCAACAAGAATGAGTGTATCAGTGCATTATTATGATGCAAGAGCCATTAATTGTATCGCCACAATTCAGGTCGTTTCCTTGTCACATTTTCTCACAGGCATTGCAACATGCCACAATAGCTAGACCGATTAAGAGTTCATCCCTGTGGCATGAATTCATACTGAACTAATCCTTCAAAGTCAAAGAAAACTATCACCATGTCTGTGACATTTTGCCCGCCTTTGGTCACGGACAACCTCTCCCAACCTATTGTGAAGACTGAACCTTGGTCTCAACATCATAAACGTTGACCCACATCTTGCCACCAGTTATGATTCCCTTAAGGCACATTGTAACGATCTTTTGAAACGTTACTACTTAACTTCAGTTGGCCTGTGGTTCATCGATGTTGTTGATGCTGCGAATAATGAGAATATCACGAAAATTTCAAGCTTGACAAATTATTTATTGACATTAGCTGATCAACAGAACTGACGTTAGTGCAAAACAACTGACGATACTGAGCTAAACCGAACTGAACTGCACTGACTCATGAAGTAAACAAAACTTGACTGACTGACTCCCCCACAGCCTAGCTTTACATACAATTTTCACAATCGCTACCATTGTTAATTAATTACTAAATGTAATGTACAATTAAAAACAATTTCATCTAAACTAACTGCTGCTACATTTGTACAGGTTATAAAATACAATGTCAAATAACACGATACTTTTTATCATCATCTTGGTTTTATGTGTGAGAATTAATTCACAATCTGATTTCAACAATTATTTTGATTTTAATTTAATTTCGTAATTAGTGACTGTATGGATTTTATTGCTACCATTTGTTCGAAGTATACACATAATGCCTCGCCAGATTAAATAAATTAAATACACACATGTTTTCTCAAATACCGAAATTTCGTAAACTTAGGTGATGTACCTAACAAGAGGTAAATATCTGCGTAATTTAGAAGCATCATTAATTAGAATCAATTACATAAAAATGAATAACGAATGAAATTACATCACTGGATAATGTTGTTATTTTCATTTGAATGGTAATGAGGTTTTTGTGTTAGCAAATTTACAAATTGCAAGTAGTAGAAGTAGTAATAGTAGTAGTAGTTTATTCATCCAGAGACAATGTACATTGTATGGATTTCGTCAAAAAATACGTAGTATATATATATACACACATATAGGGTGAACAATACTACACAAAATACAGATGTGCATAGTAGACTACATAACATCAGACCACATTGAAATAGCATGTACAACTTTGATTATTTGCATTGATGTATGAGAAAGACTTTTTACATGGAATACACAGTTAATATTTAGATATAACACATACAATGCTAGTACTTTTGTACATATTATTTATTTAGATCATAGCAACAGTCAGATCAAAATTACTATTGGCACAGAGAACATAAATATAATTGTCTAGTATGAAGCTATTCCAGGTATTCTTTTACACTATAATAGCAGTTGGTCATTAAAAATTTGAATACTTCTTCTTTAAATGAAGACAATTTTTTTATTTCTTTTATCTTTACCGGTAGTTTGTTATACAATCTGCTTCCTTGTATGTTTGTTTGTTTCTGCGCAAAAGCCTTGTTAACTCTTTTTATATGAATGTCATTGCACTTTCTTGTGTTGTAAGTATGTAGATCCGAGTTGGATTGGAAATTGTTAATATTTCTTTTTACATTAATTACGCTTTTCTGTATATAGAGGCATATTCAGCTGTTTAAATAATTGCTTTGAAGGAGTTAGCCTTGAACTGATGGTAATTATTCTAACAGCTCGTTTTTTTAGAGTGAAGATGGTTTTGATATTTTTCTTACTATGACCCCAGAAGGTGAGGCCATAGGTAATAGCAGAATGTATATAAGCAAAGTAAACAGCTCTGCTACATTCCCTACTACATACAAAGCTAATAACACGTAAAGCAAAGCAAGCAGAGCTTAACTTATGCAAGAGATACAGGATATGGGATTTCCAGTCGAAATTTTCGTCTATATGTACACCTAAGAATTTTGTGGTAGCAACTCTCACAATTTCTTTATTATGTATTCTGAGATCTAGATCAGAGTGTGACTTTGCTTTCCTGTAATGGATATAATTAGTTTTAGAGATATTTATGGTTAATTTGTTCACTTCAAACCAATTTTGCAAATATTCTATAACTCTGGTTGCAGATTTTGGCAATACCCGGTTTATATCAGTTACTACAATGTTTGTGTCATCCGCAAACAGGGTTATATGAGTACCATTTAATGGAATCTTGATATCATTTATGTAAAGAAGAAATAGGAGAGGTCCTAGAACACTCCCCTGTGGTACCCCAATTGGCACAGTCTGAATATCCGATCTGTAAAGAATACTTTGGTTTATACTGTTTGTTGTTGCAATTTCTACTACCTGTTTCCTATTATGGAGATATGACTGAAACCACTTTTTAGCTACTCCTCGTATACCGACATATTCTAATTTGTCTAGCAGGCTATCATGTTGGACAGTATCAAATGCCTTTGAGAGGTCCAAATTTATTGCTATTGTTCTGTTGTTCTTATCTAGCCCCGTTACAATATTTTCAATGAATTGGGTGATGGCTGACTCTGTACTCATTCCTTTGTGAAAGCCGTGTTGGTTTACAGACAATAGATTGAATTTCTCGAGGTAATTTGTAATTCTGTTTTTCATGACTGTCTCTATTACTTTTGAAAATACCGATAATAAAGCTATTGGTCTATAGTTTCCCACTTCATGTATATTGCCCTTTTTATACAATGGTTTTACTTTTGCAATTTTTAATTGTTGTGGAAAGACACCTTCTGAAAATGATATGTTTATGATGTGTGAGAGTGGGTCTGATATGACACTAGCACATCTCATCATGACTGAGCAAGGTATCTCGTCAATCCCTGAGGACATTTTATTCTTCATTGTTTTTATTATTCGATTAACTTCCAATTTGTTCGTGGGAGGTAGCAATAAAGAATTAACACTTTGTTCTTCTGGGATTGATGTTCTACTAATCTTAGAACAATTTTTACTCAGATTGATTGGACTATTTATGAAGTGGTCATTAATGTAGTTTGCTAAAGTAAGATTTCTGAATAGCACACCTTGATCATCTTTTAAAACAAAGTCATCTGGATTTCTAACATTTTTGCTTGGGCCTATTCCTTTTTTTTACTACATTCCATATAGCTTTCGATTTGTTTGCTGACCCAGCAATTGCACTGTCGTTGTGCATTGTCTTGGCTTTTTTGATCACCTTCCTGTAAATTTTCTTGTATGTCTTAACATAATCTGTGAAGTGTTCATCTTTGTTATCTTTTTTGAGTTGACTGATATGTTTTACTGTTTGACTAGATACTCTAATAGCAGGTGTTATCCACTGGCTTGTGTTCCTAGTCATGACATTGATCTTTGTGAGCTTTTTTGGGAAACACATCTCAAATAGGGACATGAATGTACTAGAAAAAGCATTGAAACATTCCTCGGTTGTTGTTTGTGCAAAGACATCTTCCCAGGTTTCATTAGCTAAAAACTGGATGAAAGTATTCACTTTTTCTGTATAGAAGTGCCTTTTGTATCCCCACTTATATTTTACTGCCTTGGGGATAGAGTAATTTATGTATGTTAATAGTGTATTGTGATCCAAAAGACCTAAGTTTACGTTTAGTGGCTCAGTGATTCTCCATATTTGTGAAAATATTGTCTAAAAGAGAAAATGACAGTTCTGTTATTCTGGTGGCATCTGTAAAGAGTGGTTTATGTGGAAGCTGCTGAGTATACTCAAAAGCTGTCTTTTTTCATCACTTTCAATTAACAGGTTAATATTAAAATCTCCACATAAAAATAATTTCACTTCATTACTATAAAAAGTGTTTAATGCTGCTTCTATTTTTTTGAAGAATATGTTTTTGTCACCTAGTGGAGATCTATATATTGTAATGACAACTAGTTTTTCACTCTTCTCCTCAGTTTTTAACTCTATGGCACATGATTCAACATGTTTTTCTATATTTAGATGGTCCAATTCTGTTTTCACTTTGAACTGCAGTCCTACTCTAGAGTAAATGCATACCCCACCATTTTTAAAAACACTTTGGCAATAATGCGATGCTAAATTAAAATTGCTTATATTTATGAGACTTAATTCACTAGCCTTGCAGCAGTGTTCAGATAAACAAATACAAGAGACATCAGCAAGATTATTTAGAGCTACTTCTAGATCTAGTACTTTGTTTCTGAGGCATTGAATATTCTGACACATTATCCTGACTGTCTTGCAAGTATTTTTCTTTTGTCATTACCTGGAAATGTGCTGCTTTTTCCATAGTAGTTGTGACTTATCTGCAAATTTTCTTGCTGATTTGTCACAATCTTTTCCTTTTCTTTGTCTGAAGCCATAAAAAATCCTTATTTAATGATGTAGATGTACCTTGTCTTTGACTCCTCCTTAGGCAGTGTTGTGTTGCTGCAACTGTTGTTGATGGTTTTGTTGCTGCTGCTACTGTTGATGTTGGTTCAGTTGCTGCTGCTGTTGTTGCTGCTGCTGTTTCTGTGGCCGGAGGTGGTGGTGGTGGTGGTGGTGGTGGTGGTGGTGGTGGTAGTGGTAGTGGTAGTGGTAGTGCTGACAGGATTCTTCGTGCTGTTGCTGCCTTTGATTCTTTTATTGGCACTATTTCCGTTGATGGTGGATCTGTTGTTGTAGTATCTGTTGGTTTTGCTGTTGTTTCCGCCGAAGGTTTAGTTGCAGTTACTGATTGTGGTTTGACCATTTGTGGTAATTTTACTGCTTCTAATGGTGATGATTTTGTTGCTTCTGTTGTTGTTGATACTTGTGATAAACCTGCTGTTATTGATTTTTGTGGTGTTACTGTTACTGTCGTTGATGGTGCTGCAGGTGTTTGCTGGTGCCTTTTTATTTCATCCAATACTTTTTGTGCTACAATTTTCTTCCATAGGCCATTCAAGTGAAGGCCATGAGAAGTGTGGAATCTCCGACCAATGCCACTAATAGCAACAACACAAACATTTTCGAATTTACTGCATATACTGGAAAAACTCTCATTAGCAGCACTAATCTCTTTGTTCACACAAGACCAGCGTGGCTGATCATAGCGATGTGGAATGTTGACAAAGAGAATGTTTGTATGAGACAAAAGAGCCAGATGCTTTTTCAATTCTGAGCAGGCTTTAGATGTTTCATTTTTATATACATCGTTAGAGCCACCAAACAAAGCTACAAAGTCTTTTGAAATCAACTTGATAATTTCATCAGTGTAAACATTCTTAATTACCTCCGAAGGGGAAGCCCCAGGCTTGACATAACTCGTAGATTTCACAACTGATGCCTCATTAACAATAGAGGCTATTCCGCGCCCGTGGCTATCAGCTAGAATGTGCAGTTTTCCCATGTGATTATGTACTTTTTGCTGTGACCTAGGCATATGTTGACATGAATTGCGCGTAGGCCTATTAGGGGAGCAGCAACGGCTGAAACATGTACCTGCGAATTTTCAAAAATATTTTCTGAAGCACTATCATCACTTATTTCGCTTAGCACTTCGTATCTGTTTCGTAATTGAATAGGTGGGTTTAGTCTGGCCCTGTAGACATTGGTATCATATTTCCTTTCTGACGATGAATTTTCGTGTGTTTTCGGCGACGGTTCAACTTTTGCACACCAAGAACGGAACTTTGTTTCGCATACGCCATTACTGCCTACTCTCCCATACTTTTTACACAAGTTATGACTTATATTTTTGCGAGGTGTTTGTTATTTATGCTAACATTCCCAAAGCCTCTTAATATTTGTTGTTACACATTTATTACTTCAATTTCACGATATGATATTTAATTTGGCATATGTACATATTTTTGTTAATGACAAAGATCTGTTATCAATCACGAGAATGTACGTCATTCCAGAATATTCTATATGTATTTACAAAGGTTTTTTTGGGCGAACTGAACTGAATGATACCTATAAAACTGCACATAAAAGGCCCTAGGAAGCACTGAATCCTATGCAGATACACGGATGCATATAAAGAAGATGGTATCGGACAGTTCATAATGATCTTGGGGGAGCCTGTTGCGTAATAACATCTCATTCTCATTACCGTGATCCAAAAGCTGTTCACAAATTGAAAGGCTAGGGTCTTTCTGGTCTTGACTCATGAGCCTTTGGACGGACATGATGCACTCTAAGATGCTGTGTCAGGATTTAATAACATAATCCAATTGAAATTTTACATTCTCCTGCAATCTCTCACACAGTCAGTCTTCGAATGGAACATACAATTCTGTCGATGTTCCTGGCAAGAGCGTCCTTGGTAGACGTCGAAGGGCGTCCTGAACGAGGGCCATCTTTAACTTCCGCCCAGCAATTTTTAAACCACGTGAACCATTAGTAACATTGAGTAAAGCTTAAGAACTGGTCACTATAGGCTTTCTGCACGTTTGGTGTGTCTCCATAAAGGTTTTCTTGTGTTTCACACAAAATTTAATGCTCCTGTGTTGCTCCTCCAACTCATCCATCTTTAAATTTGCTAACTTTGCCACACAACGTTTTACTCAATACAGCACTGAATAATACCTAACAGATTTACAACAATGAAACTTCAAGTTTTTTATTCTATGTTCCTTGCTGCCAGCAGTTATACATTAAACACAGGTGTGTGCAGAGACGCAAATCGCATTTCGCTCCAACATACCACTGGCGCAAAATTACGAATGTTCTGAAATTTTTTGAACAGATCTCATATCAAGCTCTTCACAGAGATGCGCCCCATAAAATGAATATATTTTTGAAAAATAATTTTATTTTTATTTTTGATGCCCTATTTCAAATGCTTGAGGGAGGGGGGAGCACTACTATCAAGTTTTTACACCAGTTCAGAAATATCATAGATCTGGGGCTGGTTTAATAAGAAGCTTCTTTCGGTGTTGCTGTACCATAGAGGGTTGTGTGTTTGATCATTGTAAATTTCCATATTAACGCGGGATCGAGTCTCTGTGTCTTTTTTTTATTTTAGTTTGTTAATTCTGTACAGTATAAGCTTCCTAACGCTAACTCGCATTTTGTCAGTTAACACGAATTTCAGTTAAGGTGAATTAGGAAGTCTTTTTCAGTGTCTAGCGTAATTAAATTTCATTCTAACACAGACTTCCATGTTACAGTATATTTGAATCCTAATTTTTATTTTAAAAAAAAAGGAAGGTAACTACAAAGCTACCCACCCATTGTTGATTCATTTCTAACATTCTGCCGGTTGGCAGCCGTGATTATCACCTCAGCAGTCAGCTTCTATGGTACATCTGAAGAAATACATTAAAAGCATTCACAATTGCGAAAATAGACGACTACTAGCTGTAGAATGAAAGGATGAGAGTGAAAATTTTTGCCAGTATTTCATTCACAATTGCGAAAATAGACGACTACTAGCTGTAGAATGAAAGGATGAGAGTGAAAATTTTTGCCAGTATTTCGTGTCTTCAAACATGTTTCTAGTGTCTGTGCAGAATACGGTAGCTGATGTGCAGTGGCCAGTTTCTGTCCAAACCCCTGTGCAAGTTCGTTCGTTCAGGGGAGTCAAACAGTGTTAACCACCTTTCGGCCAGTCGGTGATGACGGAAATACTGCCATCTTCCTCGAACGATTGTACAGAAACTATTCAGTGAAAAAATTTCATTTTTGTGTCAGGTTCATGATAATGTACCCATCACTTCGTTAATGGTCATAGTTATTGTGATATTGACTTGTAATTAAGACACTGCACGAAATTCAAAGAAATTTGCAATGACAGATTGGGGTCAGTATGATTTTGCATATTATGTAATATATTGCTGCTTATGAAATTTAGCTAAGACATCAAATTTTTCTTTAGACTTGGGTGGAGGTCTCTGTCTGTTACCAGTCTCGACAAAATTGATCTGATGCAGCTCACTCACATGTGATCGCGCTGCTCCAATGATAAAGCCAGAGTGAAATATCCACAACATTCCCCATGTTTCATAAAAGGTTGAGATATTGAAATGAGATTTTGTCAGATGATAGCACTCAGAGAGGAGAGTATTTTGCCATATGGTTATTATGTAAACTTCATTATCTGCTGCGTTATTCCACTAACTACAGACATTTTCGATGACAGAATGTAATTTTTATTTGCCATCGGTAGCTGATGAAATCAGAAATGCAAGGTGTTTTGGCACAACATTAGCAAAGACAGTAAACATTTATTTTGTACCAAAGGTGTGCTTTTTCATAAGATACTGACCTTACTTATCCTCAGTTTCTCACTTAATAAACCAACGTTTCAAAAATTCTCTCACAACTATATCTGCGCAACATGTTAGTTAGGTGACACTGTGTAAACTCTGCTGAGTTTTGGCAAAAGAAGCAAATTTTAACATAGCAACAAGAGACATGTGTAGGTTTTACTCAAAGTCCACCACTCATGATGCTTCTCTGAAAATTAGAAATGGTTAACCAGGCGAAAATAAATTGCTGTATTTTCTGTGGAATTCATTTTAGATACTAAACATAGCAGAGGTGACAGATCCTTCTGAATGCTCACTAAGCGTATGTGGGTGTGGAGGGACTACACTTAATATTTACAAAACCTGTGAGCATAGGCTTCAGTTTAGAATGGCATTTCCCTTCCAGCACTCAGCATTTCCCCTAGAGCGTCTGCCACAACTACAGCTCTCCCCACATGTGCTCTGCATACTCTGCTCTTTATACTTAATGTATGCTGGGTACGCCCCTCTTATCCTTTCCGAGTAGGCCTCACAGTTCATTACCGTAGTATACATTTTTATGTATAATATAATTAAGTATTTTTTGGTAAAGATATAAATCTATCTTAAGCTTCACATTTATTCTTTAATACATCATTTACTCCCTAGAGTCCTCCTCTACTTACCAACTTCTATACTTTCAATAGATACTATGTCAACATATACTATTCATGTTCCACTATCCTTCAATTCATTAATGTATTTATTATACTGACATTTCTTATTGAACATCATGATTAACATTCTCTCCTGCTTCCGTTTTCTCTGTTTGCTCATGCCTCTTTCTTAGTTACCTTTTCTAATGTATATTCGACGTAGAACCATCATAGCTTCCTATATATGTGTGCATATTTCTAGATGTACCCACATTTCCCCTACAACACTTGGCAGTTCTCAAATCGTGACAGGCTTTCTAGTCTGTAATTGTATGTTTGTTCCTAAGTGTATACTTGTGTATATGCAGATGTGTGCTTGTGTAGTCAGATTCTTCGGCCTTCTTATCCAAAGTTAAGATGTAGGTTATTAGAAACCACAGAAATAAGGAAGGACTTAAGCATTAGAAGTTTATGAATACTGAAAGAGTGAAAAATAGACAGGACCTCAAATGAGAAGTAAGAAAGGAATAAATACATGTGGATGCTAGGATCGAAGAAGAGAAAGAAGATAGTCGTAAAGACAGGAATCCTTCTCCACTCCCCTTCCCCAGGATCCCTAACTCTCAGGTACTTGAGTGAGACGCCAGAGGAGGTTTGGTGCTAAATCGTCACCTACAGAATGGACTTGTCCCACTGTCACCATCAAAGTCCCTGAAGGAAATCCTAGCAACCCTATGGAAACGGCAAAGGATGTAGAATCAGGCACACTTGTTTGTGAGGGTTGTTTGAAAGGTGTGCTGTGTGTTAGTTATGATTTATCTTTTCGTGTAAATCATGCTCTTATCTATAATACCAACTCCTTTCAAAATTTTATACAAACCCTCCCATCTATATGACATCTCGTAAGATATAAAACACTCTATACAAAACTTACCCCACAGCAAATTCGACTTTCTTAGAATCTTCCCAATTTTGTGGTAATGCTTGGTTAAAACTTTTTAAGAAATGGGTCGGATGTGCATCTCCGTCCAACCTAAATTTAGGGAATTATCTAGATAACCCTGAATTAGATCCCATTGTAAATCAATCACAGCTTCACTAGTTAACAGCACGTTAGGTGACGTTACCCTTTTTTCTAGTTTATTCTGGATACGCTTGAATTCTCTTCACAAGTCGTCTATAGCCTTCTGGGTATCACTAAGTTCAGAAGACAGAATAGGCGATAAGTTTCTGGAGGTTATTCTCTCGGTAACTTTTTTATCTATAATTCTTTCAAACTGTTCCTCCAAACTACTTACATTTATGATATCAGAGTTCGTTATTTTCTCTTTGAAATTTCTTTCCACATTATCTACTTGTGTACTGACACCTGCAATTTGCGATTGAATATTCCGTATTGATTCATTATTCTTATCTACACTCTCTTTCAAAGTATTCATCCCCTGCTTTACAGCATTAAACTTAACATTGCACACATTCTCAAAAGATCCTAACTTTTAATTAATTTCGGATTCCACATTATTACATCTTTCCTCAATGTTAAATTCTAACCTTTTTGATAAATCGCGGAAATTGTGTTTCTGTATCTGACTAAGGTCAGTAAACATTTGATTTGCATGAGTGGTCACGGAATTAGTCAATTCATTCTTGAAATATATTTTTAAATTATCTACTCTACTATTTAAGTCGTCAAATTCAGTCTTTACAGCACCCATGCCTTCACGTAGATTACTAAATTCTTTGCTTTGCGAATCGACTTTGGCATTTAGCAAACTTAGATTTGTCGATTTAGAGTTTCACTCTGAGCATTTAGAGTTTCCCTCAGAGCATTTAAAACTTCACTAAACTTTAAGTATTATAATTACACAATAAAAGTTCACTCAACAGTATGTACCACTTTTCGCTAAAGTAATGAAGCGAACAGCAGCTGGTGCCGGCAGCGTCGGATGTAGGTTGGTTTCCGCGTCTGCGTCCCTCCCCCACTGGATCTTCTTGGCTGAAGTGTTCTAGGCGTATTTCTTCTTAGACAAATGCGTCGAAATTTTCTTTGTGGTTTTATATTTGTGAATTTTCCATGTCATTCACTATTTTTCATTCAAATTTTGCTTCATTGGATACTTGAACATATACCAATGTCTTAGAATAAATCCCTTGAGGTGTTATGTTTGGTTACTAGGGAAACACGTAACAACCTCTTCTTTTTTACTTAAAATTCCCGTTTTCTCGGGTCCTTTCACACAAGTCGCCACGTTCTAACGTTTTTGACGGCGATTTAAAGCGAGAAGTAGACGTACAAACTTCCCACTTCTTTTATATGAGGTGACTTACTTGAGATTCGCAGCCGAGCTTTGTTGGCTAGCTGGCTGCTGGAAAACTCTATTGACTTCATCTCTGCAGAATGATGCTAGGTACCGGAATATTTAAGCCTCTCTCTCTACTTGTGAAATAAGTAGATAAGCGAACTTTACTTTTCGTTAACCAACGGTAAATTTGGACTCCATACAGAATAAAATTCTCAATTTCCACATACATATATGACTTCCAGTAAGTCACTCGCTCCGTCAAACGTCAGAAACAAATTTAATTACATTTATAAAGGAGTTGCTTAATAACTATGTTTCTACTTCACACGAATCATAAAATAGGTCTTGCCTCTAACAAGGCTGGATTAAGAATTTTCAAGATTACTTTTTCAACTGTCCTTCTTTCACAAAACAATAGTCAATGACACATTAAGCACAGAGCTGCATGAAAACTCCACGGTTCTTCCTGTAAAACATCTGTAGATTGCCCGACAAGTACTTGTCAGTGCCGTTCGACTGCCTCGTCTTCTTTCTTCTCACGACTAACTAAACCTGCATACACAAACATGTGACACGTAGTAGGTAGGATTTTACCATCTCACACGCGTATCTAGAATATCGTGTGTTCGAGATAGTAGAAGGCTGAGTGGTTCTAGAATTTACACAGAAATTTTCGAATCACTACAATACTGCTCATCTGCTGGCCACAGTACTCTGCGTGAGCTCTACAAGCTGTACTCGAACATCCATTATGTATATTCCCATACAGGTTATCCATTTTACTGGAAAGTCGCTTGCCCAGTGTTTGCAGATAAATATGATACTACAGTGCCTGTGTTATTCTGCATTATGATGCAAAGTTCCTTTGGACATGTATGCATGTCGAAAGGAACAGGCCCTGTGGCGACTACAGCTATTATGAACTACATTAAATTTATTTGCAATAGTGAATATAGACAACCATCAGTTGTAGAAAGGAATGACGACGATGAAGATTTGTGCCAGACCCGTACACGAACCAAGACTTCCTGCTTATCGTGAGCAGTCACCTTAGTATTTGCTATCCATGCATGATTCACAAGCAGACCCAAACTTCATATGTCATCAGCCATGCATCTAGAGCTTGTACTTGTACATCCATTATGTATATTCCTTTACAGATGAGACTTTTTTTCTTCAGAGTTGCTTGCCCAGTATCTGAGGATGAATACCATACTGCAGTACCGGTGTTATTCTGAATTACGATGCATAGTTCCTTTGGACATGCATTTAATTTACTTCACAATAGCTGTAATCATCATAGTGCCTGCCTTTTCCTTTAGACATGCATCCATGTCCAAAGGAACTTTGCTCCATTTTTCAGAACAACACAAATACTGCAATATCATATTTATCCGTCAATAACAGGCAAGCAACTTCCAAGTATAACGTCTCACCTGTATGGGAATATATACACTACTGGCCATTAAAATTGCTAGACCACGAAGATGACGTGCTACAGACGCGAAATTTAACCAACAGGAAGAAAATGCTGTGATATGCAAATGATTAGTTTTTCGGAGCATTCACATAAGGTTGCCGCCGGTGGCGACCCCTACAACGTTCTGACATGAGGAAAGTTTCCAACCGATTTCTCATACACAAACAGCAATTGACCGCGGTTGCCTGGTGTAACGTTGTTGCGATGCCTCGTGTAAGGAGGAGAAATGCATACCATCACGTTTCCGACTTTGACAGAGGTCGGATTCTAGCCTATCGCGATTACGGTTTATCGTATCGCGACATTGCTGCTAGCGTTGGTCGAGCTCCAATGACTGTTAGCAGAATATGGAATCGGTGGGTTTAGGAAGGTAATACGAAACGCCGTGCTGGATCCCAATGGCCTCGTATCACTAGCAGTTGAGATGACAGGCATCTTATCCGCATGGCTGTAACGTATCGTGCAGCCACGTCTTGATCCATGAGTCAACAGATGGGGACGTTTGCAAAACAACAACCATCTGAACGAACAGTTCGACGACGTTTGCAGCAGCATGGACTAACAGCTCGGAGACCATGGCTGCGGTTATCCTTGACGCTGCATCACAGATAGGAGCGACGGCGATGGTGCACTCAACGACGAACCTGGGTGCACGAATGGCATGACATCATTTTTTCAGATGAATCCAGGTTCTGTTTACAGCATAATGATGGTCGCATCCGTGTTTGGCGACATCGCAGTGAATGCACATTGGAAGCATGTATTCGTCATCGCCATACTGGCGTATCACCCGGTGTGATGGTATGGGGTGCCATTGGTTACACGTCTCGGTCACCTCTTGTTCTCATTGACGGCACTTTGAACAGTGGACGTTACATTTCAGATGTGTTACGACCCGTGGGTCTACCCTTCATTCGACCCCTGCGAAACCCTAAATTTCAGCAGGATAATGCACGACCGCATGTTGCAGGTCCTGTACGGGCCTTTCTGGATACAGAAAATGTTCGACTGCTGCCCTCGCCAGCACATTTTCCAGATCTCTCACCAACTGAAAACGTCTGGTGAATGGTGGCCGAGCAACTGGCTCGTCACAATACGCCAGTCACTACTCTTGATGAACTGTGGTATAGTGTTGAAGCTGCATGTGAAGCTGTACCTGTACATACCATCCAAGCTCTGTTTGACTCAATGCTCAGGCGTATCAAGGCCTTAACTACGGCCAGAGGTGGTTGTTCTGGGTACCGATTTCTCAGGATCTATGCAGGCAAATTGCGTGAAAATGTAATCACATGTCAGTTCTAGTTTAATATATTTGTCCAATGAATATCCGTTTATCATCTGAATTTCTTCTTGGTGTAGCGATTTTAATAAATAAACACAAGATTGACAACAAATGGAAGTTTGGGACTGGCCATGAGTTGTGCATGGATATCCAAATGTTCAACAGTCTGCCTTTGGTGGTGCTGCAGCTCGGACGTCTGTTTACATCTGTCACGGAAATTCGTTTACATATTTGGTACACCCAGAAGTTTTGAAAACACCAGTGTGGAACGGCACATGCATACCAAAAGTCGACTATCAAGATTTGTTTTTTGAATGAATATGTGCTACCAAAAGCCTATGAAATTGAAACATTCCTAAGACGAAGTTAATCTTGATTACAACGAACTTATTGGAATACACCTTTCCACAGTGAGCGGTATCATCTACGTAAAACTGATTAATGGTGCAGTGTATGAGAAGATCATCAGAGATACTACACATTGACTCAAATTTTGTCACTCTGATGGACATGTTGATCATACGGAACTAGGTTTACAATGTAAATGCAACTTCGAACTTCCCTTTGAGGTCTTCTCTGACTTCGTGATTGATGCCCTAAGCCCATATGGATGACTGCTTAGCCACATAGAGGAAAAAATTGTCCAACTTCATGACATACGCATTCTCAGTGGGGTGTGACAGATCAGAGTAGAAGTGACACAATATGTGCCCTCATACTTATTCACTGACAGATGCAGAACAATAGTCATCTATGATAAACAACCCAAAACATGCTCTGAATGCGGGGAAGAAGGCCACATCTGTTCTGAATGCATGCAGCGGAGGATCGTCCAAGTTCCAATTGGAGAACTCGTGCCTACGCCCACGCTGACACTAACATATATGGACGTGTTTCGAACAGATCCAGTTCCTGAGAATGATGAGCTCCACCATCCTGACAGTTAACAGTAACCGCTTGCGCAGAGATAGCCACCTGTGAAGAAACGATATCCAATTCTGCCACTCTGACGGCAGCGATGCAGTTGACTGACAGGAAAGAATCTGTAGGAGGGATGGAAATTGATCATACAATTGTACCAACAGCTGCTTTCGTCCCTTGGTGCCAGGAGTCTCTTCCACACTCCGACATGGAGGTGCACACTTGCAAACAACGATCACCTAAGCGACACAAGAAACAATGGGTAGCGCTATTGGACACTTGCTTAATGCTCTTCATGGCAGAAAGTGTTGCATGTAACGATGACACACTGAAACCGGATGCAAAACAGGAGGTTTTTCCTCCTCCACAGCAGTACGACATGAAACAGGGGCTGAATATAGACCCACCAGACAGAGATCTGACAGTAGGGGCCCCTCCATCTCCCACAGCCATAGCTTTGCATTCAATCAGCCCAGCAGGAGAAACACGATGGGAGAGAGACCTTCAACACTAGCCAACACCCATGGTCAGAGGATGGCATTCACATATCGTACAGCCATTACAGCGCCTTCCATGACTACTAGCGGCATACATTGCCCCTACATAATGCCACCCCAAAATGGCAGGGAACCTCCACCTTGGCTACAAGAAGACTTCGCAATATCCTTTCTTTCAGGAGTGCTAGTTCTGCAAGGTTCGCAGGAGATCTTCTGTTAAGTCTGGAAGGTAGGAGACGAGGTACTGGAAGAAGTAAAGCAGTGAGGATGTAGCGCGAGTCGTGCTTGGGTAGCTCAGTTGGTAGAGCACTTGCCCGCGAAAGGCAAAGGTCCCGAGTTCGAGTCTCGGTCTGGCACACAGTTTTAATCTGCCAGGAAGTTTCATATCAGCGCACACTCCGCTGCAGAGTGAAAATCTCATTCTGGAAACATCCCCCTGGCTGTGGCTAAGCCATGTCTCCGCAATATCCTTTCTTTCAGGAGTGCTAGTTCTGCAAGGTTCGCAGGAGAGCTTCTGTTAAGTCTGGAAGGTTGGAGACGAGGTACTGCCAGAAGTAAAGCTGTGAGGACGGGGTGTGAGTCGTGCTTGGGTAGCTCAGTTGGTAGAGCACTTGCCTGCGAAAGGCTAAGGTCCCGAGTTCGAGCCTCGGTCCGGCACACAGTTTTAATCTGCCAGGAAATTTCATATCGCTGCACACTTTGCTGCAGAGTGAAAATTTTATTCAGAATCCACTACTGTACAGTTATACTATTGATGACAAACAGCTGGAGATAGTGTCTGCCATAAAATATCTAGGCATAACTATCCAGAGCAATCTTAAGTGGAATGACCACATAAAACAGATAGTGGGAAAAGCAAACACTAGACTCAGATTCATCAGAAGAATCTTAAGGAAATCTAACCCATCCACAAAAGAAGTGGCTTATAAGGTGCTTGTTCACCCAATTCTTGAGTATTGTTCATCTATTTGAGATCCCTATCAGACAGGACTGATAGAGGAGATAGAGAAGATCCAATGAAGAGCAACGCATTTTGTTACGGGACTGTTTAGTTGGTGAGAGAGCATACAGAGATGCTAAACAAACTCCACTGGCTGACATTACAAGAGAGGCATTGTGCATCACAGAGAGATTTACTATTGAAATTTCGGGACAGCACTTTTCAGGAGGAGTCGAACAACATATTACTTCCCCTCCCCCCCCTCCCCAGCCCCTCTCCCATTCCTTCCACCCCCCACCCCTTCACATACATCTTGTGTATTGACCACAAGGAGAAAATTCCAGAAATTAGAGCTAATACACAGGCTTACTGACAATCATTCTTCCCATGCACTATTCGTGAGTAGAACAGGGTTGGAGGGATCAAATAATGGCACTGAAAGTACCCTCCGCCATACACCCTTAGGTGGCTTGCGGAGTGTGATGTAGATATAGATGTACCAATGGTAACACATGCTGCAGTCAATTGCTGGATAATTATTCCCTCAAGTTTGAAGCAATGGAAAATCTGAAATGGAATAACAATCACAATAACAATATGAACTGAACAGATTGTCACTTGATACGAAGAGGAGGAGTTTAGTGGGACACAGGAATGTTTACAAATAAGATGTTGGATGTTATTCAGCTTTCAGATCTTTGTAAGAAGAAGATGTTCTTGTTGCCAGAGGCTATGGTTACACTTCTTCTGATGATGGATTTTGTCTGAAAACTGGATAATATCCATCAGTCTAGTTTTTAATGTGCCTGTCTACCACTCACTTCCTCCTCAAAATGAAGAACACCAATTTATTGAAATCATATTGTGTTATTGTTAATATGTCTAGTTTTTTAAAAAAATACTGTCGCATGATACATGATTTCTCACTCGAGAAATGCACCCGACTATCTTTTCTGCCAAATGAAAACACTCTTTCCACCTGAGAAAATACCACATAATAGTAACCCTAGGCTAGATGGATATGAAGACAATCTCAGCACTGAAGGCCTGTGGGAAATGATAAAAACAAATGTGGAAGCAGCAGTGGTAGAAGTGCATGGTGAAAGAAAAAAAGAAGGAAAAACAATTCATTGTTCTCAGAAGAATGTGAGTAAAAAGTGAAATGAAGAAGAGTAATGTAGTAACACTGTTCACGTTTACATTGCACTTCACTTAGTGTAGACCAGGACTGTGTCCTAGGCATGCTCGATGTTAACTGACTGGGCACAGCCCGTGCTGCCTGAGTTAATGTTGTTGTTGTTACGCTGGAAGAGGTCGCGTCCGAATTCTCGCGTGCCCTCTGGTGGACGGGACTCTACTTGCGGCAACTACCGTCCGTGATGTGCCGTGGCGATGTGCGCCTCCCGCGATCTTTCCAGTGGCTACTGCACTCCTCCTCCTTCGGGGGGGTGAAGCCATTGTGATCCACTGCATCGGAAGGTGGAGCGTCGGGCAGGAGTGATGACCTCCACGTCCATTGGAAGGCTGGAGTCGAGGGGATCTGCCAACCCTTGAGCCGGAACCTTTGAATACGGCTGGAAGTGACCCACACGAAGAGGCCCCCGTCGTCCCACCACCAGAGCCCGGGACAGAACGGGCGACAAGCTGTCGAACTCCGGATCCTGTTCCACTTCGGGAGGGGCAAGACCCAGTGGCGGGGACGATGGGGAAGGGACGACCACAGGTGAACCAGCCTCCTGAGAAACCGGGCCTGTGAGGGGGGCCGGCTCTCGCTGGGGCATCTCGAACGATGGCGATGCCGGTGCTGGAGCTACTGGAGGCTGCCAAGGCTGAGAACCATCGCAGTGTGGCAGAGTCACAGCGGGGAGAGGCGGTAACATCCCCTGAGAAACCAACACGGGTGCCGGCAATGGGGAAGCCGGTGTCTGAGAGGTCGGAGGGTGGGAGCCCAAACGTGGATGTAGCTGATTTTGGTGACGACGTACCACCTGGTACCCCGCCTGCAAGGTATAGAGCCGGCAGCCATTTCGGCGCAGGAGCACCGCCGGTATCCAACGTGGATTGCGACCAAACCCACGCGCCCAGACCGACATACCCAGTGGAAAGCCAGGTATTCCATTTTGCGAAGACTGGCGAGGACCAGGCTGGAGGAGGTGCAGCAGAGTCCTAGGTTGGCGCCCATGGAGGAGCTCTGCGGGGCTGCGGTCTCCCATTGGTGTGGTCCAGTATGCCATCAGGAAAAACGTCAATGCCTCCTCCGCAGGAAATTCGTGCACATACTTTTTCATCTGCGTCTTAAATGTGCGCACCATGCGCTCGGCTTCTCCATTCGATTGTGGATGGAAGGGGGGAGAGCAAACATGCCGAAGACCGAAGCGCCAATAAAAATCCTGGAAGGTCTGCGAAATAAACTGCGGTCCATTGTCCGAGACCAGGGCGATTGGCAGACCTTCCACAGAAAAGATTTTTGCTAGTGCCTGGATTGCAACTTCTGAAGTGGTTGAAGAGCAGCGAACTACATATGGGAGTCAGGAATAAGCATCATTGACAATGAGCCAAGAGCCATTGAGAAATAGGCCCGCAAAATCGATGTGAACACGTTCCCATGCGTGGGTTGCCGGTGGCCATGAAGAGAACGCTGCCCTGGGAGATGCCTGTTGGCTCGCACACTGGGAACAGGTGGCCACCAAGTGCTCAATTTCTCTGTCAATACCAGGCCAGTACACATGTCTGCGAGCCAAGGTTTTAGTACGGGAAACACCCCAGTGCCCCGCATGTAATAACGTGAGGATCTCCCTTCGTAAACTTGCAGGAACAACCACGCGAGGAGCTGCATCATCGGTAGCCAGAAGGAGAACTCCTTCCAAGACTGAGAGGCAGTCTCGTAGTCTCGTAGAATAAAATAATTAATGACGAAGAGTGTCCGAGGCCCGGCCTGGAGGGCGGGATGACCACTCCTGCTGGATGAGGTGAACTACTTGCTGGAGAACCAGATCAGCTGCCGTTTCCCTGCCGACTCGAGAACTAGTGATCGGGAAGCCATCAACCACTTGGCGGGATGCCACATCCAAATGAAAACACATAATCTCCTCTCTATCGAACGTAGGATCCGGGCCCACCGGAAGACAGGAAAGAGCGTCGGCGTTGGCATGCTGTCTGGTAGGGCGAAAATGAATGTCATAATGGTACTTAGAGAGGAACAAGGCCCAGCACTGTAGTCTGTGGGCCGCCCTATCCGGAATCTGAGAGGCAGGGCCAAATAACGATATTAACGGCTTATGGTCAGTGATTAACTGAAACTTCGTGCCATACAAGAAAGGGTGAAACTTGGTAACAGTGTAGACAATGGCCAAAGCCTCTTTTTCCACCTGGGAGTAATGGGCCTCCGTGGGACTAAGAGTTTTAGACGCAAACGCCAGTGGTTGCTCGGAACCATCTGCGTTGCGATGGGCCAGGACCGCCCCCACCCCATACTGCGAAGCATCTGTAGCCAGGACCAATGGCTTATGGGGGTCAAAAGTAGCCAAACAAGGCGCTGACGTGAAGAGGCCCTTCAACGAGGTGAACGCTCACTCGCATGCAGGCGACCAATCAAAAAGAACACCCTTGCGCAGGAGGCAGCACAGGGGGCGGGCTATGGTGGAAGCCCTGGGAATGAACCGGTGGTAATAGGCTATCTTGCCTAAAAAAGCTTGTAACTCTTTCAGCGAAGCAGGCCGAGGAAGGTCGACGATACCTTGGACCAAACTTCCTAGTGGCTGGACGCCGTACCGTGAGATGGTGTAGCCCACATACTCAATGGACGGTTGGAAGAAGTTTGAATTATGCAGGTTGCAACGCAAGCCCACAGACCTGAATTTGAGAAAGAGGGTGCGAAGGTTGTGCAAGTGTTCCTTCGTGCTGCGGCCTGTGACAATTATGTCATCCAGGTAAATAATACAATGAGGGATTGTCGACGTGACATGCTCAAGATAACGCTGGAATATCGCCGGGGCACTGGATATTCCGAAGGCCAACCGCTGGTATTGGTAAAGGCCAAACGGGGTGTTGACGACCGCCAGCCGTTTGGAGTCCTCATCAAGTGGTATCTGATGATAAGCCTCCGAAAGATCGATTTTCGAAAAATATTGGCCTCCCGCCACGGCGGAGAACAATTCATCAGCATGAGGCAAAGGATAGGTGTCCAGCACCAATTGGGAATTAATGGTGGCCTTGAAATCGCCACAAAGACGTATTTTCCCGAGGGCTTCCTTACAATAACGAGGGGCGAAGCCCACTCACTAGAAGAAATGGGAAGAACGACCCCTAGGGCTGTCAGCCGGTCTAGCTCTTCCTTTACATGAGGGCGCAGAGCCAAGGCGATCTGCCTCGCGCGTAGAAAACACGGGCGAGCCGACGCCTTCAACGTTAAGTGAGCTTCAAAATCTGAAACACGCCCCAGGCCCTCCTCAAAGATACCGGGAAAGTCTGAGATCAAAGATTCCAATGATTGATAGGGAACGTCTTCGGAGACCAACTGTATGGTGTCAGCGATAGAAAAACCGAAAGCTTGAAAGACATCCAGGCCAAAAAGGTTAGCGGAGCTCGCACAACTGACAACAATAAAAGTAATAGGCCGAGTGACTGATTTGTAAGTCACGTCGGTAGTGAATTGACCCAGTAGGGAAATGAACTGTTTACCATAACCGCGTAGACGTCGGTAAACTGGCGCCAACGGGGGCGATCCAAGGTCGGAATAAGTTTGTGCATTCAACAACGAAATTGCCGTGCCCGTATCTACTTGCAGTTGTAACCGGCGCGACCGAACCGACACCTCGATAAAGAGCTTGCGTGCCGATGCGTCGGGAGCCTGGCCCGATGAAACTTCCTGAATGTCAACGTCCATGTCCTCTGTACCTGCTTCCTTCGATTCTTTTGAGGCTGAGCGGCAAACTTTAGCAATGTGACCTTTTTTATTACATTTGCGACAAACGGCCCAGCGATGGGGGCACTCTGACCGATCATGATGTATATAGCATGACGCACAGGACGGCAACGGGGCCCGGCGGCCGGAATTCTGTTTACGCGCCGTGCGGGAGCGGCCGTAACGGCCGGATTGTACCGCTCGCACGTCGTCCACCCCGGACCCAGTGGGCGCGGACGCGCCGCCCTGAACCGCCGCGACGTCGCACCACGCTTCCAGCTGTTGACCTGCGGCGTGAGATACTTCATACGATTGAGCAATGGACAGGACTTCCTCAAGGGAAGGGTCTTTTAAATGCAGGGCCCGTTGCCGGACCTCCCTATCAGGGGCCGAATGAACAATGACGTCGCGTACCATGAGGTGGGCATACGACTCTCGCGACTGCTCCGTGACAAAATGACACTTGCGACTAAGACTGTGCAGGGTAGCGGCCCACGCCCGGTAAGACTGATGGGGCTGTTTCTTGCATTGATAGAACTCGACCCTAGCCGCCACAACATGCGTGCGGCGGCGATAATATGAAGACAGCAACGAACACAATGCGTCAAAAGACAAGGACGAGGGTTCCTGCAACAGCACTAGCTGCCGCAAAACTTGATACAGCGAGGGAGATATCCAAGACAAGAACAGAGCACTACATACCTCCGCATCGGCAACATGAAACGCCTGGAAATGCTGCCGAAGGCGATGTTCATATGCGTCCCAATCCTCCGCCGACTCGTCATACGGGGGAAAGGGAGGAGGGAACGGCGCTGGAGCAGACGGCATGGAGAGCAACGCCGGATGTACTTGTTTCGTGGTGGCCATGAGCTCCGTCTGCTACTCAACCAAAACCCGCACTAAATCCTCCATGCCGTGGAGAAGCTGCGAAACCGGAACAACGACGCAACACGCGAAAGAACGACCCTACTCGTCGCCAATTGTGTAGTAACACTGTTCACGTTTACGTCGCACTTCACTTAGCGTAGACCGGGACTGTGTCCTAGGCATGCCCGATGTTAACTGACTGGGCACGGCCCATGCTGCCTGAGTTGTTGCTGTTGTTGTTATGCCGGCAGAGGTCGCGTCCGAATTCTCGCGTGCCCTCTGGTGGACGGGACTCTACTTGCGGCAACTACCGTCCGTGACGCGCCGTGCCGATGTGCGCCTCCCGCCAACAAAAACAAGTAAGCATACGTAAATGCTAACAGAGAAACCAAAAATCATCTCAGAAGGAAGAAGAGAGAGCATGTCAAAAGTCTAGTGAAAATAGCAAAAGAGGATAAAATTGCAGGCAATAGAAGAAGTTTCTGCAGGTCAGTTAGTTCTTCAGGAAAGGATACATACCATGGATGTATGCATTAAAAATAAAAGTGGCAATACAGTTTTGGAGAGGACAAAAGGCGTGGAAATTTTGAGTGAATATTTTGAGGAACTTATAAATGTTGGAGATGAAAGTACAGAAACAGAGGAACAGCAGCATGTAAAGCCCTTAGTTGCACTGTTGACATTGAAAGGGACCATAGGTGCAATCAAAATATTAAAAAACAACAAAGCTCCAGGGAGAGATGTAGTACAGATGAACTAATTAACAATACAATTGCAAAACAAATACACAAATTCATGACCCACATTTGGAGTGAAGAAAGAATGTCATCTGAGTGTAAAGATGTGGTTGTGATAAACAGAAATTAATCAATTAGCACACCCTACAAAGTACTCTCCAAACTTCTCCAGAAAATATCGGAAATACATTTGAAAGAGATAATAGATGAGAAGCAAGTGGATTCATGAAGAATCTATCCATCACTGATCAGATGTTTTTTGAAAGAAGCCATATCAAAGTATTGGGAATACAAAAAAACAATGTGAATACTACTTGTTGGTTTAAGAAAACATACGACAGCATAAATAGAGAAAAGTTGTGTGAGAAATGCAGAAGTCTGGAATACCATTGAAGGTTACAAATGTTGTGAAAGCTACACCAGAAGACTCAAAGGGGATAATGAAAATGGATGAAGAATATTCCATGGTTGGGTCATGCACCCATTCTGACTGCTGATCATTGGCTATGGAGGCTGGAATTAGCACATCAGTACTGCAACTTGATGTCCACTGACTGGCAACAGGTGGCCTGTGAAATTAATGATGTTTTATGCTCCATTGAAGAGATGGCTGTTGGTGTGTACAGCATGAAATGTCTGAAAGTAAACACATTGCAACAAACACTAGAATGTTATGGTCTGAAGAATGTTTTAGTTTCAGTCTCTGGGTAATCTCATAATTCTGAAAGGCACAATGGACCAATGCAAGTATGCATCTATTGTTGGGGACAATGTCCAAACCTACAAGCAGTTTATTTTTCCTCAAATGATTCGTTCTACCAGCAGGACAATGCAACACATTGCACAGCTTGCAGTGTACGTGTATGATTCTGAGATCACCAGGATGACTTTACCATACTTCCCTGGCCACTGAACTTCCCACATTTAAACCCAATCAAGTATCTGTGGAACCATCTTGATTAGGCTGTTTGCATATGGGTTCTCAACCAAGAAACCTAGCACAGCTGGCTGTGGCAGTGGAGTCAGCATAGCTCAACATTCCTCTCGATACCTTCCAGAATCTCATTGAATCTCCTCCTGCATTTCTTGCAGTGGTCTGCACTGCAAAAGGCGATTATTCAGGCTTTGCTTATGACAGATTGTAACAGGATATCCTCCTCTAGCATTACTTTTCCTCAACTGTAGTTTTCGACACCAGTATTATTTTTTGAATTTTGGAAAGGTCAATATTATCAAAGCTGCTTTTCTGAAAACTTTCATATAATTTAATATGCAGTATGTGGTATTTCAAGCTAAAATTTATGAAAGGAATTACTTTATTTTGGATTTTATAATCGATAAATACTAGTTCTGGAAGTGCAGTTTTTTTTTTTTTTTTTTTTTTTTTTTTTTTTTTTTTTTTTTTAGAAACATCTGAACTTAGGAATTATTTGGTACATTTAAAATTTCTATTATGAATTACACAGTCTAGTGCTGTTTATTATGTTTTGGATTCATTTATACAATAATAATTGAAACTAATAGAAATTCATTTGTCAAGAAAAATTGTAAACCCTTTGGAACATTGTTATCACCACAGAGTGAAGGAGTAATAAGCATGCCTCTGATGTAATTGGACATATTTTTGGAGAATAATGTAATTTCAGTTTTGTTAATGTGAAAATCCAAAAGACTGTATAATGTACTAAAATGTGGCAAAATATATTAACAACAAAAATTCTGCAGCAACAATCTTCGAATTTATTTAGATCAGTTCAACCCTGTGATCCTAAAATGTGAGAATTTCAGCTTCAAGAATCAGATCCATAGACAAGAAGAACTGGAGCCAACTCTACACAAAAAGCTAAGTAAACTAGAAAGTTTATTGTAATCTCTGTTCCTCTCAACTTTTTTATAAAAGTCTTTGCTTATTATGGGCAATAACTGGAATTAGGAAGGAGGGGGGAGATTACAAGGTGGTCGCATTAATGTGACTGAACATGGTATAAAGGACAGAAATATGGATAATAGATGAATATACAGAGATAAAAATGAAGCTTTTTGAAAACAAAATCCTGTAGAAGATATTTGGGCAAATTTGTGAGGGACAAGAATGGTGGAGAGGGAAAAACAGAGAGATGTGGGAGGTACATAATGAACCAGATACTGCTGTGGAACCCAAAACAAGGACCTGAGAAGGGCCAGATATGACTATAGAAGAGAGGAGGGACCAAGATTGAGAAAAGTGTAAGAGAAGAAACCAGAAGAGCAAAGGTTTTTAGGCAGTCCAAAAATAAGATGGAGAGACCAGGTAGCCAAGGATCGTCAGGTACTTGGAGCAAGGGAAGAAGATGACAAGGACATTATGCTGTGGAGCAGGCTACTTGATGAAGCTGAAGACCAGCTGTGATTTGTGGGGTCAGGAGTATTAAGAGTAATTATACATACTTTAAGTAACTAACAGAAAATTTTCATTTTTAGAATAATTAATTTGCAGGTCATTGGGTCTAAACCATATATCACAAATTTTGTAGGAGTTAAAGATGGACAAATTTGTGAGGGACAAGAATGGTGGAGAGGGAAAAACAGAGAGATGTGGGAGGTACATAATGAACCAGTTACTGCTGTGGAACCCAAAACAGTGGAATCAGCTGTATGGTGCTATTTTTCTGTATGTTGAATCTGAAAGCGTGCATTATATTTTCTAATTATATTTTAAAAATGCCTTGATTCATTATATTTGCACAGAAATAGAGTCTTTAGGGATTTCTCTGGCTCACATAGTACTGGACGTGAGATTTTGCCACCATAGCAAAACATACCTACTGTCTCTCCCTTCCATTTTAATGTGTTATGGTGCCTACATTTTTTATATTTGGTGCTATTGTGATTAATTTATGATTAACATATTCAGTTAATAGATCAAAATCAAATGCAGCCTCACCCAAAGCCCCCATGTTCCACATGTAAAACTACAATTCTCTGTTTGTCATACAGCCTTTAAATAATGCCGTTGTTATGAGTCTTCAAGCATATTGCAAGCTGTAAGAGATGCTTGACGTTCAGCATCTAAAATGCAATGGGCTTGTGGCTGTTCTAATGTCTCTGTAGCTCTTAAGGTCACCTAACTTTCTGCATCCAAGTTCTGGTGGACATGAGTTTGGTCTGAGGTTTTTGGTATTTGAATAACTTTTAGAGCTTGAGCTCTCTTAGAACTATGTGCAACATCAAATTGATGTTTGAGAGGCTTGTGGTAATCATTTTAAATATTGTTTTTGGGCTTACCACCTGACTTTATTGTTGTATCTCCTGCAAAACTCTCCAGACATGCCAGATGGTGTAGGAACACAATATCATAAATGATGCACATAATAACATTGGATTTTCACCGTCGTGGAATAATCTATAGACACTAAGAGTTGCCCATCATTGTGCCAGCACCATCTGCATGATTTTCACATGTACCGTATTTAAAAAAAATAATAATACTCAAAAAGAAACACCTTTCTAAAGTATCTTATGCTCTACCTCAGGTTTCATGCTGTCTCCATACCATATACCCTCAGAAATGGTTCAGTGGTAGATCATGAGAACATAACAGATTGAGTTACTTTCGCAGTTAATAATACTGGTATCATTATAGTAGTATCGATTAAATACGTTAGGAATTGCATAAGCATTGTATTGCTTAAGTTGAATCATATTATGGAAAAAATATCAACCAATAAAAGCATTTTCAGAACTATGATAAAGTTCAAAAGCGAAAGAATAAATAGCTTTTTCAAAGAGTAAATATTTTTCCTTAATTTGCATAATATTCTTCAAATCAATAAATAACTGGCACTACACATTTTGTAAAGTAGGCTGTCTTCTTCATCAGGATACAAGATATCTCATACCAAATTTCATGGACATCAGTTCAGAAGTTTAGTGACAAAAACCCAACAGACAGAGTTACTTCTACATTTATAATATTAGTATGGAAAAGTGAACTGGTGTGGATTAAACACATTGAGGACTGTATTCTAGCTATCACCCATGGATGCACTCGTGTATCAGCAAAATGAAATGATATGTGTGCATTGCTTTATTGACCAGAAGACCCCGGTTGGGACATTTGGGACCTTGATGCAAAGCTTTCTATTTGACAGCACTCTGATGACTAGCATGTCGGTGATGAAAAAATGATGATGAGGACAAGGCATACATCAAAAGAAAAAAACTGACCCAGATAGGAATTGAACCAAGAGAATGCTCATTCATGAAACAGCAATGCTAATTGCAAGACCATGAGCTGTTTACCCAAGTTTGGATGCAACAAAGGAGTGAAGATGTATGATGCTCAGTGGATAAAATGTGACAGATTTGTGACTGATATTAGAATGGAAATTTGGATTAAACATGTTGAGGATTGAAACTTCCTGGCTGATTAAAACTGTTTGCCAGACTGAGACTCGAACTTGGGACCTTTGCCTTCCGTGGGCAAGTGCTCTACCAACTGAAGTTTGAAGGGTAGTAGACGAGGTACTGGCAGAATTAAAGCTGTGAGGACGGGTTGTGAGTCCTGCTTGGGTAGCTCTGTTGGTAGAGTACTTGCCCGCGGAAGGCAAAGGTCCCGAGTTTGAGTCTCGGTCCAGCACACAGTTTTAATTTGCCAGGAAGTTTCATATCAGCACACACTCTGCTGCAGAGTGAAAATCTCATTATGTTGAGGATTGTATAAACATTGTATTCATTATGATGAATCATATTATGTAGAACATATTGAGCAATAAAGGATCACTGAACAGCCAGCTATAGAGTTCATCAATACATTAGCATCCACTGGTGACACACCAGGAGGATAGCAAGGTGCATTTCTAGGATTCTGTGTGCCTTTATTATTTACGTCTTCAGTTAGTCTTGCTAGGATGGTTAAGATGTGTGCATGCTGTGTGAGAATGCAGGAGGGGCTGGCTGCAATTCGCAAAGAGCTGAATGCCCTTTTGGCTATGGTCAATCACCTTCATGCTGCTATCTTGGGGTGTAGCAATGGAAGATAATCTGGCATGTCAAGTGGGACAATCAGGTGTTGCTTGTTTTACCCACAGCTCTGCTTCTGTGGCACCTCCTAGTGCACATGATGCTGTGGATCTACCCTCACAGCAGGGAGAGTGGCAGCTGGTAATGTATTCTCATCGCTTGAGGTAGAGGGCCAGTGTGCACACTGGCTACCTGGCTTCGATTTACCCTGTGAGTTGACAGGTAGCCGCACCTTCAGCAGGGTCCGAGCAGGCACATGGGGGAAGGGGTTTACTAGTTATGGGGAGCTCCAACATTACCTGTCTTATGGAGCCACTTAGGCAGATAGTGTTCAGGGCTGGAAATAAAGCCTATGTGCATTCGGTATGTCTGCCAGGGGGCCTTCATTGAAGATGTGGAGGCAGCTTTGCCTGTGGCTATTGAGCATGCAGGGTGTAGTCATCTGCAAGTCATGGCTCCTGTCATGACCAGCAATGCTTTTTGCATGGGTTCTGAGGTCATCCTCAGTTCATACAGGCAGCTGGTGGATATGGTGGAGATGCTAGCCTTGCACGTGGGGTACAAGCAGATTTCACAATTTGCAGCATTGTTGCCAGAGTTGATTCGGGTCCTTTGGTTTGGAGCCGAGTGGAGGATCTCATCCTAAGGCTTCATCAACTCTGTGACAGTCTTGGCTGCAAATTTCTAGACGTTTGTTATCATATGTGGATTTGTAGGACTCCCCTCAATAGATCAAGGGAGCACTACACAAAGGAAGTAGCAAAGTACTTGTGGCATGCACATGAGGGTTTTTTAGGCTAGACAGTAGTTTGAGGTGCTCTAATGAACACTCACCAGGCAATACTCACCAAGGGAAGTCAGAGAGCATTCAGAATAAAGACACTTTGTTTGGCAAAATTTTATCAGTAAACTATTGAAATATTTGTAATAAAGTTCCTGAATTTAATGCCCTCCAGGAATGTTCTCACACTCAAATTATTCTTGGGACCAAGAGCTGGCTGAAACCCAAGGTTGAAAGCTCTGAGATATTTAGTGAGTCATGAAATGTATATTGGAAAGACGGATTAGAGGCCATAGGAGGGGGAGTGTTCTGTGCAGTTGGCAAAAATTTTATCTCTATTGAGGCCAAAGTTGAGTGTGACAGTGAAGCTATCATATTGCGAATAACAGGTGTAGGTAAAACCAAGTTAATTATTGGATGTTTTTACTGGCCAAGTGATTCCACTGTGATAGTTACAGAGTCATCCAAAGAAGGTCTGTGGTCAGCAACATGCAAATATCCAGATCATACTATACTAGTTGAAGGTGACTTAAACTTACCAAGTATAGACTGGAATGTCTATGGATTCAATGAGGGGGTTACAAACAGACAGTCATGTGAAATACTTTCTAACGTGTTTTCTGAAAACTGTCTTGGGCAGCTAGCTCAGCAGTTCACACACAATGGATATATCTTCGATATTGTAGCTACAAATTGGCCAAACCTTATCGACAATCCAGTATAGAAATGGGGATTAGCTATCATGGTGTCATTATAGCAACTATGATTATGAAAGTTGGTAAATCAGTCAAAAAGGCTAGGGGAGTGTTTCTGCTAGACAGAGCAGATAAGCAGTTGTTAGCATCTCACTTAGACAGTGAATTGACATCACTTAGTCCTAGTACGATGGATGTAGAGGAATTAAGGGCAAAGTTTAAGTGGATTGTAAAATATGGTCTGGAGAGTTATGTGCCTACTAAATGGATAAAGGATGGAAAAAATCCACCATAGTTTAATAACAAAATTTGTAAGATGTTGAGGAAGCAGAGGGTGTTGCACTCTTGATTCCAAAGAGAATGCACAAATGATGACAAGTCTAGGTTAGTAGAGATTCGTGCACCTGTGAAAAGATCTATGCACAAAGCATACAACAACTACCACCATCACACGTTAGCAAAAGATCTGGCAGAGAACACGAGAAAATTTTGGACCTATACAAAATTGCTAAGTGGGTCTAAGGCTTCTATTCAGTGCCTTGGTGATAATTCTAATGTGGCAGTTGAAAATAGCAAAAGGAAAGGCAAAGTTCTAAATTTCACATTCAAGAAATAATATTATGAAAAGAAAAGTCACCACTCACCATATAGCGCAGATGCTGAGTTGCAGATAGGCACAACAAAAAGACTGCACAAATGAAACTTTTGGCCTGTAATGCCTTTGTCAAAAATAGATCTCTCTCTCTCTCTCTCTCTCTCTGTCTCTCTCTCTCTCTCTCTCTCTCTCTCTCACACACACACACACTCATGCAAATGCAACTCACACATGTATGACTGCAGTCTGAGGCAACTGTGTGTGGCTACAGTTGCCTGAAGCTGTAGTCATGTGTGTGTGAGTTGCGTTTGCATGTGTGTGTGTGTGTGTGTGTGTGTGTGTGTGTGTCTGTCATCTACTTTTGATGAAGGCCTTATGGGCTTAAAGCTTTATTTGTGACAGTCTTTTTGCCTATCTGCGACCCAGCATCTCCACTATAAGGTGAGTGGCAACTTTCCTTTTTATAATATTGTTACATTCCATCCTGAATTTTCCATTGTTTGACATTCAAGAAAACATACACATAGGAATTTAGTGGAAATATACTATCACTTGACCATTGGACGGATTTCAATATGGATAACATTGTAATAAGCATCTGTGGCATAGAGAAACAACTGAAAGATTTGAAAGCAAATAAATCACCAGGTCCGGATGGAATCCTAATTTGGTTTTACAAAGAGTACTCTATGGCATTGGCTCCATATCTAGCCTGAATGTATCATGAATCTCTAACCCAACACAATGTCCCAAGTGATTGAAAAGAAGTGCAAGTGACTCCAGTATAAAAGAAGGGTAAAAGAATGAATCCACAGAATTACACATCAATATTCCTAACTTCAGTTTACTGTGGAAACCTTGAACAACTTCTCAGTTTGAATATATTAAACACTCTTGAGACTGAGAAGCTTATGTCTGCAAATCAGTATGGTTTTAGAAAGCATCACTTGTGTGAAACTCGGCTTGCCCTTTTCTCACATGACATGACTGTGAACTACAGATGAAGGGCAACATGCAGACTCCATATGCGTAGAGTTCTGGAAAGCATTTGACACAGTGCCACATTGCAGGTTGTTAACAAAGGTGCAAGCATAAGAAGTAAGTTCACAGATCACAGATACAAGAGTGGCTCAGACCTCCTGAGAAATAGAACCCAGTATGTTGTATTTGACGACAAGTGTCCATCAGAGACAACAGTATCATCAGACCCCAGAGAAGCGTGACAGGACTGCTGTTGTACTCTATATACATAAATGATTTGGCAGACAGGGTGGGCACCAATCTACAGTTGTTTGCTGATGATGCTGTGATGTACAGTAAGGTGTCGAAGTTGAGTGACTGCAGTGCAGGAAGATACAAGGCAAGTTAGACAAAATTTGTAGTTGGCATGATGAAAGGGAGCTAGCTCTAAATGTGGAAAACGTAAGTTAATGCAGAAGAGTAGAAAGAGAAAACCTGTAATGTTTGGATATAGTACTACTAGTGTCCTGCTTGGTGCAGACAAGTCATTTAAACATCTGGGAATAGTGTTGCAAAGCAATATGAAATGGAATGACCATGTGAGAACTGTGGTAGGGAAGGCAAATGGTCAGCTTCAGTTTACTGGAAGACTTTTAGGAAAGAATGGTTCACGTGTAAAGGAGGCAACTTATAGAACACTGATGCAACCTGCTCTTGAGTACTGCTCGAGTGTTTGGGGTCTGCACCAGGTCGGATTGAAGGAAGACATCAAAGCAATTAAGAGGCCGGCTGCTATATTTGTTACTGGTAGGTTCAAACAACACGTAAGTGTTATGGGGATGCTTTGGGAACTCAAACAGGAACACTGGAGGGGAGGCAATATTCTTATTGAGAAAATTTAGAAAACTGGCATCTGAAGCTGATTGCCATGCGATTCTACTGCTGCCAACATGCTGCTGCTGTGGTCTTCAGTCCTGAGACTGGTTTGATGCAGCTCTCCATGCTACTCTATCCTGTGCAAGCTTCTTCATCTCCCAGTACCTACTGCAGCCTATGTCCTTCTGAATCTACTTAGTGTATTCATCTCTTGGTCTTCCTCTACGATTTTTACCCTCCATGCTGCCCTCCAGTACTAAATTGGTGATCCCTTGATGCCTCAGAACATGTCAAGTTGTGCCACAAACTCCTCTTCTCCCCAATTCTATTCAATACCTCCTCATTAGTTATGTGATCTACCTATGTAATCTTCAGCATTCTTCTGTAGCACCACATTTCGAAAGCTTCTATTCTCTTCTTGTCTAAACTATTTATTGGCCATGTTTCACTTCCATACATGACTACACTCCATACAAATACTTTCAGAAACAACTTCCTGACACTTAAATCTATACTCGATGTTAACAAATTTCTCTACTTCAGAAACGCTTTCCTTGCCATTGCCAGTCTACGTTTTATATCCTCTCTACTTTGACCATCATCAGTTATTTTGCTCCCCAAATAGCAAAACTCCTTTACTACTTTAAGTGTCTCATTTCCTAATCTAATTCCCTCAGCATCACCCGACTTAATTCGACTACATTCCATTATCCTCATTTTGCTTTGGTTGATGTTCATCTTATACACTTTCCATTGCATTCAACTGCTCTTCCAAGTCCTTTGCTGTCTCTGACAGAATTACAATGTCATCGGCGAACCTCAAAGTTTTTATTTCTTCTCCATGGATTTTAATACCTACTCTGAACTTTTCTTTTGTTTCCTTTACTGCTTGCTCAATATACAGATTGAATAGCATCGGGGAGAGGCTACAACCCTGTCTCACTCCCTTCCCAACCACTGCTTCCCTTTCACGCTCCTCGACTCTTATATCTGCCATCTGCTTTCTGTACAAATTGTAAATAGTCTTTCACTCCCTGTATTTTACACCTGCCACCTTCAGAATTTGAAAGAGAGTATTCCAGTCAACATTGTCAAAAGCTTTCTCTAAGTCTACAAATGCTAGAAATGTAGGCTTGCCTTTCCTTAATCTAGCTTCTAAGATAAGTCGTAGGGTCAGTATTGCCTCACGTGTTCCAACATTTCTACGGAATCCAAACTGATCTTCCCCGAGGTTGGTTTCTACCAGTTTTTCCATTCGTCTGTAAAGAATTCACGTTAGTATTTTTGAAGCTGTGACTTATTAAACTGATAGCTTGGTAATTTTCACATCTGTCAACACCTGCTTTCTTTGGGATTGGAATTATTATATTCTTCTTGAAGTCTGAGGGAATTTCGCCTGTCTCATACATCTTGTTCACCAGATGTTAGAGTTTTGTCAGAACTGGCTCTCCCAAGGCTGTCAGTAGTTCTAATGGAATGTTCTTTACTCCTGTGGCCATGTTTCAAATTAGGTCTTTCAGTGCTCTGTCAAACTCTGCACGCAGTACCATATCTCCTATTTCATCTTCATCTACCTCCTCTTCCATTTCCATAATATTGTCCTCAAGAACTTCGCCCCTGTATAGACTCTATATACTCTTTTCACCTTTCTGCTTTCCCTTCTTTGCTTAGAACTGGGTTTCCATATGAGCTCTTGATATTCATGCAAGTGGTTCTCTTTTCTCCAAAGGTCTCTTTAATTTTGCTGTAGGCAGTATCTATCTTACGCCTCATGAGATAAGCCTCTACATCCTTACATTTGTCCTCTAGCCATCCTTGCTTAGCCATTTTGCACTTCCTGTTGATCTCATTTTTGAGACGTTTGTATTCCTTTTTGCCTGCTTCACTTACTGCATTTTCGTATTTTCTCCTTTCATCAATTAAATTCAGTATCTCTTCTTTTACCCAAGGATTTCTACTAGCCCTCGTCTTTTTACTTACTTGATCCTCTGCTGCCTTCACTATTTCATTCCTCAAAGCTACCCATTCTTCTTCTACCGTATTTCTTTCCCCCATTCTTGCCAATTGTTCCCTTATGCTCTCCCTGAAACTCTGTACAACCTCTGGTTCTTTCAGTTTATCCAGGTCCCATCTCCTTAAATTCCCACCTTTTTGCAGTTTCTTCAGTTTTAATCTACAGTTCATAACCAATAGATTGTGGTCAGAGTCCACGTCTGCCCCTGGAAACGTCTTACAATTTAAAACTTGGTTCCTAAATCTCTGTCTTACCATTATATAATCTATCTGAAACCTTCTTGTATCTCCAGGGTTCTTCCATGTACACAACCTTCTTTCATGATTCTTGAACCAAGTGTTAGCTATGATTAAGTTATGCTCTGTGCATACATGCATTGCATGTAAAGACCACAAAGATAACATACAAGAAATTAGGGCTCATATGGAGGCACATAGACAATCATTTTTCCTCACTCTATTTTCAGGTGGAACAGGGAAGGAAATGATTAGCGGTGGTACGGGGTACCCTCTGCCCGACACTGTGCAGTGGCTTGTGGAGTGTCTATGTAGATGTAGATTTAGATGTAGATTTTCACAAATATAATCGTTAAGGGATAAACAGCTTTTTCAAAGAGTAACTATTATTCAATATAGAGCATTATATTCTTCAAATAAATAAATATGCTGTACAACATCTTTTATAAAATAGCCTATGTTCTTCCTTAGTGTTCAAGCTATCTTCATACCAAATTTTATCAAAATTGGTTCAGCAGTTTAGTCATGAAATCGTAAGAGACAGAGTTCCTTTTGCATTTATAATATTAAATATGAATAAACAGCAATAATTCAAACATGGAATCTTGTGGACCATCTTGTATGACATTTAAAATCTTTGAACTATTATTATTAAAATGTACAAACTACTTTCCGACGTTTAGGGAAGACTTAATTAAAGACAGTATATTTATAGCCATAGTGCAAATTTTTTAGATAGATTTCTGTGGCTGACAGTCAAAAGCTTTATTAAGGTTCACAAGTGTTACAATTACTCATCATTGGTCATGGCCCATACACAATGTTTGTGGCCAGAGACACATTCTGGTGACATCTTTGCTGTTGCTCCACCTGCCTGCAAAATCAGTTTGCTGTGGGATATCGTCTTCGTCTTCTCAATCAAAGACACTAACAAAATGTGGCACTGGGAATGTACTGCTAATGCATCAACAAGTCAGCAGAAAGAGGGGTATGGACCGTGTATGGAGTAGCAGTCCAGAAGGAGAGGAGGGGGTGACATAAACATGCTGATTTTCCTTTTTATATGGGTTTACAAGGTATAGTGCTGGGTAAGTTATGACTATGGAATTTTGTGGAAGTCATTTTTAACAATGTTTGAACTATTATTATTAAAATATACCAACTACTTCACTTCATCAGTAGAGCACCTGATGATGACAATGTGGTCAGTTTCCATTCAATTGTGAATTAATTAGTTAATTACAATAGTTAAACCAATGAGCAGTTTGTAATAGCTGCATTATTGAACTATTTTCTTCTGTGACATTTTCTTTGATATACTCCTTCATGACAAATCAGTATTTCAAGAAACTGAAATACAGTCAACTCATTGATATGCAGCGTGAATTTCTCAGAGCTGTCTACTTTGCACTTTTGAAGTATTACTTACTGTTTTGACTGTCAGGCAAAACTTTTCACATATTTTGATATCTTCGGCATCTCCTTCTGAAACACTGCAACTTAGACTGATAAAGTATTTTTTTCTGTGTAAATGATCAATAGAACTATTATGTATATTTATTTATTTTATTTAGTGTATGGCTAATACAGACATATTATAAAATTAAATTGCATATATATTTGTACATATTTACACACAAGAAACTTAAGTTTGGCTTTACAGTTGAATATCCAGTCCTTCAATCCAGCGCACTGCATCTGGAGTTGCTAGCAGGAAGTCCTCTTCAGCACTGTGATAGACTCAAATCCTGCATTCACTGACTATGTGGTGAACAGTCTGGTATGAGCCCCGCAGTCATGGGATGGATTAGGCAGCTTCTTCCACTTAAAGAGAGCATCCTTGCATCAGCCATGGCAGGTATGGATTCTGTTGAAAGTAGTCCAGGTCTTGCGTGGTAGGTCAAATCCACTTGGAAGTTTAGCATGTGAGAAGATGTTACTCAGGCAAATCTGTCACTGCTTCCCACCGACCTTTCCATTCTTCAAGGGATTTGAAATCCTTAGCAACCATGTCAGCAGCATCACACATAGTTGAATGGTGTGATTTCAGTCTCTTATGATTTAAAAGTGGCAGGTTGCTATGCATGGATGGAATTCCTGGAGGTCTTATGGAAGTCCCTCATAAGGGCAGTACATCTTCATAGATCAGGAGGCATTATACTCGTAACAGTGAAAGCCAATAGACTGGAGTAGATCTGACTGTGCCATGTATTATGGGCATTGCCGTATTCAGCTGGGTGTCAACAAGCCTTGTATGGCGACTGTTCATCCAAACAGGTGCACAATACACAGCACTTGAGTACACCAAACTCAGAGCTGAAGACCGCAGGGTGGTTGCTGAAGATCCCCAGGTAGTCCGCATAGCTTATGGAGGATGATGTTTCAAGTCCTCAACTTTTGAGCTAAGTTAAGAAGGTGTTGTTTGAAGCATAGTGTAATCAACCAAAAATTGAGTGTTTTAGAAAACTGCTCAGAGATATGAACTGGAAAGATGTTTATAGTGCTCATGACATGAATGAAAAATATAACACATTCATGAACAATGTCAGTACCGTGTTTGAAAACTGTTTTCCTCTAAAAGTTACTCAAATTTAACAGAAGTCTATAATAAAACCATGGATTACACAAGGAATAAAGATTTCCTGTAAGACAAAAAGGAAAATGTATCTGTTGACCAAGAATAGCTCCAATGCTGATGATTTAGCTAAATACAAGGAATACTGTAAAATATTAAAAGAAGTAATTCAGACATCTAAACAAATGCACTATGAGAAGAAGATAGTGATGTCAGGGAACAAAATAAAAACAATATGGGATATAGTGAAAGAGGAGACTAGTAGAACCAGAAATGAACAGGAGCAAATAGCACTAAGGGTAGATCACACATTAGTAACCGATGGGCATAGTGTGGCAAATCTATTTAACAAGTACTTTATATCCATTACTGATAGAATGGGACTGTCAGGATCAGTAAATAATGCCCTTGAATATATGAAACTAGCCTTTACAAATAGCTTCAGGTACATGAATATGTCACTCACTTCACCAAAAGAAATAACTTCCATAATAAAATCTTTAAAAACAAAGCATTCTAGTGGTTACAATGAAATATCAACAAAGTTAATTAAGGCATATTCTTGTGAGTTTAGTACAATTCTAAGTTACTTGTGTAACAAGTCAATTATAACTGGGACATTTCCTGACTGGCTAAAATATGCAGATGTTAAGCCTCTATTCAAGAAAGGGGATAAAGAGATACATCTACATCTACATGACTACTCTGCAATTCACATTTAAGTGCTTGGCAGAGGGTTCGTCGAACCACAATCATACTATCTCTCTACCATTCCACTCCCGAACAGTGCGTGGGAAAAACGAACACCTAAACCTTTCTGTTCAAGCTCTGACTTCTCTTATTTTATTTTGATGATCATTCCTACCTATGTAGGTTGGGCTCAACAAAATATTTTCGCATTCGGAAGAGAAAGTTGGTGACTGAAATTTCGTAAGTAGATCTCGCCGCGACGAAAAACGTCTTTGCTTTAATGACTTCCATCCCAATTCTCGTATCATATCTGCCACACTCTCTCCCCTACTACGTGATAATACAAAACGAGCTGCCCTTTTTTGCACCCTTTCGATGTCCTCCGTCAAACCCACCTGGTAAGGGTCCCACACCGTGCAGCAATATTCTAACAGAGGACGAACGAGTGTAGTATAAGCTGTCTCTTTAGTCGACTTGTTGCATCTTCTAAGTGTCCTGCCAATGAAGTGCAACCTTTGGCTCGCCTTCCCCACAATATTATCTATGTGGTCTTTCCGTTGTTCGTAATTTTAACACCCAGGTACTTAGTTGAATTGACAGCCTTGAGAATTGTACTATTTATCGAGTAATCGAATTCCAACGGATTTCTTTTGGAACTCATGTGGATCACCTCACACTTTTCGTTATTTAGCGTCAACTGCCACCTGCCACACCATACAGCAATCTTTTCTAAATCGCTTTGTAACTGATACTGGTCTTCGGATGACCTTACTAGATGGTAAACTACAGCATCATCTGTGAACAACCTAAGAGAACTGCTCAGATTGTCACCCAGGTCATTTATATAGATCAGGAACAGCAGAGGTCCCAGGACGCTTCCCTGGGGAACACCTGATATCACTTCAGTTTTACTCGATGATTTGCCGTCCATTACTACGAACTGCGACCTCCCTGACAACTAATCACGAATCCAGTCACACAACTGAGACGATACCCCATAGGCCCGCAGCTTGATTAGAAGTCGCTTGTGAGGAACGGTGTCAAAAGCTTTCCGTAAATCTAGAAATACGGAATCAACTTGAGATCCCCTGTCGATAACGGCCATTACTTCGTGCGAATAAAGAGCTAGCTGCGTTGCACAAGAACGATGTTTTCTGAAACCATGCTGATTATGTATCAATAGATCATTCCCTTTGAGGTGATGCATAATGTTTGAATACAGAATATGCTCCAAAACCCTACTGCAAACCGACGTCAATGATATAGGTCTGTAGTTAGATGGATTACTCCTACTACCCTTCTTAAACACTGGTGCGACCTGCGCAATTTTCCAATCTGTAGGTACAGATCTATTGGTGAGCGAGTGGTTGTATATGAGTGCTAAATAGGGAGCTATTGTATCAGTGTAATCTGAAAGGAACCTAATCGGTATACAATCTGGACCTGAAGACTTGCCCGTATCAAGCGATTTGAGTTGCTTCGCAACCCCTAAGGTATCTACTTCTAAGACACTCATGCTAGCAGCTGTTCGTGTTTCAAATTCTGGAATATTCCATTCATCTTCCCTGGTGAAGGAATTTTGGAAAACTGCGTTCAATAACTCCGCTTTAGCGGCACAGTCGTCGGTAACAGTACTATCGGCACTGCGCAGCGAAGGTATGGACTGCGTCTTGCCGCTTGTGTACTTTACATACGACCAGAATTTCTTTGGATTTTCTACCAAATTTCGAGACAATGTTTCGTTGTGGAACCTATTAAAGGCATCTCGCATTGAAGTCCATGCCAGATTTCGTGCGTCTGTAAATTTTAACCAATCTCCGGGATTTCGCGTTCTTCTGAACTTCGCATGCTTTTTCCGTTGCCTCTGCAACAGCGTTCGGACCTGTTTTGTGTACCATGGGGGATCAGTTCCATCTCTTACCAATTTATGAGGTATGAATCTCTCAATTGCTGTTGCTTCTATATCTTTGAATTTGAGCCACATCTCGTCTACATTTGCATAGTCAGTTCGGAAGGAATGGAGATTGTCTCTTAGGAAGGCTTCTAGTGAGACTTTATCCGCTTTTTTAAATAAAATTATTTTGCATTTGTTTCTGGTGGATTTGGAAGAAACGGTATTGAGCCTAGCTACAACGACCTTGTGATCACTAATTCCTGTATCAGTCATGATGCTCTCTATCAGCTCTGGATTGTTCGTTGCTAAGCGGTCAAGTGTGTTTTCGCAACCATTTACAATTCGCATGGGTTTGTGGAGTAACTGCTCAAAATAATTTTCAGAGAAAGCATTTAGGACAATCTCGGAAGATGTTTTCTGCCTACCACCGGTTTTGAACAAGTATTTTTGCCAACATATTGAGGGAAGGTTGAAGTCCCCACCAACTATAACCGTATCAGTGGGGTATTTATTTGTTACGAGACTCAAATTTTCTCTGAACTGCTCCGCAGCTATATCATCGGAGTCTGGGGCTCGGTAGAAGGAGCCAATTATTAACTTAGTTTGGCTGTTAAGTATAACCTCCACCCATGCCAATTCGCACGGAGTATCTACTTCGACTTCACTACAAGATAAACCACTACTGACAGACACAAACACTCCACCACCAATTCTGCCTAATCTATCTTTCCTGAACACCATCTGAGAGTTCGTAAAAAATTCTGCAGAACTTATTTCAGGCTTTAGCCAGCTTTCTGTACCTATAACGATTTCAGCTTCTGTGCTTTCTATTAGCGCTTGAAGCTCAGGGACTTTCCCAGCACAACTACAACAATTTACAACTACAATTCCAACTGTTCCTTGATTCAAGCACATCCTGTATTTGCCATGCACCCTTTGAGATTGCAGCCCACCCCATACTTTCCCAAGGCCTTCTAACCTAAAAAACCGCCCAGTCCACGCCACACAGCCTCCGCTACCCATGTAGCTGCCAGCTGAGTGTAGTGAACTCCTGACCCATTCAGCGGAACCCGAAACCCCACCACCCTATGGCGCAAGTCAAGTAATCTGCAGCCAACATGGTCCCAAAACCTTCTGAGCCTCTGATTCAGACCCTCCACCCGGCTCTGCACCAAAGGTCCGCAGTCGGTTCTGTCAACGATGCTGCAGATGGTGAGCTCTGCCTTCATCTTGTAAGCAAGACCGGCAGCCTTCACCAAATCAGATAGCCGCTGGAATCCAGAGAGAATTTCCTCACATCCAAAGCCACACACGTCATTAGTGCTGACATATGCCACCACCTGCAGCTGGCTGCACCCTGTGCTCTTCATGGCATCCGGAAGGACCCTTTCCACATCAGGAATGACTCCACCTGGAATGCACACAGAGTGCACACTGGATTTCTTCCCCTCCTTAGCCGCCATATCCCTAAGGGGCCCCATTAGGTGCCTAACATTGGAGCTCCCAACTACCAATAAGCCCACCCTCTGTGATTGCCTGGACCTTGAAGACTGAGAATCATCCTCTGAAACAGGGCAGGCAGCTGCATCTGGCTCAGCCAGAGACAGCGCCTGAAACCTGTTTGTCAGACACACCGGGGAGGCTTTCTGAACAGCCTCCGGGGACGTCTTTCGCTGCCTGCCACGCCTTGGAACGACCTCCCAATCAACCACAGGCGAGGGCTCAGCCCCACTGCGGGCAGCAATCGGGGCAACCACAGCGGCAGATCGATCTGGGGACAGACAGGACGAGGTTGATATCCCTGTGATACCCAAGTCTGGCTCCCCTCAGTGGTGCCCATTGGCAACAGCCTCAAGCTGCGCGACCGAAGTCAGCGCCGCTTGCAGCTGTGAGCGAAGGGATGCCTACTCAGCCCTCATCCAAACACAGCAATCACAGTCCCTGTCCATTCTAATCAATGTTGAACAACAGCTACTGAAACACGGGTCAGTGCCTAGATAACGCAAGGGAAACACGCAAAGAATGTATTAACTAACCTGTACAAATGCCTAACGACTGCACTACAATCTGCCTGAATTTATGATTACAGTAACTAAAACTCGAAATTACACATCCTATACGAAACTCACACACAATTTAAGTAAGAATCTACGAAGTAAACACTAAAGTGCGATGCTACAACTCTCAAATACTATAATACGCCCGAAATTTATGAATTAAACAATGCAAGTGCCCAAAAACACGCAAAGAAATTAAGAATTAAACTATGTAACAAATAAGTAAGCTAGGGGTATACGACTTGCTGCTGCAGCTGCTTATCAAACGGTGGCAGGGAGCACCATCAAACTACAGAACAATTTCACTTTTGCCAAGGGGTATACGACTTGCTGCTGCAGCTGCTTATCCAACGGCGGCAGGGAGCACCATCAAACTACAGACCAATTTCACTTTTGCCAGCATTCTCAAAAATTTTAGAAAAAGTAATGTACAGGTAGGTGCTCAACTATCTGACCACAAATAACATATTATCAAGAACACATTTTGGATTTCTGAAGGGTTCTGATATCAAGAAGGCTATTTACACCTACAGTGAAAATGTACTTAATTCATTAAATAACAAGTTACAAGCAGCAGCTATTTTCTGTGATTTGTCAAAGGCATTCGATTGTGTGAACCACAACATCCTTTTAAATAAATTAGAATTCTATGGTGTCACGGGCAGTGCTACAAAATGGTTCAAGTCATACCTCGCTAACAGAAAACAAAGGGTTTCAGTGCAAGGGACTAGTGAATTAAGTCATCAGTCATCATCAGAATGGAAAGAAATTACATGTGGTGTCCCACAAGGATCCATCTTAGGGCCATTGCTTTTTCTTGTATACATTAATGATCTCTCATCAGTTACACTGCCAGAAGCAGAGTTCGTTTTGTTTGCAGATGACACAAGTACTGCAATAAATAGGATGTCGAGTGTAGTTCTAGAAAGATCTGCTAATGATATTTTCATGGATATTAATAAATAGTTTAAAAGCCAACTCACTAACATTAAACTTCGAAAAGACTCACTATATGCAATTCAGAACCTGTAAGTGGTTTCCACCCAGCATATGCATAAAGTATGAAGAAGAGCAAATAGAAGAGGTTGACAGTCTTAAATTCCTGGGATTACAACTTGATAATAAATTCAGTTGGGAGGAGCACACCACCGAACTGCAGAAACGCCTTAACAAATCTGTATTTGCAATTCGAGTGTTAGCAGACATAGGCAACATAAAAATGAAAAAGCTTGCATACTTTGCCTACTTTCATTCCATAATGTCATATGGTATAATATTTTGGGGTAACTCTTCAAGTCAAACAAAGGTTTTCAGAGTCCAAAAGCATGTAATACGTATTATTTGTGGAGTAAATTCACAGACGTCCTGTAGAAACCTCTTCAAAGAACTGGGTATACAACTACTGCCTCTCAGTATATTTACTCCTTAATGAAATTTGTCCTAAATAATATATCTCTTTTTCCAACAAACAGCTCAGTTCATACATACAATACCAGGAACAAAAATGATCTGCGTAAGAACTTAAAAGCACTTACTTTAGTTCAAAAAGGGGTGCACTACTCAGGAACACTCATCTTCAATAATTTGCCAGCAAACATAAAAAATTTAGTTACAAATAAAGATCAGTTTAAAACGAACCTGAAAGACTTACTAGTGGCCAACTCCTTCTACTCCATTGACAAATTTTTTAATAGAAACAAATGATGTATTCATACTATTGGTATTGTTATTTCAGCTTTAAAAAAAAATTAATTGTTCCACATCCACGAGGATCTCCTCAGCACGGATCTATGGATCGAAAAACTAATCTAATCTAATCTCTAATCTGGTCCAGCATGACACCAAGATATTTTGGGTTCCAATTATGACAAAGAATTCTGCCTCTGAAACTTTCTTCCAGTTTTACATTCACCAGCTGATTATGTAAATGGAAGCAACACACTTCTATTTCACTCACACTGGGTTGGAGTCTCCAGATTTTGAAGTAATTATCAAATACAAACAGGTAATTGGCATAGTAGAATTTTCTGGATGAAGTGTCTGGTAGATCAGATAGATAAAGATTTAGTAGTAATGGTGGGAGAACTGATCCTTGGGGCAATTCGTTGTTTAGCTTCCTCTCCTTACTTGTCTTACTTCCAGTTATTACCTGGAAATTCTGATTGCTTAGCATGCTGTTAATCAGATGAGCCATTGTTCTGCAGGGTATGATGCGGAGAAATTTGTAGATAAGGCCTTTCCTCCACACAGTGTCAAAGGCAGCAGTTAGATCAACAAATGTCACAGATGTTTTCTGCTTCATTTGGTATCCTGACTCTATGGAGGATGTGCGAGACAATACTTGGTCACAGCAGCTACGCCCTGGTCTGAAGCTTGCCTGATCAACTGGAACATTCTCTAGGATAGCGCTTCTTATTCTGTTATGTACTAGCCTTTCAAAAAGCTTGTAGCACGTGTAGCAGCAGCTAAGTAGGGCAATGGGGTGATAGCTTTCTACCATGTTACAAGGTTTGCCAGGTTTCAGAACAGATATTATCTTTGCCTTTTTAAACTCCAATGGAAGTCAGCAGGATGTTATTGAAGAATTCTGCCAGCCATTTTTTAACTTTTCCTCCCGCATGGATAAGGAATTCTGGACGGATACCATAGCATCCAGGCACCTTAAGAGGTTTGAGGACCTTCAGTCCAGAGTCAATGTCTAAAACTGTGAAGGGATGGGCATACTCAGATGAGGGAGATGCCATCTTTTGCAGGTCATGAAGCTGTGATCTGATATGTCTTGTACGCTTCTTGTCGGGAGGCACTCTTGAGGTAGTAATGATGTGGGAAGCAGTTTGGTCTGGTGTTATTTCAGAATTTGTTCTGCATGATGGTGCACTTCCTCTCAGTCTTCTCAGAAGACTCCACGCTTTCCTGCTTGAGTGGGTAAAGTCCATATTTTTGACTGTTTCTGCACATTTCTGCTTCCGAGACATGTCCAAGCTGGACAATAGTTCCGTAGCTATCTCTGGGTCACCACTTTTCTGGAAGTGTTGGTACAATGTTTCATTTTCATCATTCCATCCTGGAACATATTCTGTTCAGTATCCTCTTGGCATACACGTTTTAGCTGTTGCTGTTACTGCACCAATGAAGCGTTGATAGTTCTTATGTGATGGAGGTGTCCAGCAAATGGTCTTATCCAGTTCCGTTGAAAACTTCATCCAGTCAGCTTTCTGGAAATTCCATCGAGCATGCAAGGTTGATCATATGACAGGAACCGTGCAGCCAATTTGTATTATTACAGGTCTGTGTTGGCTGTGAGGAAAGGCATCCATCACTTTTCTTGTGGCAAAGATGGGAAAGCCACTTTTGTTGCAGCTAACAAAGCATAAGTCAGGATTTGAATGCAGTTGTATGTGTATATCTGCCTCCACACTTACAGAAATCAGTGAAGCTTTGTTTATGTTGTTACGGACATACGTAGTAATTCCATACACCTCGTGGTAAGTTACACCCAGTGCAGAATATCCAGGAATTTGACCTCGGCTTCAGAATATTTCTTCACTGGAAATGAATATTTCTTCACTGGAAATGTGAGTTTCCTGAATGGCAATGACACTGATATTTTTGTCCAGCAAAAATTTTGACAGATAGTCACATTTTGCCCTGCTAATGCTTTCAATATTCAGTTGAAGGAGTCTGATAGTTGGTCCAATGTTTCTTGTTAATGGGCTTTCAAAAGAACTGTTTCTGCTACTTAGTTGCTACGTCATTGCTAGGAGATACTATGGATAGTCTGGCTGCCTGTAATCACTGTTGCTCAATTAGCACCACCCAGGAGGCACACGTAGGGTATTTTAAGGTTAAAGCTACAGACATGAGCAACTTACTAATTACGTATTATTGGTAAGAAAATGCCTTGTACAAACATTTTCAGGAACCTGGGAATTATTAAGAAGTATATTTACTAATGTTATTCATGCCTAGTGATAAACATCAGCCCTGAATGAAGTGTAACACACATTACAACATGCAAGTTTTGAAACTCATTCCCATGCACAGACTTGTGACTGAATAGGAATCCGTAAATTACTACTGTAAGAACTGTCAGCAGTGTAACAAGTTCAAATAGTTTATTAGGATGAAATTATATCTAAAATAAAATAATGAATGACAGGATTACTATGAGAAAGGGCAGCTTGAGAAGAAGTAGAATTGTGCTCTTCCATTTAATATTTGTTAGATAAGTTAGAATCCATGCTTGGCTGGGTTTCTACATTCATTGAGTTACCCATGTTTGTACCTACAATTCACTTTGTTCTCAAATGTTCATGCTGTATTAATGCCTCTGTCTGATTATATGAAACCGTAACTGCCTCAGGGCACAGTTTGCAACTAATGTGTTTTATGTAACTTGATAGAAAAATAACATAATCCCAAAAATTAAGTTGGGCAACTGTCAAAAAGAAGTGCTTTGCTAATGCAGCCCGACCTTTGAGGAAGAGACTACAAAATTTGGTGGCAAAAGAACAATAAGGGGAAGAAGAAAGGAAATTATGGTTTAATAGCCTGATAACAGCTAGAGAATTGGAGATTGAGTGTGATTTGAGACTGGACAAGGGCAGAGAAGGAAATCATGTGCAGTCTTTCTGAGTTGATCATGTTGGCATTCATCTCAAGGGATTTGGTTTAATCACAGTAAACCTGAATTTGAATGGTCCGACAGAAAATTAGCCCATACTGTTACCAAATTCAACTCCACTGTCTCAATCACTGTGCCATGTCACCTATTATTGGTAATGTGTCATTGTCATTATACTGAATGATAATAAAGTGTTGTGGCATCGATAGGTCACATCGACCACACAAATTACAATTTTTGGAATATTAACTGCTCTGATGAGCCACCATGTTTCATTCAGTCTGCCTTTGTACTTCATGCAGTGTTCATGTTTATCAGTCTTTATGGTAAAATATATGTGTATATAGAAAACTTGGGAACTGTTTATTACATTTCTGCGCCGGTCCTATAGAATCAACAGGTTTCACATCCAACACCATGGCTACATCACTGAACATTCATTACAAAGATCTGGAGGCCCAGCTCTTACGACCAGGCGAACACAACCCTCCGCCATCAGTTATTTTGCAGCTAACGGACAATGATCTATGATCTTCGACGACAATAACCTCTACTTTAGCAACTCCACAATGACCGAGTGTTATGCAGTTACCTCAAACAATGGACTCAGGCTTTGTTTCGCTGGATTACACACAAGTGAAAAGTGAAGTGGATGACCTACTAAACAGTATGACGATCGATCACTCGTACGAAGTTCAAAGGGACTAAAATTCACACATGTGCTTTGATCCTCCACGCTCCATGACATCGGTTACAGTAGTGCCATGTGCAACGCCACCATTTGTACAAAATGCACACAGTCAGCTATTACCAAGCTATGCCAGCCTTGTCTTCCTCTCAAATCAGTAGCAGACATTTTTATGCATCCAGTTCGCCAGAACAAACCACTCGATCGGCTGCCCAGTTTCACGACCACATGGGTATGAGTGCACACAACATAGCCTCTTCACGCAGCAACGTTGTACTACAACAGTGCGACCACCAACAGGTTTGACCAGTGTTTTATGGTCATACCACGAAGTGTGCATGGCCAGTGTGAGTGGAAAACTCTCGTTGTTGCCAATTTAAGCTCCAGGCCACCCCCCACCCCCCTACCCCACCTCACCCACGGGGGGCCTCGATTCTGACCATACAACCACTCTCTCCTTCCGCAGTACCATCTGCATCTGCCGCACCGGCCTTCCACGTCATTTCCAAGTTGGACAATGTCAGTGATAATTCCTGCAAATTTATGGTCCAGTTTACGGGCCTTCATTATGCGCCGCTCGCCTGTTCGCTCCCACGGTACTGACTGTGCCTGCTGCGTTATGTTTTTGGGCTTCATCAGAGACATTACAACCAGCCGTTGTTCCAAACGTGTGTGCTTAGTAACATTCCCGTCCGGTGATGCCGGATCCCAGCAAGACTGCAGGCCTTCCAAGACACGCTGAAGTCACCTTCGTCTCCACCTCCAGGCCGCCTACCCAAGCTACCTCCCCTATACGAGAACAATCCAGTTTCATCGTTCGTATTGGTGGAGCATCTCTTTGAGCTGCATCAAGTGACTGCTAACAACTCCAAGTTCCTATGTTTGGTCACACACCTTCACGACCACTCGGATTTAATTTGTGATCTCCTACTTTCGCCTCCACCGCCACCAAAGTATGAGTTCACCAAGAAAATGATGTTGGACCGACTTGCCTGCTCGCCACAGGAATTGATAATCAAGACTCTGTATGAGGAGCACCTGGGGGACCACACTCTATCACAACTCTGGCACTGCTTCAGGTTACTCGTGAGTGAACACAAGATGCCAGACGTCACTCTGTGGGCAGTATGGTCTGCCAAGTTACCTACCGACCTACAGATACACCTACTGCCACACTCTTTCAAGTCTATCAGTTCTTGCCTATGCATCGCAGATCAGCTGTATGCGCTCCTGCACCAGAAACACCCAGCTTATCCTCCATCACTGTGTGACACTACACCTCCTGTTTACCAGCCGCCTGCAGGCAGGTGCAGGGCCTGTTCCACTTCCACGCCTTCTATGCCACCAGGCAGTACTCATTTGCTCTCTCCTCTTTGCGAGCACTCAAGACTCGCCCACACTCCATACATCCTGGTTTATGTCCCAGAAGAGATCAACGAGGACAAGCCAACCCCACTATCACAGTCACTGCCACCACCACATCTGGCTCATCTGTACTGTTCGTACCACAAGATTTTTGGGGCTGACGCCAAGAAGTGCAGATTACCTTGCCAATACCCAAACGCACTGCAGGAACTGCGGGGAACTTCACAGGTGTCCCCTAACATTGCACTCTGTCCACTCGTCCCCTCAGCCGAGCGGTCGTTTATACGTGACAGACATTTCATCACAGTTTGTGTATCTAATTGACATTGGTGCTGACGTATCTACATACCTTGATTGTTGGCTCCTACCATTTTTTCACTGACGAAGTCTCTCCTGTCAACGCATCAACGTTACAAACTGTTGGTTTGGTGAAAGTGATGGTGCACCTGCCCCTTCTCTGTGTTTCCTGTGGACCTTCTACATCACCGACATTGACAAACCAATCCTCAGTATAGATATTTTGTCCAATTACAAGCTCTCCCCAAACGTAGTCCAGTGTTCAGTGTTACACCATCCATCTAACCCTCAGATACTGTGCTCCGGCACCCATACTCCTCATTCTGTTTCCACCGCAACATGGGATTTAGTTCACGAGTGTTCTGCCCTTGCAGGCAAGATTGTGAACTGCGCCACTAACCTATTTTCAGAATACAACTCAGCGGTGCACCTCTGCTGAGAGAATGACGAGCTGAAACAACGCATTGCTCACACTTACAACGAGCTCACTGCAGCCCGCACCTCGCTGTTGAAACTGCAATCTGCAGTACCTTCACCGGATTGAACTTCATCACCAAGCATCAATTGTTCAAATGTGTATGAATTCCTAATGGACCAAACTGCTGAGGTCATCGGTCCCTTGATTTACACACTACTTAAACTAACTTATGCTAAGAACAGCACACACACCCATGCCCATGGGAGGACTCGAACCTCCTGCGGGAGGGACCGCGCAATCAGTGGCATGGCACCTCTAACCGTGTGGCCATTCCACACAGCACCAAGCATCAGTTCGAACACTCATCATGTTAGTTCAAAAACGTTCATTGCATGTGACGATTCGCATTTAGTGACCTCCGCACCGCCCAAGCACCCACTACGCATGGTGCATCGTGTTTCAAACAGTGTCTTTAATAACAGTAGCTCACGCAGCATGACCATGCCCACTACACAGGCAGCCACCCTGCTTGTTGATAAACATTCATCATCTCCCGCGCAGCAGCCATTGCTGTCCCTCGTGCGATGCCAGCACCTCTCTCACCTGCGCCGGTTCCCCAAGGCATAGTTAACAACAGTCACTGCGCGCCCCACTCCATCCTGTGCTGTGCACACAGCCGACCTCTACATACAAGCGCACACCACACTCACGTAATAGGCATGTGACTTTCATGCTGCCTTTTCCCACTTGTGGTAACGACTACGCCTCATCGTACCCCACTCGTCCCAAAGCAGTTCTTAGTCTCTTCCAACATTGACGGAACGACACACAAGATAATTACTACTGCCCGCCCTCCTATTAGACACAAGGTTAGACACCTCAACCCCATTAAGTTGCGTGTGGCCTGGCACCAAATTAATGAACTTCTGGAGGCAGGCTTTCTACAGCCATTGGACAGCAATTGGTCTTCACTAATTCACCTCGTCACCAAAAACGATGGTTATTTTCGAATGTGTGGTGATTACAGACATTTAAATGCTCACACTGTCATGGACACTTACCCCGTGCCAAACATAAACGATTTCACTCATATGTTATCGGGCGCCACAATCTTCAGTGTGATTGACTGCAAACGTGCTTATCACAAGATTCCCGTAGTGCTGGAAGACATTCCAAAGACTGCGATCATCACGCCACTCAGTTTGTTCTAGTACAACTTCATGCCATCTGGTTTCAAGAATGCAGCACAAACATGGCAACATTTCATTGACTCAATCTTACGAAGATTCGAGTTCTGCTTCGCATAACTGGATGACATACTCATTTTCAGCAAGTTGACTGAAGACCACGAAGATAATTTTTCGCAGGTCCTCCAGACTTTGGCATCCAATGGTATCGAGGTCAACAAAGAAAAATTCCAATTGCATCAATCTTCTGTGACATTTCTATGTTACACTGTCTCCGCAGATGGAATACAGCCTACCAAATCCTGTGTGCAGGCTACCACGTCATTGCCACCCCCAGCTATGTACAAAGAACTCAGATGTTTCCCAGGTACTATAAATTACTACCGGTGTCATCTACCTTCTGCCGCCACTGTGCAGGCCCTGCTGATGAACTCACTCTCCAGCAAACAAACTTCAGGCATTAAACCACTCCATTGGATTGAACCCATGCTAGAGGCTTTCAGGGCTCTTAAAACAGCTTTAGCTGATGTGGTCGTACTCACCCACCCTGATCCGTCTGCTGATTTGTTCATCACTAAGGACACCAGCGACATCATGGTTGGGGCAGTATTACAACAGAGCAAAGGTGACTCAGTTTCACCACTTCATTTCTTCTCCAAAAAAACTGTCTATGCCACAGAAGAAATATTCCGCTTTTGATAGAGGGCTTCTGGCATTGTACGAGGCCGTCAAACATTTCTGCTCTCACATTGAGGGCCGTCCTTTCTTCATTCTTACTGATCACAAACCGCTGGTGGACGCCTTCTGCAACCTGCCAGAGGATTCTCCCCCCTGATGTTTCCATCACTTCAACCTGGTCTCTCAATTTACTATGGACGTATGCTACATCAAACGCATGGAGAACATCCCTGCTGATTTCCTCTCGCGGATCAATGCTGTTTCAAGTATCATCAGTTTATCCAACCTCACAGCTCTACAGGCTTTGGACAAGGACACTCCGGTTCTGCTCACGGACCCGTAGTCTTCGCTCGTATTTACCAAGACTAAGTTCCCTGGCATTTCAGACGAAGTGTGGTGTGACTCTTCTACGGGCATTCTGCGGCCTCTGCTCTCACCCACACTGTGCTGACAGGTTTTTGATACATTTCATAATCTTGCCCACCCTGGCATCCAAGCCACAACTCACCTCATCACCGAACATTTTGTGTGGAAAGATGTGAAACAGGACTGTGTAACATGGGCAAGCAGCTGCATTTCCTGTCAACGAAGCAAAATAGGACGTCACACCCCTCCACCACTCGGCAAGTTTAACATCCCTAAGGGATGTTTCCATCATTTACATATCGACCTTATCAGTCCCCTGCCTCCATCGGAGGGCCACAGGTATATCCTGTCCACAATAGTTCCAATCTGCACTTTTTATGATTCTCTGTAATCTTTGCCATATTAAAAAGATCCATACAACAGCCTTCACCTGCAATGCAACGGATTGATGGAACGATGGCATCACACCCTTAAAACTGCACTCAGGTGCCCAACTGTCTCTGGTCTGAGGCACTTCCTTGGGTGTTGCTGGGCGTACATTCTACATTTAAACCAGATTTACATGGGATGATTTCTAAATTCATTTTCGGTGAAAACTTGTTTTACATGGGGAACTAATTCTCCCCCAAGATCCAGGGGATTCCCCCTCCTTCCCAGACTTTATCAGAAGGATGCATGCACACTTTAGAAACACCTGGCTACACCCACCTGTCAGCCATTCACCACCTGACACCTACATGCCAACTGCACTCAGCTCTTGCTCACACGTCATGCTCAGGGACGACTCTGTCAGACAACCCTTACAACCCCCTTACCTCGGTCCCTTTGAAGTACTCCAGAGGGGCGAGACAACGTTTGACATTATGATAAATCACCTGCAAACCGTTTCTCTACAATGGCTCAAGCCTGCCTTCGTTGACTCCAACACCCCTCTGCCGTCCCAGTTGGACTGCCCAAGCACATGCTCTTTTGACGAGCCCACTAATGAGTCCATTTAACCTACAGTTGGGTTTTCTCTGTCCAACGATTCACCACCACAGTTGTGGGTTCCTCAGGCATGTCATCATCATCCCCATTCACAGGTTTTGAAGACGTTTCAGGTACTAGAGACACAACAGACCGTGTCAACAACGTGTTGATTATGGTGTTAGATAATTGTGTGCTTGTGCTGCTCACTGACAGCACAGGCCCGACCCTCACCGAGGAACTCAGCGTCAAGATAGTGCACAACTTGTCCCTACCACAAGAGTGTGACCCGTCATGTGTTCAAGCTTTCATTTCTTCAGACGGCTCAGTCTGCATTCGGGGAAGGCATGCTCACATGCTGCCTCCTCTCCCATACCGCTACTCCCGAGTTGGCCGATGCATCAATACCTGTTATGGTATACATGTGAACATTTTCCCAAATTCGCTGAAATACATGACTTTCTTAAGTCTGTCAAGCCATTTTTCCAGTTAAATTAGTTTCTCGCAGAATCCAAGGGCAGAATGTTATTCATTAGAAGGAGAGTCAGAGGCATTTGAGGCAGAATTATAGGAAAAAATTTCACTGTATCAATATCGCTAAGAGAATCATTATCAAAAGTTTCTGTGGTATCCATACCATAGTTACGTCTGTGCCAGTTGATCCCTAACAATCACAGTGGGCTAGTCACAGTAGCTTCACACAACCGCCTCAACTAATCATGTAAAGTGATTTTGTAAATGTCTCTGTGGAAATGCCTCAGTGTAGTCACAACTCTGTTGTCAGCTGCTGTTTTCACATGCATCCATTTTAGCTTCGCAATTGAAAGTTGGCAACAGCACTGTTAGCTGTCAGGGATCACATTACACTGACTTGATTACAGTGACAAGCTGATGTCATGATTAAAATGTTCTAATTTTAACAGAAATTGAGTCTCCAAAATCACCAGTGCTCCTTAGTACTGAAATAGTAAATTATAAAATTAGAATTATAGATTCAGTAGCTGCCAACAAAGTTTGCCGGGCTGTGGTATGCCTCTTTCACTGCCCAGTTGAACACTACAGTAAAAGAAGTGCTAGCAGTGCTGTAAATGTGAGACATTGAGTATTTTCTGGATGGAAATGTGTGAACACATCAGATGTATTGCATCGCTACTTTCTTTTCACAAGTAACACCTGCTTTTCTAATATTTACTCACAGAATGAGACATCATTTCATTTTATTGTGAAAAAAGACATGCACTTAAAATGTAATACATACATACAAAGATCTGACTTTCAATCATCAGTGAAATATGATTCAATACATTTTGGAGTTGATTGAGAGGAGGATATAAAGAAAAAGGAAGTAAGCAATTCCAAATAAGACAAAAGACAATGCAGCTACTTGGTGGTTTGCTACATTGAGCGATTGGGTAAGTGAAGTATTGCAATGAAATTTAAAAAGTGTGCCAGTGTCAAAAAGAAATTTATTTTCTCTTTTTTTATCACTTGTACAGGATCTAAACTAATCATCAGATTTGCCCAAATATAAATTTGTAAAGTTTGCTTACAGGTCACTGGAGAATGAATTTACAAAAGCACTGGTTACTTACTCAGCACTGTATTGAGGAGATCCTGCATCCTTGGCAGAACTGCTAAGGTGAGAAGAATTTGACAGAGTTCTGAAAGACCTTAGCAGAAACAAGGCCCCTCAAGTAGATGATATTCCGTTAGAATTATTAAGATTTTTGGGAGACTCAGCCATGACAAAATGTTTATATCTGGTGTGCAAGATATATGAGACATGGGGAAATATCCTCGACTTCAAGAAGAATGTAATAATTCCAATTCCAAAAGAGGTACACTTTGACAGGTGTATGTACCACCAAACCATAAGTCATAGTTGCAAAATGTTGACATGAATTATTTACAGAAGAAACTTGTAGAGGCTGACCTTGGAGAAGAACAGTTTGGTTTCCAGAGGAATGTAGAAATATGCGAGGCAACACTGACCATATGACTTATCCTAGAAGATAGATTGAAGGAAGACAAACCATTTATTGCATTTGTAGATTCAGATAAAGCGTTTGACAGGAGAAAACAGTGGGGACTGGACTACACTTTGACAGTGGGGACTGAACTACACTTTTTGAAATTTGAAAGGTAGCAGGGATAAACTACAGGGACCAAAAGATTATTTACAAGTTGTACAGAAACCAGACTTCATTTACAAGACTCAAAGCAGTAGCTGAGAAGGGAGTGAGGTAGAGTGTAGCCTATGCCTGATGTTATTCAATCTGCACATTGAGGTAATTGTGAAGGAAACCAATGTCAAATTTTGAAAGGATATTAAAGTTCAGGAAGATGACGTAAGAACCTTACAGTTTCCTGTTGACATTTTAATTCTGTCAGGGAATATTAATAACTTGGAAGAGCAGTTGGACAGATTGCCATGAAAAGGCACAAAAAGAAGTACAAGAAGTGTAATGGAATGTGTTTAAAGTAAATCATGCGATACCGAGGGAGTTAGATTAAGAAATGAGACATGAAATACGGTAGATGAGTTTTGTTATTTGAGCACCAAAATAACTGATGATGGTTGAAGTATAGAAGAAATAAAACACAGACAGGCAATAGCATGGAAAGCAGTTCTGAAAGAGTGCCCAGTATGGAAGTGAAATGAGTACAAAAGGCAACTGAGACAAGAAGAAGAAGGAAGCTTTTGAAATGTGGTGCTGTAGAAGAACACTGACTGCTAGATGGGCAGATGGAATAATAAGTAAATTGAAATGAAGAAAAATGAAAGGTAGGCACAACTAGACTAAAAGAAGGGATTGATTGGCAGGACACATCATGAGGCATAAAGAAATCATCAGTTTGTTAATGGAAGTAAGTGTTGAGAGTGGCCAAGGCTAGAATACCATAAGCAGGTTGAAACGGATGTATGTTGAGGTACTTATGCAGAGATGAAGATGCTTGCGAAGGATAGACTAGTGTGGGAAACTAGCCTTTGGACTGAAGATCACATCAACAACAACAGACAAATCATATTGCAGACAGCTAATTAAATGAATCATTAAATAAATTATAAACTGCATACATTTTCTAAAAAAATTGAGAGTAAAACATAATCTATGTTTTATTCTTATGTCAGCTACTGCACACTGACTTTAATATGACATAATAAATAACAGATTTTATTTGCTCCTCATAAATTATTAATAGCATATAAATTAGTAATTGGGAAGAAAAGAAAAAGATCTACAAATAAGTGTTATAAACATATTCCTTTCCAAAAATTACATTCTAATCATAATTTTAGTTTCCATTTTCTTGCTTTCAGTGAAACAAACTCATTGGCTATGTCACTGAAGTCAAATTTAGCAGCTGTATCATATTCTGCTGACAATATAGCTGAATCTGACAGCAGATTTCAACTGTACTTATCTTTAAGTAGTTTTTTACTATTTTTGATTAGCTGAATCTGCAGTCACAGGAATGGTCATAAATATCCTCAAAGCTATTTCAGAAATGTTTGGATAAGAATTTTACCCATACTTTGGGGGGGGACTTCAAAATATCCAAATGGGAAGCTGTGTCAACACCCATTACCATCAGCTCTTTCTACTGGAATTTAAAAGCCAATATTTCATTAATAGCCCAGCTGCATTGATATTTCTGCTGTATTTGACATCAAATTCTACTGAGCATAAAGAACTTACATTTCCTGCGTACAGATCAAAGTACCGCACATGAAGTATGCAAGTACTTATGTCAGATCGGCACAAGTAACAGCACGCATAGTGGGGTTTCTTGCTGAAACTTTACAGACAACCCTAACTGAAAGAAGCACATTTTTTATGTTGTGTTACTCCATCAGTTGGGAGTGTGAACTGTACCACATGCTTGCTTCCTTCTATAAGCAGTGGCATAGTGAACATAACTGACACCCAGGGCACAACAATTTATTGTTCCCCAAATTGACACATGGGGCACAACACTTTTTGGCGCCCTCAGTCCCTCCGTATCTCCACAGCACTTGGGGTATGACACTACACTTTATTGGCTCCTCCCCCTCCAGAAACACATAATGTAATATAATATACCGAATTTACTCTGATAATAATATATTTCGCAGAAAATCTTATTTGTTTAAGAGACTGGCTATTTGGCTCCCCTCTGCAAGTGGCACTTGGGGAAGGGTAGACCCTGTTGCCCCCCCCCCCTCTCACCCCTCTCTATACCACTGTCGGTAAGACAAATTTCCTAGGCAAGAAATTGAGAAAGGAAAGCAGGAAGAAAAACCAGAGCTTATTACTCATTATCAGAGACTATAAAATGCTATCTCATTTGGTGAACATGGGCAAAAGATTAAACCATGGACTACTCTGCATTGGATGTGGCAACATAAGACTGTAGACTCATTCACTGTGAGTTCTCACTATCCTCATGCATCTCCTAAAAAAACATTCCAGTGTTGTTTGTGACAATGCTACTACAGTGGAGGAGGATACATATGAATATAACAGCTGCAATATGAAGTCTACTAGATGGACCCAGAATGGGCCGGTATGGAATCAGCAGGGTCAGTTACAGTCATTTCAAGGCATGAGTACTTTAATTTTATTAGCAGTTTGTGTCATTTCATGTCAGATGGACAAGGTGACCAAGTCAGTGTTAGTGGATTTTCCTGAAGGTTTCATTATTCACTATTGCACTTGCGCATTTCTTGAGATAAGATACAGAGTTCTTTTTTAAAACATTGCTAACAGGAAATTAAAGTGAGATGAAATTGTGTGTTATGTATGAGGTCTGTTTCCTATATTACATATTATTCTATTAAATAATTTCAAGCATCCTAGCTTTTAAGCTTTTATTTCACACCGTTCCTCAGCTGGCAGAAACAAGAAGCTTTCAGTCAAATAATGTACTTGCTTCAGTCCCTACTTGCCAACCTCTGAGATCCTATAATACAGTAGCAAAGCTTCAGCAAAAACTTCATTATTGAACACAAGATAGCTGCATAATAGGCAGCTGTGTGAACCAAGTGCCCTGTTGTCACGTAACCCATGTGACACCTGTTTCATGGTAGTCATTTCTTTGACATTGCTTCTTGGACGAAATGACACTGTAATAACAGTGCTCATTTGTAGTCTTGGGCTGACAGAAAGGTTTCTTTTCACAGGCATGGCAGGTGAATTGTGATTTATTTGCCTCACAATGTACATGATCTAAATCATTTGGTTCTGGTACAGGCAAACTCACATACTGCTCCCAGCAGTTAATTTGTAAACAGTTACCCCTCCCCAACTCCTGCCACATCTGTGCCTGTGGTGGGGGCCCATCTCACTATTGCCTCAGTATAGCCCTGGACTAATTAGATAGCAATGATCTCAGTTTAGTGCAGTCTACGGCAATGGCAAGTCAGCTCATCAGATGCAAGGAACAACATCTGGAATCTCAAGTCTCTGAGTGATACTAATTCTAATGGTTGTAATTAGTAGCTAGTTTCAGGCTACATTGAAGGAAGTTCTTATGAAACAACAAATAAGGAAAAATAATTCACATTGTTACTTGAATTAGGTAGAGAATAACTGAGTTATTGAAGATAGAAAGTGGAAAGTATAATAATGGAACTTCTCAAGCACTTGGCTATGCTGCTGGATATTGCAGAACTACACTGTAGCTGGTGAAAGACTGTACAAAATATTGGAACTGTTGTTCAGGTTAATCTGCCCAAAGGTGTTTGGACCTGTTATATTGATTATGCATATGTAAGCGTGCCAGACAAAACATTATTCACTCCAAGGAGATATAACACTAATAGCATGTAACACCATCTTCAGCCTTAATAATGACCTGAAGCCAATGAGGAAGACATTCTAAAAATTTCTTAAGATGTGGCATATCAACTGAAACAATTCACTGAAGATTAAATTGCATAGAGCTATCAAATTTTAGGTATGTTGATTGCTATGTTTCACCAGTTGTTCAAAATAATCCTAGATACACTGATCAGCCAGGATTATGACCACCTACCTAGTAGCCAGTAAGACAGCCTTTGGTGTGGATAATACCAGGGACATATCATGGCATGGAAGCAATGAGGCCTCAGTAGGTCACCGGAGGGAGTTGCTACCACATCTGTTCACACAAGTCATCTAATTCCTGTAAATTCCTAGGAGGGGGAATAATCTGTGATGCCGTGTTCAGTCACATCCCAGATGTGTTCGATTGGGTTCAGATCTGGCAAGTTGGGGACTAGAACAATAATTGGAACTCACCACTGTGTTCCTCAAACCACTCCATCACACTCCTGCCCTTGTGTCATGGAGCATTATCATGTTAAAAAATGTCACTGCCATTGGGAGACATGATTGTCATGAAGGTTTGTACATGGTCTGCAATCAGTGTACGATACTTCTTGACAATTATGGTGCCTTGCACGAGCTCCACTGGATCCATGAATGCCCATGTGAATGTTACCCATAGAATAATGGAACCGCCACCGGCTTGCCCTCAAACCCACAGCATAAGTGTCATGGCGCATAGGAAGATGACAATTTCATGCCCTCCCATCAGTAAAATGAAGAAGGTATAGGGATTCATCAGACCATGCAAGGTTCTGCCACTGTGTCAACGTCAAATGACAATGGTTGAGTGCCTATTTCAGTCATAGTTGCAAAAGTCATGGTGTCAACATTGGCTTATGCATGGACTGTCAGCTGCAGAGGCCCATCGTTAGGAGTGTTCAGTGCACTGTGGGTTCAGATAAACTTGTACTCTGCCCAGCATTAAAGTCTGATGTTAGTTCTGTCACAGTCCACTGCCTGTCCTGTTAAGTCTGCCCAGCCTATGATCTCCGACATCCGTAATGAGGGGTGGCCGCCCAACCCCACGCTGTCTGGATGTGGTTTCATTTCGTTTTCACCATGTGTTGAAGAACTCACCACAGAACTCCTCAAACACCTAACAAGTCATGCAGTTTTCAAAATGTTTGTACTGAGCCTCTGTGCCATCACAATCTGCCCTCAGTCAAACTCAGATAGATCACGCACCTTCCCCATTCTACACACAGGCAGCACTCTCACTGATACAAAATGCACCATGTGTGTGTCTGACTATCAATCATTCCTTGCCATGTGATGCTACTATTACCTGGACGTGTTTATATCAATAGTAGCTCAGTGGTCATAATGTTCTGGCTGATCAGTGTATTTTCATTAGCGTTAAAATAGGTTGATTTGGCAGGCCAATCATGGTGTTTGTCAGACCACAAATGTATGCATACTGGGAGTATGGCTATTTTCATCTTGGAAGATGAGGGTGTTCACAGCAGACTCATCATGAAGATGTAGAAGAAAGGACACCATTTAGTAAGCAAAAATGTTGAAACAAATATCCTGGTTCACGTTACTGTAAACTGAATGAAAAGGCCCAAGTCATGGTAGAGAGGGCGACCTCATAATACCACAGACCACCTCCATCCTGAACTACTCTCTCCACACTATAGCAGGACGCTGTGGCCGAGCAGTTCTAGGGGCTTCAGTCCAGAACCGCACTGTTGCTACAGTCACAGGTTCGAATCCTGCCTTGGGCATGGATGTGTGTGATGTCCTTAGGTTAGTTAGGTTTAAGTAGTTGTAAGTCTAGGGGACTGATGACCACAGATGTTAAGTCCCATAGTGCTTAGAGCCATTTGAACCGTCCACACTATACAGGTTCAATGCCTCATTGGATCATTGGTGCACTTGCTATACTGCATCATTTGAAATGAGGCAAAAGTGCGACTCATTGAAGCACACTACATGCTTCCAGCCAGCTACTGTTCAGTCTTGTTGTTGTTTGACCGAGTAAAGAATGCCGCTTTGTGCACTGCTATTAGCAATACATTTTTATGACATACTTAACTCTGAATGTCCAATGCATGTAGTTTCCTTTGCAATATTCATAACAACATATAATAATAATAATAATAATAATAATAATAATAATATATTGAATGCCACTTTGTGCACTGCTATTAGCAATGCATTTTTATGACATACTTAACTCTGAATGTCCAATGCATGTAGTTTCCTTTGCAATATTCATAACAACATATAATAATAATAATAATAATAATATATTAGCTGAGATGGACCAACATACACTGACAGCAGAAATTCATGCTGTTTGAAACTGATTGCCATTGACAGGTGATGACACTCATATGCTGTCACTGTCAGAATCTTTTTATGACCACAGTACTTATGATGTGTACAGTTTGAGAGTGATACACCATTTCTTGTACACATATTGGACAGTCCACAGTGATACATCATCAAATTGGGCTACTTCGTTCACAGTGTGGTCACAGACATGTCCAAACATGATAATGCCTTTCTAATAAACTATTATGTCTCTATATTGGGCCATTTTACTGTGTTGGTTCCATACAACTGACTGGCACACACACACCAATTCATTACCATACCATAGCCTTTGTCAGCAGAGGAGGGCCCCATGACCATGTGGTACCAATTGTACACCTACACTGCACCAAAGCAACCAGTGTGTTCTTTTAAATGGCTGATAATATTTTGTCTTGCGACCTTACAACCTGCACATGTTTCACGATGTAGATTATTCCACTAGTCCATGATAAGAGAGCTTTAATTTGAAGGGTTGTATTGAGTGTTACTGTTGTGTCGATGATGAGTATAGCACTTTTAACGGAAAAGTTAGTTAGCTGGTAAGAGCAAGACACAAATTATGGATCTGATAACACTGAAACTAGATGTAAAAAAGATGAGAAGAGAAAGGATGGTAAATGAAATGAAAATGACAGAAGAGAATAAGCAGAAGTTGGATGTGGTAGGCTAGGCAAAAGTAAAGAAAAGATGGTTACAAAGAGAACAGTGAGAGGTAGAAACCAGTTTAATGGGTTAATTTGAATAGGTGGTATATTTTATACACAGTTTTATTGAAAACTGTATTTCACAATTTTTGGTACAGAAAGTAAAACAAGAAATATGGCAATGTTTGTACATCAGAGAGTTTATTAAGCTTTCTTTTCTAACATAAACCTGTTAGCAAATTTCGGGACGACAGAGTTGGAGCATCTGCATTAAATTTTGCATGAAAATCAAGAAAACCTTTACAGAGACAAACCAAATGATGCAGGAAGCTTACAGTAAAGAGTGCTTAAGCTGTATTTAGTGTTACTAATGGTTCACATGGTTTGGAAATAACAAGATGGAAGATGAAGCTGACCCTCATTCAAGATGTCCTTCGATGTCTACTGACAAGATCATGTCAGGAACTACGATGAAATTGTGTGTGCCAATTGAAGGCTGACTATCCAAGAGATTGCAGAAGAATGTAACATTTCAGTTTGATCACGTCATGAAACCCTGATGCAGCATCTTGCTGCCAAGTTTGTCCCACAGTTCATGAGTCAAGACCAGAAAGATCTTTGCCTCATAATCTATGAACAGCTTTTGGATCACACAAACAAGAACAAGGTGTTCCTTAAAGGAATCATAAATGGTGATGAGACATGGGTCTACAGTTATGATGTTGAGACCAAGGTTCAATCTTCACAATGGGTGGGGAAATGTTTACCAAGACCAAATAAAACGTGTCTGCTCAATTCAAATGTCAAAGCCATACTGATGGATTTCTTTGACTTTGAAGGATTAATTCATCATGAACTTGTGCCACAGGGACAAACTGTTAATCAATGGTACTATTGGCACGTGTTATGATGTCTGTGAGAAAATGTGAGAAAGAAATGACCTGAAATATGGCAATACAATTCAAGGCTCTTGCATCACAATAACACATCTGCACATTCGTCCCTGTTAGTGCATGACTATAGCATAAAAAATTAAATCATTGGGCTGAATCATCCTCTGTACTCTCCAGATCTGGCCCTTGCAGTCTTTTTTTAATTTCCAGAGTTGAAAACGCCATTGAAAGAATAAAGATTTGCAACAATAGACAAGATAAAAAAAAATTCACAAATGGTGCTTCACACAATCCAGCAAGAGACGTACCAAGACTGCTTCCAGAAGTGGAAATGGTGTTGGGAGTGGTGTATCAATTGTGGAAGAGAGTATTTTGAAGGAGACCACACACAATAAATAAAAGGTAAGAACAGAAAAAAATTGTCGACAAAGTTCTGGAATTTTTTGAACAGACCTCATATGTGGCCATGCGAGTGCAAGTTATGAATGTGTTTGTGTTTTGTTTTGTCTACATCTGATGAAGGACTTACTCCAACAGCTAAATAATATTTAGCAGTCTTTTTACAATGTGCTTGTCTGCTACTCAGTAACTTCTTTATTGGTGAGTAGCAGTCTATCCTTTCAAATTGTTATTCCATCTGAGATTTTCCATTGGTTGGTAATGGTTTGCAACCTATTTTAAAAGCATTTGTCACAAGTTATTATTTTTAATTTATATTGTGTTTTGAAACTTTCATTTTATGAAAACCAGTGTATTACACCACTTGAAAGGTTACAGAATTCAGCTGAATTAAATTCAGGAATTTCCCCTGAAGCACTACAGATGTGAACGTTTCTGTACCCACATCTCTACATATAAACTCATCATTGCCCAGCCCAAGCCACTAAGGACAGAAACTTGAAATGTGGAGAGGGTGATAATCTTATACTGTAGGAATCATTTAAGAATGCATTTTTCCAAATTCCACCCCTAAACGGGTGAAATAGAGGATGAAAGGTGTTTTGAATATAAATCACTATTAAGACAAGTTTGAAGCTATAACTAAGAAAAGTGATATTTGGTATCCCAGGTAAAAAAATATATCTTTCAGCTTTTTCGTAAATTCAACCCCTAAGAGGATAGGTGGAAGTAATTTTTTTAAATAAATCATTATTAAAGAATTACTAAAGCTACTTCTCTGATAATTGATGTTTGACTAGTTGGGTACAAAAAATAAAATAAAATAAAAAAATATACATGTTTCATTGTTTTTGGAAATTCAACCCCTAAGGGGGTGAAATAAGGGGTGAGAAGTTTTATGAAAATATTTCATTATGAAAGTTCTTTTAAAGCTAAATCTATGAAAATTTGTATTTGGATTCTTGGTTAGAAATAAAAAAATATGCTTGTCACAGTTTTTGGAAATTCAACCACTAAGATTGTAAAATAGGTGATGAAACTTTCCATTGAAATATCACCACAGGAACTCAAAAGGCAGGGTTAACAAAAACCTCCAACTCCAGCTATCAGAATTGCTTTTTGTTCAGAAGTACATTTCAGAAAGACCTAGCCTCTATGTCCTTAATTAGCATGAAAAGCTTAAAAGGGCTTGCAATTTGTTAACTAAATCAAAGAAAGCTATTTAACAGCCACCATGACAAATCAGCTTTGTCAGAATTGCATAGAAAAAGAAATGGATCTTTAATATATTAATTTTCCAGCAGGCATAATATATTAGGATGGTGCATAAAGCATTTTTGTTTTGCATGTTGGCAGTGTGGCTGCTGTGGGTTTATTTATCAATTGTCATTTTTTATTTGTAGTTCACTGCTGCTATCTGAGTTTACATATTGTTGTTTTGTCATCTGGAAATACTGACTGGAGTTGTGGATGCTAGAAAATGGCGTGCCAAGTGGAAAAGATGGAATATTTCCAACATATTCTCCTGTTTCAGTTCAACAGAGAGGTGACATCAGCAGACACTGTACAAAATAGGCAAGAAAATGGATTTATCATTTTAAGGAGGATTGTTTAGACATACACGACTCTCCACATTCAGGAGAACTTTTGGATTTGGTGAAGCTCATTTAAAACCATTAACCCACAATGATCCACGTCAGTGTACTTCAAAACTGGCAAATGTGATGAAGTGAGACCATTCTACCACAATGTAACATTTGCATACAATGGAGAAGATTAAAAAATCGGATGTATGGGTACCATGTGCACTAAGCCAAAAATCACAAAAATCAGCAGGTGGCCATATGTGCATTTCTGCTTGCTCATCCTCAATTGGCTCATGAACAAAACTGACCATTCCTATCCCGTATCATTACTTGTGAGGAAAAATGGTCTTTATGCTAAAATAAGGAAAAGAAAGATATTGTTGAGCCGAACGAAGGAGCTACCCCCCTTACAAAGACCTACCTGCATCCACAAAAGATAATGTTATGCACCTGGTGGAACGACGACGGTGTAGTGTATTTTGAATTACTTCCCTGAGGTGTAACCATCACTGCTGATATTTGTTGCCAGCAACTGAGATGTCTTGCAACTGCAATCCAAGAACAGTGACCAGGAAGACTGTGTGAAATGATGGTACTCCACAGTAATGCCCACACCAATTCCATTAGACTGACAAAAAACACTATGCAGGAGTTGGGTTGGGAAGTCATTCCACACCCACCTTGCAGTCTGATTTTCATCTCCTCTCCTCTCCATCGAACAACCTTCAAAGAACTTCCTTTCTGGATGAAAATGTGCTCTGAGCATGGGTTAATGAGTTCTCCATCTCAAAACCATATGATTTCTACATTTGTGGGATCAAAAAGTTACACCAGTATTGGCAGATTGTTGTAAATAGTGAAGGAGAATATATTATTGATGACTAAAGTCTCTGTTATATGTATCTGTTGAGTTTATTAAACTTCTGGAAAAACACTACAAACTTATGCATCAACTTCATGTGTTCATAAAATTATTTTTGTTGTAATTACTACACAAATTAATCATTACTGATGACAAAATAGATACCTCATTTAAATGCAATTCCATGTACAGGAATATCCATTTGTGATGTGTGAGTAAGAATGTATACATTGAATTAAATTTTGTAAAAAAAAAAAAAAATGTGCAAATCTTACCCAAATAATTCCTTTATTAAATTTTAATTTCCTGTCTGCAGCTTAGTTTGTGTAGACTAGATACACTGTTTGCACTGAGTGCAGATTTACACTTGAGCACTGGTATTAACAACATACAAATTACATTGAAGGAATAAAAAATGTGCAGACCATACAGTCTATATAAGTGTGGCAGTGGGCACTAAGTTAATCTTTTATAAATGCCCAAGCATGGCTGCAACTAATTTTATAATACGAGGGGGCACCAAATATAAATGGGGTTTTTGTTCCTGAACATAACAGTTGGTAGAACTGGCCCCGCGCATCTGTTAGATATTTCCCGCCATTTTATCGGTAACACTCATGATGCCTGAGCATCAGGTGCAGCCCTCCATTGTGCAACAATTAATTATAAAATTTCTTGCTTGTGAAGGGGTTACAGCGGCGGAAATTTGCCAAAGATTGACTGCGCAGTTCGGTGATAAAACACTATCAGGACGCGTGTGTTTGCTTGCCATAAAAAGTTGAAGGAAGGGCAAGAACATGTGGAAAATCAGCAACACAATTGCCATCCTCAGACCAGCATTACAGACAAAAACATTCGTGCAGTTAAAGACATTATTGACAACAATCGAGAGTATAAGAAATTGCACAAAAAGTCAGAATTAGCTACGGGAGCTGTCAAGCAATCATCACAAATGATCTATGGTTCTGTAAAGTGTGTTCCAAATGGGTCCCTAAACTTTTGATCGAAAATCTGAAGTTGAGACATTTGGACGTCTGTCAGAGGCAGAAGAAGGTGATGCATTTTTGAATAGGATAATCGCCTGCAACGAAACATGGATTCACCACTACACTCCAGAATCCAAACAAGCCAATAAGGAGTGGCGGAGGAAAGGGGAGGCAGTACCAGTGAAAGCCAAGACTTGACTGTCAGCTGGCAATGTCCTTTCAATTGTATTTTTTGATCAGTGAGGCATTTTGCTGATTGATTTTTTGCATGAGCGACGCACAATCAACACTGCTTACTACTGTGAACTGTTGGACAAGGTGAGAGTAGCATATCACCAAAACAGACGAGACCAATTGATTCGACAGGTCAACCTCTTCCACAACAATGCATGACCCCATACTGCAGCTCTAACTGTCTCCAAGCTACAGGAAATGCACTGGACTACACTTGATCGTCCTCCTTACAGCCTGGCCTTATGACCCTGCGATTTCCATTTATTTGGACCACTTAAAGAAGTTCTAGAAGGGCGACGATTTGAAGATGGCGAGAGTGTAGAAGACTTCATGCTCAACTGGCTGGTGACACGACCCAGTTCTTTCTATGAGAGCATCAAAAAGCTGCCCATACACTGGGACAAATGCATTTCCAAAGCAGGAGACCATGTGGAAAACAAAGTTATAATTGCCTCGAGTTTTTCAATAAATGAATTTAAATAAAAAATAAAATCCCATTTATATTTGATCCACCCTCGTAATTTATATGATAGTTAAAATATTACAGAGAGACAGAATTTATGCATATGATATCCTGTAATAGTTCAAATATTTGTTTTTTATTTTATTATCTGCTTGAGGTACTAGATGGGCAATGTGCAATGGATGGAGTTTGTGAGCGGCACATTCCTGCACTGTAGCAATGCAGCACAGAGCCACCAAACACTGCACGAAGTGCCAAGGAGGACCTCGGCATATGACACTACAAGGTTAGTCAAAAAAACATTAGAAATTTTTAACAGAGACAATCTGAAAGAGAATCTACACCAAGGATGTGTTTTATCACTTTTCACACTGTTTTACATTTCCATGGGATGTATACGGTATCACCATATTGATTTACATTACAATTATAACAAAGCCAAATAGAACTTATTTGAGATTCTTATTATGATTATACATGCAGCAATTGTTTAAAATCGGAGATATGTGTGTATCAGCCAGTGAAAGGCACCAATACATTCCAAACTTCCAAGCACAAAAATGCAATTTTTCAGGGGTTGTATCCCACAGTCAGGTTCTATTTATCAAAGAGGTATGGGTCAAGTGTTTTGTATAGCCCTTGGCCTAGTGAGCATTTGCATACCTATCAGAAAAATGTGCATACTGTAGCTACCCTGCAGTATAGTATCAAAATTTAAACATTACACACTTCCTCCATCCATGGCAAATTGGTTGGTTCTTTTGCATTAGTTGTGGTGTAAGATGGGCCTTAGATGTTTTATAAAAGTACGATTTGTTCATGGGCAGATCCTGAGAAAATCCCTAAAAATCAAGAATTTGCAGATGGCCATTTCTGTATTTTCCATTTGTGGCAAATCATCGAAAGTTTTGCCATCTGTTCTTAAAATGATATTTCAAAACATTTTTCTGGTATCATTATGCATTACTGAGATCTGGAGTTACTGGACTTACGCATGGAATATCCAGTCTTAGGCATAAATGTAGTTTTAACACACAGCAAGGATTTTGGGGTGATCACGAGGGTTCCAAGGTCACCACTTTGTTTTTAGTCACCATTTTTTCATCTGTAAAGCTTTATGATACACTGTCTCTGTATAATGTTCTTTGGAGTTGCAAATCAAACACCACATTTTTTTTGTGTACTGTCCATGTGGCCTAAAAATGTAGTGTATTTTTATATAAAGCGGTGTAATGTGAACTTGCATTGGATAAGAACCAATTTTGTATTAACCTTATATTTTGTGTCCAAATTTGTTGAAGTATATAAATAAACTGTCAAAACTTCACTGGTCTACAGAATTCCTTTTACTTAAGCAGCACAACCTACTGTACCAGAGAAAAGAATGGAGAAAGCTGAATAATGCTTCTGTTGGTGCACAAAACAGGTGAACATGGTCCCCTTTGAAAGATTTTGACAAAAGAGTGGAACCAGCTGCCTCAATCCGCTTTCCATATTTCTTATCAAAAATTTTGGCATACGAACAAATTAGCACTTTTTTGTGCTGAAAGAGAGTACAAGAGAGACAGTGATGGTGAAAGAGAGAGGAGACAGTGCCAGTGGGAAAGGAGGAGATAGGTGGAGACTATACAGTCGTCCCCCCAACCAGTGAACTTTAACATTAAAAAATAACACATTTTAATGTTAAGAAAGTTCCCCAGTTTAGGGGTCAGAACCCTGAGCAAAACATCACCACGGAGATGTGCAAAGAGGAGAGAATGGTGGTTGAAGAGAAAGACTATAAGAAAGACTAAAAGAAAGGAAAAAGGACACAGTAGCAATGGGAGAGGAAAAGAATGAGATACAGACAACAGCAGTGGGACAGAAAAGGAGAAAATGGTAAAGACGGGAGACAAGAAGGTGCGAGGATGGTAACAGTTAGAGAGAGAGAAAGGAGAAAGTGCCAATCGGAGAAAATGGAGGTAGTGGGAGAGAGACATATATAGACATTGGCAGTGAGAGGGAGATGGTGAGTCCTTCATTGCAAAGAGAGACTAGGTAAAAGGATTTAGAATATCCTGTGTTTAGAGTAGTCTGAATACCTTTGCATGCCACAAATTTTGGTAAGGAAGGAGGAATGAGAATTGAGGCAGCTGGTTCCCCACTTTTCTGTCAAGTCTTTCAAAGAGGATCATATCTGCCCCTTTTGTGCTCAGACAAGAGCATTTTTCAGTTTATCATTGTACAGTCAATACTGGCCTACAAGACTGTTATGGAGTGACTTTAAAACAGAATACCACTATATATGATTCACTGTTTAGCAAATGGAGAGTGTTTACCTAAAGGCAAAATGAAATCCATGATCACGCCTGATACATGATTGTACAAAGAACCTATGTCAGAAAATGTGATAATATTTAAGTATCAAGGAGACAGAACTTAACAAGTCATCAGTTTTATGAAATACTAACATAAGAATTATATTTTCTGAAAATGATCTACTCCATTCTGGTATTATCCAAACAAAGCAAATCTATCAGTACCCTACAATGGGATAACTGTTTTAGTGATTACTCAGAAAAATGCAAATATTATAAAAATTCTTCAAATGTTAAAATGTGTTGCCAGATTCTCTCAAACCTTTCTAATGTATCCTGAACCATCATGAATTAACAACCTGCTAGTTAAAGCAGCTACTTAATGCAAAGTGTAGTGAGTAAACAATATCAGTTATTTAGTGTATATAACAACAGTTTCCACAAATGTTCATACACTTTTCAGTTCACATTGAGAATACACATTAACCTCCTAAGTTTGAGACTCCTGTCTTCTGAGATGTTTATAGTTTCAGTACATGTGATTCACAGAAAAATTTCCTAGATTATACTTACATCTAGTTTTCTTCTGCACCATACATGGAACCGAACAGATTGTCATGAATTCAGTTCCTAGTTACCTTCAATTGTAGTAACTGTCAAATGCTGCTTCTAATGAAGAATGAGCATTGCAGATAATACTGTTTCACAAATTATCTCGAAAATTTTAGCCACTGAGATAATTATTTCCACTGACAGTGCACAGGACATACTATTTACTCATTTTTTGGTTGGTTGTTATAGTTACAGGCATCATATTAACATCAGCGAATGTTTGTTTTACATCTGTAAGAGTAACATCCTGGCGGCATAGATCCATGGCAGATGGTGTTCTTGCTGATTGTGTAATAAACAACTGGGAAGAGGTTACAGAAGAGCATGCAGAAGATTCAGAATTTGGAGACACTTGTGATGTAGATGATGTAGCTACTATCTCTACCATTTCAAACACTATTACAGTAACTGATGGTAGCTGTGTAACGAAGTGTCATGTGGATGTGTGGGTGAAACATCTAATATGCTTTCAGCAAGCAGTGTAGACTGTTTACTTGTGGTTGAAGAAACATTTTAAGCAAGTTGTGAAACTGGCACTGATATTGAAATTTATATGCATGCTCTGAAGTTGTTTGTGAACTGCAGGCCACTGGGAAATGTCTTCCTTCTGCGGGCATATTGTAGTGCTTCGAGAATTTCCACATAAATTCTAGAACCACTCGTCCTTCTACCGTCTCAAGCACACAATATTTTAAATATAAGTGGGAGAGATGGAAGCGTATCTACTGTGCCACCTGTTTCTGTGTGAAGTTGGAAGTTTGTTATGAGAAGACTGTAAGAGTGGCAGCCCACTGACGACGACAAGTGTTTGCCGCTAGTGCCACAGACGCTGTGTGAAAGAACACGGAGTAATTATAGGCTACTCTTTGTTGTGTTAGTGAAGGTGATTATTATAAAAAGACAAACGAACAATTGAATAGAGACTCTTACTTACTTCATGTCTTAGCCCTGCATGAGACAAGACATATGTGATGTCCATAAATCATTTGTTTGTTAGACCAATTAAGTTATAAATATGTGTAACAGAGTCTAATGTTTGATGACTAAGTTGACTTGCAGAAGTTGTTGACGGTGAAAGTTGAACATATATTATGATTGAACTAAAAGTATTCTACGAGTACCCAATTATTTCGAGAATAGAGAAAGAGTCTAACTAATTCCTATAAACAGCGAAAACCTACAGAGAAGTAGTTTTTGGGAGATCGACGTAGCTGAATATCCAGAGAAGAGGATTGGCTAGTCACATCACGTTAGTCTACTGATGAGAGTGAGGTGTGCATTGTGAATGCAATCCAGTTTCGCACCGCTTCTCGTATCATCAAAACTACTAGAATATGTATACTAACAGAAGTTGATACTGATAATTACCTGCAGACTTGGAAATAAATATTAAACTGAGCAGTTTTACAGATTATTATTCCCAAGGAGTACAAACTTACATACGTTTCATCGTTCTGCTAACTAGACTTAACCAGCAGTATTGCTAACGTAGTATGTATGGTGAAGGATAATATGAAATGAACAATTGTCAACAGAACCAATAAATAATTGCTAAAATTTAAAAAAGTTCAAACTGAAATTTACTTCTTTTTACACATTATTTATAAATATAATTACACAGAGTGTATATGTACACAATTATTACATACAATTACGCAATTTCTGCAGGTGTTGTTACCCAGTAATATTAAATTATAAATCAACAAGTCATGTCAATATAACAACGGTAGTCTATAGCTGTACAACACAAATATGAATTTGAGCAGCACATGCCAGTAATGCAAAAATCCACAACTCATTATAAAACAGACCAAAAAAAGAGAAGAAAGAATGGTTATATGGCTTATTCAAAACAAAAGAGCACATTCCTAGTGAGACAGCACAAAACTGAGTGTGGCAGATGAGAAAAGTTGAAACTGAGTAGTTTATACATTGATTTCCACAACTCACTGGCTGAAACAATTGTGGACCTGTGCATGTGTTCTGCATTCATCTTTTCCTCAACAAGGAGTTATTTACTTATACATGTATAGATATTTCAACATGTTTAAAATCTTGTTAACAACAACCAACAGGTGGATTTTCTTACATTTCTATAATGTAGAAGGTATATCAATGAGATGCAGTGACAGTAATTTTAAAATATGTATTAATCTTTATGACATCACACCCCTTCTGCAGATACAGTTAGATTTTCAGTTGCTTCCAGTGTGGCATACGTAAAAGGTGCAGGTTACAGCAACATTTTAAAACTACAGTTATCGACTGCAATTAAATGCTCCATAAGCATGTAGACAGAATTTGCACCAAACATTTCCAGCACATTACAAGTAATGCACTATTTGCACTGACACAGGATTGTACATAATGGATTCATCATCACTACAATAAAATGATGATCCCAGCAATAACAGTGTTAAAAAGTTTCATATTACTACTGACAAACAAATAAATTTGGAAATATTTGAGATGACTGCTCAAGAAAAATATCTCATTAAAAGATACACTTCAATCTTTTTCCAACTTTGATAAATATTCATATAAACTGCATCTAGCATTTAAAAAAAACTGCTGAAACAGTGTAGCATATTCATAGAATATTAGTATTTAATCATTTGTATTTGGTTTTTAATCAAAATGTCAAATTTTATGAAAATACAAAAATATCTACAATTGTTGACATTACTGTAAATAAAAAGAATTCCATATTTCCTCATATGTACTCTTTCATGTTACAAAGTAGACATATATTTATAAGACAATTTTCTTCATGGGCAAGACTTTCATTGCATCATAAATACAAAAATGGAAAAATACAAATAAAAAGACAAAAACAAGTATTATATTTGTGGTTGAAAACTGCACTGACAAGATGCTTCATAAAGGTTCTGTACAAAAAGTGACTTATCTCTTCTGACAGAATATCCTTGTATCAATGTAAGAATGTGTGTGTATGTGTGGGGGGGGGGGGTTAAGGGGGGGGGGAGGCAGGGAGGGAGGGAGGGAGGGAGGGAGGGAGGGAGAGAGAGAGAGAGAGAGAGAGAGAGAGAGAGAACTTAAGACAACATTAGACACACAATTCAATGAGTAAATGTCGTGCTCTGTCAAGTACAATTTAATATTATTAAGACACATTTATAGTTTTTCACTCAGTACCTTGTTAAAATGGTAGTTCTTTACTCTATTACTGTTTTCATTGAGAATTTAGATGTGCCCATCAATGTAATATTTGCTGAGCTGATACATCAATTTGAATGCTGGTTTGAAAACAAAAACACTTAGAGGTAGTGTTTAGCTGACTTAATCAGACTATGAAACCTATTACCAGAGCTGACCACAGGGACCTTGCACATCAACATAGGTCTCATAACATACTGAAACTTGGCGTTTCTAGTATTTACATTCAGCAGTGGAAGACTATCACAATAAAAAAAATTATAATGAATATAAATATTTGCAATCACTTCTTTGCCTTTCGGAATGTAAAAAATAGTACCACTGTCAGAAAGGAAAACCAAATTTGAAAATTTAAATTTATACAGTGAAATAACTGCAATGAAAAAAACTCCAAAATGTTACCAACAAATTAACAGAATTCAACAGGCTATTAAGCAGACTTATAAACTGTAAATGAATTAAGGTGTGCAGACAAGATGACTGCCTTAATGATGTAAGCAGAGTCCGCTGTAATGGTAGATTTTGCATCACATTAACTGTATGTGGGCTGGCTGACTCGGGAAACTTATGTAGCAAAAGAACATTACCACAGGATATGGTACATGGATTTTAACAATACTGGCTATGGCGGATGAATTTGCAACTGCAGGATACCATTGAGGGAGGTGGCACCCTACACTTGAGATCAGAAAAAGAGGTGATGACTTCTAGTTTAAATTCTGGTAGTATCTGCTTTTCAAATCAAGTTTTAATTATGTTTATTTTCAAGTTAAATTATGGACTCTGATAAGGATGATAAATATATAATTATCAATTAATAAACATTCTAGATTTTTTTAAAGAATATAATGAAATTTTGCACAAAAATAAAAAAGAAGGAAAAGGAGGTTCAAAAGGCAAGTTGAGAGAGGAAGGAAACTGCGTGGTACTTTCAATTTATGACTTTCAATGTCAAACATTTCTTAAATGTGAGCCAGTTATGATAAACAATGCAGTTGCAAACATACTATTAATCAAAACAGTAAGAGAAAGACATCAGGATCAAAAATTATACCTCACTAATAGATAAATTACCAGTATTGGCAAGCATTATGCTATTTGCTGTGTCTAACTTACAGCAAGAAACTGCAAAATCCAGAAACTATATAAGAAATCAATACATTATGTAGACACAAACCTTTAATAGACTGAAGTAAAGGAGAACAATTTGAAGACAACTGGAGCAAATTAATGAAATTAAACATGAAAATTTCTTCAAACGTCACCAGGTTCTTACAAATCACAAGTGAAGAACGAAACAATACCTCTCTGGTAGACATTTTCCAGTAAGATTTTCAGTAGAACAGAGATGTGGTGCTGATTCACAATCATAACAGTCAGATAAAGAAGAAGAAAAATTGAAGCACAGAAAGAGGCACTATTTCTCACAAAGAGAATACATACAATAACCAAATTCAGTTAATTAATAATGAGCTTTTGGACAACTGAAGTACATACCAACTAGTTAGTACAAACTATAGTTAATATGGCAAAACTAATTATGTACTTTGCTACTTTAAAGATGACAGTCCAGTGTCCAGTATACAGATACATTTTTTAGACAGAAAATTTTGAGATTGGTAATTTGGACCAAGATCAAAACTGTGCCACGAACCCTGGAACTTACAAAGTCATAATCATTTCCTTCCTTCATGTTTCATTGACATAAAAACAGCAAAATTTAGTTAACCACGGACAAAGTATAAACAGCAATATTTTGCACCAGTAATGAGGGCAGAAATAAAGTGTGACTGACATACAAAATTGTCATAATTTGTGAATTACTTAAACAGTTTTAGTCCTTGAGAAACTACCGTTTTATATGAAAGAATATCCAGCATTGACGTAATAATATGGGACAAATAGTTATGATGTAGAAAGCAAGCTTGTGGTGTAGGAATTATGGTTTACTAGATAAAACTAATTGTGTACTTTGGGCAAATATATTCTCCTCACATTCTTTAACGTCAGCATTTCACCATTGGCTAAGTGTTTGTTGCTGACATATAATCAATTCTCTCTCTCTCTCTCTGACAATGTACAATAAATTTCAAGTTCTCAAATTACATTGACAACACAGCAGTCTTAGAAAATAAGCCACATAACATTGTTATTGCATTCATTAGTGAATTAATAATACTTCAACTACAAGTAGTGAAAAATGATCAGATATAAAGCTTAGTCTTCAGCTGAAAGGCCAGCAGATTATGTTTTGGCCATTCTTCTTAACTACTGAAAGCCTGTCATACAAATCAAAGTTAAAAACAAAACATAATCACAATCTATTCTCATAATAAATTTCTTGCGAAATATTTACCATCATTTAAAAAAATAAAACTATAATATGATAAATATTTGAGGAATTAATTACACTTATAATTGCATTCAAAATGTCACTTTTGTGTTTCATGACTATGACACAGCCTTTAAATCAAAATCAGTGTTGAAAAAAAAAAAAAAAAGTCTAATGGAACTTTGCAAATGATACATCTACACAGTTTATAAGTCATTACTTGGTCTCCAGAAAAAATTGACAAATTACAGTACAGAAAAGTAACATTTACAGACCTCCATAATGCAGTGCTCACCTCTGTAACACTTAATCTCAGTAGAAAACAGAGACCTATACTTAACATAATTGACATGCCATGTAATATGAAATGGCAGTATTCAATTTTGAGCCTACTTGCTGAACAAACACAGAATATATTTACAAATCTTGACAATCAAAACACTATGAAGTTCTTGCTTCTCTGGAAACATAAGAAAAAAAAATTACAAAATTGAAATTGACTGTATTCATACTACCACCATCTATTATTATTTGTAGAAACTGTAAAACTGCAACAGAATTATCAGCAATCTGAAAATGGTTTTACCGCCTTGTGGGAGTTTGTTGGAAGTTAAAGAACAAAGATGAAGAAAGTACGCACAGATAATATTGTAGAGTCCAGGACAAATATGAGATATGATGCATGGTAGTAACAAATTTTAGTTTCCAAAATTTGCTATCACCTGTTTTATTTATTGGTCCTGTCAGCTCATTACACTTCTGATAAATACGGGATTTTTTCCTTGAAAACAGTTTGTAGCCTGTAATGTCAGTTTTTGTGAACTGAGGTTATGAAACACCAACTTTCTAAAACTGACTGTGTGAGGGGGGGTTAAGAGAAGAACGAAACTGGAAACCAAAATATGTTGAAATAAACTCCAAATTAAACGTATTACAATTCACAAAATGTGTTCCACATATTATATGGATGTCTTTAAGACTATTTTCATGCTATTTTCAAATGAAGTATTCCTATAACCGCAGAAAGGTGCTATTTTGTAACTGACAGCTTGATGAACATAGGTTATTAGCTGCCAACATGTTTCGATCATTTTACTAAACACATGAAAATGAAATTTAGAACATCTCCAACAAAGTTAAGGTATGCAGTCATATTAATAGTGTCCAAATACCAGAATGGTAAATAAATCAATAAATGATATTTTTCAGGTCTGCATTTAAATTTGAGGGAATACGCATTTTAGCTGAGAAAGTGACACACCCATTTTCAAAGCTGAAGGACTCTGAACATCTAAAATTATTGCAAATTTTACCAACACAATTTAAAAATTGATTACTAAGTTTTCAAATATATAGGAGCCCAAAAGTATAGACTTAATATGGCTACCAGGTTTTTAATGAACATTCAGATCTCATTCAACATAATCTTTCACATCATATCGTTAAACTCATGGAACAAAATAGCCAAAGCTTGGCTTCTCAACAGTCTTTATCATTAATGATAATGACAGAAATCAATAGTTATATTAAGAAAATCTATCAGAAACTCTTTATCAAGCTTAAAATAAACAATCATTGCAATTAAACACTTATGAGTTTGTAAGCTACATAGTTTTTAGTCCAAAGCAAACCTCAGATACAAATTGCCCAGGACATAATAGACAAAAACAGGCATGTAGCCCACTGCTTGGTGTCAGGAAATAGTGTATAACTAATGGACTTCTCACTGCTAGCCTCTACATTTCAGTACGAACAGCAGAGAAATTGTAATCAACAAAATATTCTCCATTACTATGTAGTAACTTCTAAACTGAATATGAATTTTCATATAATATAAATGTAAAACAAGAATAAGAAAATTATTTCTTCTATATTGCAGTTACGAGCACCCTATTATTAAAACTTTCCACAGTTTATCTTCCTACCTCTCTGAAAAATAAAAAGTAATTTCTTTTGTGTTCCAGTTAGAGAGACAAGAAACCAAAAGGGTGATTGTAATGTGCTTCTCTTAGTAACAAAGATAGATGCTTTCTGGACTAAGGACACAAAACTATTACACACATACTCGATACACGAACATATTAATCTATCAAATAAATGAACAAAAACAGCTAATTTTACAGTGTGTCACTCTACACACTATAGTATCATCAGACTTATCACGTATAGAATTGGCAGGTACACTAGTCACACATACTTCTTATCCACATGTCATTTCATCACTTCTTACAGATACAAATCGTACAACCCATTCTTACTATGTAAGAATGAGGTAATCAATGTTACTAGTTTACAGATATATATAGCTGCCAGAATAGTTTTCTCTGAGACTTACTCATATATCACATGTCTCATTTCAAAACATTACATATTTACTTTACAGCTTCAAAAGTAGGAATACACAAACTAATGTGCAACAACCACAAATGGGCAAGAGACTTCTCAGTGTTTAACAGCTTCGGATAATTAAGTATGTGCACACAAACAGCAGACATGCAGTAGAATTAATGAAATTCCAGGACACAAGTACACCTCTGTCATTTTCTTAGCGAGATACGGAAGAATCCCGAGGGCCAAATGCTCGAGTCAGCCATTCGCAACCACTACATGGAGGGCAGTGACGCTTCAGGTTTGATGCAGCAAGGGTTCCATCCAGTGGCTGCAGCATGTCAGGTAGAGGTGTTGATGGGAGGCCAGCAGCTGCTGCTCCCAGTCTTTGAACAAAAACTGCCCACTCCTCCAATTGCACAGATTCAGCTGCTGACGAAAGTTGTTCAGCTCGTTCCAAAAGGGCGCCGTACACAGAAAGTGCAAACTGAAAAACAGAAACCACATCCAATGATGAGAAAAAAACAGTTAATTCATATCATCATTTCATTTCACTGATAATATGACACATACACAGAACCCACATCTGAAGTTAGTATTGTATTTCTTGCTCTGCACCACAAATATCACTGCATAATCTGATTGTGTGTCTCTGCCTTAGCAGAAACAAAATTACACAGTAACTCATGAACTATTCAGCACCAGCAGCAAAGAGATTATGTTGAATTTTGGGATCACATTACATAAGGTGAAAGGTGTTCAGAACATCCATTATACTACTTTCACATTCACAAGTTAAAGAGGTACTTGAGATACATGAAAAAATGTTTCACCAAGATGAAACTGTGGCATCTCTTTTGCTGCCTTATCAGTTGACATTTCCCTAAATGCCCACATGGCTGTGCACCCGGAAATTTTTCACTGCCTCTTCCTTTAGCTGTAAAAAGTCCTGAACAAACTGTTCTTTGTTTGCTATGTTCCAGTGCTGAATGAACTGAGGGATTCCAGGTAGATTAACTGAAAGGGTTGGTGGAAGAAAGTGCTAACCCTCAATTTCGTGAAAATTAGTCTGTACACGCCATATGTTGTGGTTTCAACTGCACTACATGCTGATAACATATAGTTCAATTTCTACTGCTAGAAGAGGCTGATAACTATATGCATTGTTTTGTCTTACGGCATTTTTAATCTTATCTTAGGATGAAAACAGTGCCATCCTATGGAATAAACATGGCAGTTATGTTGTAATCTTGAATTCAAATAAAAGGATAGCTGTTTGGCGAGGATGGTTGTGATCCATTTACTGATGACAGTGATACAAATCCCAATTATAAGCATGGGAATACATCAATTGTATAAAATACCTGAAGTGCGGCTTAACATTATATTTCCACCAGTCTAACCTCAAATGGTTTAGGCTTACTAAAATTTTGGGGAAATTGTTAACATTATGAGACCATAAATGTGATGTGAAATATAACAATAAATTCTAATAAAGTTGTTACTTTTTCATTTCACTTTCCAATAACATAAAAACATACTATGCCGGTGTCTGAGGGTTAGCATTGTTTTGGTCCCGACATTAAATGCTGTTAGTTAATATCATTTTTATCCTGTTTTAGTTCTCTCCAAACATTTGTGTGTTTTTATTTTTTGGAAAGAATCGCAGTCCACATCCACTGATAGAGAAGAAGGAAGCAGCAGGTCACCACATCCTACACCAAATAGACTACAACACACCAGAAAAAAAGTACTGCTGAGAAGGCAAGAAACAAGCAAAAAAGAAATGAAGCCAGACCTAATAGAAACTATAAATGGGAATTAGTTCCTGGGCACCCTGTTGGGCAACTGTGTAATTGTCTTCAGAAGTGTGAAGAAAAACTGACTTCGGAGAGGGGAGGGGGAAGGAACACATTTATTTGGTCTTACAAAATCATATCCTGTGAAAACATTCTTCTCACAAGTAAAATTTCTATCATTTTAACATCAATATACATCGATGACTGTAGAGTGTGCACATTGTCTTTTCTGGTAGTCCATATTAAAACAAGTTGGGAAGTACACTCAAAAAGATCAATGGGCAAAACACGAAATTCATCCAAATTCTATTCCTGAAGATAGAATCCAGGCTTTCCACAATGATATCACAAGTGTGTCTCCAAAAAAGACATATTATAGCCAAATGCAAAACCCGAATAAAGTGTATTTTGACAGTGATTTTAATATCACAGGATTATCTTGTGATTAGCTTGTAAAGTACCGTGAAGAAAGAAGCATTCAATCTGTCGGTGAAAACAACAGAGATGGGTACTCTGTCAGCTGTATAACATCAGATTTCAACTACCAAAGTCAGGTACTTGCATGATTAGTGATAAACTGCACATTATACTCAAAAATCCAATGAGTACCATACTAATGTTGAGAAGAAAGAATCCCTTAAAAGAAAAAGAGTTGCATCTGAGAAGAGTTGAAGCTTTGAGGAAGAAACTTCAACAATACAGTGCTGAAGCAAAAGGAAAGCCAGAGATATGATATTTGTATGTTATTACATATTGAGACTTTACAATATGTGATATATCTAAGAGAATAGTCCATGACAAAGTTAAACATGTTAAAAAAAGTCTGTCAAACTCCAACCTTTGGTATGACTTGGTAAATTACAGAACAGGTTTTTAAATATGTAGTGAAATGGAACATTGAAATAAGTTCAGGAGTTACTCTGTCCAATATCTAAAGGATATTGCTCTTTACATACAATTTTATAAGAGTCTTCTCAAGTCTGGGTCTGATCAAATCGGTAATGATGATGGTTTTACTGCTCCCAATGATATAGTTATCAGTGCTTCTGCCGAATATGAATGTGTGCAGTTTATGAATTGAGCAAAAAAAAAACTTTCCTTACAAAGGATTTTATTCTGATGATAGAAATACGTTAACACTTTTTTAAAATGTAAATTATGTAAAAATACGTGGGAAAAACTCATAAAAATCTGTTGGAAAAAACACAAAAAGAACAGAATGGATGAAGTATAGTGAAAAAAGGTGAAACATGAGGGAGTAGGGATGATAGTAAAAGGCGAAAACAAACTAAAATAGACATGAAAACACAAGGTGATAAAAGAGAAAAATAAAAAGACAATGTGGGATGCAGGTCAGTGGACAGACATGTGTGAAGAGAGGGGACAGCAGATGTAAATAGATTAGAGAAGACTAGTACACGCATTCTGGAATAAAAGTAGAGGAATGGAGGGAGGGAGTTTGGTAGGTCGAGGTTCAACAAGTTCATGTGGCACAGGAACGCACGGAAAATAACATGCAAAAATGTCCGAGAGTGAAGTAGAAAGAGTGATCAATTTGTAGCTCTAGGATTATTATACCGGCAGTAATGATGTGGGACATGATATGCTACACCAATAACCAGCATGCTCAGGTAGCCATGTGTTGCATGTGGATGAGAAAGTGGATATAGTGCGGCTCGGAAGTCAGAGTATGTGTGATTTGGAAGGAGGCAGACAAAACATAGCAGAGCAGACAAAGAAAAGTATGGACATTGAGTAAAGTAATGCATTAGAGAATAGTAATAAAGGAAAACACCACTATGTTGCGGGAAGGAAGAAAAGGCACTGGGCAAAAATCAAACAATGGAAAATCCAGCATGGAATAATGATGATATTGTAAAAAGAAATGACTGCTATTCAACATATAGAGCTTTTGGCCAAAAGGCCCTACTAAAATATGTAGACAGACTGTGTACAGCAACTGCATCTGATGAGAGAAGTAGTCTTTGTTGTTGTTGTTGGTGGTGGTGGTGGTTGTTGTAGTGGTGAGGAGGAGATTGGTGCAGGGAGGGAGAGCAATAGCAGGGTAGGCATGGTGATGTGCAAGGACATGGTGGGGTCAGGGAGAAGAAGAGCAGAAAAGGAGAGAAGTAAAGTGGAAAAAGACTTGTGGGTGCATTGGTGGAATAGAAGACTACTTAGTGCTGGAGTGGAAACAGGGAAGGACAGGGACTAGCGAAGGTTGAGGCCAGGAGGGTTACAGGAATGTACAATATACTGCAGTGAGAGTTCCCACATGAGCAATTCAAAAAAGTTTGTGCTGATAGGACCAATCCAAATGATGCAAATGAGTGGTCCATCTCTCTCTTGGCCCCAGTCAGTCAGTGGACATTCATGCAGAGAGAGAGAGAGAGAGAGAGAGAGAGAGAGAGAGAGAGAGAGAGAGAGCTTGTCGACTGTCATGCCAGCCGTCTACTGAACCTATGCAATATCCTTGCCAATCCCTTCTCCACCCATGCTCCGAAACATTTGGCTCATGGCAATAGACCTAGAGGCAAGACCTGTCCCACACATCCTTCCAACACCACCTACTCCAGTACAGTCATAGGTATCTCCTGTCTCATCAAAGGAACCCTATCTGTGAAAGCAGTCATGGGCCCCCACCATGTCTGTGGATGCTACCACAAGCAGCTTTACAGCTTCCCCAGCCCCTACCCTCTCCGCACCAGCTTCCACACCTACACACAGTAGGCAGTGTGTGTGTGTGTGTGTGTGTGTGTGTGTGTGTGTGTGTGTGAATGCCAGATACATTCAGGTAAATCACAATGACACTCCATGCTCCACCAAGGAAATTGCAAATGTAATTAACTCCTAAACCACAAAAACTATGCCGGCCGGAGTGACTGAGCAGTTCTAGGTGCTACAGTCTGGAACCGCGTGACCGATGCGGTCACAGGTTCGAATCCTGCCTTGGGCATGGATGTATGTGATGTTCTTAAGTTAGTTAGGTTTAAGTAGTTCTAAGTTCTAGGGGACTGATGACCTCAGCAGTTAAGTCCCATAGTGCTCAGAGCCATTTGAACCACAAAAACTATCATGCAGTTGATTATATTTCTAGAATAGTACTAAAATTCTGTTTTTCACTTATATACAGTGTATTCAGTCACACATGCAACATATCAAAATCACAGGAGATATTTCTAGACAGAAAAAATATGCTACCGTCAGGTGCCTCTACCAGAAAGTAAGGAAGTAAGAAATTAACAATTACTGATAAGTCTCACTACTTACATCCTTCTCACTGATACTCTCAAAATAAGATCCTTAGTCAATTACTCACTCTCAGAATATGCTACTTCTCAACTCATGAATCAGGTGATACCAAATTTAAATGACAAAATATTACCCACTGGTATTTTTTGTGACTTGTTGAAACAATTTGATAGTGCAGTAGACAGCATCATCCTAGAGAAACTCAGATATTATGGTATCAGATATCTTGTGGATATCTGGTTTCCACTCTAGCAAACTAAAATGGATGAAGATTGTCACACTAAGGAACACACAGAGTGCTAAAATATAATTTTCAGAATGGGTAATAATCACTACAGTGTACAACAAGATCAATATTGGATCTCATTAGTAGTTGTTAATATACACTCCTGGAAATGGAAAAAAGAACACATTGACACCGGTGTGTCAGACCCACCATACTTGCTCCGGACACTGCGAGAGGGCTGTACAAGCAATGATCACACGCACGGCACAGCGGACACACCAGGAACCGCGGTGTTGGCCGTCGAATGGCGCTAGCTGCGCAGCATTTGTGCACCGCCGCCGTCAGTGTCAGCCAGTTTGCCGTGGCATACGGAGCTCCATCGCAGTCTTTAACACTGGTAGCATGCCGCGACAGCGTGGACGTGAACCGTATGTGCAGTTGACGGACTTTGAGCGAGGGCGTATAGTGGGCATGCGGGAGGCCGGGTGGACGTACCGCCGAATTGCTCAACACGTGGGGCGTGAGGTCTCCACAGTACATCGATGTTGTCGCCAGTGGTCGGCGGAAGGTGCACGTGCCCGTCGACCTGGGACCGGACCGCAGCGACGCACGGATGCACGCCAAGACCGTAGGATCCTACGCAGTGCCGTAGGGGACCGCACCGCCACTTCCCAGCAAATTAGGGACACTGTTGCTCCTGGGGTATCGGCGAGGACGATTCGCAACCGTCTCCATGAAGCTGGGCTACGGTCCCGCACACCGTTAGGCCGTCTTCCGCTCACGCCCCAACATCGTGCAGCCCGCCTCCAGTGGTGTCGCGACAGGCGTGAATGGAGGGACGAATGGAGACGTGTCGTCTTCAGCGATGAGAGTCGCTTCTGCCTTGGTGCCAATGATGGTCATATGCGTGTTTGGCGCAGGTGAGCGCCACAATCAGGACTGCATACGACCGAGGCACACAGGGCCAACACCCGGCATCATGGTGTGGGGAGCGATCTCCTACACTGGCCGTACACCACTGGTGATCGTCGAGGGGACACTGAATAGTGCACGGTACATCCAAACTGTCATCGAACCCATCGTTCTACCATTCCTAGACCGGCAAGGGAACTTGCTGTTCCAACAGGACAATGCACGTCCGCATGTATCCCGTGCCACTCAACGTGCTCTAGAAGGTGTACGTCAACTACCCTGGCCAGCAAGATCTCCGGATCTGTCCCCCATTGAGCATGTTTGGGACTGGATGAAGCGTCATCTCACGCGGTCTGACGTCCAGCACGAACGCTGGTCCAACTGAGGCGCCAGGTGGAAATGGCATGGCAAGCCGTTCCACAGGACTACATCCAGCATCTCTACGATCGTCTCCATGGGAGAATAGCAGCCTGCATTGCTGCGAAAGGTGGATATACACTGTACTAGTGCTGACATTGTGCATGCTCTGTTGCCTGTGTCTATGTGCCTGTGGTTCTGTCAGTGTGATCATGTGATGTATCTGACCCCAGGAATGTGTCAATAAAGTTTCCCCTTCCTGGGACAATGAATTCACGGTGTTCTTATTTCATTTTCCAGGAGTGTATATCAGGGGTGGCCACAACACAGTTTGCGAGCCGCATGCAGCTCCTGCCTCAGTCTAATGTGACTCTTGTCACTTGACAATGCTGTACACACACAATCTTCTTGTCATCCTGATAACACTATACACAGCAGTTAACCAGTTACTCCTGTCAACAGTAATGTTTTTGTTTTTCCCCATACAGTAACACTGTTAAAGTAAAATTGTGATTTTTTGCTGATGTCCTTACAGTTACTACGTTGTCTATGAGGTGAAAATAAAATAAAGTGCTTAATAAAGGTTGGGAAGAGGAATTGATTTTTGTAGAGATAAATAGTAAATCAATGTGGGTATCATATCAAATGACACTGACACTGCTCAAGGCCAGTAACCTAAATCATCATAATGAGACTAACCACAATGGTTTCAGTAAAGACTTTCCTCTTTGTTCTCATTTACGGAAAACTAAACTGACCTAACTTTTTTCATTGACCAATGATGCTAGTTTTAAAATCAAAGCAAATTTTCTTCATTAATGATCTAAAAAGGGTTCTTCATTAATGACAAACATTAGTTTCCTAACAATATAGCTCACTATGAATCAGTTCTGTGGGTACATGAAATTCAGTACTGCACAAGTACATCAATAATGAAACTGAATATTCTAAATTCTTTGGTATTTGTGTCGTTAAGAACCTAAACAGGAAGTTAAATGTTGAAAAATAACCTTAAAAATCTAAGTTCTATAACATTTGTGTTATGAATATCAGAATTTGGAGAAGAAGATGTCAAGAAATTTAGTTACTTTTCATATTTTCATTCACTAAGGCCTTAAAGCACCAAATTCTGGCATAACTTGTATTGGAAATACAGTGTTTGTTGAACAGAAGTTTGTAAAAAGGATGATACGTGGTGACCACTCTTAAAGACAGCTCTTTGAAACAGTGGGGCACACTGGCAACAGCCTAACATAGCACTGTTTCAAATCAATCACATTTTGAAAACAGGAACATTAATAGTAAGACTTTATGCTATAAATTACTGTATACCAACAAAACAAAACAAAACAACACACACACACACACACACACACACACACACACACACCTTAAGTCATTCATGGAAATAATCAGCATGTCACCATGTTATCAAAGCTTTCACCAAGAAGATGTAGTAGCAATTGACTCATTCCATATCATTGCCAGAGGTCACAATTATGACCTGAGGAACAAACAATTAATTAACTAACTAACTAAAAAACTGTCACATTCTACAAGTTGTATGAAGAAATTTAAAATTTGTTATGGATTTTCTTTTCATAAGTGGCATCTTGTGCCAACACAGAAGGAAAAACTCAGTATCTTTTAGGTTGCTCTCTACTACAGGCCGTTTCACCCAGAAGCCTAATGACTATGTGGCACGGTGGTTTAGGAATAGTCACTCACTGGAGTGTGAGCAATGATTATGAATGCTGGAGAAAATTTGACAAATTTAGCTGACTGACTTTTCTTTAAAGGCATATGGCATTAGTAGGAGCTGCCATTGACTAGTAAATACTGGTTCACTAGCTTCAGTACAGAGATTTAGAATAGGCTTTTTCTGTGAGTTCTTGTTTCAGGGTGATACCTGCATGCTGTTATGTGTCCAAAATATAAGACAGAAGTTTTGGCTGAACCATAAATGGTACACCTATAATCTTGATGGAACCAAATGCATGTTTATTAAACTGTTGTAGACAGAACCTATCTGCACCGCAGACCTTCTCACTTATACACTTAACAATGTCTCAAGATTTAAGTACTCTAACTAAATTTAAATTCCACAGGTTTGATGCCATGGGAGCCTTTGAACCTGAGAGACTAAAATGGAGAATGGTGCAATCAAAATGCAATTCTACTTTATTACAGCTATGACAGGCATGATTAAAATGAACACACACTATTATTTATCATCTCAAAACTTGAAACCTGATTGTCATCAGCCAGCCTCTGGAGTGTCAACTGAAATGACACGTTATCGATGCTAGATGAGAGGAGGAGCAGTAAATTCTAACATTCTCAGCGACCATACTGTTTAGAACAATGGTAGAGAAAGTAACAATTAAAAATGTTCCCTTAAGGAACAACATCCTTTTTTATAAAAGTATCCCACTTGGTAAGGAGTACTTGTCCTGCAAGGACAACTATTACATAGTGATAACTGTTCATGGAAGCGGTAATTATGAAGTTGGTTGAGTCTGTTGCACCGTGTAGTAGAGTAAATTGCTTTATCAATATAAAAAAAAAAATCTTTATATGGTGCTGTCGACATGGGAAAGCTTCCTGTACAGCCACCTCCCTTAACGCCAGGTTATCTAGGATAGGACAAAAATTTCTGCATCCATACTGGGAGCAGTTAATATGTATGTTTACAACACCCGCAAAAGACAGCATCAAGGGTCTTTCTTAACCATCTTATGAGAGTCACTAAGGTAATTGCTTGTGGAGTTACAATCCTTCCCTAGATTTTATGAGGGGTATGTTAAAGATTCCCCTTCGAGAATTTGGGTATAGTTCTGTGAGCACATGCAGTACAAGGGACCAAGAAATATTTACTTTGATTCTTAATGCGACTGATATAGCATGCTACACACAGCATAAGGTCCTGGTGTTATATCTGTAGCAGCATCTTATTGCATTTTCAATTCCCACAGAGGAAAGCGGCAGTTTATATGCTGCTTAGTTGTCACAATGTAAGTCAAACTGCAGTCTCTCAGTAGCTTCTTTCAGATATACGAAATGTGGGATCTTTGTTGCCGCCAGACGTTATACAACGAAAACAACTAGCCACTGCTTGAGCAGTGTCAGATGGAGAAGTTAAAACAATTCCGTCATTCATTCTTATGGCACATGTAATACAATTAAGGGAATTCAGAAAATCTTGACCCATTCTTATCTGTCCTCCAAGTGTTCACCGTGCCTCTGCCCTCATGACCTAAAAGGCTGCTAGGGTCTTTGGCCTGGACATGAGCCTTCATCATGTTGTCCCTTTGTCCCTGTCTTTATGTTATAAACTACATAATGAGCTAGGGTCTAGTTCACTCTGTTGTGCTGACCTTTGTGTGGAAAATGGACTGAGATATGAAAGAGGGTGCCTAATTATAGAACAGTGTCCACTCCATACTCTGCAATGTCTCTGAGAGTCAATGGATAATAATGGCCCCTGTAGCTGTGCTAAAATATATTATATGGCATTTGTTTACAAGACAGATGTCTTCCAGAACAATGAGACACTCGAGACCTCGACCACCTGGGTCAGGTATTGCGCGAACCTCAAATTTCACGGTGTGCATTAAACTCTCCTGCACTGACGAATGACTTGGGGAGGGAGGATGCTTAATTAGGTCTACAAGAGCCTCAGATTTGCTTAATTAGGTCTGCAAGAGCCTCTTTAACAAGTGGTTCATGAAGTGGGACTATGCAGTGCATATGGTGTTTTAGCGACACATGAGTGGCAATGGCTATTGCCAGGGAGTTAGTGGAGAGGGGGATAGCTGAAGTGCAGCATGTGCTAGTAATAAATAACATCAATCCACTATTAGCAATGTCCCCATTTCCGAGGAGAGATCTAGTTCAGGGAACATGGCATGAGAAACTTCTCACTGTGTCCCCTATTGACACAGGCATAGTGGCTTACTCTGTGTGTGGGCTTCTCTTCTGAATATGTTCAGATTGTAATGAATTATGGGAGCTACCAATCTGTGAGGGTTTTCTTCTCCATTTTCTTTCTGTTGCAGTGATGTGCAGGTGATAGGCTATTCAGTTTCATGAAGATATCTATCTCCACAACATTTCTTTTTTCAAATCAAAAAGTGACTGTATTTAGTAATTCTAGGTTTTTATGGCAATTTACTTTGGCTTTGGTCAGTTTTTTGGTTGAACCTATCACTTTACTTGGAAGTGGTGGTGTTTGTATGGGCGAAGATGCTAGCTCATTAGTTTCCCCGACATTGAAAATTTTTATTTGGACGACCCTTTCACCGGCTTTGGAGCACTTGAGAATTCTGAGGGAATTTTCACTTCGCAGATGCAACTGCAAATACTTATATTTATGCTTGACTCTAATGTTTAAATTTAAGTTGATATGTTGCTCTTGGTGACAAGTTCTTCAGAGTTGTTGCAAAGGATGAGGTGAAAATTTGAGGCTGTATTGCCTTGAAGACTTTCTGAGCTGGAATCTCCTCATCAGCTTCAATCTCTGAAATTTCTTCCTTTAATACACACACACACACACACACACACACACACACACACACACACACACACACACACACACACACATAGTAGAAAAAGGAAGAGAAGGAAAAATGGTATAGGAATCTGGACTAGGGGAAAGGAATGAAAGAGGAAGCCACCTGGTAGAATTTTAAACAGAGAATAAGTTAATCATCGATATCATTCAGTTGAAGAATTGTGAAAGAAGGTTGTATATGTGGAAGAGACAGAGGAAGAGGAGGAGGAGGAGGAGGAGGAGGAGGATTAGTGTTTAACATCATTAGAGATGGAGCATAAGCTCAGATTAGGAAAGGATTCATGAATGGGAATCTTTAACATACCCCCCATAAAAACTAGGGAAGGATAGTAACTCCACAAGTAATTACCTTTCCCCTTTGAAAGGAACCATTCTGGATTTTGTCTGAAGCAATTTAGCGAAATCATGGAAAACTTAAATCAGGGCGGCTGGACACGGGTTTGAAGCATCATCTTCCTGAATACGAGTCCTGTGTGCTAACTATTTTGCCACCTCGCTTGGTGGAGGAGATTGAGGGACACAAAGATTTCAGGTTGATTACATATTGGTAAGATGGAGATTTTGAAATCAGTTTTTAAACTGTAGGGCTTTTGCAGGGTCCGATACAAATTCTGACCACAGTTTGTTATGAAATGCAGACAAAACTGAAAAAAATTGCAAAAAGGCAGGAATTTAAAAAAGTGGAACCTGGATAAGTTGAAGGAACCAGAGCATGTTGAGTTTCAGCAAGAACATTATGCAACATTTGACTGGAATGGAGGAAAAGAGCATAACAGAGGATGAATGGGTAGCTCTGAGAGATGAAATAGGGAAGTCAGCAGCTTTTGGCAATTGTGACTGAGCTCTGTTCTTTGCAATTTTGAAGGCAGTAACAGAAAAATATAAGGAGAAAAAGGTTATCACACAGGCACAAAAATCAGATGGCACTTGGGCACCTGAAGAGTCAAGGGATGTGAAAGGGAAGCAGTATTTGAGTAGGGAGTGAGACAGGCTTGTAACTTATCTCCCATGATATTCAGTCTGAGCATTCAGTAAGAACTGAGAGAGAGAGAGAGAGAGAGAGAGAGAGAGAGAGAGAGAGAGAGAGAGAGAGAGCACTTTGAGGTTCATTAATAACATTTTAATTCTTTCCGACATGGCAACAGACTTTAAACAAAATGGTTGTGTCTGGGAAACAGATTAAGATGAACATTAACAAAAGAAAAACAAGGGTAATGGGTTGTGGTTGAATCAAATCAGGTGATTATGAGGAAATCAGATTATGAAATCAAAGTCTAAAAGCAACAGGTGAGGTTTGCTGTTTTGGCAGAAAAATTCCCTGATGGGAAGAGCAGAGAGGTGAAAACACAGACTGGCAATAGTAAGAAAATCATTTCTGAGAAACAATAACATCTAATACCAATTTAAGCATTTGGAAGAATTTTCTGGAGGTATTTGTCTGGAGTGTAGCCTTGTACAGAAGTGAGATGTGGACGATATACAATTCAGACAAGAAGATTAGATTGGTAGGTCGAATAACAAATGCTTAATCGAATTGTGGAAAATAGAAATTTTTGGTACAACTCGATTAAATGAAGGATTCTGTTGATAGGACACAGCATGAGGCATGATGACATTATCAATTTCATATTGGAAGGAATTGTTGCGCTGATTTTTTTTTTTTTTTTTCCCTTGGCGGGGGTGGGGGGGGGGGGTGCAGAGGGAGTGACTGTAAATGGAGATGAAGTCTTGAATACAGCAAGAAGGTCCAAATGGATGTCATCTGCAGTAGATCTGTAGAGATGAAGAGACTTGCTAGACTAGCATGAAGAGCTACGTCCAACCAATCTTCAGAGAAGATGACGATGACAGCAACACCAACACACAGCAATCACTGCATCACACAGGATGATCATCTGGACAATTTAAACTCTTGAGTAGAGATGTACACAATCCATTTGCTTCATGTGGCTTTGCACTGGGTTTTGTATATAGGGTCTAATTTTGAGACAGATAAAAACAGCCATGATATGCTCTGGTAGTATGGAAGTGTTAAATATTAAAATTAATGTCTTTTTTTTAGTGACCCACTTAGTTTCTTCATAATCTTTTCACTTCTGTGATGTTCACATTGACTATTATTCTTCTATTTCCATTATATCAAGGCTGGTGACTATCCCCTTCCTGAAATCAAGGGTGTTACGCATTTCAATTATTTTAAGGTAGTTACCTATTTTTTGCTCTTCAGCAGCTTAGACACTTTGACATTGCTATTTCAACCAGCAAAATGCTGTTTCTAAGTCATTTGACTTCTTTCAAAGAACCAGCAATTGCTTTATGGCTTTGGGAATATGTAAAACGGAGATCATTTCAAAGGATCCCTCCTCTCTCATAACTACTATAAATGAATTTCGACAAAGTTTGTTCCCCATTACCCTCTTTACCATAATTCTTTTATTTTGTTCTCTCAGGAGGACAGTCCACCACTTGAGCTTTCTTTGTTGGTTGTGTTTGTACTTTCTCAAAGTTCACCTGTCAAATGTTTGAGCAGAAAAATCAATTCTGTTTCTAGGAGGCACTAGGGGAATAAATGTTCAGCCAGACAGAGTTTTGCTTGTCTAGTTAAGTCTCACTGATTTGGGGTGTGCCAGGTGCCCCTGTACCACCCTAGTGAGCTGGGCAGTTAAGCCAAAAGGCCTGCTCTCCACTGTCATGTCCCCACGACTGTTGCTGAAGCATGCCCAGAGTGTATGGTAATAAGAGGACTCGTGGCACTGACCAGCAGAATAAGGCAGAGGTTAGAGCTGCTAGAATGAAAGGGAAGTAATATTCCAAGGGCTTGGGGCCATATGTTCACCCATGGGATGAGTGTGACCAACTGATGATCTACTTATTTTATTTCTTTGGTTTAACTGTGTCACAAGCATAAGGGAACACTAAAATAATGTAATGCGAACATTTCTGGGCACTGTGCCACTGTTCAATTACAGCTTTACTTAAACCATGCCAAAGAATCTAGTGGTTTATTGATAATGCTATATTCAAATAATACTGGGGACTTCTGCTTATTTTTATATAGGATCCTTCAGGAGGAATGGTAAATATTTTAGGAAGTGCTAGTATAGACTAATTCAAATAGAGCTATGTATATAATGTGTCCAATTTGTATTGGTTTCAGAGACACAGCTTTTAGAATGTAACCTGACTAAACACTCACAGAAAGTGGTAAGCAAATGCACATGCAAAGTAGATTTTTATAAATTCCACCTCTGATTTTAATGCACCTTTCAATTATCTTAATACATCTATGTGTAGCTCTTCTGGTGTTGTCTTGGCTTTCTTTTATGGGCACCGTACTATACACAGTCCGAATGGTCAATCTCTCTCTTATGCTTCCTACTTCTTTGTAGAATTCACATTTCAACCACCCCACAGCCAAAAATCTATAGGAGTACGACCCGGGGACAGTGGTGGCCTAGAAACATGACCATTTCTGCTGATCTAACTTCCAGGAAATGTTAGGCTTAGATGATGTGTCTCCTGATGACTTAGAATGTTCAGGGGAAAGGGGGTAGGGCGGCCACCATGCTGGAAGAACATAACAATCCTTGTAGCCAAAGATATTTCTTCCAATAACACTAGAAGCTGGTTTTAAGAAAGTCCAGATAATGGGGCACTATAAGATAATGCAGTAACACAATGAAGTGACTATCACATCACACATTTACAGAGAAGTGTTTTTGAAAATGTGTCTCCACAAAGGACTGTGTATTTTTGTTGGACCACCAGTGAGAGCTACAAGCCTTACTGATACTAATAAAAATGAAAGTGGCTTCATTAGTGAACATCATTAATGGGATTACTTGGTGATTTGCAATTAGCCAACTATAAAATTCCAATCATCAATCTTCACCTTCTCAAATCCACTGTAAATGGCAAGTAAAGAAGCCTTGTATACATCATGTCTGCCATATTCTTATATGTGGACTGATCTGTGTAAAAATTCTACATGCAGTTGATGAACAACTACATTCTACCAACTGACTGATGTATTCTACTACATCCACATTTTGTTCGTTTGCACATTCCAATGAACTGAGGGGCACTGCACCAGTCCCCTGCTGTTTAGTGGAAACACGAGTAAAAACTTTTGGCTCTGTTACTACACAGTTGCGTAATCATCTACCATATTCTCTACAAGCAGCAGCAGTGTTTCCATTACAAAACCCGTAAACAAATACCACATTGGCATACTCAGCATTTGTAAACATGTGCAGCATATTTAAATGTTACAGTAGACCCGACCAATAACTCACAATCTTAACTGAAAAATTCAATTACAAAAACTCAAACATGATTTCATAATTTGAAACTCAAAGCAAAATTGATAATTGATAAATCAACCCATTGCAATGGAGTACCACAATTTAAACTGAAGCTTATCTATGCAGCCAATAAAAACTGAGCACATGTTATACAAAATGTTTTATTCAAACTAGTCTACACTGCCACTTCATAATTCACTATTCATCCTGAAACAGCCTTATAAATTGATCAAAAATGTTTGCACCACCTACATATTTGCAACTGTCTGAAGGCATATATTACGGGAGACTCAATAAACCTTATAGAACCAGAAACAAACTTTGCTATGAGATACAGACAAAGCTATAGCCAAAATAAGGCAGTCTGAAAGTGCACATCTGACAAATCAAAACCTGCTTTGGGTAACAAGGAATATTGTGATGGTCCATTCCATACAATGTAAAATGGATCCTCCCCGGTATTTACTCGATTTGATTTACATAGTGAGACAAAACAACATGTCTTATTCTACTGTTGGCGACACTGGAACCGAGCATACTGTGTGATTTCTCTCCTTGTCATTCTAGTAATATCAGCCTGTACCCTTAAAGTGGTGTACGAGATCCTTTGCTAGTTCTTCCTTAGTTACAACTTCTTCAAGAATTAAAGGCTCAAATATTGTGTGTCTTCACACTACAAATGAAATGTGACACAGTTTCTTCTCCTTCAAAACATACCCTATACTTAGTTGCTTCTTTCTCTACGCCCACTGTGTGCAAGTGTTCCTTGAAGGTCCCATGACCAGTCATTAATCTTACCATGGGCAATCTGTCTCATTTGCAAGCCCACGATTGTAATACTTCTCTTAAAAGATGGCTCTGGCATTAATAGTTTGCCATGTTCTTGTTTTCTGGATCTTAGTCCAATATTCTGGGCGATGCTCATGATCTAGCTATGTAGTTTTGATTTTACTATTACCTTAATGGTGGTTAAGACAGGTTGCATTCCCATAAATGGAGATGTCGCACCTGTCCTGTCTAGCCTATCAGCTTATTCACTGCTACTAATTCCTGAGAGAATGATCTTTGACCCCACTACATGGGCTGATACAGATTTCAGAGCTGCTTTACTGTCTGAATGAATATAGAGGTAATGATTCTTATAGCATCTACATAGAATCTCCTCTGCACATGCTGTGAAAGCAAATATTTCCACCTGAAATATTGTGGCCAGCTCCCATTGAGAAATTGCCCCCTAGTGTAGGCTGCACTTTGTATACACCGGCCCCAGCACCTTCAGTTGTTTCAAGCCCTCAGTAAATCAGACCAGGTGTCCTGACAAGTATCTTGCCTCATTCTTCCACTGCTCCCTACTTCCAATTGTTACCCTGAAAGGTTTACTGAATCAGCTGGAAGTTATTGTACAGTCAGCCAGCAATTCCCTGCCCATTCCTATATTTATCACATTCATTATACTGGTGGGATTCTAGACACCTTAAAGTTATGACTGGGTTTGTTTCGTTGGGGAACCTACGAGCCAAAATTTGCAGGAAGCGGTCACTAGCAGGTGTTGTTGACACAAGGCAGCCACTGCAAGACAATTCTTCAATGTTTTGTATCCAAAACAAAAAATGAATATTTGAATTATGTGAAAGTAGTGTATGCCAATCAAGTGGGCAACTCCCTGTATCTAAAATCCTTGTTGCTGTATAGTAACAATAAGCACATGGTATCTATTTCCTATGGGCAACAGATTACATAGGTCTGCGACATAAAAATTGTTTCAAATTTATTAAGTGATTTTTATAGTGTTTTCAATGCTGATTCCGGGAAAAATAGTGAAAAAATTCCATCACATACAGTTATTTCACAAACTGCTTGTCTAGTTTTAGACTTTTTCAATATTTCAGCACTCTAGTGACTTTGTATTTTGGTTTTTAGGATCTCCATAAACTGTTATTTAGCTGTTTTTATACTAAATATACGTAAAATAAAGAGTACTTGGGAGAAACCAGCAGTATTTTCACGACAGTGCCTGTCTGTCGTGCTTCTGCTGCCAGTTATCAAATTTCAAACAACTTCCAAAAAATATTTTTTTGCAGACCTGTGTTACTGAGAAATGGGTGTGAACCAAAGAAGTAATGACTGTGTAAAACATTACAAAAATATATGGTTGCTATACTGAATATTCCCCTTCAACAATTGCTCCAAATTGTGTCAATAGCTATAATTTTTATATTTTTGAACATTATCTAATACTTAAATAGCTGCATTAGGTTTCAACGTACAAAAGAGAATTTTAGAATTGCTTAGTAATGGTATCTTACAACATATACTTCTTGAGTGAAAGAAATATCTTCACCTTGTTAGTGACAGAGAAGGAGCGAGGTGGACTGCGTACAATGCTGATTAGTGGCAACATTTCAGCCTGGGCAGCGAGCCATTGATGGAAATAAGGATACAGAGCTTCCACATCTCGCCTTGGTGGTGAAGCAAGGCCACGAACCACCCTTCCCCACAGCTGAGCCAAGCTGGATGAGTCCAATGGCAATTGTGGCAGTAGCCGTAGTATAAGCTTCTGCAAAATGGTAAGTTTTCATTAATGCTTTGAAAAAAAAGTTAAATGTTTCATAGCACAGATAGTTTGTTTATGTATTACAAAATTTAATACACACACACATTAACATTGAGAAATGAAATAAAACAGAGTCTTTTCTCAAAACCAAGGAGAAAACAGGAGGACAAAAAGGCAAAAAGTGAACATAGACATGGTACATGTTACAAAATGGATAAAAAATAAACAGTCAGCTTCATTTTACAGAAATCATATGCTACAGTTGCCAGTTATGTTATAGTTTTAGTCATACAACTGTTTTCAGCTCAGTTGCTAGTCATCTTCAAGTGTACTTAGTGTTTATGCCGATGACAGAATGATCACACAACAACATGTAAAACTCTGAGTGATGCATTGTCTTGAATGCAGCAAAAATGGTCAAAGCTTGTTTTCAATAGACACTTGTACTCTTACATTTACATCTAGACTCCTTATACATTCTTCTCAAGTCACCGTATACTGCATGGTGGAGGGTACTTCATATCACTATTAGTTGCTTCCTTTTCTGTTCCTCTCAAAAATGGAGCGAGGGGAAAATGACTGTCTACATGCCTCTGTACGAGCCTTAATTTTTCTTATTTTTGTGGTCCTCACATGAAATGTATATTGGCAACAGCAGAATTGTTATACTGTCAGCTTCAAATGCCTGTTCTCTAAATTTTCTCAATAGTGTTCCTCAAAAAGAACATTGCTTTCCCTCCAGGGATTCCCATTTGAGTTCCCGAAGCATCTCAGTAATACTTGTGTGTTGTCTGAACCCGTTGGTAACAAATGTAGAAGCCTGCATCTGAACTGCTTCAATGTCTTTCTTCAATCTGACACTCTAGCAGTACTCAAGAATGAGTGCACTGGTGTTCTATACGGACTCTTCTTTATAGATTAAACACACTTTCCTAAAATTCTTCTTACAAACCAAAGTCTACCATTTGCCTTCCCTGCTGCAATACTTACAAGCTTCTTTCACTCCACACTGTTCCGCAATGTTATGCCAAGATATTTAAATGCCGTGACTGTGTCATGCAGCACATTATTAATGCTATATTCAAACATTATGGTTTTGTTTTCCTATTGTTTTACATTAACTTACATTTTCTACATTTAAAACTAGCTGCCATTCATCACACAAACTAGGAACTGTGCTCGAGTCACATTGTATCCTCCTATAGTCATGCAACGTCACCTTCCTGAACCCACAGAATGGGATATACAAAATAACAGCGGTCCTATCACACTTCCCTGGGGCCCGTCTCTGGTGAACACTCACCATCAAGGACAACATGCTGGGTTCTGTTTCTTCAGAAGTCTTTGAGCCACTCTCATATCTGGGAATCTATTCCATACGCTCACACCTTCATTAAAACTCTGTAGTGGAGCTCCGTGTCAAATGCTCTTTGGACACCTAGTAATATGGAATCTGCCTGTTGCCTTTAATCGATGGTTCACAGGATATCATGTGAGAAGGGGGCAAGCAGAATTCTGCACAAGTGATGCTTTCTAATACCGTGCTGATTCATGGACAGCAGCTTTTCCATCTCAAGGAATATGTTCAAGAATTCTGAAGCAAACCGAGGTTAAGGATATTGGCCTGTAATTTTGTGAGCCCATTCTTTTACACATATTATATACAGGAGTCACCTGTACTTTTTGCCAGTCACTTGGGACTTTGCACTGGACGAACGATTCATCATAAATTCAAGATAAGTAAGTGGCCAATGCTATAGATTACTCTTTGAAGAACCAGTCTGGGATTCTATCCGAATTTAGTGAGTTACTCGATTTCAACACTTCCAGTTGTTTCTCTGCACCAGGAATGATTTCTTAAATGTGAAATTTAAAACTTCTGTCTTCCATTTGCTATCTTCTACTGGCACACCAGACTGGTCAACAAGTGAACGGATATGAGTTTTACAACTACTTGGCGATTTTTCACAAGGCCAGAATTTTCTTGGGTTTTTAGCAAGATCTTTTGCTAACATATGACAGTGGTAACTGTTGTATGCTTCACACATCAATCTCTTTACCACTGCACGAATTTCTACTAACATTTGCCTGCGAATTTCGTTGTTAAACCACAGTGGGTGTTTCCCATCTTTTGTCCACTTGCTCAGCACATACATCTCCAGAGTACAATGTACAGTCCATTTAAACTTTGCCCATAATTCCTCTGTTCCAGCATAATGGAACTAAATGATGTCAATGCATTATCTAAGTAGGATGTCAACAATTTCTTATCTGCTTTTTTCTCGCGGAAATACTCTCCTAGCCTTCTTGATTGATTTATTACCATTAAAAAGCACAACTGCTATGATGCTATCATGACCATTAATTCCTGTCTCTATTATGATGCTATTGATAAGGTCAAGCCTGCTTTTAGTTACAAGGTCTAAAATATTTCCAATGCATGTGGGCAGCCTAACTAGTTGCTCAAGGCAGTTTTCCGAAAGTTTTTGAAAGTACTTCATAACACTGACTGTCTCTACCTCTTCAATGAATCCACTGACATCCCAGTCTAACTCGATAGATCAAAGTTACCTCCAAATATTGCATGATCTGGATGTGTCCGTGCTGCTAAGTGTACAGTTTCTTTGAACAATTCTAAAACTGTCGTGCAGAATTGGGTGGCAGGTAAAAACATCCATCAATCAATTTTGTTTCACCTTGACCTTTCAGGCCCGTTTCACACTGGGACACGGGTGATGGTTGCCAGTGATGGTCACTGGTGACTGGTGAACACTTCTGGAACACTAGAGTCTGACAACGCAGGTATTGCCAACTGATCAATTAGTGAAATGGACTCGTACAGGGGTAGCAACTAAATTTTGCTAGGCTTTTATGGTCCGAAAAATAAGGTATTAAATTTAAAAAAAGAACATATAACTTACCAATTTTGTTTTTCTCATCCATCCTCTTCTCACTGAAATCAGGCACAAACATCGTTATAATTTCTTGCCACGCATTCGTTTTCATCACTTTGTTGCTATAGTCTTTGCTTTTCACATCCCAAATAGCAGGACGACTTTCTATTTCACTTACAAAATCTTCTGTGTTAACCAAATCTAAACTCATGGCTACAATGCACGCAGTGTAATGTAGAACGAATGTTTCGCGTCACTGTCTCAGAAATGACTGCCTGTCGGTTGGCAAATCTGCATCGCTGCATCTGTGATTTGTGTTCCAGTGTGAAGACTGCAATTCAAACTAATGCACATCCGGTGGTGACTGCTGCAAACACAGTGACCTTGTCCCTCACATGTGGCGAGGGTGAGTCACTGCTGGGTCACAGTGAGGCAGTGTAGCATCCCGGTGTGAATGCTCCAGTTCAGATGAATGTACCTCTGTCTGTGACCTTTGCTGGTGACCGTCACCAGAGTCCCAATGTGAAACGGGTCTTATATGTGACCAGGTAATGACACTGCCATTCGAATTTGACGTCAGAGACAATATTTTTGTCAACTGCACTGAACACCCTCCCTCCTATGGTGCCTAATCTATCTTTTCGATGTATGTTCTGCAACTTACTAAATATCTCACGATTATTTACCTTGGGTTTCAGCCAGCTCCTGGCTCCAAGAATAATTTGAGTATGAGAAATTTGGTTGAGGACAGTAACAGTACTTTGTTATGAATACATCGACAATTTACTGCTAAAATTTAGACAGTCGAAGTGGCTTTACTCCGAATGTGGTCTGGTTTTGTTATCTGCATGTCATCTGGTGAGTGCTTATCAGAGTACCTCAAACTACTGCCTAGCCTGGAAACAAACCATGTTCACTTCACACATACTCTGCTACCCGAGTAGCTACTTCCTTTGTGTAGTGCACCCTTATAAATGTCACTTCTACAATTCCTGAATTTACACTTACAGTTACCAAAGGTGGGAGTAAACCTCCTAAACAGAAAAACACGCATGAAATTTTGGATATATACGACTCAGAATACACAATAAAATCAACTTGCTGCTCTGTAGATGTGTACCAGGCCTGACATATCCTTAAGGACATGGGCATCGAAAGCAAATTTGTATGGGACTCCCAATAAATTTTCAAAATGCAAACATTTACAAATGAGTTGATAGTAAGAAATTGCCCAATACATTGGCTAGCATAATCATACGGAACGTGACAAACCATGTCTTCAATTTTTACTGGTACACCTTAATTAGTATTTAAAAGAAATAACAGTGGAATTATGTCTGTTGTGCAACAACTGTCTACACATACTTGATATTGGCCTACACTTCATCACATGCAGCTACCACTCACAGACTGCTTCCAAAGATGTTGCAGAATTTTCCACATTATTACAGGTGCAAACTTATCATTCTCAAATTTGTAGCTCTGATAAATATGATATAAATATAATCAACTGCTTGACAGTATGGCCCAATCAGGGAGAGTAGATGTGGTGTTGTGGGAATTCATCCAAGTAGAGTATGAGGTCCTGTAGGCACGGTTTGATAGGTTTGTGAGGAGAGAGAGGTGACAGAAGCATTGACAAATGGAAGTTAAATTGCTCAATGGTCAGCCAGGCAGAGAGTAATGGCGACAAGGCTAAGGCTGCAGAAGTGGTGTGAATTTGAACAATAATATAACAATGGAAAGACCAGGATGAGTAACAACAATATGGAAAGGATAGACTGTTACTCATCACATGGTGGAGGCACTGAGTCGCAGAAAGGTACAATGAAAAAGGATGTTAGGAATATTTCAGATAAAGTCCTTCTGAAGAAGCAGAAAACAAACACACATTCACACACACGACTACTGACTACTGGAACCAAGGTCTGAATGTAACTGCATCTGACGTCAATAGCACTCTAGCTGGGAGGGGTACTAAGGGTAAGGAAGAGGAATGCAACAAAGATGGAGAGGAACAGCAGGATAGTGGTAGAGAGAATGCCAGTGCTGCCTGCAGGATCATGCCGGGACACAGTGGGGATGGGATAGGCTGGCAGGGTGCAGCAACAGATGTTTGTGCTGTGGGTTAGGTGGGGGGACAGGAGTAAAGGGAGAAGAGAGAAGTCAAGAAGAAAGGACTATACGGGTACATTGGTGGGACGATAGAATGTGTAGTACTGGACTGGCAGCATGGAAGGGGAGATACAGGAATGTTCCTGAACCCTCCTGGCCTCAACCTTCAATAGTCTCTGTCCTCCACCTGTCTATCCCATTCCCTGCTCCTGCTACAGCACAGCACATGCCTTCTATCCTGCCAACTCTACTGCATAATTTCTTCGTTTTCTCCCCTCTCTCGCCCACCCACCACCCAACACACTACTTCTCCTCAGCAAGGCCTCCCAACACTGCACCCAGACACCCTACCCTAGCACCAACATGTCCCTGCATGCTTGTGCAGGCAACACTGGCATCTTCCCCCACCCCTAACCTGCTATCACTAACCCCTCCCCACACCATTCCTCTTCCTTACCCCCACTAGACATTGCACTCAGATCTTGGAACCAGGAGACATAGGTCATACGTGTGCGACTCGTGGTGTGAATGTGTTGAGTTTCTTATTTCTGACTTTGTCCGAAACCTGACATATTTCTAGCATTCTCTTTCACTGTGCATGTTTGTGACACAAAACCTTCTCTATGTGGTGAGCAGTAATATAGCCTTTCCATATCACTGTTGAACAATAATACACTCACAGAAAAAGTCACAACATCAAGAATGAGTTGTGTGACAAACAAAAGCTGGTAGATGTGTTTCTACATCTGAAAGATGATGTCTCTCAAATTTTGTGCCAGTCTAAAAAATAGTGGCACTGGTAGAGGCACTATGAGGATGCATATCAAGTTTGCTTTAAATACACACTGTAACTGTCATGAGCATCAGTTATCTTTGAGATTGGATGTGGTGCACTGATTTCAGTCAAAAATGCCTTAAAGGCAACAAAGATACTGTTATCAACATCTCACTGAGGTTGTGTAATAGGGTTATGAGAAGTTGGATGTTCCTTCTGTGATACTGCAGAAACACCTGATAGGAGAATGCATGGTATAAGAAGACTGGGCTCTGGATGGCCACTTGGCACTACGTAGAGAGAAAGCCATCATGTTTAGTGTATGGGTCTGGTGCAGCATACTGCAACTGCAGCAGCGATTTGAGCATCAGTTGGTACCACAGTGACACAATGAACTGTTACCAATCTAAGGACGTCTTTGAGCCGGACGCCACATAGTGCACATTCCACTGACCCCAAACTGCCACTATTTGCGACTTCTGCAGTGTTAAGCGAGAGCTCATTGGAGGGCAGGGTGGAGATCTGTTGTGTTTTCTGATGAAAGCTGGTTCTGTTTCATTGTCAGTGATAGCCGTGTGTTGGTTAAGACGACACAAGTTGAGGGCCTGCAACCAATCTGTCTGCGTGCTAGACACACTGGATTTACACCTGGAATTATGGTCTGCAGTGAAATTTTGTATGACAGCAGGAACACTCTCGTGGTTATCCCACAATCCCTGCTTGCAAATTTGTATGCTAATCTGGTGATTCAACATGTTTTGCCAACATTCATGAACAGCATTCCACTGGGTGTTTTCCAAAAGGAAAACGCTCACCCATATACCACTGCTGTAACACAACATGCTCTACAGAGCAAGAGTGCCGACATGTTGCATGGTCTGCTCAATCATCAGATTGGTCCAATCAAGCCCATATGGGACATCAACGGATGACAGCTCTCTAGCATCATGCATCATCCACAAGCAGCATTAACCATCTGTATACTGACTGACGAAGTGCAACTGACGTAACTCCATCCCAAAAATTGACATCCGCTACCTGTACAACACAATGCATGCATATTTGCATGCTTGCATTCAACATTCTGGCAGTTACATCAGTTATTAATATACCAGAATTTCACACCTGCAATGGATTACCTTGCACTTACTTTAACCTGTGATCATGCAATGTTAATCACTTAAGCATGTTCCCTAGACAAATGTATTTCTGAAATTTCACTACTCTACAGTAATTATTTTCTGGTGTTCTGATTTTTTTTTCTTTCAGTCTACATAAGGAATCAAAATGGCCAGTACTAAAATGAAACACCTACAACTGTCCTTATGATGTCATTTATTGTATGGCTCCAGTTTCGGTGCCTCAGTGCACCATCTTCAGATCTTAGTTGATGCTGAGTGGGTTAAAATCATCTGTATACACAATGTATCAGTGGCCAACTTCTGTAAGTGGCTTTTGCAGGCTGAACTGCTGAAACTGTAACCATACAATAAATGACATCATAAGGATGGTTGTAGGGTTTCACTTTATTACACAAGTGAACGGCCGAAGTCTCCAAGACCTCCAATCACAAGGCTGGACATACAAAAACAAAATGTTCAGGACTTGATTCCAGAAACTGCTTCAATTTGGAATAAAAATCATCAGCAATGGTGACCAAAGACTTCCAGCATAAGGAAGCACCCTCATTCCAGCAATGGCCTTGTTAAAGAAGCCCAAGGTGCCAACAGAGGTTGGGGGTACCTCCTTGCCCTTGGGATAGGAAACCGACTGTAAAAGTGGAAGAAGCAGCAGTAATCAACAAGATGAGGCTGCAGAAGGAAATAGAAATACTGTGTCAAGCATATTATTTGTATCTACAAGACATGTGACCTCTTACTAAAAAAGTATAATGATGATCTCTCCATTTGTAAAAGATTCTGGATTAATTCACCATTTAGATCTCCAAGAGGAGACTGTCAAGGGGAAGTGATAATGAGAAAAAGACTGAATAACCAACAATAATGAAATGTTCTACAAATCGGAATGGGGAATGTCATAAGTTTGAACATGGTAGTGAAGCCATAAAACTTGAAAAGGGAAAAGCAAAGGGATCAGCAAAGTGAAGTGATGTGACATGAAGTGGAAAGATAAGAATTTATGATCAGATGAACATGGGCTAATAACAGAAGCAGAAAACAGTATAACACTAGTATGAATTCTTATGAATAGGAAAGCGGGGAGAGAGTTACCATGAAACATTCAGTGATAGTGTGGCGTTTTCAGAATCGACATCAAACCAACTACAAAAGTTGAGATATATATGCTGATATCATGTCACAAGCAGAATCTATAGAGACAGAGAAAGTATATGAGGAAAGCAAATAAGTAATGCAATATGCAAAGGGAGATGATAATATAGTACTCAAGGGTGATTGTAATGGTGCAGTAGGATATGGCACCAGGAATGAGTGACGAATTGTAAGAGGACAAAAAGGCCTGGAGACACAGGAAGATTACAGCTGGATTATATTATGGTCAGATAAATTCCAAAATTAGATATTAGGTTGCAATGCATGCCCAGATTCAGATACAGACTTGGATCTCAATTTAATAGTGATGAAGAGCAGACTGGCATTTAAAAGAATCATCCAGAAGAATCACTGTGGAATTAAGTGGGTTGCTGAAGTACTGAGGAATGAAGAGGTGTGTTGAAGTTCTCTAAGGCTATCAGTACTAAGAGAACGAATATCACAACAGATAGATCATTTGAAGAGGAATGGAATCTCTCAAAAGGGCAAACACATATGTTAGACAGGCAAACACTGGTACAAGGAAGGTAACTGCAAAGAAACTTTGGATAACAGAGGAAATACTTCAATTGACAGAAGAAAGAAATAAGTATAAAAATGTTTGGGATAGCGAGAGCATGGAAGACAAAGTGAAATGGCTGCAAGAAATATGTGAAGAAATCAAAAAAGAAATTGTCATCAGAAGGACTGATTTAGCATACGGAAAAAGCAACAGTCGGTGAAATTAAAAGCAAACGTATCAATATTAAATGTGCAATGGGAATTGCACTGTTAAATGCAAATGAGAGCAGACAGATGGAAAGAAAAAACTGAAGGTCTCTACCACTGATAGTGTGATTAAAGAAGAAATGTGAGTTGATATGGTACACATAGGGGATCCATTAGATAATTTGACAATGTGTTAGAAAACTTGTGATCAAATAAGGCAGAAATTTCTAAATTCATTGGGGGATGGCAAATTGAGACATACCATCAGACTTGGAAAAAATATCATCTACGCAATCCCAAAGATAACAAAAGCAAATAAGAGTGAAAATTACTGCACAATCAGCTTAACAGCTCATGCATCCAAGTTGCTAACAAGAATAATATGAAGCAGAATGGAAAAGAAAACTGAGACCTGTTAGATTATCAGTTTGGCTTTCAAAAGGTAAAGGCAAGGCAAGATAGTTGTAACATTTTACTTGATAATGGAAGCAAGAATTAAAAAAAAGAACCAAGATAGATTCTCAGAATTTTTTGACATACATAAAGAATTCCAAGGTGTAAAATTGTACAAGATGTCAAAATAATGAGAGAAATAGGTGTAAACTCTAGACAAGGACTGGTAATATACAATATGTACAAGAACCCTGAGGTAACAATAAGAATGGAAGACAAATAAGAAAGACATGGAGGCAACCATTCACACTTATTGTTGAATATATACATCAAAGAAGCAATGATGGATATAAAAGAAAGGTTTGGGAGTGGAATTAAGATTCAAAGCAAAAGGATATCAACAACATGATCTGCTTATGACACTGCTATCCTCAGCAAAAGTAAAGAATTACAAGATCTTGGAATGAAATGAATAGTTGAATGAGAAGAGAAGATGGACTGGAAGTAAACTAGAAAGTAAACTAGAGGTGTTTGAGTTATAATGCTACAGAAGGACATTGAAAATTTTGTGGACTGATAAGGAATAAGATGGTGAATCAGTGAAAAAAGTAACACATGGGAAACACTGATAAGGACGAGGTACAGGATGATAGGATCTGTGATAAGACATCAGGGAATAACTTCCTTAGAACTAGAGGGAGCTGCAGAGGGTAAAAACTGTAGGGAAATACAGAGATTGGAATATATTCAACTAATAACAGAGGATGTAGGATGCAAGTGCTACTATGACCTGAAGAGATCAGTACAAGAGAGGAATTCATGGCAAGCTGCACCAAACCAGTCTGAAGACTGATGATTGAAAGTTGGACAGCTATGTCTTTGGGGGATGGAATCATTAGATCCAGAAACCAGACCATTTTTTTTGACTAACATAACCAACCTGTTATGTTTGTACTTTGGATACTAATGCACACAAAATTAGGCAAATTTGCAAATCTTCATAAATTAATAAAAATTTATCAAACAGTGCTACAACAACATACAAGGGCTCAAATGGAATCGACTGGGGAATGGTTTCATTTGTTCTCTGTACCAGCATTATGCGAATTTACACATATAGTCTCCAGAGGCCAATTATTACATTTAGTTGTTTGGCACACAATTTAAACATCCTCGTATAAACAATGCAACAGGATGTAGTACACTACAATAGTTTTCGAGAAATATAATTTTTTCCAAATTATTACGGCGCATTTTCATCATTGCAGTTTTATTATTTGCACAACTGCATAAAAACTGACGGTGCCAGTGAAATCAGCAGGCAAAAACAGTACCACATTCATTCTCTATATTATTGTTGTTGTTATTATTATACCTCTTCTCTATTGTACAATAGCCAGGCATCATTTCATAAATTTATAATTACAGATTTCATACAGAAGTTTCAATCATACATTTACAATCAACATATCACTTCATTCAGTGCGTCTGTGCATGCATCGAATGATCCTTTTGCCATATTCTTAAGTTAACTTGCTTCAATCACTATTTATGTACTGACATGCAATGAGATAGTTCCATCAGCTCAGCATATTGAAGGTAGGTAGTACAGTGGAACTTGAGACATGGTGACTGATGAGCTGTGATAAAGCTGCCATTTTCAAGTACAGAATATTCTACTGGAACAGTTAGCATTGAATTTATACAGATACTGGAGAACATTGATTAGGATTTGAGCATGAATGATTTACATGCATTTCAATCCAAGATTAGATGGACTTTTATTTAATGAGGCATTCTCGAGTCATTGAGTGCAGATGGACTCATGCCAATATGATTAGATTGAGAACTGAATAAACAACAACAACATACATAATTTTCTGTATGAAATAATAATTTGGAGAAAACAGTATCACTCAACGAACCCTGCCCTTCCGGACGCAGAGAATGCTTGCCAGACGATCACCCAGCAGGACTGCAGAGACTATTTTGCGCAGGAGGTCTTCTCTATTTTCTGTCACTGCTTCCCGTATTTCTGGTATGTCGCTCTTCAGATCTTCCACTTGAAGTATTAACATGTACAGCTAGGGAAAAAAAAGACACACACATAACACACAAGTGTTTAACACTTTTTAAATTGAATGATTATCAAAAACAATAGAGCACTATTTTATATAATTGCATCATGCTTTGCTTCCTCCTTTAAACTTGGCAAACAATTTTATTTACCTACAATATCAAGCCCAACCTATTAGTAGACTTTCCGCTCTATGGTCAATGGCTAGTACTGAAAAAGCAATTATTCTATACATTTCATTGGGGTAAAGCCAAATTCCATGATTATCTCTTTACATTATGATATTATCGTTTCTTCCAAATTGTGTCCTTATCCCATTTCCTTAGTGTATGAGTTCTGGGGAGGGGAGAGAGTTTGAAACCACACTCTTGCAAGTTAGTTATTCACAGTACCATATTTGTAACTCAGAATTCTCTTCATTCAACAGAGTGGAACCTTTTGAGGAGATGGAATTTTCTCATGTTGCTGCGTTTGCCACCTGAGTGACCTAAGGATATGTAAATTTCTTTAAAATATCGTTAAAGGATTTTTAGCCATTATCATTTTATAAGGTAACTACAAAAGTGTGTATTGTTTATGTTTCATGTTTATGCACGGGGACCAGAGCAACACGGCTGCATATACTTTGCGGTGAGAAGGCTACAAGGACGCTGGTCAGAGTGAAACTGTTAGATGACAGCCAGTGTCCAGTAGAAGATACCGCCATTTTGTTCGGAGTCACTGCATCAATTATTTCTCTAAGAAAAGTGAACTTAAATTCTCGTCATGGTGAATATTGTAAAATGTGATAAAACAGAACAGTGTGAACATGTTAAGGGATGAATATATTTATGGTGTTGAATTTTCTGAAAAAGGATATTATTTTGCACCTTTTATTCCTTGACTATTCAGATTGAAGTTGGTGATTTTAAAAACAAAGTGACTGAATTTTTGACTTCTATGAAAAAGACTCAGCTGATAAGATCTCCAGTAGTTACACACTTTGACAAAGTAAGCAATGACAGAAGTAATTGATATTTATGAAGAAAAGTCACTTTAAAAGATATGGTCTTGAGATGCATAATGACTATTAATGCCAAAAGTGTTCATAGTGCTAATAATTCCTATAGTAATAACTTATAATTGGATAGGTAAAAAATATACTCACCAAGTGATCTTTTATCTTTGAACAACTCGCTTTTCTGAAAACTGATGATAGTACACTCCTGGAAATGGAAAAAAGAACACATTGACACCGGTGTGTCAGACCCACCATACTTGCTCCGGACACTGCGAGAGGGCTGTACAAGCAATGATCACACGCACGGCACAGCGGACACACCAGGAACCGCGGTGTTGGCCGTCGAATGGCGCTAGCTGCGCAGCATTTGTGCACCGCCGCCGTCAGTGTCAGCCAGTTTGCCGTGGCATATGGAGCTCCATCGCAGTCTTTAACACTGGTAGCATGCCGCGACAGCGTGGACGTGAACCGTATGTGCAGTTGACGGACTTTGAGCGAGGGCGTACAGTGGGCATGCGGGAGGCCGGGTGGACGTACCGCCGAATTGCTCAACACGTGGGGCGTGAGGTCTCCACAGTACATCGATGTTGTCGCCAGTGGTCGGCGGAAGGTGCACGTGCCCGTCGACCTGGGACCGGACCGCAGCGACGCACGGATGCACGCCAAGACCGTAGGATCCTACGCAGTGCCGTAGGGGACCGCACCGCCACTTCCCAGCAAATTAGGGACACTGTTGCTCCTGGGGTATCGGCGAGGACGATTCGCAACTGTCTCCATGAAGCTGGGCTACGGTCCCGCACACCGTTAGGCCGTCTTCCGCTCACGCCCCAACATCGTGCAGCCCGCCTCCAGTGGTGTCGCGACAGGCGTGAATGGAGGGACGAATGGAGACGTGTCGTATTCAGCGATGAGAGTCGCTTCTGCCTTGGTGCCAATGATGGTCGTATGCGTGTTTGGCACCGTGCAGGTGAGCGCCACAATCAGGACTGCATACGACCGAGGCACACAGGGCCAACACCCGGCATCATGGTGTGGGGAGCGATCTCCTACACTGGCCGTACACCACTGGTGATCGTCGAGGGGACACTGAATAGTGCACGGTACATCCAAACTGTCATCGAACCCATCGTTCTACCATTCCTAGACCGGCAAGGGAACTTGCTGTTCCAACAGGACAATGCACGTCCGCATGTATCCCGTGCCACTCAATGTGCTCTAGAAGGTGTACGTCAACTACCCTGGCCAGCAAGATCTCCGGATCTGTCCCCCATTGAGCATGTTTGGGACTGGATGAAGCGTCGTCTCACGCGGTCTGCGCGTCCAGCACGAACGCTGGTCCAACTGAGGCGCCAGGTGGAAATGGCATGGACTACATCCAGCATCTCTACGATCGTCTCCATGGGAGAATAGCAGCCTGCATTGCTGCGAAAGATGGATATACACTGTACTAGTGCCGACATTGTGCATGCTCTGTTGCCTGTGTCTATGTGCCTGTGGTTCTGTCAGTGTGATCATGTGATGTATCTGACCCCAGGAATGTGTCAATAAAGTTTCCCCTTCCTGGGACAATGAATTCACGGTGTTCTTATTTCAATTTCCAGGAGTGTATTATGGAAAGGATACATTGCTACTCACCATACACAGGATTATGATGATGACGACTGGTTTGTGGGGCACTCAACTGCGTGGTCATCAGTGCCCTGACACATTCCCAAACTATACCATACTAAACACAGTCCAATCTAGTCACTTTCATGAATGATGATGGACTGATGAGGACAACACAAACAGGGACTGGATAGTCCCTGGGCAGAGAAAATCCTCAACCTGGCCGGGAATCGAATCTAGAGGTAACCGTACACAGGAGACAGAGTTGCAGACAGGCACAACAAAAAGACTGCTACACATTTGAGCTTTCGGTCAAAAGGCAAACACACACACACATTCACACAAGCATAACTCTATCTACCTATCTATCTACCCCCCCCCCCCACCCCCCCCCTCTCTCTCTCTCTCTCACACACACACACACACACACACACACACACACACAAATGGCCACTGTCTCTGACTGCTGAAGCTCGACTGCTTAGCAATCCTTTTGTTGTGTGTGTCTGTGACTCAACATCTCCAGTATATGGTGAACAGCAATCTATCCTTTTCATAATATTGTTATAAGAAAATTTAGTTTTTCATGCATTCCAATGTTCATGACATCATATCTTGTCATACAATAATATAATTTTGCAAGTACACCCACCGGTATAGGTGGCTATATCTTTACAAAGCGTAGCGCATACAGTTATACACTCTGTTCGTTGTAAGAATGAACCAGATGTAAACAAACACAAATGCAATGATTGGTCAAAAGCCATACATTTAGCTGGATCATCTGTACCTGGATAATTGGAAGTATGCTGCACTTCTGGAACCTACGTTACAGTTTCCTAAACTTAAAAATATCGATCTGCAAAACTAAGAATCTTTCCTCCTGAAGATAATTACTGGAGAGCCATACTGCTTCCAGAAGAATTACAAGAACATTGTTGATGTCAACAAATCCACAATGTTTTTGTAACTCCTCTTCATCGAAATTTCCTAGACTACATTAGTTCATTTTCTACAGTTTACAGAAACTTACCCTTTCTATTTCCAAAAGAAGCTGCTTAGTTTTCCTCAAGTCCTTCTGCTGTGGTGGCAATACTGCATCACTGGTATCTGTGTTCATGATGTCCATATCAATTATCTTCCTTGGTGCAGTGACACTTCCAACCTGCAACAAACACCATGTTACCTTTATTTACTAAACATCAGCAACTGGCTTTTGTAACAAAGTAAGATCCAGTGACTACTTTAACAACCACATCAACCAACTGTTTTTAAAACCAGTGAAATATTAATTACTACAAACTCACTAGTCTAATTTAGTTTTACAAATACAGGTCAATTGATTTAAGGCCTAGCATATTCAGTTCAATTATGTTTGAATATTTATCATAGTATAATGTCCATATATAATGAAATAACCACTGTAAAATACCATTTACTATATTTATAAATTACAGAGCACAACAATCAGTCTAGTGCCTAGCCATTATCAATGAACTATTTTCTAATCTCGATGCATGTTAGTTCCCTGTTGTTCAGGCATCAGTCACAGTTCTTTTCGAATGGAAGGTAACCTGATGATTTAGTATACTGTTATGAGAACTTCAAATTTTGTCAAAAACAGCTGTATGGCTGTGTGAAAATGCTAATAAAAATTGTATGCAAATTGGTTAATACAGACTCAAGATTGCACAGATAACAAACAAAAAGGGATAATCCAAAATTACCAGAAACTGCTATTTACAATACTTATACATTGCTTGCCTGACTGTGAAAATTTATTTACAAAATAGGACTTAAAACACACTGTATTTCATACGATTTGCTTTCAGTTTACTTTTGGGAAACAGTCAACCAATTTCTTCTGTTACTGTTTGTAGTTCACTTTCTCCCAACGGTGACTCATTTTTCAGAGTCAAAATATCAGTACAGGCAATGAAAGTTCTTCCTGCATAATTTAACAACAGATCCAAACATTTCAGCGCCTCAGTAAGTGTGATAACAGGTGCGCTCTCTTCCTCTACTGGACACACTTTGTTCTCTGTGACTTTATCACTTACCTGATCTTATCCTGATTCATAGGCATAATTGCTTAACTGCTAGCTGATGTTTCCGCCATTTATGTGTTCCCAACCAGAAGTTATTCATTGTAATTCGAACAAAATACTTTAGGCTTAGTTTTTTATTTTCTTAAAAAGTCAGCAAGTGACACACAGATACTTAGCAAGATAATTAGCAAGCTGGATCATCTGCACCTGAATAATTGGAAGCATGCTACACTTCACAAAGCTAAAAATAGTTTCCTGAACTTAAAATATGCCATTCCACCTCAAAATTTCATAGTTTTTGCACATGAATTTTCCTTTTGATGCAGAAATCATTACAAGTATTATAGAGGAGGAGATAGTACACATATATTAAGGAATAAAGAATGGACAATGATTTGTAGATAAGTAAAAAGACAGTAAGAAAGGTAAAATGGTATGGGAAGGAAGAGAGCCACATTGGTGCTGTATAACAATATTAGTTGTAGAGACATGTTAAGGAATAAAGAATGGACAGTGAGTTGAAGATAATATGCAGGTCTCACAAGGGCCTTCGCAGATAGGACACTACCTACCAAACCTAGTCTGAAAAGAGATCTCTGTGATATATCCTCACACACCCATGTGGAATACCCATCCACCCACCCAGTACTTCCCACTCCATTCCTGTCAAAACCTTACCCTACCAATCGTCAACAGAGCCACTTGTGAAAGCAGCCATTTCATATACTAAGTCTACTGCAATCACTGCACAGTTTTTATACTGGTATGGAAACCAACCAGCAGTCCAACCCAATGAATGACCACTGCCAAAATGTGGCCAAGAATAAAATTGAATACACAGTGGCACAACATGGAGCCGAGCACAATCTCAATTCCAGTTGCTCCACTTAACGCTGGATCCTTCCCTAGATCACCAGCTTTCCTGAATTATACAGATGGCAGTTATCCATGTAACACACACCCCTTTTCCATAACCCTCCTGACCTCAATTGCCATTAACTCACTGCCTCCACATCCTCTACCCAACAGTTTCCCTCTGCTCTGCCGCATCACCCCCTCCGAATTAACATCTCCACAACGCCTTCATTGTGTGGCACTACCAACCAGCTCTTGCCCCTGGCCATCACACACTTAGCTTGTGCATTGCATGCCTAGTTCATGCACCTGCCTCTCCTCCCTCCTACATGCCTAGCCATCAAACCAGTTGCCTCCCTCCTAACCAATAGGTAGCCACCACCAATCTTCTTCCTACCTCCTATGTCTCTCCCTCGCTGCCCTGCACACTCCACCCCCTCACAATCCCTACCCCAGCCTAGTCCATGTGTTGAACTGCATTTCTGGTATTGTGTGTCCAGCCGGCACTATGTACAGACAAAAGCATGTGAATGTGAATTTTCTTTTTACTCTAGCTTGATAAAGGATTTACTCCAAAAGTTAGCAAGTTTTCTTTCTCTTTTGTGTCTGCCGGCCAATGATTCAATGCCTCTGTTAATCAGTGTGTGGTCTCCTTTACTCCTGAATGATACATATTTATGAAGATTGATTACTTCGCCAGGAAACACACTGACTGACCACAAAAGTGAAGTACGCAGAAGACATGGACAGATGTCACTGTAACTTTGTACACATACACGCCATCAGCGGGTACGTAAATGTTTACAGTTGCAATTCTCTGTGGCAGGTAGAATGTCCATCAGGGTGCAATTACGACATTCATGTTCAGAAGTGTTAATCTACCTCTACATCCATATTCTGCAAAGCATGTGAAGTGCATGGCAGATGGTATGTCCCATTGTACCAGTTATTAGGGTTTCTTCCTGTTCAATTCACATATGGAGCGTGGAAAGAATGATTGCTTGAATGCCTCTGTGCATGTAGTAATTATTCTTATCTTATCCTCAAGATCCCCATGTGAGCAATATGCAGGAAGTTTAGTATATTCCTAGAGTAATCATTTAAAGCCAGTTCTTGAAACTTTATTAACGGAATTTCTCGGGATAGTTTATGCCTGTCTTCAAGAGCCTGCCATTTCGGTTCCTTCAGTATCTCTGTGACACTCTCCGAAGGATTAAACAAACCTGTGACCATTCGTGCTGCCTTTCTCTGTATACGTTCAGTATCCCCCATTAGTCCTATCTAGTACGGGTCCTACAAACTTGAACAATATTCTAGGATGGGTCGTACGAGGGATTTGTAAGCAATCTCTTTTGTAAACTGATTGCTTCCCAGTATTCTACCAATAAATTGAAGTCTACCACCTGCTTTACCCACGACTGAACTTATATCCCTAACAAGTGTTACACCCAGGTATTTGTATGAACTGGCTGATTCCAAGAATGACTCATTGATATTATAGTCACAGGATACTATGTTTTTTCATTTTGTGGAGTGCAAAATTTTTCATTTCTGAACATTTAGAGAAAGTTGCCAATCTTTGCACTACGTTGAAATCTTATCAAGATCTGGCTGAATATTTATGCAGCTTGTCTCGAATAGTACTTCATTAGATAACCTACCAGGTATAGTAGGATAAAAACGGGTGTGAACAGCATCAGATGTTGAGTGATCACTGTGATGCACATGGAGATTCTGCATACTCATGTGAGAATGTGTTATCAGTACCTGACAAGAGTTTGAAAGGGGCCTCACTCTGGGTCTCCATTTGGCTGGCTGGTCTAATCGTGCAATATACAAATCTGTGGGAATTCAGATGTGCCACTGGCCTGATGTTGGACTGCATGGTGATGACAGGACAAGCATACTCGCCAAGGTTCCAGTTGACCACATCCAGGCACCACAAGCCGGATAAATAAAAAAAAAAAAAAGTCTCAGTACTATAAATTCTCTCTTTCGATTCCAGCCATACCATTCAGAACAACCCTTATTTATAGCGAAACCCAATTTTATTACCATTTTCTTACTTCTTATATAATACATGCTAGTTATAAGTGTTTATTAAGTACATACCGCACACATTAAAAATTAACACAGGAAACATAAAATGAACTGCATTGTAAATTATTAAGCACGATTACACACATGTGAAACAACAGGCCTAACAAAAAGGATGAAACATAGTGGTTCGAGGTTTTTAAAAAGTATTTGACAGATGAATATTTCCCTTCTTTTAGCTCCCTTCTGTGCTGCAATAACTCTCCACTCTGTTTGCAACTGTACAACTGTTCCCCACAAATTCCCTTCTCATCAATTCATTTCAACAGATAGTCTTCAACAATGGCACATCCTCTTTGTCAGTGGATAAAGCGTTTCCACTAATGGTAACCTGGCAAATACTGATCTCCCCCCCTCCCATCGATCCCACCAGCCATTACTGACAGTAAATTCTGAATCTTCTATTTGTCACTGAAAATGCAATGCTTTTTTCTGCAATACTGGTCCAGTAAGCAGCAACCCTTTCCCTCTTAAATGTTCATGCCACAAAAATAAAGCTTCTCAACCTCTGAAAATTATCTTTCTTACTTTTATTCCACTAGTTTGAGAAGCACACCACTTTTCAATTTCTGCTCTATTTTTTCTTGCTGTCTCCAAACAGTACATTTTCCTAACCTTAACTCCAAAGCAATAGTTTTGGTTGCTACCCCAGAATCCAGTTGCGTTACAGCCCACAGTGTCTGGTCCATAGTCACTACAAAGTTCTTTCATTTATTACCCCTTTCAGGCACACTAATTAAAACACAAACCACACAAAACAATTATTTAACAATGCACTTTCTTTGGATGTCTGAAGAAACAAAGAACACAGGGTTACCAGCAGAACTGCTCTCCACATGTGTTCATTGTTGTTTTTGAGTGCTGGAAGAGGGCTTCAATAGTATCATTTGTTGAAGAGTGGTTCCGGTAATTAATTCAGTATTAATAATACAATATGTACCTAATAACTATGACTCCAAAATGTGCTAGGAGCACACAATACACACAAAACATTTTGAAAGGCCACGCAGCACTATAGCTGGCACCCACTTGCTAATGCTTTGGAAAAATACAGTACATACAATAAATTAATCCTTTCGTATCAAAGATGATTATTATTATGATATTAATTAAGTAGGCTGGCTAGTAAAAAGGCCAGATAGTCAAGAGACTACTGTAGTGGACACCCTGTAATACTGTGTGTCATCCCATACCACTGGCTAAAGACTAGCAACAGCCAAACTAGGAAATTATCACCCCACACACAGGCTGCCATTAACACAACAAAAACGACTGGATTTGGAGTGCTGCCATGACCAGAAAGCATGGAGTGCTAATAAATGGCACTGAATTGTGTTCAGTAGTGAATCGTTATTCTGCACTACCCTGGATGACCATTGTCCCCTTCTTCCAATGTTCCAGAGAGGCAAATTGGTGGTACTTCTGGAGTCACGGTGCAGTGGGCAATCCAGTATCATGTCATGGTTGGCAGTGATAAGGAAACACTGTCGGCACAATGGTACATCACAGACTTCATGGGTCCTCATGTATTACCTCTTACGTTTCTAAGAAGATAGTGCTAGTTCATACATATCTTGTGTCTCTACGAACTGTCTGTGTGATGTTGACTTACCCCCCATGGCCACAAGATTCCCAGGTATGTCCATGACAGAACACATGTGGCACCAGCTCGGACATCATCCCAGCACCAGGACCCAGGATATTAAGGACCAGTTAAACAGTTTTAGGCCAGCTTGCCGTAGGAGAGGATACAATGGCTTTATGACTCCCCTCCCAACAGTATCAGTGCATGCACCCAGGCCAGAGTGGGTGCAATGTCATACCAATAAGTGCACTTAAACTGCCAAGTTATTTGTGAATATGACTTGATTCTGTACTCACTGAAATAACATCACATACCCTCTCAATCCATGAAGCTTCAATCTGTTTCCTTCTCCCGTTACGGATCATTTTGCCACACAGAGTATAAAAGTGTGGTTTGGGGAGAGGGAAAAACAGGGTAGAAGAGGATTACGAAAGAATATGTCAGTATGAAATATGTGGTTGTGGGAGGTGGCAGGGCTGAATGCAGGTAATCAAATGTAGAATACCGATTACTATGAGAAATGCAGAAAAATAGTTGAAGAAAGGGAGAAAAGATAGGGGCAGGTTTCAGTTGGTGAGCTATGGTGGTGTAGAAAAATAAAATACAGAGTTTGAGGGTGATGTGAGGCAGGTGGGAAGAACAGGAATGTTGTGGGATCAGGAATGTGGATGGAGGCCTGGGCATGTTCCACTTCTAGATGGAAACACAACACAACTGACACTTTGTATTACACTTGCAGAGTGCCCCAACCTGAAGTTTGCCAAGTGAGTTCTCAAACTGAGCGGGAGTGTAGACCCGGGGCTGTTGGAGTGAGGACTGGCCTCCTTCCGACCGCTGACTATCCCTGCGCTCCCTTTGCCGCTGCAGCTGCTGGTGGTGTTGTTGAGCAGCAATAAGGACACTGCCATCTTTCTGCTCATTTTTCAGTTGGCGGGACATAAATACCTGGAAGCAATTAAATATTGCACATTTATTCTTTTACTTGCAATTTTGTCTTCTCTCTATAGTGAATAAGGTTTTCTGAACAAATGTATCACTACCCCTAAAATTTAAACACTGAATTATTCACACAATAAACATAGATAAGGGTATAGCATCACTGACAAAAATACAGAATGCTTTTGAATTTTGTATGTATTAAAATGGTTTGGAACACAGCACCACCATAAAAACCCATTAATAGCTTGTAAAAACACTGCTTTCTAACAATGCCGTAATTAGTTACTCCATTAGTTTCATCACCACCTGTTTCAAGGCGAGAAAGTTTTCAGTTATTCTGTCATGTGTTTCTCTGTAAATGACATGACTTTTTTTCATTTGTGTGTCAAACGGACAGGCAATTGTGAGATAGAAATATCAACATAATATAACCAAATAAGCTTTTAAGTTTATTACAAAATTTTTTAGTTCTAAGCAAAATCATTTTTGAACCAGCCTTCTATATCAGTACCGTTCCCCCCAAAAGTGCTCCAGATGCTTTTTGCCTTCCACATGAATAAAAATAAGACATTAGTTTTCAAACCAACCATCTATTATAAAACTAACTTTTATTTTGAGCCTCTTCAGTATTTTGGACACATGCAGCATATTGCTCACTATTTATTTCTCTTAATAGTCATGAACAACACTCAAATATGAAAATTCTGATCCTTACACCAGTAAAGCAAAAAATGAAAAACTTATGCACATCACCACCAAGCACTGGTACTAATATTGTGTGTGTTATAAAAAATGTGTGTTTCTGCTATTTTAAACATACGATTCTATAGAACAATAAATGAAGATATTACTCTAAACACATCACTTATTTTTGAAACAAATTCTTGTTGCTATTTCAGTGATTTTTGGCCTCTCCTTTTTTAACCATTAGCTGAAGGTGCCAATAAATATGAAAGGAAATCAATCTTGCTACAACAAAACAATCTTAAGCATAAAGGAGAACTTTCAGATGTGTCACAAGTAAAGCAGTACATCAGAAGAAAGTGGGACCTATCAGAATCTCTTTCTGCATGCCAGATTTACAGTTAGAGAAGCATTATGACGATTGTGTTTTTTGAAAATAATTTCCTCTTTATTTATTTTGACAGTAATTACATATATTTCTCAATATAGAGAATTGTTTAATTGGATAGATAAAAAATCTGCTCACCAAGCAGCGGCAGAACACACACATAAAATACGGTTGTAATTGGCAAGCTTTCCCAGACAGTGGCTCCTTCTTCAGGCAGCAGGGTTGAAGGGGGGGTTGAAGGGGAGTTGACGGGGAAGGAAAAGAGGTGAAGGAAAAGGACTGGTGAGGTCTAGGAAAAGGGGTCGATTTCGGGAAAGTCAACCAGAACTGTGGGTCAGAGGAGACTGGCTCCGAAAGCTTGCCAGTTACAACCTTCTTTTATATGTGTCTTCTGCTGCGGCTTGGTGATTCAATTTTTTATCAACCTAATTAAATAATTTTGTCAATAACTGATTGTTTTTGTTTATATATATAGAAAAGTACTTGTTTTCAAGAAGGGAAGGAAAACCTGCAAGCTGCTCTCCATAATAGATTGTAACTAATCAACATGCTCTTATTTTTGTGCCGTCTCATTATGAATTACTCACAGTATAATAATAATCATCTATGTGTGGCGTGTTAGTGTTAAGCTGCAGCATTTGAATGCCAAGCAACCACTGCCGTTCACGCTGGCTCATGAGACCAGCATATTCATCCACCACACCATTCTGCTGCTGATGATTGTAATGCTGTCTGTGGTTGACAGCCTTCCCCACTGCCCGCAACCTCTGCTGCTGTAACTGTTGCTGTTGGATATGGAGTGGGTGGTGATGCATTGGGTGGTGTGGGTGATTCTGTTGCTGTAAGTGTTGATTCTGTTGCTGCTGCCACATATGGTCCCCCATCTGCAAGATATTACCATTCACACTACTAGTACACAAGGAGCCTAAATGATCTATATACATACATCAGATGTGCAGATAAGTACTTACGTTCAGGAGCCATAATCTCAAACTAATGACAGAAACATGTAAAAATAGATGATAGCACACTTATCTTTTGGAACCAAACGTTCCTTCTTAATGGAGGAAAAAGGAATCGATTGAGGAAGGTCGGATGGAAAAAAAAAGAAAAATAGAGGTAGGAGAGGGTGGCTGGTTAGATTAAACAAAACTTAGGCTAATAAGTGTCCTCCTCATATGGCAACAAAAGAATTACACATCCAAACTTGAGTATGAGGGGTAAACCCATAAATTCTTTTAAATAGCGATACCATTTCCTGCAAAATATTCTGAAGGTAGGTTAGCAGGAATAGGACCATTATGAGATGACCAGTGAGGGAAGGCTAAAAGAAGACCATTACACAGTGGACCAGCTCTATTAATGTGAGCATGTAACAGAGACAGTGTATCACTTTAAGGAATAGCTGAATAAGCTGAAATTAATTGTAAAAGATACAACAAAAACTGGAAAGGTGAAAAAATTTTGGTCAGATGTTTAACATTTTGTAGACTAGCTATTAGGAAACAGGCCATCAATGCTGTTATTTAAAGTGTTACTGGCACATATGTTGGGTTGGGTTGTTTTGGGGGAGAGACTAAACTGCGAGGTCATTGGTCTCATCGGTTTAGGGAAGGATGGGGAAGGAAGTCGGCCATGCTCTTTCAAAGGAACCATCCTGGCATTTGCCTGGAGCGATTTAGGGAAATCATGGAAAACCTAAATCAGGATGGCCGGACGTGGGATTGAACCGCCGTCCTCCCGAATGTGAGTCCAGTGTGCTAACCACTGCGCAACCTCGCTCGGTGGCACAAATGTAACTGCAAGAGTAAAACATACTAAAAAAGGACCAAATTTCATGATTTGTTTTTCATTTATGTCTGTTCTTTGGTAGAGTACAAATTTTTAAAATAATAATGACAGAATACATAACTATCCTCCCATGAAAAAAGTGTGAAGAGAGTAATTGAGCAATTTTTTTCCTTTTGAGCTTCCGAAATATCTTGACCACTCAACAAAAGTGACATCTTTGTAGCAGAACTACTGCAAACTGTGAAACCTAATAAGTACACTCATGAAATCACATCAGTTTGATTACATTGGTTCAGCCATTTGTGACAGAAGTTGTTATTTTCACTAATGTTTCTTTTGAAATAATTCTAGACACTGATAACAGAATGCAGCACCAGTCAGTGGACAGGTAGTGAGAGGTCCGAACATTATTTCGTGCAAAATTAACCCAGTGTTCTAGTGCCAGGTGGCTCACGCAGCTTTTTAACATAAACCTGTATGAAAAACAGATATTAGACACGTTATCAAGAGAAGCACTATCAAAACTGTATACAATTCACACATATTGGCAAGTCTTTGGTTACAGTGCACAAACATGAGTTGACACCAGTCATAGTCTATGTAAATAAAACTAGATAATATAATAATTTTATCCTGCAACTATTCCACTGGTCGGTGTTTGCATACAAAAACAACAATATGGGATTGTAGGCCCACTTGTTTCTATGCCACACCAGGCATTCCCACAAACGCTCTTCAACAAACTTGAGAAAATGACGGTGAAACTACATCAAACAAACATGAACCTCAAGTACAACAAAATCTGTTCATCCAACAATGTAATTCCTGATTATATTAAAATTAAGTACACACCAAAACTGTATCCATAACACACCACAACCCCAACTGAGTAACACTGACATACATAAGCTAACGGTTTTGTGTTTGTTCATTCACAGAGTTTTAGTTAACATGATGTATGCCAAGAAGAACGGCAATAAAAAAACACAGAAAATAAGCTGGAAACAACGGCATCAATTGTAAAATCATGCTGTGACATACAGAAAATAAGGTATTATGAAATTATTCACAGAAGTAATATTTGGAACAAAATACAATAATGTTTTACACTGTTTTACATGTATGCTATTCCTATATGTTTTAGAATCAAATATCCCCCAGATGATGGTGATATTTGTCACCGAACCTAGTTTGGGGGAATAAAGAAATAAATAAATAACAAAAGTGTTTGCATTAAGGTAGATGCACAATACCATATTGTGGTTACTAGATAAATGTAATTGGATAGATTAAAAAAAAAATCTATTCAGAAAATGGTGGCAGGAGAAAACACATAAAACAGAGTTGAAATTTGCAAGCTTTCAGAGACAGTGGCTCCTTCTTCTGGCAGAATGTTTGAAGGGGAAGTAAGAAGGGTGAAGGAAACGGACTTGTGAGGTTTAGGACAGGGGAGAGTTTGGAAAAGTCTCCCAGAACCCCAGGAGAGGACACACATACCTGACAAGTTGAGAAGGAAAGACTGATTGTTGGGGACCACACTAGCCAAGGTTTGAAACCCTAAGAACTTAAATGTGGAAGATAGGGTAAATAAGCAAGACAGATTACTGACTAAACATTGTGCACGTATTAATAAGAGTGGAAAGCTAAGCGCATTGTAACTGGTAGAGTTGGGTGGGGAAGGGGTATAGATCAGAAAATAAAAGATACAGAAAACTAAAAGGGAGTGAAGAAAGGAATGGTTACCGAGAAGAAACACTGAGACTGAAGAAATTAATGTAAATAAAGGCCACATGAGTGGCTATTAGAACCAAGGATATGTTGTAACACCAGTTCCCACTGCGGAGTTCCAAGAAACTGGTGTCTGAGGAAAGACTATGGCATGTGTGGTAAAACAGGCACTGAGGTCATGGTTGGAAAGTTGCAGAGCATGCTCTGCAAAAGGATATTGCGTGTCGCCAATACACACCCTTGTCTATTCCCACTCATAACTAATAACTTGGTGGTAGACCTGCCAATGTAAAAGGCCAAACAGTGTTTACAGAACAGCTGGTACGTGATGTGTCATTTGAGAGGTGGCTCTCCCTTTGATAGTATATGTTTTGCCAGTTACATGGTTGATATAGGTGGTGGTAGGAGGGTGCATAGGGCAAATCTTACAATGTGGACAATCACCGAGGTGGCAATAATATGAACCATCGGGTAGGAGAACAGGTGCATAGGAGCAGAGGTTCTGACAAGGATATTGCGAAGATTTGGAGGGTGACAAAAAGCTATTCTAGCTGTGGTGGGCAAAATGTGGGACAAAATGTACGATTTTAGTAAGTCATAGCTTTGTCGAAGTAGCTGATTAATAAATTCAAGGCCTGTATAATATTGAGTGACAAGGGGTATACTCCTAAGTTCTCTTTTGCATGGATCAGCAGTACTAGGATTGGATTAATGGACTGGAAGATCTGCCTTTGAACTAAACTAGTGGAGTAATTACAGCCAGTGAAGGCTGAGATGAGAATGGTGGTGTACTGCTGTAACACATCAGCATCTGAACAAACATGTTTGGCTCGGATGCTGAGGCTGTATGGGAAATGTTTGACACGGAAAGGATGGCAACTGTCAATATGTATGTACTGGGGTTTGTTAGTGGGTTTAATATGAATGGAAGCCCGTAGCTGACCCTTGATGAGGATGAGGTCAATATCAAAGAAAACGGCATGGGATTAGGCATAGGACCAAGTGAAATTTAATTGCTATAATGTATTTAGAGATTCAAAGACTATGAGTCCATATGACAAAGATGTCATCAATGTATCTAGACCAAAACAGGGGCTGAAGCCTTACTGATTCCAGGAAAGCTCCCTCCAAGTGACCAGTTTCTCAGAACTCTGCAGGTGGGAACTGTGTTGCAAACTGTGCTTGGTTCCCGCCACCAACCTGGCCTTAATTTCTTTTTTCAATAACCATTCCTTTCTCCACTCCCTTTTAGTTTTATGTATCTTATTTTGACCTATTCCCCCCCCCCCCCCCCCACACACACACAAATACACACGCTCTATCACTTACAATGCACTTAGCTTCCCACTCTTATTAACACATAACAATGTTTAATCAGCAATCTCTGTCTTGCATCTTACCCTGTCTTCCACCTTTAACCTCCTAGGTTCTCCTAACCCAGCCAGTACAGTCCCCAACAATCAGTCTTTCCTTCTCATCCTGTCTGGTAAGTCTCACCTGACCTGGGGTTCTGAGCAACTTTTCCAAACACTCCCCATGTCCTAAACCTCACTAGTCCTCTTCCTTCATGCCTTTTCCTTCCCCTTCAACAATTCTGCCACAATGAGCCACTGGCTCCGAAAGCTGACAAATTTCCACTCCTTTTTATGTGTGTCTTCTCTGCTGCCGCTTGGTGAATAGGTTTTTTTTATCTATGCAATTACATTATATATTTAAAAAAAAATTATTTTCACTGACGTAAGTAAATACTAGTGTCCTTAAGCAAGTGTTTGCTGTTATTTACACAGGCACCTACAAATGTGCAGTTAATAATAAAAAGTTGTTTGTAAATAATGTTAACATCTATTACATCTGTTATCTCACACAAATTTTTATTACGACAAATAAAATGTATACTGCCACATTATGTACCTCAGCAACACTCAAAGTAAGTAATATTCCTCTGGGTTAGTATATAATTTGCAAGCTTGCTCTAAGATAGATCATTCATGTCTGTTAAGTACAAATATGGTACTAAGTCATTTTCAGATGTTTTCGGGACGTGAAGACAAGCAACTAATTCTAGATTGAAAGGGATATAGTCCCTTCAAGTGATATATAATGTAAGTAGAAAGTAAATGAGTAATAACAAGGTAATCTATAGCCTGTTTCTTAAGAACGTGGTACAGCTGCAGAAATAGTACATCTGATCAAAAATACAATTTACCTTTACAAAGCTCAACTATCTGCATTTTTCATTAGGAGAGTGATATGTTTCACGTATTTTGCTATGTTAATGAACAGTGAGACACAGCAGGGCACCTATCACACTTACAGCTCAATGGAGATGGAGTCTACTATAATAAGCTCTAAAAACAGTGCACAATAGTTAATTATCAAAGCCCAGTAACATTTCTACACAGCTTACAATGATGATGAAAGATGCACCATACATTTATTGAATCAAATTTTTTTAATCCATTATCTCTAATTGGAAATAGCAGTAACATCCACAAAAATATACTAAAAATTTTCACTTATAAAGCACAGGGTGTACTGGAAAGAATCATCTGTTTTGGAATGTCTAGATTTCTGAAACTAATAGACATATATAATGAATTTTGTTTTTTGATGAATGGGAAGCTCAAAAAGTTTTTTTTTCATATATTTTCATAGCCGTTCAATATGCCACCCCTTGAGATGCACAGCATACGTCAATGCGGTATTCAAATGGTTCCCACACTGCAGCAAGCATGTCTTGAGTTACAGCTTCCACAGCTGCTGTTATGTGATATATCAGTTCATTCATTGTTGTTGGTAACAGAGTCTTTTATAAACTCCCACAAATAAATAACCAAACGCAGTCAGGTCTGACGACCTTAGGGCCAGTAATAAAAAGCTGAGTCATTTGGTCCAGTTTGCCGTTCAGTAAGCCTTAGAATTAAAAATTCCCGCACTCCCAGATTCCAGTGTGGTGGTGCTCCATATTGCTGGTAAATGAAGTCATTCGAATCAGTCTCTAACTGTGGGAAACAGAAGTTCTCGCATATATCAAGATATGTGCTTCCTGTAACAGTGTTCTTGGCAAAGAAAAATGGACCATACACCTTTTCCTGTGAAACTACACAAAACACATTAAATTTTGGAGTGTACCTCTTATGTTGTAAAACTTCATGTGGTTGTTCTGTACCTCATATTCTCACATTATGGTGGTTCAACTTTCCATTTAAAGAGAATGTTGCCTCATCACTAAACAATAAGCATGGGAGAAAACTGTCCCTCCATCTTGCCAAGAACGAAATTACAGAACTCCACACGTTGTAGTCACCTTCACGAAGAGCTTTCAGTAGCTGAATTTTGTATGTTCCATGTGTAAAAGTTGACACAACACACGTCTGATTGACACTGGGACCATGTTGAGCTGCATGGCGAATAGATTTCTATGTACTCCTTGTGAAACTATGACAGATGCACTCGACGACTGTACCAGACACTCGGGGACGATATGGCGATTTGCCTTTACACAAACAACCTGTTTCTTGGAACTGTTCATGCCTTCCTCTAATGCTTTGTCCTGTAGGAAGATCCACGCCACACCTTGTACGAAAGTTACACTAAACAGTTATTACTGACCCACACTGCGCAAAATGTAGAACACAAAATGCTTTCTGTTGTCCCAACACCATTTTTACTAGAACTGAAGTGAGCGCACACTGCTGCTACCTAGCAGGAATAATGAAAAACTCAAGAGTCTGCTCTTTCCAACAGTACATTGTTCAAGCACATATCTTAAACAACATAACAAGTATGATTTTTTAAAAATTGGATGACAATTCTAGATACACCATGTATTATTTGAGATACGTACGTGAACAACTTACTGTTGGAAAGACCAAACTCTCGAGTTTTACACGGTTCCTGTTTGGTTGCAGCAGAGTGCACCCACTTCAATTCTAGTAAAAACGATGTGGCGACAACAGCAAGCATTTTGTGTTCTATGTTTTGCGCAGTCATATTATGAGAATATGGGGTACAGCACAACCATATGAGAGGAATTCTCCAAAATTTAATGTGTTTTGTGTAATTTCACAGGAAAAGGCATATGGTCCAGTTTTCTTCGCTGAGAACACTGTTACAGAAGCATATATCTCGATAGTCTTGAGAACTTTCTTTTCCCACAGTTGGATACTGATTCAAACGACTTCATTTACCAATAAGATGGGACACAGCCACAATGGCATCTGGAAGTGCAGGAATTTTTAAATCAATGGGTTACTGAACAATGGATCGGTCGCAATGGACCAAATAACGCAGCCTTACATTACTGGCCTCCAAGGTCACTGGACCTGACTGTAGTTGATTATTTCTTGTGGGAGTTTATAAAAGATTGTGTTTATGTGCCTCCATTACCAACAACAGCGAATGAACTGAGACATCGCTTAAAAGCAACTGTGGAAGCTGTAACTCAAGACATGCTCGCGTCAGTGAGAGAACAATTTGAATACCGCATTAACATATGCTGTGCATCTCATGGGTGGCATATTGATCATCTATGAAAAGGTATTTAAAAAAACACTTTTTGAGTTTCCTATTAATCAAAAAACAAAATTAAGTGTATATGTTTATTACTTTCATAAATATAGCCGCACCAAATCCGATGATACTTTTGATAAACCCTGTATATACTGGCAACGATATCCACCTTTATGAAATGTCCTCCTGAGTGACCTTCCTTAAGAAAGAATCTTAGCAAATGGTCACTTAGGATATTAAGCTCTGCCACACATTTATATGATTATGAATAGGAAGAAAGAAATTAGTCCACTGGAATGATGGAACACATTGACACAAAGGATTTTCAGCCTAGTAGTATTGTATTTCATAGATTGGGAACACTGGATAATGTGTGTCAGTAAGGAGAAGTACTACGGTATAACCCCACTTTTACGTTCCCGGAATTAACATTTACCACCGTTTACGACATTTTTTATCGGTCCCATCATATTTCCTATGCCCACAATGTTGATTTTCATCTGATTTTGTCTCAACATATTTATAATTTTCCCGCGATTTACGCATTACAAAAAAAAGTTTGTGGAGAAAAAAATGACGCTGGCATGACCTTGGCTGTCCAGTAGTGATAACAAATATTATGTGGTTAAGTTTCTTGACACCAGAGCACTCCACACAGCAGATTTGAACCAGTAAACAGTTAGAAGTTGGAACAATTCGTGCCATATCTCCCACCGCTGCCAAGCTCTATTTGGCGTGGTGACTGATGGGAGTAACTAGGTTCGTTCAACTGAAGATATCATGACCAATCACAACCATTTCCTAACTGTCTGTACTGCGCAAACGAAGTTTTGTTATTGTTGTGATCATCATGACACCTTTGTTGAACACTATTTGGCATGTTTCGGCATATGGCAACTTGGGGCGCTAGTTGACACTGTCATTCACTTTGTGTTGCTCAAATGTTTTTAGTTTAAACACAGTGCCAGTTACGTATTTTATTCATGCTGAGCAAAACATGTTTCGAGAAATTATTCTCGTTGTCAAGTGGAGTATTTATGTATGAATTTTCTGTGATGTTACACAAACAAACAATGTGAGTGATAGTTTGCATGTGTGTGTGGTTTTCTACATAACTGATGAGGCAAAGTACCTGATAACCTCAAAAAGATGACGACAGTGCAAGAGATGCAGAATAACACATATTCAAACACCACACAAAATACTTGTGTACATATTTGCACTTGAAAATGAGAAAAAATTCTCGAAACGCATTGCGCTAAGCATGAAAAAAATACATGAATAGTGCAGTATTTCATTATTTAAATAATGAATGGCAGCTGCAAACTTTCCAAAACATCGATTATGACATGAAATTGAGTTCCTACTTCCCAGACAGTTATCAGTTCCAGTTACATCAGCTGTTTTTATTTGATAATAAACCTTTATTAGATAATAAACAAGTCCCTGACAAGTCTTTTGATGACTGTTATGTACATATATCATACATAAAGTGCAAGGGGGTATCCTAGGTGTAACTTTTACAGCTTAAAAGCTTTTACAGCTTAAAATTTTACATTTTATCACATTTTACGCCATTTTTTTGAAGTCCCTTGAAAAGTTTAAAAGTGGGGTTTCACTGTTTGTTCCAAGTGGAAGCTCTACTGGCAATTTAGTCTCAATTTGATAAATCCTTATAAGTCATCCATGAAAGCAGCTTATGATGGTAAAGCTATTCCAAGAGTTAACAAGGAGTTATGTAAGAGACTGTACAAAACGCCATACTTTTCAATGATGATTATCAACTATTTAACACAGAATGAAGCATCTGTAAAAGTGAATAACAGGGGGAACATTATTAAGGGTGATTATTGTTACTTTTTGTTGCTTCAGTGTTTGCAGAGACATTTAGTTGACTAGGCAAACAGAAGCCAGCATATGGCCAGATATTTGGACAAAATGAAATTTATGGGAGGATTTGGCCATTTTGACGAAATTTTATAGTTCTGACCATAGTCATGATGAATTTGAACAAAATTATGAAATAGCAGCCTCAGAAATCCCAGGAAATCTTCCCCACACAGATTCAGACATTGAGTGGGTGTTTTTTCCTTCTATTGTCCCATCACAAAAACATCAGATGAATGGTAATCTCATCAATGAACAGTTTGTACTCAGCAGACAATAAGACAGCAATTATATCTACTACTTACAGGAAACCCTGGACGAAATTGAACATTTGGCCCCCTGTGTGGCACGTTTCTCAGCAATCCATTATCACCTGGAAAGACTTGTAGGCTTTTCCCAACAGTACCAGGATGGCCCATTAAATGTGGAGGTATGAACCTTAAGAGGTTTGGATTTGAACCTGAAACAAAAGGGGCCACTGTCAGCACTACATCACACTGGAGGGAGAACAGAGCAGACACTGCCAAGTTTTCATCATCATGAAAGTGTTATCAACTAATCCCTGATATGTTGGATGACTCTTTCAGATACATCATAACATGGAAGAGGTTTTAAATGTCTGATTATAAAAGCCACAATTTTTATGTTAATGATTCATTGTATTATGTGTTCTGCAAACATTGCATGAATACTTCCACGGTTCCAAATACGCTCAAATCATTAGCAAAAATTTTCATAAATCAGGAGACACAAACAAATATCAACAATCCCTATGGCAAAACTGTATCTGACTTGTACACTGTTTTTCGAAGTTCCCAAAGGAAGCACAACTCAGGACAAACAACAACTGGAACAGTGCAATAGCAGACCGATGCAGCTATTCTGAATTATGTCTATGTGCTAAGGTAGCATATAACATTTTAGTTGATCATCTTGTTGCTGTTGTCTTCAGTCCAGAGACTGGTTTGATGCAGCTCTCCATTCTACTCTATCCTGTGCAAGCTTCTTCATCTCCAATTTTCTACTGCAACCTATGTCCTTCTGAATCTGCTTAGTGTATTCATCTCTTGGTCTCCCTCTATGATTTTTATGCTCCACACTGCCCTCCAATACTAAATTGCTGACCCATTGAGGCCTCAGAACATGTCCTACCAACCAATCCCTTCTTCTAGTCAAGATCAATACTAAATTGGTGATCCCTTGATGCTTCAGAACATGTCCTACCAAATGATCCCATCTTCTAGCCAAGTTGTGCCACAAATTCCTCTTCTCCCCAATTCTATTCAGCACATCCTCATTAGTTACGTGATCGACTCATCTGATCTTCAGTATTCTTCTCTAGCACCACATTTTGAAAGATTCTATTCTCTTCTTGTCCAAACTATTTATCGTCCATGTTTCACTTCCATACATGGCTACACTACATACAAATACTTTTGGAAAACTTCGTGACACTTACATCTATACTCGATGTTAACAAACTTCTCTTCTTCAGAAAAGCTTTCCTTGCCATTGCCAGTCTACATTTTATATCCTCTCTACTTCGACCACCATAAGTTATTTTGCTCCCCAAATAGCAAAACTCATCTACTACTTTAAGTGTCTCATTTCCTAACTTAATTCCCTCAGCATCACATGATTTAATTCAACTACATTCCCTGTTTTTGCTTTTGTTGATGTCCACCTTAAATCCTCCTTTCGAGACACTGTCCATTCAGTACAACTGCTCTTCCTTTGCTATCTCTGACAGAATTACAATGTCATTGGCAAACCTCAAAGTTTTTATTTCTTCTCCACGGATTTTAATTCCTACTCCAAATTTTTCTTTTACTGCTTACTCAATATATAGATTGAATAACATCGAGGATAGGCTACAACCCTGTCTCACTGCCTTCCCAACAACTGCTTCCCTTTCATGCCCCTCTTATGTGAGTAATAAGAAGTATTAGCTGTACTCTCATATATGTCATCATGAAGAGTAAAACTGGTTTTACTGCAGATGTGAACGCACATACAAAACTGGAATTTAAATTATCAGCTTTAGATTTTTCGGGATTATGTTGAGAAACTCTCCAGATGCATACATGTCAGACCCACTGTGCCATGTAAGGCAATTAGAATGAATTTCAAGAATTATATGACAGTTGTGCAATTACTGTTTGTGGTGATTACAATGTTGATACTGTTTTACTGGTCAGCAACCCTGTCCCATAAGTCTGTAGTTCTCTCAAATGAATTTTCATTTTGATAGAATTATAATATTGATTTTCTAGTGAAAGGACTGATCAAATCTGCACAGCTGCACAGAGCTTAAATAATTTTGATTGCCTGTCATCAAAATGATGAAGTAGAATGTTTGATTAGATTAGATACGCTTTATGTTCCAAAATTCCACAGTGACAAGATCCTCAAGGATATACAATGTGTCATAAAAGAACAAATAACATGTATAACAAAGACAGTTGCTGGGGAGCAGCCTGTGTACTAGCTAGGGGTGCAGGTAGCAGGGGTAGGTGGCAGATGACTGGAAACCCAATTTCTTAGACTAGGGCATGAGATAACAGCATACAACTTAGCTGGGGATGGCGTACACGTACACGCACACGCACACGCACACACACACACACACACACACACACACACACACACACACACAAACAATTTTGTGGGGGGTGAGGGGGCAGCAAGTTACCTTGGGCTCAGGCCAGGAGAGTTACAGGTGTGAAGGATGTGCTGTAAGAATAGCTCCCATCTGGGCAGCTCAGAAAAGCTGCTGGTGGTGGGGAGGATCCAGATGGAAAGTGTTGTCAAGTGGCCACTGAAATCTCTAAATGTTGTGCTCTGCTGCATCTTGTGCCATTGGATGGTCCATCTTGATTTTGGCAACAATTTGGCAGTGACCATTCATTCTAGTTGACACCTGGTTGTTTGTAGTTGACAGCTGGTTGGTTGTCATACCAATGTAAAATGTGCAGTGGTTGCAGTAGAGCCAGTATATAACACAGTTGCTTTCACCAGAATGTAACACGACTGCTTTCATAGATGGCCTGGCCTCTCATGGGATAGTATAAAACTGTGACAGGACTGTAACAGGTGGGCGGGTGGGTGGGTGGATTGGGCAGGTCTTGCATCTGGGTCTTCCACAGAGGTATGATTCCTGTGGCAGGGGATTGGAGGCGTCAGTGGCATAGGGATGGAGTAGGATGATGTGGAGGTTGAGTGGGCAGTGGAACACCACTATTGGGGGGAGTTGGAAGTACATTAGAAACAGTATTTTACTAGTTTTTGAGCTCCCTCCCTCCCTCCCTCTCTCTCTCTCTCTCTCTCTCTCTCTCTCTCTCTCTCTTAGAAATATACACATTCATGCACAAACCACACATACATTCAAATTTACACACCCATGGCCACAACAAAACTAACATATTTCAAAGAGGTAGTAAATTTGTCACAAAATATGTAACTATACATTACACAAAGATACATGTGATAATTCTTAAACTTTATCCTTGCATCATCAAACAGAAAATCAGTTTATAACAGTTATTTACATTGATCACATTACTGCAGTGGAGATGTGGGAAGAAATAAGTCTGTATGTACTAAAGTTTTTTAATGTTGTTAATAATATATACATCAATCAGTTCTATAAAATTCACCAACTGACTAATATTTGTCACCAAAAAATGCTTTACGGCCATCTTAAAAAGAACTTTATTAGTAGCTGAATTTTTTATGGCTGCTGGCAGATTAACGAAAATGTGTTTTCCTTGGTAATGGACACCTTTCTGGAGTAAAGTTAGTTATTTCTAGTATGGATTCCACTCACTGAACTCTTGGTTTGAAAAGGAGGTTAAAGAATAAATATATAGGGAAGCAGTAGTTAGTATCCCTGCTTCTTCCAACAGGCCAATGCAGGAATTTCTTGAGTTCACACCACAAATAATTCATATTACATGGTTTCGGACTCAGAAAGCTTTAGCTAAGGATATGCTGGGAAGTCTAGCAGAGTGACATCTCCAGACAGATTGTAATTATTGCAGTAACATTGCATACCCTCTCAAACTGTGAAATTTTCTTTTGTTTCTTCCTCTATGTGTGGGTGCTACACTCTGTCAGGCAGTGTATGTGTTCTGTAAAAACATAACCAGTCTAACAGAATATTGTGAGTGACACAATCAAAGGCCTCTGACAAGTTAAGAGAGATATGAATATTGATACAGGTGCTGAGGACGAAATTAATAATTTCCCAAACAGCCTGAGCACTTCTGACATGGTACAAATGGTGAACACTGTTAATATGATATAAAAACTTCAGCATCAGTCTTAAGTACTTACAGATATCTACAGGGAAAATTGTATAGTAGTTATAAAAGCTCTTGACCTCTCTGAGCACAGCTGTTGGATAATAAAGTTAGAGACTGGTTTGGTAAAACAGATAAAATTACAGGCCTGCAAACAGATCTTCTCGGAACACAATCACGTACTTTTCCACAGCACTGACAAAACAAACTTGGGATGAAAAGTGTATGGAAAACAATGTGGATTCTAAGATCTCCAAATCCTGTACTCTGTTCAAACTAATTTTTGAGGGAAGTTGCCGCTCACCATATAGTGGAGATGCTGAGTCGCAGAAAGGCACAACAAAAAGCTATTAAGGCCTTTGTCAACAACACACACACACACACACACACACACACACACACACACACACACACACAAATGCAACTCTCACACACGACTGCAGAGTCTCAGGCAACTGAAACCACACTGTGAGCAGCAGCACCACTGCATGATGGGAGTGGCAAATGGGTTGGGGTAAGGAGGAAGCTGGAGCGGGGAGGGGAAGGGATAGTACAGTGGGGATGGCGGACAGTGAAGTGTGGCACGTTAGACGGAGGGCAGGGGACAGGTGAGGGAGGGGGGGTGGGGGGAGGGCGTAGTAAGTAGCGGAAAATGAGTGTAATGGTGGAATGACGGCTGTGAAGTGCTGGAATGGGAACAGGGAAGGGGCTGGATGGGTGAGAACAGTGACTAACAAAGGTTGAGGCAAGGAGGGTTACGGGAACGTAGGATGTATTGCAGGGAAAGTTCCCACCTGTGCAATTCAGAAAAGCTGGTGTTGGTGGGAAGGATCCATATGGCACAGGCTGTGAAGCAGTCATTGAAATGAAGGATGTCATGTTTGGCAGCATGTTCAGCAACAGGGTGGTCCACTTGTTTCTTGGCCATGGTTGGTCGGTGGCCGTTCATGCGGACAGACATCTTGCTGGTTGTCATGCCTACATAGAATGTAGCACAGTGGTTGCAGTGTAGCTTCTAGATCATATGACTGGTTTCACAGGAAGCCCTGCCTCTGATGGGATAGGTGATGTTTGTAACTGGACTGGAGTAGATGGTGGTGGGAGTACGTATGGGATAGGTCTTGCATCTAGGCCTATTACTGGGGTATGAGCCATGAGGTAAGGGGTTGGGAGCAGGGGTTGTGTAGAGATAGATGAGAATATTGGGTAGGTTCAGTGGACAATGGAATACCACAGTGGTATTCCACCATACACCAAACCTACGCAATACCACAGTGGTATTCCATCATCCACCGAACCTACACAATATCCTCATCCATCCTTACACAACCCATCCTCCCAACCACTTACGTCATGGCTCATACCCCTGTAAGAGACCTAGATGCAAGACCTGTCCCATACATCCTCCCACCACGACCTACTCCAGCCAGTCCCATCACGAACATCACCTACCCCATCAAAGGCAGGACTACCTGTGAAACCAGTCATGTGATCTACGAGCTAAGCTGCAACCACTGTGCTGCATTCTATATGGGCATGCCAACCAAGAAGCTGTCTATCCTCACCCATCCACTCCCTTCCCTGTACCCATTCGAGCACTTCACAGCCATCATTTCACCATCACACTCAATCTTCCTCATTTTTCACTACTTACTTCCCCCCTCCCCCCCATCTAACCCCAAAAGCTTTATTTGGGACAGTCTTTTTGTTGTGCTTATCGGCCATTCAGCATCTCCGCTATATGGTAAATGGCAACTTTACTCTTCATAATAGTGTTACATTCCATGCTGGATTTTCCATTGTTTAATTTTCAATGACATATTTCCAAAAGTAGTCACATTAACACTTAAAGAAAATACTGGGTCGTTGTAATTAAACTTTCACTGCCTGAGAGGGCCCCCATGAAAAACAAGTGGTTATAGGATAATGAAACTTCATGAGCCGGCCGGAGTGGCCGAGCAGTTCTAGGCGCTACAGTCTGGAACTGCGCGACTGCTACGGTCGCAGGTTCGAATCCTGCCTTGGGCATGGATGTGTGTGATGTCCTTAGGTCAGTTAGATTTAAGTAATTCGAAGTTCTAGGGGACTGATTACCTCAGAAGTTAAGTCCTATAGTGCTCAGATCCATTTGAACCATTTTTGAAACTTCGTGGAAACATTTGCAAGGCCACACGGGAGAGGACTGATGAATAAACCACTGAAAGAAACATATTTAAATATTCACATGAAAGGCTAACAGTTGTTAACTGCATACCATGTTTAAGTTCCAGGTTACAAACATTGCTCAATATGACAACCATCTGCATCCATTGCAGTCTAGAACTGCATTCGAGATATCATTTCTCAGTTCTTTGCAGTACTTTCTGAATGGCGAACCATGGAATGTTCAGCTGTCATTACACAGCTCATATACTGCTTGAAGATCACATATTGCGTACAGCATCCTCAGCCATAGCAACAATAACTTCAAGAATTTGTGGTGCAAATGAGTGTCAGCCTCTTCCAGGAGCAGTTTCCGAACTACCAGTCAATCCAAACTTTCAAAACATATTCTTCAAGCCCAGTCTGGAAATAGGACATCTCTGTATTCCTTTACTGTGTCGATATTTGCAAAGAGCAGCAGTACTGCTGCTGCTATTTTGATGAAACAGCTTTACAAGTGCAGCCGTGCTCACCTTGTCTACAGCCATTTTACTGACTATAACTATAACATCAATGCTTCTGTTTCATACCAGTACCAGCATCTAACAGCAAGTCATGATACCAACACTACTAACTACACAAATCCTGCAGCACACAGTCTGAATGTCATTCCTATTACGTTGGGTGTTCACACAGTAAATAGTTTTCCATCTACACTGACTCAAATAGCAGAAGTTTAACTACAACAACCCTGTAGAATGAATAACTGCAGGTATTAAAAGGCCTCCCAGACACAAATTTATCAGTTTCTTGCAAAAGCACTACACTAAACCACAGTCCCTAAATCACTAACACAGGTAAAAAAAAGATACAGAGTAGGGTACTGCTCACTGCAAAAATCATTCAATGGCAAAATAAAATATAATGAAGATAAAAACAAAGTAATATCGCATGTCATAAAAAATGAAACTGGAATAAGCCGATGCAATTGTAGTAACACACAAAACAAAAGATGGAAATAGAATAATAGAAAATCGTCAGGACTTGGCAAATGTTTTAAATGACTAATTCTCTGGTGTTGCAAAAAAGTTGCAAACAAAATCTTCCTAAAACATACGTAGTACACACAATGACTTACACTACAAGCACAATAATAATGTTTTGCACAGCGGAGCCAGAAGTCAGGAAGACAATACAGAAATTAAAAAATAAGAAGTCAGCAGGCACAGATGAAGTTACAGCCTCTGCACTCACGGCACAAATAGACAGCATACAAGCTCCCTTAACATAATAATGATTTCCTTTAGTTAGGGCACTTTTCTCGAGTATCTAAACATGCTAGAGAAAGGTAATGTGAAGAATCTTGAAAATAATAGGCCAGATTCACTACTGCCAGCATTCTCAAAAATAGGTGAATTAATCATTAAGGGTGGACTAATGAGTTAAATGAATAAATACAACCTTTTTAATGAAGCACAGTTTGGGTTCTGAAGTGGGAAAAGTGGAATACTGGCTATTACAGAGTCCACAAAAGTGATACTTGAAGCTTGTGATGAGGATGAAACTGTACAAGCATATTCTTAGACTTTCCCAAGATTTTTGCAATGCTGACCATAAAATACTAGACTAAACAAACTGGAAGCACTAGGGGGTAGCAGAAATGGCAAATGAAGTGTTCCAAGTTGTACCTGGAAAGGTAGAGAGCGTTCACAGGTCTGCTGCTGATAAATTTGTAATAAAACAATGACCAACAATCTTTGAGGAGGACAACAAAAGGGCTGTTGATATAATACTGATTCCACATGGGACAATTAATGTCATTCAACCAATTGACAAAGAATGTTTTTGATAGTGGAAAGTAATTTTCAGGAAACTGTTGGACTATATAATTTCTTACAGTTCTTTGTCATTTCAGGTTTCTCAACAGAACAGTAGTCTTAAACTTATCAGTTTGCAGTGCCATGTTTTCTGAATTTGATTAAGTATGTCTGGTACTCAGCAGAAAATGCAGAACAATAGCTGGGACCATTTCTTACTCTAACCCAGTTCTGCCTGAACAAAACTAGTAATTACCATGAAATGTCTGAATAGATTAGCTTTTCATTTGTTAGGTGTGTCTTGTCTAAGGAAGATATTTGTTTTCACCATTCGATAGGCACTTCACATTTTTGTAATTACTACAGATAATAAACAAAAACGTGTTTCATTATAAGTAAAATTAAAATGTTATCATATGAACTGTGCTACAGAAATCACTGTAAAATGATATATGTGTAAGAAATATTCCATTTCTGCAATGAGACATCAACCACTGTTATGCTTTTTACCCCCCCTCCTGATCACATTTTTAAGAATTACATCTCCAACAGTTTAGCTGCCAATACAAAATGTAGATTATTAAAAAAATAGTGTGACATTTCTGAACTGGTTAAGGTGCTTAAAATAGATGTTTGTGCAATCTGGACTTTCACACTATGTTATCTTGTCATGGTTGCTTTCACTCATTCACATATTCACGTGATCGGCAAGAAGGGCAGTACAAATCAGTGTTATAAGCTATTCTCCATGCAGAAAAAATGAGTAACTTCAACCTTTTTTGAAAATACTTTCTGTGCATCTGAACAACTAAAATTCTGACAGTACTTTTCTCTCAGTGTATTATTCTTGTATTTAAAAAAATTTAGGGTAAGGTGAAACATGTCAGACCGGATATTTACTTGTTAGTCCAATAGCTGATAATCTCTTGCAGACTCTTTTCAATCCCCAACTTTGGAATACTTCTACTGTATGGAAAATTCTCCAAAGTAAGGAAAGAACAGTGACATAGTACTTACGTTAATCTTTTTTTATGGGGGGCGGAGAGGGGGGTGAGGGAAGGTAGGTGGAATACGTGCACCCCCCCCCTCCAACCCCATCCCCCTCCTACACACACACACACACACACACACACACACACACACACACACACACACACACAATTGCTGGGAATTAGCACACTTGAAAGATGACGTAAATTTTGATACGATGACAGCATGTGCCACCTGGGTGTAGTGGAAGTACTGATAATAGTTTCAAAATTGTCTGCCAACAGATTGGGTAGTGGCATGGCTACCAGAGCAACATCTGTGTCTACCCTTTAAGACAGAATGCTTAAGTCAGAAGGATCAATGCCGAGTAAATGTTTGAAGCAAGCAGGCAACCAAGCCAGAGAAATGCACTCGTGTTTCCCCAGCCAGCTGAGCGAGTTTGAAAGGAGACAAGTTGTGGCCTTCTGAGAGCGGGAAGGTCCTTTCGGAGAACTCTACACGAGTTTTCAGTGATCACATGAACTTTCACACACGCACAGGTGAGGTTTTTGGATGTCCACACAGCACAGACACCTGCCAGGGTCCTCATATTGTAAGGACAGCAGTGGCAGATCATACAGCAACAACAGCACAGATAAGAGTGCTTGTGAGCCCAGACATGTCAACATGAACTATTTTGAACTGATTGTCAGCAATGGGACTATACATACACACACTTCTAGCCCATCTTCCACTCACGCCACAGCATCAATATGCACAGCTCAACTTGTGCCGTCAGAGAATCACCCAGAAGATCAAATAGCGTATCTTGGTCTTCAATGATGAAAGCACATTTTGCCTAGACACAAGTGATGGTCAGCTGATCATTTGTGCATACAACGTGCAGCTGTGAGCACTGTCTCACAGAGTGCATCTGTCCATGAGACACTGGCCCCACTGCAGGCCTAATGGTCTGGGTATGATAAGCTACAACTCTCATTCATCTTTAGTGTTTTTGGAGGGGACCCTTACCAGTGCTCGGTACATGCACATTGTTGTTAGACTCATTCTTTTGCCATTCTTGCAACAGGAAGGTGAGGTGGTATTCCAGTAAGATAATACTTGCCCACACACTGCCAGTGAATTCGACATGCTCTGCAAGACATGCAGTAACTTCCTGGCCAGCACGATCTCTGGACTTGTTGCTAGCCAAGCCACGTGTGGGATATGATGGGACTAGAAAAGACTCGTGCAACTTGTCAACCAACAACTCTTTACGGAACTACGTCAACAGGATGAGCAAGAGTGGCATAATGTATACCAGGACAGTATTCGCCATCTGTACACTTGACTAGATGCCAGAACCAGAACCTGTGGAAGCTAAAACACATCCAAATGTGGGTATTTCAGCATGGGTCAATACCTGGAACTTCTGAACCGCTTGTGCTATTGATGTGTAAATGCAATCATTTCTTGCATTCCCGACCCCCTCCCCAAGTCTACACACACACACACACACACACACACACACACACACACACACAGCATTTTTTTTTATGTACTCACCTAGTCGGTGGTTCGCCTGGTGCAACAGCACTGGGTGGATACCAGGCGGTGGTTGGGCAGGAGGTGGTGCAACTACTCTCGGTGGAGGCACCACAAAAGGGCCATTCGGATGACTTGCTGCTCGAGTGAGTCCTAACACTGGTGGGGGGAAACTTATGCCCCGCCCTAGAGTTGTCTGGGTACCACGAACAGCTTCCTACAATTTCACAACACGTTAATTAGTAAAAGTTTAAAATTATTCAAATTCTGCAAATAACTTCAGTTAAAGATAAAACTTGCCTGAGACTGCGCAGTTATTGGAGGAGGTGGAAACTGTGGAATCTGAGGAGGGCTAGTAGGCTGAGGAATTGGCCCAGCAGCAGGACTAGTAGTAGTAGTAGTAGTAACAGACGAGTGTCCTGCACTGCTGCCACTGCTATTACTGTGTCCAGATGACATAGTAAGCTCCCGCTCGATGTCTTCAACACGCAGCACAGCTGCTGGTGGAGGTGGTTGGCTAGAAGCTGAAGACACTGCCGACTGCTGGATGAGACCTCGCTCAAGTTCTTCCACTGTGCACACACTCTGGGAATGAACACAGACAGTTCACTCAATGTTACTTTTATGCCAAAACATCCACAGATCCACATGGATCAGATACGAGCCTTACTTAATGAAACTAGAAACAAGGCAATCAAACAGGGGAGGGGGGGGGGGCAGGCCTGAGAGAGGTAAATAAGAAAGGCGATTCTAAGCATGCAGCAGGTATAAATGTGGAATAAAAAGGAAGAGGAATCCAAATGAAAAACATAAAATACAGATATAAACAGAAAAATCAAACAATTAAAAATTCAGTATTGAATTTAACAATCATACGCAAAGGATAGTTGCTACTCACCATATAGCAGAGAAGTTGAGTCGCAGATAGGCACAACAAAAAGACTGTCACAAAAATAAGCTTTCGGCTAACAAGGCCTTTGTCAAAAATAGACAAAACACACACACACATTTCTGAAGAGTTGTGACTAATTCTTCAAATGGCGTAAGGCATCAAGTGCACTGATGGTCCAATGAGGTGTTTGATTCACAGACAATGGAGAATGAAGTTCTGGCCAGTAAGATCTGTGTCTTCTTCCCCCCCCCCCCCCCACCACCACCACCACCACCACCACCACCTTCTACAATGTACAATGAGTTGGGTCCACTCATTCAAGTTACCGTGAACATGAACCAGGATATTTATTTCAACATTCGTGGTGACTAAGTGTTGCACTCTCTTCTATATCTACATAATGAGCATGCTGCCTACACTTCCATCTTCCAAGATGACAGCCATGCTCATAGTATGTATACATTCCTTGTTTGACCAACACTCAGACATCATATCACAACTCAACTGGCCTGCTAAATCATCCAATCTTTATTACACTGAAACCATTTGGGACAATATGGAACAGCAGGTGAAACACAGCAACTGACATCGGCACAATTTGGTAGCTCTACAGCAACTACCATCAATGAGTGGCTGCAGCTGGATACGGCGTACCTGAAGAAACTTGTGAACTCTTTTCTTCGTTACACTGAGACCATTATTAACACAAGAGATGGTATTACATATGAAAGCTTCTGGCAGTTGGTTGTCATTGTATGGACATCTTTCTGGAATTCTTCTGTATTCAGTTAGTATACAACCAGTGCTTCACTCCAGATTGAAGAATGTAAGAAACAGCTTCAAATGTTCATTGCTTTACCAATGAGTTTGTGTGTTAAATATTTTATGTTAACCCCTTAGTCCTGGTGTCCCCTATAGGGGACATAACATGTAGCATTATTTGAAAATTTTTCCCCGAGCTCTTATCATTTTGGCAACACTGAAAAGTGTTTTAGAAGGAAGTTCAGAGATGGCAGAACCTCCTGCAACAGCAGTTCATCATTGTTGTATTGAATCACATTGTTGTCAGGCAGAATAGAAAATGGCTGACAGAAGAAAGCAGGTCAGAGGAGAGGCTGTTTGTAAGTATTTTATTACTACTTTATTCTATTTTAATCAATATAACATATATGGGATAATGTAAATGAATAGTTAGAGAATAATTATTTAAAATTATAATTTAACAATCGTCTTTGAAAAAGTATTGAAATTCGAGTGTAGCCTGTAGGGGACATCAGGACTTAGTGTAATGTGTAAAGTGATTTGTCAACAAAATATATTTAATCTTTTCACAACAGTAATACTTTAATTGTTCATTTTATATTTTGTGGTGAATATTAAATTAATATTAATTATGTTTCAGGAAATTGTAATCTACAGGTGAACAATTTTACAATTTTTAGGCCTAATTTCGATTTTTTTTTTTTTTTTTTTTTTTTTGCCCTGATTCAAATGCATTTGAAGATTTTGTAAATGAATTATTTGATGGAGATGTTAGTGAATTGGAGCTCTCTGATGAGGTGTGATGATGGTGATGATGATGATGATATCCATACAGATCCAGACTACCATGTCAGAAACGAACAGGAATCAGATATAGCTAACGAAGATGAAGACAAAGCTGAAGACAGGAACAATAGCACATCAGAAAAAATCTGCTCTATTCAATCTACCACCGACAGGACATTTTGGAAGAAGACTTTGGATTTTTTCCCTTTAACCACTTGCATCTGAACATGATGAACAAGTGGTAATCAGTGTGAACTTACCACCTCATGACTGCGTGAGTAAATATCGGCCAGAAAATATTTTTAGCATCCTTACCGAATATACAAACAGAAGGTATCTTAAAAATACTGGGAGAGAGCTGAAATGTACTGTAGGTGAAATGAAAGGATTTATCTCTGCAACAGTGATGATGTCATACTTGTGCTATCTTAGGATTAGGATGTATTGGGCCAAAAAGAGTAGGGTGGAAGGTATTGCTAAAAAAATTTGCCGTGACATATTTTACAATTAGAAAATATCTGAAAACTTGTTGATGATGAAGTGTCCCTCGAAGTAAAACAAAATAATAAATTTTGGAAAATACAACCTATTCTTGAAAGTGTACAGAATGGTTGCAGATTGAACTCCAGGCCCACTAATATTTCTGTTGATGAACTTATGATTCCATTTTGGAGTCACAGTCCAACAAGACAAGTCGTAAAATTGAAACCAAACCCTTGTGGATTAAAGAATTTTGTACTGGCTGTAACTGATGGACTTCCTATACATTTCTTCTTTTACCAAGTGAAAGGTGATCCTATAGTGAATGACACTCAATTTGAAAATTTTTATGTAGGTGGAAAAGCTGTTATAAAACTGACAGCTACTTTTCCTCCTGGAGTGATCATTTACATGTACTGTTATTTCACATCGGAGTCACTTTTAGACAAACTGCACAGTAAAGCTGAGTGTCAAGCTACTGGAACATTACAGAACTCCAGAATTCCAAAAGTTTCCAAACTATCATTGGACAAGGATATGGAGAAAAATGGTAGGAGATCCAGTGATCAATCAGTGAGAAGTGATGGCCAACTTTGTGTAATGAAGTGGTTCGACAATCTCCCGGCTATCTTCATATTTAGTAGAGAAGGAGTAAACCCAGTTGATAAATGTTCCCACTGGTGCAGGAAAGAAAAAAAAAGTACATTCAAGTACAGCGTCCCGCAGTTGTAAGCACCTACAATTCAAATATGGGAGGTGCTGACTTTCTCGACAGATTGATCAGCTGTTACAGAATAAGTGCCAAAACTAAGAAGTGGACTGTAAGGGTGATTATGCACTTCACTGATTTCGTTATTTGTGCTTTATATCTAGAATACAGACGTGATCAAGCTGTCTTGGGTACATCGAAGAATGACGTTCTAGACTGCCTCCAGTTCAGAGAAAAGTTTGAGGAATATCTATGGCATACACGCAAACCTGAAGCGATATCTGATGATGATCCTGACTTTAAAAATCCAGCACCAAAGCATTCAAAGTCTAGAATTGATCACCCTCCTGATGCCATTCGATCAAAAAATGTTGTACATCCACCACAATTTCCTCAACTGGTTACCAAAAATCGCTGTCGACTTCCAGGGTGTTCAGCTAATAAGGCACATATAAGATGTTCCACCTGCAAAGTTTTCCTCTGCCTGCACGATAAACACAATTGCTTCAAGCTTTATCATCAGCTGTGAAGACTAAATGAATTAAATTTGTCATCAGAAATAAATGATTATGATAGACCTACTGTATTCCGGATTTTTTTCTAACTGCCGTCTGCTTCACATCTGCTGTGCAGCAAGCTACATAAATTTAAGCATTAACTGTCTTTTTTCTTACTTGTCACTTCTTTTTCCGCGTGTTTTTGCTTTTAGGAAGCTTTAATTTCGAGTACTAGTAATAGTGTTCCATAGATTTCGTGTTTGTTTTGAATACAGTCCAGAGACAGGTAGTGCTTATTTTCATTGTTTCTAACAAGAAGTGTCTAGTAACCACAGTTTAGTCAACTATCAGCCGCCTTTAGTGAATTAGCAGTCTAGTTAAACGTTGATTAACTCTCTACAGTAAATTGTTGATTTCTTAGGATGGATAGGATGTGTGACTGCTGTGCACGGACGCAGGAGGAGCTGGCCACTGTGCACGAGCAGCTGAACATGCTGATGGCCGTGGTCAGCAGTCATCAGGCTGCTGCCTTGGAGTGTAGCGGCAGTGGGGAGTCTGGTGCGTCGCATGGCACACTCCGGGTGTTACATGCTTCAACCACGGTCCCTGCTGTCGAGACATCATCACAGATACTGGGCGCGGTTAGGCCACTCTCTCCCCAAGAGGAGTGGTGGGTTCGGCGGCGTTTGCGTCGCACAAGGCGGAGGGTCAATGTGGAGGCTGGCTGTGTGGCATTGCCCGCGCTGTCTGTCAGTGGACATGTGGCCACTCCTTCAGCAAGGTCCGAGCAGGCACATGGGGGGAGGGGTTTATTAATGATTGGGAGGTCCAATGTTAGGAGCCTCTTAGGGAAATAGCGGAAAGGTCGAGCAAGAAGGCCAGTACGAAGACAGTAACTTGTTCTCAAAAGAACAGTTACTGTTTATGACCGTGCAGCTTTTTCCCTGGAAGGCCAGTGTTCACTCTGTCTGCTTGCCGTGGGGGTTTTATCCGAGATATGGAGGAGGCCCTGGCGGTGGCGATAGAGAGCACTGGGTGCACCTGACTGCAAACTGTTGCTTGTTTCGGCACCAATGACTACTGCCGTCTGGGCTCAGAGGTCATCCTCAGTTCAAACAGGCGGTTGGCGGAGTTGGTGAAGGCAGAAAGCCTCGCTCGTGGGATGGAATCTGAGCTAACTATTTGTAGTTACATTCCCAGAACCAATAGCGGTCCTCTGGATTGGAGCCGAGTGAAAGGCTTAAGCCAGAGGCTCAGATGATACTGCGGAGATCTGGGGTGCAAATTTCTCGATCTCCGCTATCGGGTGGAGAAATGTAGGGTCCCCCTGAATAGGTCAGGTGTGCACTACATGCAGGAAGCGGCTACAAGGGTAGCGGAGTACATGTGAAGTGCACATGTGGGCTTTTTAGGTTAGAGAATTCCCTCCCTAAGCCTGACAAGAAGCCTCCCAAGACACGGCAAGGTAGTAGTAGGCAAAACACAACAGGGAATAAAAATATGAATGTGGTAATAGTTAACTGCAGGAGCCTCTATAGAAAGTGCCAAGAACTGCTCTCATTAATAAACAGTTACAATGCCCACATAGTACTAGGGACGGAAAGTTGGCTGAAACCAGATGTAAACAGTAATGAAATTCTAAACTCAGATTGGAATGTATACTGCAGAGACAGGCTGGACAGTGAAGGCGGAGGCGTGTTTATAGTGATAAAAAGTGCAATAGTATCAAAGGAAATTGACGGAGATCCGAAATGTGAAATAATTTGGGTGAAGGTCACGGTTAAAGCAGCCTCAAACATGGTAAATGGATGTCTCTATAGGCCCCCTGGCTCAGCAGTTGTTGTGGCAGAGCACCTGAAGGAAATTTTGGAAAATATTTCAAGTAGATTTCGCGACCATGTTATAGTTTAGGGTGGTGATTTTAATTTACCAGATACAGTCTGGGACACTCAAACGTTCATAACGGGTTGCAGGGACAAAGAATCCAGGTGAAATTTTTTTAAGTGCTTTATCTGAAAACTACCTTGAGCAGTTAAATAGAGAACCGACTCATGGCGATAACATATTAGACTTTCTGGTGACAAACAGACCTGAACTATTTGAAACAGTTAACGCAGAACAGGGAATCAGCGATCATAAAGCGGTTACTGCATCGATGATTTCAGCCGTAAATAGAAATATTAAAAAAAGGTAGGAAGATTTTTCTGTTTAGCAAAAGTGACAAAAAGCAGATTTCAGAGTACTTGACGGCTCAACACACAAGTTTTGTCTCAAGTACAGATAGTGTTGAGGATCAGTGGACAAAGTTCAAAACCATCGTACAATATGCTTTAGATGAGAATGTGCCAAGCAAGATCGTAAGAGATGGAAAAGAGCCACCATGGTACAACAACCGAGTTAGAAAACTGCTATGGAAGCAGAGGAAACTTCACAGCAAACATAAACATAGCCAAAGCCCTGCAGACAAACAAAAATTACACAAAGCGAAATGTAGTGTGAGGAGGGCTTTGCGAGAGGCGTTCAATGAATTCGAAAGTAAAGTTCTATGTACTGACTTGGCAGAAAATCTTAAGAAATTTTGGTCTTATGTCAAAGCGGTAGGTGGATCAAAACAAAATGTCCAGACACTCTGTGACCAAAATGGTACTGAAACAGAGGATGACAGACTATAGGCCGAAATACTAAATGTCTTTTTCCAAAGCTGTTTCACAGAGGAAGACTGCGCTGTAGTTCCTTCTCTAGATTGTCGCACAGATGACAAAACAGTATATATCGAAAAAGATGACAGAGGGATAGAAAAACAATAAAAATCGCTCAAAAGAGGAAAGACTGCTGGACCTGATGGGATACCAGATCGATTTTACACAGAGTATGCGAAGGAACTTGCCCCCCTTCTTGCAGTGATGTACTGTAGGTCTCTAGAAGAGTGTAGCGTTCCAAAGGATTGGAAAAGGGCACAGGTCATCCCCGTTTTCAAAAAGGGACATCGAACAGATGTGCAGAACTATAGACCTATATCTCTAACGTTGATAAGTTGTAGAATTTTGGAACACGTATTATGTTCGAGTACAATGACTTTTCTGGAGACTAGAAATCTACTCTGTAGGAACCAACATGGGTTTCAAAAAAGACGATCATGTGAAACCCAGCTCACGCTATTCGTCCACGAGACTCAGAGGGCCATACACATGGGTTCCCAGGTAGATGCCATGTTTCTTGACTTCCGCAAGGTGTTTGATACAGTTTCCCACAGTCGTTTAATGAACAAAGTAAGAGCATATGGACTATCAGACCAATTGTGTGATTGGATTGAAGAGTTCCTAGTTAACAGAACGCAGCATGTCATTCTCAATGGAGAGAAGTCTTCTGAAGTAAGAGTGATTTCATATATATATAAATGGAAACTTGTACTGAAATGTAGGAGGATCTGCAACGAATTGACGCATCGTGCAGGGAATGGCAATTGAATCTCAATGTAGACAAGTGTAATGTGCTGCGAATACACAGAAAGAAAGATACTTTATCATTTAGCTACAATATAGCAGGAAGCAGTTAATTCCATAAATTATCTGGGAGAAGGCATTATGAGTGATTTAAAATGGAATGACCATATAAAATTATTCGTCGGTAAAGCAGATGCCAGACTGAGATTCATTGGAAGAATCCTAAGGAAACGCAATCTGAAAACAAAGGAAGTAGGTTACAAGTCACTTGTTCGCCCACTGCTTGAATACTGCTCACCGGTGTGGGATCCGTACCAGATAGGATTGATTGAAGAGAGAGAGAAGGTCCAATGGAGAGCAGTGCGCTTCGTTACAAGATCATTTAGTAATCGAGAAAGTGTTATGGAGATGACAGATAAACTCCAGTGGAAGACTCTGCAAGAGAGACGCTCGGTAGCTTGGTACGGGCTTTTGTTGAAGTTTCGAGAACATACCTTCACCGAGGAGTCAAGCTCCCTCCTACGTATATCACGCGAAGAGACCATGAGGATAAAATCAGAGAGATTAGAGCCCACACAGAGGCATACCAACAATCTTTCTTTCCACGAACAATACAAGACTGGAATAGAAGGGAGAACTGATAGAGTTACTCAAAGTACCTTCTGCCACACACCGTAAGGTGGCTTGCGGAGTATGGATGTAGATGTAGAACCTACTTTTCCTAAGTACAATTTTGTAACAATAAAATGTATTTTTGTAGTAATGTAAATAAACAATGCATCGATAAAACTAAAAATGTTCTTAATAAAATATGATTTGTGGAACTTCATTACACCTTGAGACCTAACATCCCTGTGGGGGACATCCCTTTGTAGGACTAGTAGCAATGAATGATTTTTTTAAAACATTTTCCTTGTGTTTCTAATATTGCTAATAAGCAAATTATGGAAAAAAATATAAAAAATTTAAATAAAAATTTTCTCAGGACTGAGGAGATTAAGCATGTAAGACCTTTATGGTTGAAGCTGCAAATCCCTCTATGATGATGGTTTTATTAGTTTTGGATTATTCACAAAGAAACTAATGAAAAATTCCAAACCATACCTCAATGTTTAAGGTGTCATATCTCCTGAACTACGCTCGTACAATGATATAATTTTGCAGGTACATTCAGTGGTATATTGGATACCGTCCGCAAAATGTGTTACAAACAGAGATAGCAGCAAAGAAGTAATCAAATCATACCTGATGTTGAAATTTCAGTGCACAAACAGCAAAAATTTAATAACTGCTAAACTTTTTCCTTCAATCATCTGTGACAGATCTTGGCATGAAAAACTTTTGGAAATGTTTGAAATCATGCGTGAAGTTTTCTGGAAGTTGCTAAGTGCTGTCATTCTCAAATACTGGATGAATATCTACCTATATCCGGATCCCGCTCAAGCTACTGTTGGGTCTGGGTGCTGACGAGTAATCTCCATTTGGCTCAGTCCTCCCAACACTTTTCTTCCTTCACTTGCTACCAGATCACCCTTCTCCTTTCCACAGATATTCTCACTTCCGTTTACCACCGTGTTCTTAGGCATCCTCTAGGTCTTTTTCCATACATCTTTAGTTCTTCCATAATTTTGGGGAGTCTCTGCCCACGTATCCTCTTAACATGCCCGTACCATCTTAATCTCTTTTTTTCCAATTTCTTACCTCATACTTTCTTGTTTAAGGTCCTTTCTAATATCTAAATTCATTACTCTGCCCATTCTTGTTTTTCCATTAACTGCTCTGAGAAATTTCATTTCTCCTGCTTGGAATATGCTCCAGTCCCTTTTTGTCATTGTCCATGTTTCTCCTCCATAGGTGACAATAGCGAAGTAATAACTCTTATACATAAGTAGTTTTGCTTTTTCTGGAGCTTCCTTATTCAAAATCAGGTGTTTTATTGTTTGGAAGAAATTGCCTCCCTTCTGTAACCTCCTATTAATTTCGTTGGTTATTCTTCCATCACCAGATATTTCACTCCTACATTAGTGACACTGTCAACCACTTTCAGGGGTTATCCATTCAAAGCAATATTTCTGTTGATCCCTTTGTCTCTTCCAATACCATTAATTCACTCTTATCTTTATTTATTTTTAATCCACACCTTTTCATTATTTCCTTCCATGCATCACGTTGTAACTCTACATCTACCTCCTTATCGCCCCATATTATCATATCATCTGCAAAAATCATCTTTTTGTCTTTTTCTTTTACCATATCTTTAACTGCCTTATCATTTCCTTGTCTTATTACGAAGTATTAAGAGTTCCTCATTGGTGTTCTAATTCTGCAATTGTGTCCTATGTGCAATGTCTTTATTACATCAATGTATCCATCTTCTATATCTATCTTCTTCTTTTCTTCCCGAAATCTTTCCCTGTTAACTGAGTGATATGACTTCTCTAAGTCTATAAAAACCATTATCACCCTTTTGTTATACTACCAACTTTTTTCCATCAGTTGACAGACAGAAAATATCAGTTCCTAAACCCATGCTGTTCTCCACTAAGCTCCTTTTCTATCTTTTCACTTATTCAATTTAGTAAAATTCTTTCAAAAATCTTGGCAGTATGATTCTTAATGGTTATTCCTCTGTAGTTTTTACCAAGTCTTTTACTGCCTTTTTTGAAGATGGGAATGATGTCTCCTCTTCTCCAATCATCAGGTATTGTACTATTTCTCCACACCCTTGATAGTTTCTCTATACAGCCCCTGTATTCCCACTGGACCTGCTGCTCTTATCATGTCCACTGATACTTCATCAGGTCCTGGGGCTTTCCCCCCCATTCATGTTCTTTACAGCTATTTCCATTTCTTCCCATGTAATTTGTCCTAATTCTGCTTCCCAACTTCTCTCAAAATCTCGATTATTTGTTGTTTCCTCGTGTACCTGCTCCTCAGCGTTTAAGAGTTTCTTAAAATGTTCTCTCCAGAGATCTTTTATATTCCCTGGATCTTCAATCACAGTACCATGAATGAATATACTCTGGGTAATTTGTGCGCTGTGAGTTGCACTGCCATAAGACATAAAAATAATTTGTAACTTTAATATTTGACTCACAATGTTAAACATTTAACATAAGATTATATGTCTTAATGAGCAGATGATGACAGCAATTCAGATTTTTGATTTTGGTCTATATTTGAATGAAACACTAAAAATCAATTTTCTGTTGTCCCTGGAAGCTCTCTGACAGGTAATTTGCAATGGGGGCTGGGTGAACATTTTAGTCGTATAATAATATGGATGTTACTCCTGATTTAATTTGCGGCAGTTGAATAGAAGTAAGCTTGCATAATAGTGAATGAAAGAGGAGAAACGCTGTTACTGCCAGCCCACATTTGGAAAAGTACGGAATCTTGGAAAGAGGGGAAAAAAAATAAAAAAAATAAAAAAAAAATAATAATAATAATCCAAAACATGATGATAACAATAATAATAATAAATACAGAGCAAAAATAGAAATTCAGTAGCAAGTGAGTAATATCACTGCAGTATTCAGCTTCTTAATATTGTTTCATGAGACTTATGGGAAAGCTATCACAGGGAAAAGGAAGCAAGGGAAAAGGAAGCAAGGGAAAAAAGAAGGAAAATTAAGGTTTAAAATACGGAAATTCCATGTCCTTTTCACAGGAATTATCCCTATTTGTCTCAAGCAATTTTGCAGATGTGGATTTGAATCCCATTCCTCTAAAATGTTAAGCTCAGTGCCTTACCAATGGGCCACTTCGCTAGTTGCAGAAGTGGCACAGAGAGAGAGAGAGAGAGAGAGAGAGAGAGAGAGAGAGAGAGAGAGAGAGGAGGGAGAGGGAGAGGGAGAGGGAGAGGGAGAGGGAGAGGGAGAGGGAGAGGGAGAGGGAGAGGGAGAGGGAGAGGGAGAGGGAGAGGGAGAGGGAGAGGAGGAGGAGGAGGAGGAGGAGAAAAGATAATTTCATGTGAATTTGAAATACATTTTCATACGTGATAGTGCTTTTTACCGATCTGCTATATATACTTGCAGAAGTACATATAACTACACTTAATCTAATATTTAAAGATTGGTATCAGTAAAAATAATCTTACAGCATGTTGCAGATATGTTGAGCTGTTGCTAGGGACAAAAACTTTTAAGCAGTAGTTCAGCTTACAAACTTGCATTTTTCAGAGGACATGTAAACACACTGCAATCTAATTGAATTTTCTCATTATGAGGGTATGAAGGGCGAACTGTTGTAATTGTTAAAAACCATTAGTAAGCCGAGATCGCATAAAATATTTTTAATACAAGGCAACTGGTTTCAACAGTCTTAGCTGTCATCTTCAGGTCTTAAACATTTTTTGTAGTGAAACATGTTCATTTTACGCTGACCTCATGCACAAGATGCCAAATGGATAAAACTCAGCGCCTTGTTTTGAAAGTGGATTTTCACTTTTTAGTATAAAGAGCATTCAAAAAGAAACAAGTAGGATCTGGAAATCGAAAACCAGTGACAGGAGGGTAATATCGTGGCGTGTGTAACAAGGTGTGGTTCCGACCAGAGGGTGGAAGTTCACAGCCCACCGCTAGAAGGCAGAGCAAAGAGGTGGTGTTCATTTTCTGATAGCGGAAGGAGTAGGAGGAATAGACATTCATCGATTAATGTCATAAGTGTACAGCAAACACTACACATCCCTTGCAAGGGGCAAGGCGTGGCACAAGCACTTCAGGGAAGGACGGATGTCATTAGCCGATGATATCATCCAGCTGATGAATGCACTCAGTACCCAGGACTGCCGAGTGACAGTGAAAGCCACAGCCGATGTGGTCAGATTGAGCGTCAGAAGTGTTTACACCCTCATAAAGGTACAATTGCACATGCATAAAGTGTGTGCCCAATGGGTGCCCCACAGTCTTCAAGCACACCAGGAAGCATGTTGAATGGCCCGCTGTCTTACTCATCTGCAGTGTTATGCTCGGGAAGGGAATGCATTCCTGGCACGATGGTGGCTGGAGATGAGTCATGGTGTCGTCACTTCGAACCGGAATTAAAACAACAAAGTCTCCAGAGGAAGCAGCCAGGGTCACCACCACCAAAATAGCCAAGGCCATCCACAAAAGTGCAGGAAAGGTTATGTTGACGTTCTTCTTTGACAAAGATGGCTCTCTTCCGATTCACTTCCTGCAGCATGGGACAACAATGAATGTCCAGCGTTACCTGCAAACTCTGACCACCCTTCGCCAAGTGATCAAATCAAAACGACCATGCAATCTCACTCCTGAGGTCATTCTGCTCCACGACAACGCAAAGCCTCATATGGCCAACACAGTCGTGGGACTCCTGTAGAAATTCAAATGGGAGGTTCCCGGCCACCCTCCACACAGTCCGGACCTTTTGTCTTGTGATTACACCATTTTTGGTCCTCTTAAAAAGACTGTGAGGGGCAAATGATTTACCTCGGTCGACAATGTCCAACTGTGCAAGCAGAACTGGTTAACATCACAGCCCCGGGAATTTCATGAGACAGCCATTCACTGCCTTGTATCACAGTGGAACAAGTGTATCAACAGCCAGGGTCAATATTTCTAAAATACAGGTACTGGTTTCTGTAATTATGCCTCCAGTTTGTTTCTTTTTGAATGCCCCTTATGCGTGTCCAGCATATGTAAACAGATGTCCTATTGTGTACATATTTGTATCGTGTAACAGGCATCTGTCAGCAATATGTATAAAGACATGGGCTTTTGGACAAGATGCTGTGTGCTTGTAAATATTTTAGCGATGACAAATGTTTATAATATGCTGAGTTTTATCCACTTGACATCTTGTGCATGAGGTCAGTGTACAATGAACGAGTTTGACTACAAAAAAATGTTTAAGACCTGAAGATGACAGCAAAGACTTTTGAAACCTGCTGTCTTAAATAAAAAATATATTGTGCAATCTTGGCTTTTGATTGGTTTTTAACTATTTTTAACACTGCAATCTTGTCGTCGTGTCCGCAGCCCAAATTAGAACAACATTTGGGATTGAGCTTCCAGGCACAATAACTGTGTGATAGGAAGAAAAATGCAAGTTCCTCAGCTAAGACATTATGTTCAAGTTATTGTTTATGTGCCTGTCAATGGATCCACTGTATGGTGATTGATTGTCTTTGCTCAGTCCATTGTCTATGTTTCACTCCGATTTTGAATTTTCAAACTTACTTACCTTCCCCCCTGGCAGTGGTTTTGGGGAAACAGTGGTGGTAGCTGTTTGAAATGTGAGACCATCCAACTTTCCAACACCCCACATGGAGAAACTTGATGGAGACATATTATTGAAAGCACCCAAGTCTGCAACTTTAGGAAAGTTTGCAACATTCTGTGAAAACAAAACAAAATAACTAATGGTCAATATTAACTGACTGTTTTGGTTACTACATAAATTTATTTTTATGGAACATCTTGGCTTTTCAAGACAAAGGTTAATAATATTTCGTCTCCAGACAGATTACCAATGAAATAAATTTTTGGTGTATCATACGCAAGTTAAAAAAAAAAAAATAAGTTAAAGAACTGACTTATTTTTTTTTACAAATCCAGTCATGGACCACAAATGTCTATTAATCAGGCTAAAAATTCCAGTTTGTGATGACCATATTCAGCCCAGGATAAATGCAATATACTACACAGTTCATGCCACTGCATTTTGATGGTACCAATGTTATGAACTGTGTAATATATTGCATTTACTCAGTAAAGATGGTCACTGATTACTGAAATTAATAACCTGCTTAATAAACACCTGTGGACCGTGACTGGTTTTATAATAAAATAAATAATTCGTGGCTCACTGGAGAAACTTACTGTTGCTACTTGTTAAAGAAATGAGCTCACTTGATTGAATGATAAATCACATTATTACTTCTTATGCTCTCCAAAATTTTCATATCTGTTAGCTGTTATTGACTCCAATGTCTTAGTTTTGATTCATTTACTTACACCAAATAAATTTATTGATGGTACACTATATCACACAAATGAGACATGAAGACTTAATGACAACTTACTATAGTGTGCAACACAAACTGTTAGTTATATACTACACATTGGAAAATGAGATGAAACATCTACACATTCCCTTGATCACATTTGAGGATCACATTTGAGGGTACAATTTTAATTAAAAATTATGTCAATACTGTTGGATAATAATATGGAAAAATATGGACAACTGTTTCTAAGAACAGTGAAATCATGGAAAGGATTAAAATTTTTGCTGGTCTAAGATCACTAATGAACAACCCACTCACTCACTGTGGGCAACTATGACACTTACAGTCCTGCAGAACATAACATGGCTAACTTTACTGGGTGCCTCCAAACCACACAATCTGGATTTGTCACACTGAACTGTGCGGGGGAAATTTCTCCCTAGAACACGGTTCAAATGGCTCTGAGCCCTATGGGACTTAACATCTGAGGTCATCAGTCCCCTAGAATTTAGAACTACTTAAATCTAACTAACCTAAGGGCATCACACACATCCATGCCCGAGGCAGGATTCGAACCTGTGACCATAGCGGTCGCGCAGTTCCAGAATGAACTGCCTAGAACCGCTCGGTCACTGCGGCCGGCTCCTAGAACATTTATTTGCTTCTACAATACCCCTGTTCTTCACTTACCCTCTTTCCATCCTCCTTTCCCTTTTACTGTTTACTCAGTCCCATTTCCTTTATCCTGAATGAGCCTCTCATGCCTGGTTTCTTCTCTCACTCCTATCAACTTTCCACTACGAAACTCTTCCCGATTTTCAGTCTCTTACAACTACTCTGCACCCTTTCCTCAATCCCCTAGTACTTCCTACTTTCTGTGTTCCTGGCAGGACAATTATAGCAATACAGCCCCTGCACCAAGCTACTTGTTCCACCCTAGCATTATCTTTTTCCTATCCCTCATCAGCCCTATTTCTCTCTTTATATTCATAACAAGATAAATTTTGGTTTCGTGTCTGTACATTGCTCATGCTTGAAGTATGTGGCAAGTAATTATCTTTTCTCCTCCCATTGTTTGCAATTCACCCAGGACTTTCTAGTGTCAATTTAATAATAACTAAAATACTTACAAGCAAACTTTGGCATCAAAGAACAAGCAGATACACAAAGAATTCATCTGGACTTTACATTACTGGCAGAACTTCATTTTGACTCGCCATCTATCTTTGTACATAGCAAGAACTGCTCAGGATACAAACAGAAGTTTAGATCTAATATTCACCTCTAAATGATTATTGTGTTGATGAGATTCTGGTGCATCTAGGTCTCCATTCTCTAGGACAACATCATCTGTTCCTAGATCACCTTCATCTTCCTCTTCAAGCATAAGATGGGCAACTCTAGCCTCAAGATCAAAGTCTTCTGAGGAATCAGAATGAGGAAGCGATTGTGTGCGAGACAGGGGCTGGTTGTGTCGAGGTGTCGACGATATAGGCCCTGTTGCTGCACCCTCACTTCCATGAATAGCGAGTCTAGACTGTTCAGCCAGTTCTGCCAGTTTCTCATGGTCTTCTTCCCAGTCTCCTTCTGCTACAAAACAAAACAACACAATCCTGCATCTTATGAACTTAAAAATATTCATGTGTGACAAATTAGCCCATGATGAATGTAGAACCAAATCCTGCACATAAATATTGCTCCAGTTTATGAATGTGACTTAAACCAAAACAAAATATTATTAATAATTCTACAACGGCACAATTCCCTCATACAAAAAATTGGCAATAAAGTAATGAGAAATTTTAATGCTAAAGCAACACTTTTTCCATTATGTTTATCCATTTTCTGTAATTTTGTATGATAAATACTGACGAGAAAGGTACACCTGAGGAGGAGGAGGAGGAGGAGGAGGAGGAGTAGAGAGAGATGGAATGGGGGAAAGGGAGACATATGTGCCTCAGTGCCAGACTAAGTCCATGTCTGCTAATAGGTCACCAGTTTTGACATCAATGTTACTGTTTATTTTTTATGCAGCTATTCAGCTGACAAAGTGAGTAAAAATTGTTTCTCCTATGGGTGTATTGACTACATTGTGATTTATTTGCTATTCTCGTTCTTCTTCTTTTGACCCAGCTCCTTTTTTTATTATCAGTTCACTATCTCTAATGTATCATTCATCAGTTAATTTCACAAGACTGTTTGCAGGAGTGTGTGTTATCCACATCTTACAATCATTTAACAATTTCGGCAACAACGTTCTTGAAATTTATGTATGAGCAAAGTGCTGTGTTTGGCTATGATTCATCAATGTTAAAGATTCTTCTAGTCCACCGTATGTTGTTCACAGTATATGGTTGAACAAGTGCGCTTTACAGTGTGTGTGTGTGTGTGTGTGTGTGTGTGTGTTTAATTTGGGATGTCTTACTTGTATCTTATCATCTTATTCTGCATCGAGCATGTGACAAGTTCTTTCTCCCTTGCCATACTAGTTCGGCAAATTATGTTTGAGATGGGTAACTAATATTATTAAAGGATTTCATAGAGTGTAAGACAAATCAACTAAATCAACACAGGCACCACAGATAATTGAATAACTGATCTGCCACAACTGAAGAGGGAATATTCAAATCGTCTTAATGAATGGAGTAGTTCAGCAATGCATCTGACCACTACATCATCACACATCAAATTTACGAAATGATTTAGTCACACATTGAATAGGTAATACTCGGGAGCTTAATGTATTTGAATTTGGATGGGGAAAATATACAGAGTACTTCTACAAAAAACACTGTAGTAACTAGGCCTGGGCTTTGTACACAACTGATAAACAACACAACAAGTCTGCAAAGTAAATATAACGTTCAAGGCAGAGGTATCAGTGTCTTCAAGCCATAACTGGTTAAAGGCACTGATGCCTCTACTTCAAATGTAGTATTTATGTAGTAGCCACCAGAAAGATCGCGGGAGGCGCACATTGGCACGGCGCGTCACGGGCGGTAGTTGCCGCAAGTAGAGTCCCGTCCACCAGAGGGCACGCAAGAATTCGGACGCGACCTCTGCCGGCGTAACAACAAGAACAACAACAACAACAACTCCAGCAGCACGGGCCGTGCCCAGTCAGTCAACATCAGGCATGCCTAGGACACAGTCCCGGTCTACGCTAAGTGAAGTGCGACGTAAACGTGAACAGTGTTACTACACAATTGGCGACGAGTAGGGTCGTTCTTTCGCGTGTTGCGTCGTTTTCCGGTTTCGCAGTTTCTCCACGACATGGAGGATTTGGTGCGAGTTTTGGTTGCGCAGCAGACGGAACTCATGGCCACCATGAAACAAGTGCTTCCGGTGTTGCTCTCCACGCCGTCTGCTCCGGCGCAGTTCCCTCCTCCCTTTCCCCCGTATGACGAGACGACGGAGGATTGGGACGCATATGAACATCGCCTTCGGCAGCATTTCCAGGCGTTTCATGTTGCCGAGGCGGAGGTGTGTCGTGCTCTCTTCTTGTCTTGGATATCTCCCTCGCTGTATCAAGTTTTGCGGCAGCTAGCGCCGTTGCAGGAACCCTCGTCCTTGACTTTTGACGCATTGTGTTCGTTGCTGTCTTCCTATTATCGCTGCCGCACGCATGTTGTGGCGGCTAGGGTCGAGTTCTATCAATGCAAGAAACAGCCCCATCAGTCTTACCGGGCGTGGGCCGCTACCCTGCACGGTCTTAGTCGCAAGTGTCATTTTGTCACGGAGCAGTCGCGAGAGTCGTATGCCCACGTTATGGTACGCGACGTCATTGTTCGTTCGGCCCCTGATAGGGAGGTCCGGCAACGGGCCCTGCAGTTAGAAGACCCTTCCCTCGAGGAAGTTCTGTCCATTGCTCAATCGTATGAAGTCTCTCACGCGGCAGGTCAACAGCTGGAAGCGTGGTGCGACGTCGCGGAGGTTCAGGGTGGCGCGGCCGCGTCCACTGTGTCCGGGGTGGACGACGTGCGAGCGGTACAATCCGGCCGTTACGGCCGCTCCCGCACGGCGCGTAAGCAGAATTCCGGCCGCCGGCCCTTGTTGCCGTCCTGTGCGTCGTGCTATATACATCACGATCGGTCAGAGTGCCCCCAGCGTTGCGCCGTTTGTCGCAAATGTAATAAAAAAGGTCACATTGCTAAAGTTTGCCGCTCAGCCTCAAAGGCATTGAAGGAAGCAAGTACAGAGGACATGGACGTTGACATTCAGGAAGTTTCATCGGGCCAGGCTCCCGACGCATCGGCCCACAAACTCTTTATTGAGGTGTCGGTTCGGTCGCGCCGGTTACAACTGCAAGTAGATACAGGGGCGGCAGTTTCGTTGTTGAATGCACAAACTTATTCCGACCTTGGATCGCCCCCGTTGGCGCCAGTTTACCGGCGTCTACGCGGTTATGGTAAACAGTTCATTCCCCTACTGGGTCAATTCACTGCCGACGTGACTTACAAATCAGTCACTCGGCCTATTACTTTTATTGTTGTCAGTGATGCGAGCTCCGCTAACCTTTTTGGCCTGGATGCCTTTCAGGCTTTCGGTTTTTCTATTGCTGACACCATACAGTTGGTCTCCGAAGACGTTCCCTATCACTCATTGGAATCTTTGATCTCAGACTTTCCAGATATTTTTGAGGAGGGCCTGGGGCGTGTTTCCGATTTTGAAGCTCACTTAACGTTGAAGGCGTCGGCTCGCCCGCGTTTTCTACGCGCGAGACAGATCCCCTTGGCTCTCCGCCCTCAGGTAAAGGAAGAGCTAGACCGGCTGACAGCCCTAGGGGTCGTTCTTCCCGTTTCTTCCAGTGAGTGGGCTTCGCCCCTCGTTATTGTCAAGAAGCCCTCAGGAAACTTAAGTCTTTGTGGCGATTTCAAGGCCACCATTACTTCCCAATTGGTGGTGGACACCTATCCTTTGCCTCGTGCTGATGAATTGTTCTCCGCCGTGGCGGGTGGCCAATATTTTTCGAAAATCGATCTGTCGGAGGCTTATCATCAGATACCTCTTGATGAGGACTCCAAACGGCTGGCGGTCGTCAACACCCCGTTTGGCCTTTACCAATACCAGCGGTTGGCTTTTGGAATATCCAGTGCCCCGGCGATATTCCAGCGTTATCTTGAGCATGTCACGTCGACAATCCCTCATTGTATTAATTACCTGGATGACATAATTGTCACAGGCCGCAGCACGAAGGAACACTTGCACAACCTTCGTACCCTCTTTCTCAAATTCAGGTCTGTGGGCTTGCGTTGCAACCTGCGTAAGTCAACCTTCTTCCAACCGTCCATTGAGTATGTGGGCTACACCATATCTCGGCATGGCATACAGCCACTAGGAAGTTTGGTCCAAGGTATTGTCAACCTTCCTCGGCCCACTTCGCTGAAAGAGTTACAAGCCTTTTTAGGCAAGATAGCCTATTACCACTGGTTCATTCCCAGGGCTTCCACTATAGCCCACCCCCTGTACTGCCTTCTGCACAAGGGTGTTCCTTTTGATTGGTCGCCTGCATGCGAGCGAGCGTTCACCTCGTTGAAGGGCCTCCTCACTTCAGCCCCTTGTTTGGCTACTTTTGATCCCCGTAAGCTGTTGGTCCTGGCTACAGATGCTTCGCAGTATGGGGTGGGGGCGGTCCTGGCCCATCGCAACGCAGACAGTTCCGAGCAACCACTGGCGTTTGCGTCTAAAACGCTTAGTCCCGCGCAGGCCCATTACTCCCAGGTGGAAAAAGAGGCTTTGGCCATTGTCTACGCTGTTACCAAGTTTCACCCTTTCTTGTACGGCACGAAGTTTCAGTTAATCACTGACCATAAGCCGTTAATATCGTTATTTGGCCCCACCTCTCAGATTCCAGATAGGGCGGCCCACAGACTACAGCGCTGGGCCTTGTTCCTCTCTAAGTACCATTATGACATTCATTTTCGCCCTACAGGACAGCATGCCAACGGCGACGCTCTTTCCCGTCTTCCGGTGGGCTCGGATCCTACGTTCGATCAAGAGGAGATTATGTGTTTTCATTTGGATGTGGCATCCCGCCTAGTAGTTGATGGCTTTCCGATCACTAGTTCTCGAGTCGCCAGGGAAACGGCGGCTGACCCGGTTCTCTGGCAAGTAGTTCGCCTCATTCAGCAGGGGTGGTCCTCCCGCCCTTCAGGCCGGGCCTCGGACCCTCTTCGTAATTATTTTCTTCTACGAGACTGCCTCTCGGTCTTGGAAGGAGTTCTCCTTCTGGCTACCGATGATACAGCTCCTCGCGTGTTTGTTCCTGCAGGTTTACGAAGGGAGGTCCTCACGTTATTACATGCGGGGCACTGGGGTGTTTCCCGTACTAAAACCTTGGCTCGCAGACATGTGTACTGGCCCGGTATTGACAGAGAAATTGAGCACTTGGTGGCCGCCTGTTCCCAGTGTGCGAGCCAACAAGCATCTCCCACGGCAGCGTTCTCTTCATGGCCGCCGGCAACACAAGCATGGGAACGTGTTCACATCGATTTTGCGGGCCCGTTTCTCAATGGCTTTTGGCTCATTGTCATTGATGCTTATTCCCGATTCCCATATGTGGTTCGCTGCTCCTCAACCACTTCAGAAGTTGCAATCCAGGCACTAGCAAAAATCTTTTCTGTGGAAGGTCTGCCAATCACCCAGGTCTCAGACAATGGACCGCAGTTTATTTTGCAGACCTTCCAGGATTTTTGTAGGCGCTTCGGTATTTGGCACGTTTGCTCTCCCCCCTTCCATCCACAATCGAATAGGGAAGCCGAGCGCATGGTGCGCACATTTAAGACGCAGATGAAAAAGTATGTGCACGAATTTCCTGCAGAGGAAGCCTTGACGTTTTTCTTGACGGCATACCGGACCACACCAATGGGCGACCGCAGCCCCGCAGAGCTCCTCCATGGGCGTCAACCTAGGACTCTGCTGCACCTCCTCCGGCCTGGTCCTCGCCAGTCTTCACAAAACGAAGTACCTGGCTTTCCACTGGGTATGTCGGTCTGGGCCCGTGGGTTTGGTCGCAATCCATGTTGGATACCGGCGGTGGTCCTGCGCCGAAATGGCCGCCGGCTCTATACCTTGCAGGCGGGGGATCGGGTGGTACGTCGTCACCAAAATCAGCTACGTCCACGTTCGGGCACCCACCCTCCGACCTCTCGGACACCGGCTTCCCCATTGCCGGCACCTGTATGGGTTTCACAGGGGACATTACCTCCTCTCCCCGCTGTGACTCTGCCGCACTGCGATGGTTCTCAACCTTGGCAGCCTCCAGTAGCTCCAGTGCCGGCATCGCCATCATTCGAGATGCCCCAGCGAGAGCCGGCCCCCCTCGCAGGTTCGGTTTCTCAGGGGGCTAGTTCACCTGTGGTTGTCCCTTCCCCTTCATCCCCACCACTGGGTCTTGCCCCTCCCGAGGTGGAACGGGATCCGGAGTTCGACAGCTTGTCACCCGTTCTGTCCCGAGCTCCGGTTGTGGGACGACGGGGGCCTCTTCGTGTGGGTCACTTCCAGCCGTATTCGAAGGTTCCAGCTCGAGGGTTGGCAGATCCCCTCGACTCCGGCCATCCAATGGATGTGGAGGTCATCGCTCCTGCCCGACGCTCCACCTTCCGACGCAGTGGATCACAGTGGCTTCACCCCCCGAAGGAGGAGGAGTGTAGTAGCCACCAGAAAGATCGCGGGAGGCGCACATTGGCACGGCGCGCCACGGGCGGTAGTTGCCGCAAGTAGAGTCCCGTCCACCAGAGGGCACGCGAGAATTCGGACGCGACCTCTGCCGGCGTAACAACAAGAACAACAACAACAACTCCAGCAGCACGGGCCGTGCCCAGTCAGTCAACATCGGGCATGCCTAGGACACAGTCCCGGTCTACGCTAAGTGAAGTGCGACGTAAACGTGAACAGTGTTACTACAATTTACTTCAAAAACATTGCATAGCTTTGTCACTTAGTAGCACCAGCAGTCAGTTGAAACTGGGTAGGAATAAACAAACTACCAGTATCTTGTCATGGTATACAGAGAGATTTTTCAGTGGTCCCCAATGATCATGTTACAGCACGCTGAAATCTGTGCATCAATGGGTTCATTCCTCAGTGTCTTTGCTGCTGCTGTTGTGTTGACTGAACAACCTGATTTTGATCATCTTCGCCACTTTGTTCGACTGTGTGTTATTAATACATCACACTCGTCTACAGAAGACAGCAAATGTTGTCACAAGTTTTATCATACTTGCCACTACAAGTGACCCTAATTGATTTGCAGCATAAAAACTGTCACGCCTAATACAGCAAATTAAGTGCATATGAAAAGAATAGACCAATACTTTCCATACTGTACATGTCTTTTACAACAAGGAAGAAAAAGAACTGTTGCAACTTAACATACAATCAAAATCCTGTCTGCCTACATAGAAAGCCTACAGGTTGACCAGACAGCTACAGTAATGACCACCAATAATTTCCTTGTCAAGTGTATTTTAGCTGTAGAAAAGTTTTGGTGTACCATATTTTATGGTCTATAAGATACACCATTTTTAAGCATTTTTTTAAATTACAGTTTTACCATTTTTATTATTAGACTGCAAAGCCAGACTAAAAAAGTTCTTAGTTTTTAAAACCGAACTGACCTTTAAAATCCCTGAAAATTGTCAGCTGAATCTTCTTCTTCTTCTTCTTCTTCTTCTTCTTCTTCTTCCTCTTCATATAAAAAGTGGTCTCCACTACAATCGAAAGCACTACTTATGCTGCACTTCTTCAATGATTTTGCGAAAGTCTTATCACGCGCTAGACCATGACTATTTATCCACTGGCACACTTTTTTGATTGTAGGTCGTTTTAAAGTTCCCTTTGGCTTGAGCTCATGTTGGGTTTTATCCATCACCCATTTGTTCCATTCTTCTTTCATATATACTTTAAATGATTTATTTATCAACACATCAAGATGTTGAAATTGTGAAGTAAGTCCTCCCAGAATAACAGCAAGCTCCATATTACCCTGTCTCAATTTCTCTTTCACATAATTTTCCAAATAACAACTAAATTGATCTGGCACATGAAGAGAACTCTTCTTCAAAAAAGCACCTTTGCTTCTCTCCCACACTCTGTTAATCCATGATTTCATACTGGCCTGATCCAGCCAACGATTGTCTACGTACGTTGACACCACCAGTTCATGATATTTCAGAAGGTTTTGGCATTTTTTGCACTTGAAAATGATCATTGGATTAAGTTTGGTACCATCACCACAACACGAAAAGAAAACAATGTAGTGCATTTTTTTCATGTCCACTAGTCTGTAGTTACAGTTTCAGCAGCTTTCATAGCAACCATTCAGTTACTCAGCACATCAAATGTCACATATTTGCTATTCGGCTTAGTTCCACATTGATTTTGTTTCAATGTTGAATAATAAAATGATGAGAAGATAAAATTCTCTCTTCAAACTCTTGTAGCATTTTCTGAGATATTTTGGTTTTCGTTCGCATGTTATGTCCGTGACACTTCATGAATCTGTAGCACCAATCAACTCCACCCTTACAGTCTATCAAGTTCCACTGCAGCACTAGCTTACGAGCCTCTATTTACATAATTTTTATATTAATTGCAACCGCATTCTGATGGTGTCCTTGAACTCATTTTCTAGTTTTGCCCATTTTGTATTCAGTCCTCTATTTGGCACATTCAGTCTTCCTAATTTATTTTGGTTTTTCTTTACTAGGCTGCCAATTGTGAATGGTCTGTGGCACCGAATATATGGCCTTTATAAGACTGGTGGGAGTTTTAAGTCAAACACTTGATATTTTTATTCTAATTTCTCGTATAAGATGCACCTGAATTTTGGAGGCAATTTTTTGAATCAAAAAGGTGTGTTTCATAGATTGTAAAATATGGTATTTTTAAAATATCAAACAATGGAAACTCCAGTAGAAATATCAACAATGAAGGGGAAGACAGATTTCTCCTTACTGTAAAGAAGACAAGTCAAGTTGCAGACAGGCACAATACACACACACACACACACACACACACACACACACACACACACACATGAGAGAGAGAGAGAGAGAGAGAGAGAGAGAGAGAGAGAGAGAGAGAGAGAGAGAGTACATCGTTGGGGTGGGGGGTGGGAGGAGGGGTTAGTGGGAAAAGGCAGTACACAATCTAGATGGGGAAAAAGTGGTGGGGGCACAAGAGAGAAGGGTAAAGGTAAGGAGAAATAGGTTAGCACAGGTTTAGACAAGGTGGATTAAGAGAGTGTAAGATAACCTGGAGAGAGAAGTTCCACCTGCATAGTTAGAGAAAATGGTGCTGAAAGGGAGTATCCAAATGGTCTGAATAGTGAAGCAACTGATGAAGTCATTTGTGCTGTGCTGTGGTGTGCAGCCTGTTCGGTAAGAGGGTGGTCAAGTTTGCTGTTTACCCCATGGCCATTCATGTGAGTAGATGATTAATTGTCATAAACACGAGAGATTTTGTTATGGTTTGGGTTACAGCTGTCAAAGTGGAGGTACTGTGGTGGTTGGTGTGCTTGATATGAAGAGAAGTATTTATGGATCCATCTAAGAGATGGACATTGATGTCTAGTAAGGTGGTTCACTGAATTGGGAAGGACCTGATGAAGTGGTTTTGGGAACACTAACCACTAACAGTACCTCCACTTTGACAGCTGTCTTCTGTTCCATATCAAGAATGAACTTCCTCACAGCCTAACTAACTATGGAGAATGCATTTGCAGTGGAAAGCAGGAACTGTTGAAATACACCAATAACCATACTACAGCCTTTATTGACCACAATATTCCATTCGGCTCATCCATAAACAGATCTCTTGTGCTATGTCCTCCTCGACAAGTAAACTTGATAACCAGGCATCATCCTGCAATCCCCTGATTATCCAATGTCAGCCACATCTTTGACCAGTGCTTTGATTACCTCTCGCCTTGCTCTGAAATGGGGAATATCCCACCCACATCATTGAAAGTAATGTTTTGCCACCCATCCCACTTACAGAATGCCTTTGACCATCCCCATTCCAACCTGGACCCCACAGGTCATTCCCCTGTGGTTGGCACAGATGAAAGATCTGTTCCATACACCCAGCCACCAACTCCTACTGCAGTTGAGTCACAGGCATTTCGTGCCCAATAAAAGGCAGGGTCACGTGTTAAAGCAACCATGTTATATACGAGGGCGGTTCAGAAAGTAACCTCCGATTGGTCACAGTGCGGGTTGTGGGGGGAGTAGCGACGCCATCTGTGCGTTCACGCACTCAACAGGTCAGTCGGCATCAAGCCGTGGTCGAGTGAACGTCGTACCTGCGCTAGTTTAGTTTTTGTGGCAGTTTGAAATGTGTGCTGCAATAGAAAACCCCGCCAAATGTGAAGTGCGTGCTGTCATAAGGTTTTTTACAGCCAAAGGATATTCTGCAGCAGCTATTCATCGTGAGCTTTGTGCCGTGTACGGACCAAGAGTTATGAGTGAAGGAGTTGTCCATGAATGGGTACGTTTATTTAAAAGTGGACGAGAAAACGTTCATGATGAAGAGAGGAGTGGTAGACCATCATTGGTGACTGACGAACTCGTTCAGACAGTTGATGCAAAAGTTCGTGAAAATCGACGTTTCTCAATGTCGGAGTTGTCTACTGGTTTTCCACAGATTTCTAAGACTCTCTTGTACGAGATAGTGACAGCAAGATTGGGTTACCGTAAGTTCTGTGCACGATGGGTGCCCAAAATTCTTACCGACCACCACAAAACTCAAAGAATGGCCTCTGCATTAGACTTTCTGTCACGTTATGAGGACGAAGGAGAACCATTGTTAAACAGAATCGTGACCGGTGACGAAACCTGGATTAAGTACGTGAACCCTGAGACAAAAGAACAATCAAAGATGTGGGCACATTCAAATTCGCCTACCAAACCAAGAAAAACCTCGCAAGATTTTTCTGCCAGAAAACTGATGGCAACGGTGTTTTGGGATGCCAAAGGGGTGTTGTTGGTTGAATTCATGGAACGTGGTACGACCATTAATCAAGACGTGTACTGTGAAACAATAAAAAAGTTACGACGGGCTATACAGAACAAACGCCGTGGTATGCTGACTTCCGGTATCGTTTTTTTGCACGATAACGCCCGTCCTCACTCTGCTCGCAGAACAACGGCCCTTCTTGAGTCCTTCAAGTGGGATGTTATCAACCATCCACCTTACAGCCCAGACCTGGCGCCAAGTGATTATCACCTCTTCATGCATTTGAAGAAATGGCTCGGGTCACAGCGGTTTGATGACGACGAAGAGCTCAAAGATGCGGTCACAGGCTGGCTCCAGGCACAAGCAGGTGATTTTTATGCAGAAGGAATTTCAAAGCTTGTGAAGAGATACGATAAGTGCCTCAATCGCTATGGAGACTATGTAGAAAAATAGTGCAAAGATGTAGTTGTAAGATGTATATATTAAAATATTTTTATTTAACTTGGTGTATTTTTTTAAATCAACCGGAGGTTACTTTCTGAACGGCCCTCGTATATCTGCTATGCTGCAATTACTTTACAGCATTCTATATGGACATGACAAGTAACCAACCGTCTACTCACATGAATGGCTACTGCCAATCTCTCTCTCTCTCTCTCTCTCTCTCTCTCTCTCTCTCTCTCTCTCTCTCTCTCTCCCCCCGTCCTCCTCCCCACCTTCTTTTCCACTGCTCTCCCTTTCTCTCCCCCCCACCTCTGCCTCCCTCTTCACCTAACCTTCCCCCTTCTCCCATCCATCTTACTATATCTCTTACACACTCTAGCCTCTAAACTCCTTTCAAGTATTGTTGTGCGGCTACTGAGTCATCTGTCCAAAGACCTGCCTCGTATCCAGCTACATGCACCTTGCTTGTGCATCCTTCACCACCCCTCCCCACCTCCATCAAACCAGGCAAATAATCAGTATCATCATGGTCATGTGAGTGACTGTTAAGGAGTCTGCATTGTGTGGCAATGTGTGCACTTTTGCTAGAAAAATAGCAAGATCCCGACAGTTAGTAATAATGTTTTCCGTTACATGTGACTATGAACCACAAGCAGTCCTGATTTTTTGTATAGTGAAAGAAAATATATTTTACAATGTACTTTACCACATCCCAATCACACATATTACCATATCTTAATTACAGACAGGCGATTCTCATAACACCGATGTAAATAATGAATTAACATTTTAGCAACAAAATATGGCAACAGTAAATTTCTGGGTGTGTAGGTGGATGAAAATCTGATCACATTTTGTTTGTGGAAAAGCAGTAGTAGCAGCTTATATCTCCCTAGCCAGCTTACAGAGATAATTACAAGCCTAGTATTAGAAATAGTATACCAGGGAACAATTTATCCCTTTCTCAACTAGAGCATTGAATTATGAGGCTGTGCAGCTGATGTTCATTTGAGAAGTATATTCCTGTTAAAGAAAAGTGGAATAAGACTTGTACATGGGATAGACCACAGAATTATATCATGTGTGTTTGTGCAGCATTAATATCTAACAATATATTCTTTACACATACTTAAATTACTCATGTTTTATGGGCAACCAACTGAAGTTATCATACATGAGATAAAATAAAAACAATGAGTGAAATTAAAAGCAACAGATGAAAGCACATACATTAAGGGTTTTATTTAACAAACTACCAAAAGCTCTGAGAACATATAAATGGGGAATGACCATACAAAATTAAAATTTTCTAATAGATAAATGTTCATTTTCACTCGATGAATTTTAAGATACTGCTTTGATTAAGGCTATAGCGTATCAGCAGCAGTAAATTATGTGTATCAAATAGATAACATACTTTGTAAGTGGGATTATTGTAATACTATTATTCCTGAAATCTGCAAAAGAAAAAAATTATACCTTAGCTATTTTTCTATGTATATGCTGTTCAAATTTACATACTTGTCACAGGACTCTACAATCTTTCCTACACATTCTGTACACATTGCTGGTAAGTTGTTTGTTCAGACACTAATGTGCTCTTTCAGTTCATTGTCATTTCCAAGCTATTTTTCACCCAAAAAATCCTTCGATTTCAAAGACAAATAGTAATCACCTGGAGCAAAATGCAGGCTACAAGCAGATGTCAAAAATTTCCACTTAAGCTACCAAAGCAAATCTTTTGCGAATACAGCACAATGCGGGTGAGCGTTATTGTGAAGAAGCACAATGCCACTGGACGAAAATCCATGCCATTTGTTTAGAAGGGTACAACATAGGATCTGAGAATAGGGTGCTGCATTTATGGTCTCTTCTCTAGGCATAAAGTCTATTAGTAGGACATTCTTTTGATCCCAAAACACTGTGGCCTTAACCTTTTAGTGCTCAGAATTTGTTTGGTTTTGTTGGGATCATGAATGATGCCATTCCACTGACTAGTGCTGTGTCTCAACTTTGTGTCTCAAATATTCCTTGTTATCCTTGTACTGAGTGAGAAAAGCCAGTGCTGCCCCCATGGTTTTCTTTTCCCCACCTGTCAAAAGTTGAGGAATTCATGTGGCATACATAACCCAAATCAACACTAACAGTATTTGATAAAGAACTAATCATGAAGTTTCAGGAAAGCACAAGTTCAGTCCACTAACAATGAAATATCTAGCCTGTTGTAGTTTTTCCTCAATCCTTGATTTGAGTTTACCTGTCATAACTGAAGGTTGGTCTGAATATTCTTCATCACAAATATATTTTTGTCCCCATAAAACATGATGTACCATTTTCGAACTAAGGTTTCCATCATTACATTTCCATATGCATTGATTACCTGTATGTAGATTTTGATACAGCAGACTTTGATCGCATTCAGAAATCATACTACACTACACACTTGGTGGAATAATTAATTTTGTCACACATTTTAAAATCACACAAATAAACAATAAATGACCGTTCCTCCTCAGTGTTAGCATCATCCTCTTGTAAAATGTTATAAAAGATCTACAACATAGTGGCGGGGGTGGGGAGATAACTGCATGACTCCTCAGACCACATCGGTTATTCTTAGAATGATTCTTGTATATCAAATTTCAGAGAAGGTGGTAACTAATCACTTGCTTTGCTCTTTCTACCTATGTGGTGAGTAAAACAATGTGATAACAGCTGTCACTACTGCTATGAATTCTGCATCCTGCCACAGATTTATTTTTGTACGGTTCAGAGTGTATAAGATCACAGTATTTATTACCATTAACCTAAAGACATAGGAAAAACTCTAGTATGCTATTATCACCGTCGCCACCGTCACCGTCGCCACCGTCACCGTCGCCACCGTCACCGTCGCCACCGTCACCGTCGCCACCGTCACCGTCGCCGTCGCCACCGTCGCCGTCGCCACCGTCGCCGTCGCCACCGTCACCGTCGCCACCGTCACCGTCGCCACCGTCACCGTCACCGTCACCACCGTCACCGTCACCGTCACCACCGTCACCGTCACCACCGTCACCGTCACCGTCACCACCGTCACCGTCACCGTCACCGTCACCGTCACCACCGTCACCGTCACCACCGTCACCGTCACCACCGTCACCGTCACCACCGTCACCGTCACCACCGTCACCGTCACCACCGTCACCGTCACCACCGTCACCGTCACCACCGTCACCGTCACCACCGTCACCGTCACCACCGTCACCGTCACCGTCACCACCGTCACCGTCACCACCGTCACCGTCACCACCGTCACCGTCACCACCGTCACCGTCACCACCGTCACCGTCACCACCGTCACCGTCACCACCATCACCAACTCAAACACCCAAACATAACCTATCCTTTTGGATCACTGCCTAGTTTGGAGAAAATACAACACTTAGATATCCAAGTGTTAACAGATAAAATAATTTAAACTTTAGGAGACTAATCACCAAAAAGCAGAAGCACTGAGTTGTCAACAAGCGCATGGAAAAGGCAAACAAAACTTTGCTAGCTTTCGTAAGTGTTAAGAGATAAACAGACAGAGAAAAAAATTCTTTATTTATCCCATTCATTCCATTTTTATGATGTGTTGGATTATCTTTGACATTATTTTAAAAAAGGACAAAGTGTTGTTATAATGTTGCTCTGTTACTGCTTTAATGGTGTATGCAGTCTCTCTCTCAATAAGTACAATAAGTGTGATACAACACTTTTATTCCATTACAACAATGGTTATGGGCCCTGTTGTGCTAATGAAGAAAACAGAAAACTGTGTTAGTGTCAATTAACATACCTAAACCTCATTGGCGTGGTGAAGACAAAATATTTGCCAACACTGGCTCATTATTTTTGTTCGACACATTTGAAAAATGTTAATTGAAGCCGAGCTGTGTTTTGTGGTCTCACGGGAAAGAAAACAACACTAAAACTGAGTGGGAAAATAAACAGAGATGATGGAAAACAGACACATTATTGAGAAACCAAGTGGAGTGAATTACAATTACTGGTCATATTGGATGAAAATGATTCTACTAGATTCTGATTTGTGGACTATAATTGTGTCTGGTACAAGGAACCTGGCAAAGATGCATCAGCTGCTGATAAAGCATATATAACACATCATGGTAAGATGTCAGCAAAGGTTGTACTTTCTATATTTGACACACAGAAAATACATATACAAAATTTTTCAAAACCAAAAACATTATGGGAAGAACTTCAAAATATGTGCCACAAGAGCTAGCAAATTTCACACAACTGATACAGAAGTTATGTTCACTAAAAATGAAGAATTGTGAATACATAAGAAATTATATAGGGGGAAAAAAAAAAGAGAGAAGATAATGGAGATTTAGCAACGACTATTCTGTGTGGATTTCCAAACGAATGGGCTCTAGCTGTTACAGCTTTGTGCAATTTGCCAGATAATTACTTTAAGTGGGCTACAAGTAAAATTACTTTACATATGCTACAATTAAAAGGCCTCTACTTGCTGAAGATGCAAGACATCATGAATACAATGACATAAACATTCTGTTATGTCCTTGAAAGGTATTTTTGATTCAGAAGATTGCAAGATCTACGATAAATGTAGAAGACTGCTCATTAAAATTCACGAGAAAGGTTGTTTATATCATACAAATACAAGAAATGTGCAGCCAACAGATTAATAAACATATTGAGAAATATTGAATGAAACACAAAATCACTAGACTTAAGGTATTGTTGAATGATGTATCATAGTAAGTGTACAGTAAACAACATAATAAGAAAGGAAGTAGTCCTGTGACTAGACTGTGAAAAAGAAGAACCCCATTTGCAGGCTGTTTGGCAGGTAAATCAGCACAACGACCATTTCTTAAAACTGTATCACAAGATTCGAAGGAACAAACAACCATTTTACAACTTGTTTATAGTGATCACATAGGACCTACTGGTGTTCCAAGTTTAAGAGGCAATAGATAGATAATGAGTATCCTGGACGATGCAAACAGATATATAATTGTGCATCTTTTAAAAAATAAGGATGAACTATTTGAAGAATTCAGAACTCTGCACAAATGGTCAAAGTTTTGTGAATCTAAACGAATTTGGCATGAAATAACAATAACATACACACTACAGCAAAACTGTGTAGCTGAATGCCTCAACAGAACGTTAACAATCATGGTAAGGTTACAGTTGCTAGGAAATAATTGATTGAAGAGTTCTTGGGCTGAGGTGAGTACACTGCAGCATACATAAGGAATCGTGTTACAAATAGCCACAACAACAAAAAAACACCTTTATGATTTGTGAACAGGTAGAAAGCCTAGTGTGAGGCATTTATGTGTGATAAGATGCTAAGTTTTCGTTCCTCTATCAAAATAAAGATGTCATTCTAAATTACCCACAAGGGCAGAAAAATATGTTCTTATAGGGTATTCTCCATATAGCCATGGATACAGGATCAGGATGCCAAAAACAAAAAAGGTTTTCAAATCCAGCGACTATACAGTAAAAGAACTTTTCAGTGGAAAATGCTCAACTGAAAGTAAAAAACAGAAGGAATCTACTGAACTGTACAATGACATAGCATTATCATTTCCAAGTCTTGAAGATGAAATATTAAGGGAAAAAACATTGAAGAGGAATTTAATGGTTTCTCATATCGGGAAGAAAATTGGGAAGAAACTAAAGGTAATCAGGAACCTGTGGAACATACTGAAACTTCATTAAATAGATACAGACCAAGGGAGGAAAAAAAAAACTGGTTTAAGCTACAGTCATCCAATGACACTTCATTCCAGAGAGAAGGCTTATGCTGAAAAAGCATAAACAAATGTCGTGCAAGGAAGGAACACTGATGATCCATTATTGTATCATGAAGCAGTTAATTCTGATTAGGCAGTGGAATCAATAATTGCAACAAATGAAGAAATTAACTCCTTGAAGAATCATGATGCTTGGAAATTGGTTGCACTAAAATCTCGTGTAAGTCCTGCAAAGAACATATAGGTATTTAGAAAGAAGAGAGTTGGTGAGAAGTAGTGGCAAAGGGATTTAGTCAGACAGAAAGTGTAGTCTGTAAAGAGATCTATGCGCCTGTTTCATGTGTTGAGAAAAATTAGCATATTGGTTAGTAAGAAGTGAAGAATGAATATCTGCGTACCAAATTAAAGGAAAATGTATATATGCTCTGGGCAGAAGGTTCCATCAAGAAGGATCAAAAAAGTTTTGTTTACAAGCTAAACAGAGCAATATATAGAGTGAAACAAAAAGTGGCAGATACTGGAATGATCATTTAGATAACTCACTAGAAAAATTGGGATTTATTCAAAATACTATAGATCTATATGTACAAGCTAAGTGCAAAAGGAAGAGAAAGCTGTTCTGTCTGTATACATGGATGACATGCTTACATTTGCATAAAATGAAGAGATGAGGCAAAAGGTAAAAATTCTTTTAGAAAGTTGCTTTGAAATCAAGCACAAGGGCTTGGTGTCACACATTAGGAGTGAAATTTGAGAACAGCAAAAAGATGGAACAATTAGTCTTTCTCAAAAGGAGTACATTAATCAACTACTTGATAGATTTGGACTTCAAAATGCTAAGGGCACCAAGACCCAGTGGAAATGAAATTGAATTTCTTTGATGAGAAGTGTGAAGAGGAAGTTAAAAATACTCCACATCATGAACTTTTTGGTGGGCTTCTTTACTGTCTCCAGGGAACCTGACCAGACATAGTTTTCTCAGTGGTAAAGTTGTTACAATATTGTTCAAAATTTAATATGAACCATTGGAATGCAACAGAAAAGAGTACTAAGATATGTGAAGGAAACATTGCATTACAAACTCACACACTATCCCACTGGTCAAATGCTTGAAGCATTTGTTGATGTTAATTGGGCTGAAGAGGGGCAAGCAGCCTTCTCAGTAGTTGCAGGGGCAACAGTCTGGATGCTTGACTGATCTGGCCTTGCAACACTAACCAAAACGGCCTTGCTGTGCTGGTACTGCGAATGACTGAAAGCAAGCGGAAACTACGGCTGTAATTTTTTCCCGAGGGCATGCAGCTTTACTGTATGGATAAATGATGATGGCGTCCTCTTGGGTAAAATATTCCGGAGGTAAAACAGTCCCCCATTCGGATCTCCGGGCGGGGACTACTCAAGAGGACGTCGTTATCAGGAGAAAGAAAACTGGAGTTCTACGGATCGGAGCGTGGAATGTCAGATCCCTTAATCAGGCAGGTAGGTTAGAAAATTTAAAAAGGGAAATGGATAGGTTAAAGTTACATATAGTGGGAATTAGTGAAGTTCGGTGGCACGTGGAAGAAGACTTCTGGTCAGGAGAATACAGGGTTATAAATACAAAATCAAATAGGGGTAAGGCAGGAGTAAGTTTAATAATGAATAAAGCAATAGGAATGCGGGTAAGCTACTATAAACAACAAAGTGAACGCATTGTTGGTCAAGATAGACACGAAGCCCACGCCTACGACAGTAATACAAGTCTATATGCCTACTAGCTCTGCAGATGACGAAGAAATTGAAGAAATGTATGATGACATAAAAGAAATTATTCAGACAGTGAAGGGAGACGAAAATTTAATAGTCATGGGTGACTGGAATTCGACAGTAGGAAAAGGAAGAGAAGGAAACGTAGTAGGTGAATATGGATTGGGGCTAAGAAATGAAAGAGGAAGCCACTTGATAGAATTTTGTACAGAGCACAACTTAATTATAGCTAACACTTGGTTCAAGAATCATGAAAGAAGGTTGTTTACATGGAAGAACCCTGGAGATACTGGAAGGTCTCAGATAGATTATATAATGGTAAGACAGAGATTTAGGAACCAGGTTTTAAATTGTAAGACATTTCCAGGTGCAGATGTGGATTCTGACCACAATCAATTGGTTATGAACTGTAGATTAAAACTGAAGAAACTGCAAAAAGGTGGGAATTTAAGGAGATGGGACCTGGATAAACTGAAAGAACCAGGGGTTGTACAGATTTTCAGGGAGAGCACAAGGGAACAATTGACAAGAATGGGGGAAAGAAATACTGTAGAAGAAGAATGGGTAGCTATGAGGGACGAAGTAGTGAAGGCAGCAGAGGATCAAGTAGGTAAAAAGATGAGGGCTAGTAGAAATCCTTGGGAGACAGAAGAAATATTGAATTTAATTGGCGAAAGGGGAAAATATAAAAATGCAGTAAATGAAGCAGGCAAAAAGGAATACAAACGTCTCAAAAATGAGATCGACAGGAAGTGCAAAATGGCTAAACAGGCATGGCTAGAGGACAAATGTAACGATGTAGAGGCTTATCTCACGAGGGGTAAGATAGATACTGCCAACAGGAAAATTAAAGAGACCTTTGGAGAAAGGAGAACCACTTTTATGAATATCAAGAGCTCAGATGTAAACCCAGTTCTAAGCAATGAAGGGAAAGCAGAAAGGTGGAAGGAGTATATAGAGGGTCTATACAAGGGCGATGTACTTGGCAATGTTATAGAAATGGAAGAGAATGTAGATGAAGATGAAATGGGAGATATCATACTGCGTAAAGAGTTTGATAGAGCACTGAAGGACCTAAGGCGAAACAAGGCCCCTGGAGTAGACAACATTCCATCAGAACTACTGACAGCCTTAGGAGAGCCAGTCCTGACAAAACTCTACCATCTGGTGAGCAAAATGTATGAGACAGGCGAAATACCCTCAGACTTCAAGTAGAATATAATAATTCCAATCCCAAAGAAAGCAGGTGTTGACAGCTGTGAAAATTACCAAACTATCAGTTTAATAAGTCACGGCTGCAAAATACTAACGCGAATTCTTTACAGACGAATGGAAAATCTGATAGAAGCCGACCTCGGGGAAGATCAGTTTGGATTCCGTAGAAATATGGGAACACGTGAGGCAATACTGACCCTACGACTTATTTTAGAAGCTAGATTAAGAAAACCTACGTGTCTAGCATTTGTAGACTTGGAGAAAGCTTTTGACAATGTTGACTGGAATACTCTCTTTCAAATTCTGAAGGTGGCAGGTGTAAAATACAGGGAGCGAAAGGCTATTTACAATTTGTACAGAAACCAGATGGCAGTTATAAGAGTCGAGGGACATGAAAGGGAAGCAGTGGTTGGGAAGGGAGTGAGGCAGGGTTGTAGCCTCTCCCCGATGTTGTTCAATCTGTATATTGAGCAAGCAGTAAAAGAAACAAAAGAAAAATTTGGAGTAGGTACTAAATCCATGGAGCAGAAATAAAAACTTTGAGGTTCGCCGATGACATTGTAATTCTGTCAGAGACAGCAAAGGATTTGGAAGAGCAGTTGAATGGAATGGACAGTGTCTTGAAAGGAGGATATAAGATGAACATCAACAAAAGCAAAACGAGGATCATGGAATGTAGTCTAATTAAGTCGGGTGATGCTGAGGGAATTAGATTAGGAAATGAGACACTTAAAGTAGTAAAGGAGTTTTGCTATTTGGGGAGCAAAATAACTGATGATGGTCGAAGTAGAGAGGATATAAAATGTAGACTGGCAATGGCAAGGAAAGCGTTTCTGAAGAAGAGAAATTTGTTATCATCGAGTATAAATTTAAGTGTCAGGAAGTCATTTCTGAAAGTATTTGTATGGAGTGTGGCCATGTACGGAAGTGAAACATGGATGATAAATAGTTTGGACATGAAGAGAATAGAAGCTTTCGAAATATGGTGCTACAGAAGAATGCTGAAGATTAGATGGATAGATCACATAACTAATGAGGAGGTATTGAATAGAATTGGGGAGATGAGGTGTTTGTGGCACAACTTGACTAGAAGAAGGGATCGGTTGGTAGAACATGTTCTGAGGCATCAAGGGATCACTAATTTAGTATTGGAGGGTAGAGTGGAGCGTAAAAATTGTAGAGGGAGACCAAGAGATGAATACACTAAGCAGATTCAGAAGGATGTAGGCTGCAGAACGTACTGGGAGATGAAGAAGCTTGCACAGGATAGAGTAGCATGGATAGCTGCATCAAACCAGTCTCAGGACTGAAGACCACAACAACAAAAACAATTGGGCTACTGGTATAGACGACTGCAAATGCATTACTCCATACGTAATATTACTGACAGGATCTCCAGCGTACTGGGCAGAGAATGAAACAAACTGCAGTTGTGCTGAGCACAATGGAAGCAGAATACATGTGAGTGGCACCTATGCAAGTGAGGTGGTATGGATAAGAGAATTACTGAAGAGCCTTAACCTTAAAGGACTAACTGGAGAATCAACATCTGTGAGGTGTGACAGTCAAGCAGCAATCTTACACTTCAAGAATCATATAGACACACCAAGAACAAAGCATATTGCCATAAAACATCATTTCATCAGAGAGAAAGTAATGGATGGAACGACTGACAGTCGATACATTTTGACAGATAAACATTAGCATTTTTCTTAAGAAAGCCATTGAACCAGAATATTCATGAATGTCATTAAGAAAATGTTACTCAAAATGATATATGTGACTATTTTTAGATATCATTTCGAGGGAGGGAGTGTTAAGAGACAAACATGCCAAGAAGAGATCCTTTATTTATTTTGTTCATTCCTTTTTATGATGTGACTGGATTTTCTTTGACGTTATTTTAAAAAATGTTGGTATAGTGTTATTCTGTTGCTGCTTTAATAGTGGATGCAGTTCGTATTTCACAAAATATAATGTATGTGATATAACAGGTTTATTCCATTAGAACAAGAAGAAATCATTTGATGAGCTGGAAAACACATGCACACACAGACAGTGGGGATGGGTAGCTAGCAGCTTGGAAAGAGGTCACCCGTCACCTGTCCCCATTCTCTCCTCCTGCTTCCTGCCTCTTTCTTCCTCTACCCATGTGTCTGACACAACCTTCACCCCAGTCCACCTACCAAACTGCACTCCCTGCACTGTGTGTCCAGCCAGGTTTGGTAAACAACACGAAATGGTTGTTTATTGTGTCACCTCTTCACAAAGAGAGCATTTCTGATACTTTCACACTCATCTTTTCAACTTACAATCACTTCAAAATATAATTTTATCTTCATACAAGAACTTGTTGCTATATTAAACATGCATAAAAGAAAACATCTCTATTCATCAAATAGAGAAGGGAGTGAGCAGCAGACTGCAGAAACGAGTTTAACTTTGAGAAAGTCTTGTCAGAGCATCTCCTTTTGTCACTGCCTGACTGGATTCTTCAGAGGAGGAGTAGGAAAGAAGATAGGGACAGAAAAACATGTTTTGGTGGTACAATCAGTTGGGTGTAGGGAAAAGTTTGGGATAGGCCACTAGGAGGAACAAGGAAAGAAAAAAAAGAGGGAGGTGGCAGAATAAAGAGGAAGCAACAAAAAGTTAGAGAAAGGGACAGGAAGTAGGAAAATTTTCCAAAAAGGGGGCTGGTAGACAGTAGAAAAAAGGTGAAGGGAAGAAAACCTGGTGTGGCAGGAAGAGGAACCATTACATGGGAGGATGTAAAACCACCTACCACTGATTCAAAATTTCTTTTGGAGCCTTCTAAGGATTGTAGAGGGACTTAGCATATGAAGTTTTGATAAGGAAACAATGTCTGGAAATGTCTTGTCTGGATGTAAAATCAGTTTGAAGATCGGATCACTTTGAAATCTTTCACTTTGCAGTATATATGCAAGCTGAGAAAAGGGCGCTGTCATCAGTCCCTGTTCTAATTATGACCTTACGTAACACCTTCATCCGAATCCAACAACAACTACAAGAAATTGGTACATTCAAAGCTGGGAGGGATGGTTATGGTGTTCCACGGATGCATTGCACTCTCTATTTTAAATGGGCCATTCTTTGTCACATAGGAGAGAACCCAAGGACAAGTACTTGAAACACTGCCCACGCCGTGCACTCCTACAACACACTGGCCAGAGCTCAATAATATACTCTGTGTGCATACTGTGAAATGGCAGATTTGACAGTGATCGTATCCTCAAATTGATTCTGCATCCAAACGGCACATTTCCAGAGATAAGTTCCTTATCAAAATTTCATCTACCAAGTCCCCTCTACAGCCCTAGAATCCTGTAATATGAATTTTGAATCACCTTGTATGTACATATTCTGCAAATTACTGAAGAACATGGCAGTGAATAAGTACCTTGGTACCAAAGGTTAAAATTTTCTTCCCATTCCAATCAAATATGGAATTTGGGAAGAATGTCTGCTTACATGCTCCCGTGTGTGTTGCAAACAGTCTAATCCGGTGTTTATGGCCACTATGGGAGTGATATGAATAAAAATTAAGAATATCTCTAGTTTCTTTACTTAATACATGTACTTGATACATTGTAAGTAGGCTTTTTTCAATGTTTCTGTGACACACTACCATGGATCAAACCTGTGACCATATGTGTTGCCCTTCTTCGTATACATTCAATATACCCTCAGTTTTGTGTGGTAGGCCACAAACTTGAGTAATGTTCTATGACCGACTGCATTTTCCCAGTATTCTGCCAATGAACCACAGTCTAATACTTGTCTTACTTTTACCTGAGCTTACGCAATCAATCCATTTAATATACCTATAAACTGTTACAGCCAAGTATTAGTGTTGGTTGACTGGTCTCGATTGTGATACATAGATGTAGTTACAGGGTATTATTTTACAGTGTTTTCTGAAGTGTAAAATTTCACATTTTGAACATTTGTACCAAGATAATAATCCTTGTACCAGTTTTAAATCTTATCAAGATATGATTCTATATTTGCACAGTTTTTTTACAGATGGTATCTCATTATAGATAGCTGCATCATGTGATATTTATGAGTACTGTCTGGCAGTCATGAAAATGCAATATAAACAACATGGGTGCTAACACACTTCCCTATGCTTCAAGTTACTTCTTCTGTAAACAACTCTCCAACCATTATGACGTGCTGTGCCCTACTTAGCAAGAAATCCTCACTCTAGCCAAAAATTTTGTTGGACACTCCATATAATTGAACTTTTGCTAATAATGGTTTGCGTGGCACAGGGTAAAAAGTTTCAGTTTTTTGATTGAGGGATCTATGGAACATTACGGATAAACTGGGAGATAAATCATTTGCAAATTCTGTACGGGAAATGACAAGATTCAATAGGACACAGGAGCCCTGTTTAATTTTAGTGACTTTAGCTGTTTCCCAGTGCTACTGACACTAATTTCTGTATCATTCGCCTATGTCATGGTCCAAGTAGTAAACTGAGGCATTACATCTTAACAGAATATATTCCTTAGTAAAGGAACATATGAAAATGGAATTCAACACTACTGCTTTTCCTTTGCTAGCCCCAGTTTAAGTTTTTATGCTATCCCTGAGTGACTGAACACTTCACTTTGGTGCAATAGTCTTTACATATGACCAAATTTTCTTTGGAAATTATTACAGATATTTCAAAAAGATTTTGCTGTGGTAATTGCTGAAGTATTCACACATTGGACTCTTGACAGCCAAACACGCCATTCAACACTCTCTGTCGATAGCTATCTAGCTTTCTTTTATACCTGTTATGCAGCAGTCACTGTTTCTTAAAAAGTGATTTCACAGAGACTGTAAATTATGGAAGGTCCCTTCCACATAGTAGTTCTACTATGTGCTTATTTATATAGGTCTTCTCACCTAGTCTTTTAGGCTCACATCACACTTCCCCTACACACTTTTGTCAAAAGATAAATGTTTAATTTCTCCTTGTTATAGCTACCTATTTTCTAGCTTACTGGACATGAAAAGCCATCTACTTGTTTCAGTTGTCACTGGTATTTTACTAATCACTGTTGCTACAACTGCCTCGTGGCCACTGATACCAGTCTCAATATGAACATCCAAAAAACTGTCGGGTTATTGATTGTGATTATGTTGTGTTGTAGGCAGCTTTCAAGGATGGTATTTAATAATGTTTCACAAGATAACTTGTCACACCCACCATTTACAAAACTGTAATTTTCTATATCTGACTGTTGGGAGATTAAAGTCTCCTCCAGTGATGACTGTGTGATTTGGAAACATAGGATTAAAGGAGGAAAATGGGAAAAGGGCCAATAACTGTCCTTGGGAACACACAAATTTTAAATTTAACTAATAAAAAGACACAATACAAAACTGCAGTAAATGAAGCTGGCAAAAGGGAATGCAGATGAATAAAAAAATGAGTGACAGCAAGTGCAAGAATAACAGAGCAGTGACTAAAAAAAATATAAAGCTGTAGCAGCAAGCACGGCAGAGAGAAAGTTAGATGCCACTTACAGGAAATTAAAGAGACGTTTGGAGAAAAGAGAAGCAGCTGTATGACAGTCAAAAGGTCAGACAGCGAGCCAATACTAAACAAAGAGGGGAATGCTGGAAGGAATATATACAACAGAAAAGGAACTTTATGAAAATATTGTCGACTTAAGATGAAAAAGGTGAAGAATATGTAATGAGATGTGCTTCTGCAAGATGAGTTTGACTGAGAATTGAAAGACATAAGATGAAACAAGAGGTTTGGAGTAGACGACCTCCTCTCAGAGATACAAAGGTGTGCAGAAAAATAATGCACCTAAATTTTTTATGTGAAAAATCTTAAAGCTTTTTATATAAAACAAACATTATTAACATTCTACATCTTTATTCCCTGTGTCTACACATTTGCAGTGTTCTGGCACTAGAGGCATCACGGTAACTACGTTGGTGCAAGGGAAACAGAATGCTGTAATCAAGTTTCAAATTCAAAGAGTTTGTCAACATATGGAGCACCCTTTCCTTCATATAGACAATGCCAAATTACACAAGAGCATGCGACATATGCAATAATCTGATGCCTTGGGTTCACTGTCAGATATCACTCTCAATACCATAATGACTTGGTTCCATCTGATTTTCGTCTGTTGGCAAATCTGAAAGAACACCTTCGAGGACTTCACTTTGATAGTGATGAAACAGTGCAAGCAAAGGTGAGATTGTGGCTCTATCAGTATAGTTGCACTTTTTTACAGCAACGGTTTCAACAAATTAGCTTCTCATTGTGTTCATTGGCAGGGAGACAATATTGAGAAATAAATATATAGAAATGAAGAATCAAAGTGTAGAATGTGAATACAGTTTGTTTTACTTAAAAGCTTTCAAGAGTTTTCATATGAAAAAATTCAGATGCGTTACTTTACAGCATGCCCTCAACCCCTGGGGGAATCAATCACACTGAAACTGTTTTGCCTAGTAAGCGGTTAAGCACAACTTCATTTGTTGCTAGTTCAACGGAAAATAACTACAACCTCTTGCTAAGATGTGGAACAAGTCAGTTCTTGAATGGTGGTACACTTTCTCAGTGAGAAAAATATGGCAACATACTGACCATTTATTTGATTAGTGCATTTTTGTTTTGTATGTTGGTATTCCTGTTGATGTGGGTTTATTTATCAACTGTCATTTTGTTGTTTGAGTTTACATATTGTCATTTGGAGATAGTGAGTGAAGCTGCGGATGCTAGAACATGGAGTGCCAAGTGGAGAAATTGCAATATTTCTGACACATTCTTCTATTTTAGCTGAACGGGGGGGGGGGGGGGGGGGGGGGCAACAGCAGTGTAGGCAGACAGAAACATTTGTGCCTTGTATGGGGGTAATGCCATCAGATAGAGCATGGAAAGAAAACGGTTTTCTTGTTTTAATGAAGGTCATTTTGACATTACTGACTCACCATGCTCAAGAAAATCTTTGGGGTTTAAAGAAGATAATTTTAAATGAATTAATCCACGTCAGCATACTCAAGAGCTGGAAATGTGATGGAACTGCGAACATTCCATCATTGTGTGACATTTGCATGCACTGGGAAAGGTTCAAAAATCAGATGTATGGGTTCTGCATGCTCTAAGCCAAAATCACAAAAATCAGTGGGTGGCTAGATGTGTATCTCTGGTTGCTCGTCATCAACTGGCTCTTGAACAAAAGCAACCATTCCTACCCTCTATTGTTACTGGTGATAAATGGATTCTTTGTGTTAACACAAGGGAAAGAAAGGAATGGCTGAGCTCAAACAAAGCACCAACTCCCTGTACAAAGACCTGCATGCATCCACTACAGGTAATGCGATGCATCTGGTGGATCAGTAAGGGTGTGGTGTACTACAAACTGCTTCCATGTGGTCTAACCATTACTGCTGACATTTACTGTCAAAAACTGAGAAGTCTCGGAGATGCTATCCACGAACAATAACAAGGAAGACTGCATGAAGTAGTGCTACTCCACACAATGTCTGGTTGCATTCTACTAAACTGAGAAAAAGTGCTCTACAGGAGTTGGGTTGGGAAGCCATTTCACATCTTCCTTATTCACCTGATCTTGCGCCCTCAGGTTTTCAGCTTTTCTGCTTTCTGTCAAACAACCTTCAAGGAACTTGCTTTCCAAATGAAAATACACTCCAAACATGGCTCAACAAGTTCTTTGCCTGTAGAGCTTGTGATTTCTACAGCCCCAAAATTGAAAAGTTATCCCTGTATTGGCAGACAGTTGTAAATAGTGAAGGAGAATGTATTATTGATGACTAAAGTATCTTATGTGTATCTGCTGTGTTTATTAAACTTACCAAAAAACACTACAAACTTATGCACCAACTCAATACATAATGTCCCCCTCTCTCCTCCCCTCTCCCCAATAGTCCATGTTTCACTACCATACAATACAGTGCTGTGCTCCAAGCAAACATTCCAAGAAATTTCTTCCTCAAATTAAGACCTATGTTTGGTACTATTAGACTTCTCTTGGCCAGGAATGTCCTTTTTGCCAGTGCTAGTTTGCTTTTGATGTCGTCGCTCCATTCACCATTGGTTATTTTGCTGCCTAGATAGCAGAGTTTCTTAGCTTTGTCCACTTTGTGACCATCAATCCTGATGTTTAGTTTCTTGCTGTTCTCATTTCTGTTACTTCTCATTAATTTCGTCTTTCTTTGATTTACTCTCAATCCATATTCTGTATTCGTTAGACTGTTCATTCCACTCAGCAGACCATATAATTCTTTTTCACTTTCACCCAGGATAACAATGTCATCAGCAAACTGCATCGCTGATATGCTTTCACCATCAATTTTAATCCCACTCCAGAAACTTTCTTTTATTCCCATAATTGTTTCTTTGATGCACAGATGAACAGTAGGGTTGGAAGACTACATTCCTGTCTTACACCCTTTTTAATCTGAGCACTTTGTTCTTGGTCGTCCACTCTTAGTATCCCCCCTTGGCTCTCGTACATATTGTATATTACACATTACTAGCTACTTTTTTTCAGAATTTCAAACATCTTGCACCATTTTACATTGTCAACCACTTTTTCCAGGTCAACAATCCTATGAATGTGTCTTGATTTTTTTTAGTCTTGTTTCCATTGTCAACCGCAACATCAGAATTGCCTCTCTGGTGCCTTTACCTTTCCTAAAGCCAAACTCGCCATCATCTAACACAGCCTCAATTTTCCTTTCCATTCTTCTGTATTTTAGTCTTGTCAGCAACTTGAATGCATGAGCTGTTAAAGAGATTGTGCAATAATTCTCATGTTAGTCAGCTCTTGCAGTCTTCAGAATTGTATGAATGATTTTCTTCCAAAAGTCAGATATGTCGCCAGGCTCATACATTAAGAAATGGGTAGTGTATCGAAATAATTTCTATTTAATAGAATATCTTATTGACCTACTGATGAATTATATTCACACTGACCATATAGCCAGGAACACTGATTATCAACTGCAAGAAAAACCAAGGATGGGAAAAAAACTAACTGTTACAAAGTGTCAGCACAGAAAACAGAGTTGTTACCAAGAAACAGGAACATCAACGGAACTAAAATAAGAGAGACAGACAGTAGTTGAATTAAATCAGGTGATGAAGGAATTATTTTAGGGACTAAAAGTAATAGATTAGATTTGCTATTTAGGGAGCAAAATAACTGACGATGAAAGACATTTTGCAATTGCAAAAAAGCTTTTCTAAAAAAAATACATATATTTTAAGAACTAATATAAATTTAAGTGCTAGGAACTTTTCTCTGAAGGTTTAAGGTGTTTGTCTGGGCTATAACCTTGTAAGTTGATTGGCTGATTTCAGGGAGGGGACCAAACAGTGAGGTCATCGGTCCCATCAGATTAGGGCAGGTTGAGGAAGGAAGTCGGCCGTGCCCTTTCAAAGGAACCATCCTGGCATTTGCCTGAAGCAATTTAGGGAAGTTACGGAAAACCTAAGTCAGAATGGCCAGACGTGGGTTTGAACCATCGTCCTCCCCAATATAAGCCCAGTGTGCTAATCACTGCACCACCTCACTTGGCATATAACCTTGTACAGAAGTGAAACATTGATGATAAACAGTGCAGGAAAAAGGAAAATAGGATGTTCCTGAAATGTGCCACAGGAAAGTGCTGAAGATTAGATGGGTAGATTGGATAACTAATGAAGTGGTATTAAATTGAACCGGAGAGAAAAGATATTTATGGCACAACTAACTAAAAGACAGAATCAGTTCATTAGACTCACCACAAGATGTCACGGAATAGGGTGTGTGTGTGTGTGTGTGTGTGTGTGTGTGTGTAGCGGGGGTGTAAAAGTTGAACAGGAAGACCAAGGCTTGATTACAGGATAAAATGGATATGTGTAGTTTGCAATGTTTATGCAGAGACAAGGTGGTTTACACAGGACAGACTTGTGTCGAGAGTTGCATCATTCCAGTCTTATGAATGAAGAGCCCATCATCATCATCATCATCATCATCATCGTCGTCATAATCGGTAACAGCTGGGAAAATGTAAGCATTCCTGGTGACTGATAGGTTCCATATGGACTGAAGGTATTGAGAAGCCATCATTGAGTGTTGTTAAACATTCATTTCCTGAGCTGAGGAAAGCCACGTGAAATGAATGACAAAGACAGTGCTCCTGATCTGAAAGGATCTACAGGGTGGCACATGAAATGTGTTACCAATTGTTTCTTTCACAATTTACGACGCACATTAGATATCCCGCTGGGACCTCTACAGCAGTACCAGCAGAGCTTGGAAAAACAAATGAGTTACGAAATTACGTGTAATTCACGATACTGCCGCTAGGAGACTAGTCAGCAGCAATGGCTGACAATGAAAGACTGACAGCACAGCAACGATCAGCAATTGTGTTACTTTTTCATGAAATGAAAAGCCTTGTTGTGACTCAGAGGCGTTTTCGACAACAGTTTAACATACGATGGGTCTCCTGCAAGAAGACCATCTACAGGTTGTATAATAAATTTGTGCAGGAAAGAACAGTGTTGGAAGCGAAGCGACCTCGGCCTAAGCCTGTTTATTCGCCGGAGAATATTGAAGCGGTACGAGTTGCTGTACAGAGAAGACCCGGGAAATTGTGTAGAAATGCAGCAGTGCAACTGGGAATATCCAGACGCTCCGTTCAATGCATTCTTAAAAGTGACCTCCATATGGACCCATACAAGATTATCTGTGCACAGAAGCTCAGAAAAACACACGCAGCAGAGACTACTGTTTGCTCAGTGGACGGAGGATAGGGAAGAAACTCTCAACAACGTTTGGTTTTCAGATGAGGCGCATTTTCATTTAGACAGTGTGGTTAACAAACAAAATGTACACTTTTGGGCCACTGAAAACCCACAAGTGCTTCATGAATGACAACAGTATGCTCCAAGGATTACAACGTGGGCAGCAATTTCCAGTCACGGACTTATTGGACCGTTTTTCTTTGAAGAAACTGTGAACAGCGAGTGTTATTTGAGCATGCTTCGCAATAGCTTCATTCCACAGCTTCTTGCTACTGCCTTGCCCTTCAACATGCAGTGGTTCATGCAAGATGGAGCAAGGCCACATACTGCAAACACTGTGTTGGAGTTTTTACATGAGCATTTCGACATGCGGATCATTTCACTCAGGTTTCCAGGTCACTTCAATGACGGGCAAAATTGGCCTCCCAATAGTCCAGACCTCAATCCATGTGACTTTTTTGTTTGGGGGTACCTAAAGGAAAAATTATTTCCAAAACGTCCACGTGATTTAATGAAGCTCAGAAGACTTACTCTTCAAGCTTGCAGTGAAATTACGAAAGACATGTGCTGTAGGGTAATCACTAACTTCAGTGCTCATTTGAAGGAAGTTAGGAAACGAAATGGTGGACATATTGAGCATGTGCTAAGTTAGAACAAATCTCCATGGATAGCTCTTCATTATAGTATACGTTCCTTTCAGATTGTATTGACAATAAAGTTCATAATCAAAAACAAAATGGTAACATTTCGTGCGCCACCCTGTAGATGTCTACCCCCCCCCCCCCCCCCCCCCACATGTGCAGGTGGGAACATGTCATCAATGAATCTGTACCAGGGGGAGAGATTTAGGGCTCTAGGCAACAAGAAATGATTCCTGAAGATGACCCACAGGCTGGTATAGAATGCCCATCGCAGTACTAATTTATCTGTAGGTGGTGCCTACAAGTGACAAGTTACTGTCAGCAATAACACCCCACAATTGGTCATAGTTAACACAAAAGAGGTTTTGTGGCTGGAGGTAGCAAGTGTGTCATTTACAGACTCTCTACTAACACCTACATTGCACTGATGGAACTCTCCATACAATACATCTGTTGTTCTGGTGTAATTTCAATGTACATTTCGTTTCCAGACCTACTACCTGGTCTCGCTCTCCATTAGTTCCTGTCCCCACTTGCCTTACATCCCTCTCCTCTTCATACACCATTCTATAATCAAAATCTTAAATCGGTCTCTCATTCCCAAAGACCATTCTATTCCACTCACCTTGCACTTCAAGGACTTTACACATAGGCCAAGGATTTTTTTTCCTTCTTTTTCCACAGGAGTATTTTATGTTACCCTTCCCAAACAAAATTTGCTGTCACACAGGTGATTCATTTTAATTTAATACACATATGGCATCATTATGTTATTTGTTATTGTTTACATAAGCTACTAGAAACCATTATTTATACAATAATTCATTTTTTCTGTTTCAGAAAATGTCACAATCTAAAAATATTGTGTTATAATGAACATTATTATTTAGTTATACGTCAACTGAACTCACCAAGTGCATCAGCACCAAACGTTTCATCATTGAGAGCATCATATTCCTCTTCTTCATCTTCCAACTCTGGTCCCGGTCCATCAGGCAGTTCTTCATCTAAATAGCCCTAAAAATTGTAGGTGTCAATTATTACACCGACACAAGTAGCTTGTACAGTAACATTTTCAAACAGTAAAGGGAACAAAAATATAAATGAATAAGTATCAGTCTAAAAAAAATTGGGGAGGGGGGTGTCAACCTTTTGCTTCAACAATGGTTGTAAAACCGAAATATTTAGCTGAAAACTAAATGTTTATCCACTTCCTGACACATCAAACTTATCGACACCTGCAAACTTTTTCCAAAACTTCTCGCACCAATGTTAATCAAATCAAAGACAGTAGTCACTGTTGCAATATTTTACTGTTAATTATGAAGATGCTTCATTTGTCAGACTACATGAACCATCATACTGCAAATAAATAGGCAATATTTTACTGTTGATTATGAAGACAACGCATTTGTGAGACTATATGAATCATCATAACGCAAACAAATAGGCTATCATTCTAGTTATTAGAAGCACCAAAAATCTTACTTTTGACCTACTGCAACCTGTAAGTTATCTTTGTGATTTAGTTAGTGGCCCACAGATCATATCCTGAATGACTGAAATATTTAGTAGCGACACATATTTAAGTAAGTGGAGCAAAGCTTAAACTCTCATTACAGACATTCCAGTCTTCCTACTCTCTTCAATTTCCTTCTTTACTTGAGAGAAAATACTCTTAATACAGAGTTCCGACTCATTTTTCTAAGAATTTTTTAGTGGCCTTAAAAGCTGGTCAACAAATGTGATGAATTAAGATGTTAAAGAAAATTGCCAACTTGTACATGGCAATTGGTATGGATGCACAATTTTTTTTAAATAATTGCTTCCTAAATGAAACACTAAGCAATTTCATATTGGTAAAACTAATATTAGTGAAATCACGATAACTGTCAACTCCAGTAAAAAGGAAAGCTCCAATAACAGTCTATTCTTGTCATATAGATGTATTAAAAAATTTATGTACTGAAGCATCGTCACACTGTGACTTTCACGATAGGTTGAATATATTATTCAAATAGTTATTCTGAATGACACATACCAAAGCTTGAAGACTATCTGACAGACTTCAACCTGCAAGGTAATAACACAAATCTTTGTGTCAAGTTTCTCATGTCAATGAGTCATTGTCCCTATTACCATCAACAACAGTCACTGTTATTTTTAATCTGTTTCTAAGCCATAGAATGACATCAAATCTTATGCTTGACAATATCCTTACATATTGCAACAGTACAATAGGAAGTTCCAGTCATATGCAGAAAATATCATTTAAAAATTTTATAGGGGCTATGTAAGGTAATGACTGTTTATTTTGTAGTTCATTTATTTATCCCCACAAGTTAGGGCCCTCTCGTACATCTAACCATGCGTTCAACATAATTTACATTATGTTCATAACCACACGAACTATAAGAAGATTAACAATTAGCATATTCCCAATGTTATTCAATCTGTACACTGAGCAAGGTATTAAGGAAACCAGGAAGAAATTTGGACACAGAATAAAGGTCAGAGAGAAGAAATAAAAACTTCAAAGTTCACTGATGGAATTGTAATTTGTCAAAGACAGCAAAGAATTTCAAAGAGCATTTGAAAAGAAAGGATGTATCCTGAAGACAGGTTATAAATAGACATAAAGTAAAACAAATGTAACTGAGTGTAGTCAATTTATATCAATCAATGCTGAGGGAATTTGATTTGGAAATGAACCACTAAAATTTGATGAATTCTCCCATTTCAATTGCAAAATATAACAGCAGAAGTGAGGAGGATATAAAATGCAGACTAGTAACAGCAGAATTTCTGTAAAAGTAAAATTCAATAACACAGAATTTATATTTAAGTGCTAGAGGTCTGCTTTCAAGGTCCGAAGTGTAGCCTTTTATGCAAGTGAAATGTGGATGGTAGATAGTTCAGATGAGAAGGGTATAGAAACTTTTGAAATTTAGTGGTACAGGAGAATGCTACAGGTTACACAGTTATATTGGATAGCTGATGAAGTACTGAATTGAGACAAGAAAGTTGTAGTACAACTTTAACATGTTGATAGGACGTATGCTGAGTTTACTAATGGTGGGCAGGAAGGACACATGATTACAGTAAGCAGGTTTAAATGGAAATCAGTTGAAGTACTTATGCAGACATCAAGACCCTTGCACAGGATATACTAATGTCGAGAGCTACTTCAAACCAGAATTCTGACTGATGACCTAACAACATCATGTACCTACTACTGTTGCTTTACACTGATTAATTGCTTATAGGCCTAGAACCATTGTGCATTATAATGCAAACACCCATTCAAATTTAATATTGGAAGACTTTTCATACCTCTGTATAAAATGCACATATAAGTCAACCTGGGATTGAATATGTGGGCCTTCTTACGCTTCTATGAATCTTCCTAATCTATAAGACTTCCAATGTACAAATTATTCATAAATCAGAATATAAATTAACAAGAATATCATATACTTGCATTACTACTATCATTCACAATGGCCACCTGTTAATATCAGTTGCTGGTGTGTAAACATAACATTCCACAGTTCCCAAAACAAATTTGGGATCTCTAGCACAAAAAGTTTTAGATTTTATTGTGAAAATCAGTGTTCTTTCAAAGTTGAAAGTGCAGACCAGCTGTACAGAAATAAAAATACATACAAATTATGTTGCAAATAAAACAAGTACTATATTTTTTGGGGAAAAAAATAAACAAAAAACAAAAAGAATCACATGTCACACGCACCAACTCCCTGTGGAAAGCAGTTATCAGCTTCTTGCAGACTATGCTGCTAATCCACAGGCCAAACATTGGTAGTCAGCAGCTAGAACTTTTAGGAATGTGGAACACCCTGAGCCCAGGTGGATGACAACTACAAATCACCCAATATAATCAACTACAATTATCACTTAAAGCCACATAATCTTTGCTGACAACACTTTACAAAAATCAGTATAACTAGAAACGAAATAGATGAAATTGCAATTACAAAAAAAAAAAGAAAACGGTCCTTAGCATAAGAAAAAGTACATCATGCAGCAGCCAGAACCAGAAATCTTAGGTGTTCCAGTACATATAGGATACATAACCAATGTTTACAACTAACAAAAACAACTCTGGTTTATCCTGTTAAGTTTAAGATCACAACTGTCATTTGGCCACGCACGTCAATTATATGATTTGTGAAAGGACAACTGACAAACCTACAAACATGTGACAAAGCTATATATCTGAGAAGTTGGGCGTTCAAATGAGGGCGCTATAAAATTTAAAACGACTGCTAACCATGACTGTGGCCAACCGACGGCAAATACGAAGCAAGAGAACGACATAGATAACATAACGTTTTATTCCCGAGGGAAGCTGGAGTAACAACTGCGGCTCCTCTAAAGTTGTTATGAACAGCGACTTACCCGCTCTGAAGTTACATAACTTTAGCACCACAAAACACATGAAAAGCACGACAATTAACTGTATAAAGGCCTTCATTGCTTTTATCTTTCAACGGTCATTTCGGCTCATAACAAGCATGTTAATGTTTCAAATCTTTCTTTCCACCATACATTGTGTATACTGATACGGTTTGTACTTGGTTAAGTTAAGAGCAAACTACAAAATTGGGACATTAGTGAATATAGAATTTATTATACTAACTGATAAGGACGTGTTAAATCCAAAAAAAGAATCTGCCATTTGTTCTGTTAACGAAAAAATGTCATAATCTTCACGTCAGCATGAACAACTCAGCTGTCATGGCTGACTGTTATAAAACTTTACTGAATTAACGCTAGATGTAGCGCTAGAAAGTAAATTCGATATATGTATCGATAACGATATTGTTCGACTTATATGTTTCTCAGAATTTTGACAGAAGCACATCACGGCAAGATCGCGCTATGCTAGAATACGAATGATTGCGGTGCAAGGTGAAAGCGAAAGTTCGAATATGGCAAGGACAGTGTTGTGGCGGCTTTTATAAATATACCATAGCGCTTGTTTTCCCGCGTGTGAAGGGAAATCATTTTAATATTTTGAGTGTTTAATTACATTTACGGTGTTAGATCCGTTGTTCAACAAGCTCATGCCTGTTAAAAACCAACAATTACCAACAAAAATGAAACTTAAGAACTTTGTACAAATTAACTGAATTCGGGGATTGAAATGTTCTGTATAGCTACAGATTCACTGATGTCTTCATGTGATGCTAATTTATAGCTTAACTCCACATCCTTGAAGTTTCTGTATGGTAGGATCAATGGAACATGATGAATGAAACAACTCCAAGACGCTCATTGGAATTGATAAAAAGCAGTTCCATAAGCGATGAAAGTGTTGCAACATGTATAGTGTGTTCAGTCGATGTGTAGTTTACTAAAAACCGTACTGAGTTACAGTAACTTCATTGGTACACATCAGAGAAAATGGCACAGTAATACATTTATAAATTAACATATTTAACCTTTAATCTCACAGTTGTTTTCAGATCTGGATAATGCCCATAACTAAACAGAAATATGTGGCTTCAAGGAATTAGTACTGGCCAGTGCTGGGCCTTGGTTTAAAAAGTCCAATGGGGATTCTCTCCTAACTTGCACACAATGTTTCTGCTATATTTCACAATTACTTTGCAGCTGATTATCACACTTTCAAATGTCAGTGTGCTTATTCCCCTCTTCATGTAAGACTTCCCCATTGTTACACAGTATGTACCATAACATAAAATAATATGACATTTGAGTTTCACATCTAAATACTTCCATCATTTTTGTACTCTTGTTGCCAGTATATGGTACAGCATCTCATGAGACTAGTCACTGAATCAGATGAGGTTTAATGTAGTACGTATAATCCATATCAATTCAGGCAGGCTAGGAAAAAAATCTTACCTTCATAGTCTCAGATGTTATTGAATTTGGCTTATGTTAAAATGAAGGACTAAGTAAGAAATGTGTATTTTTTTTTGTTTTCTCCAAAAAAATTTCTGCTCAGAGATACAGCCCTCCAAAGATGACACAGCGCATACCATTTTGAAGATGCGAAATTTGGAAAATAATTGCTTTATGATTACAAACAAATTCTCCATTTGGACTTATCTGTCAAAGCTCTTTTACTCTAGGGTTCTGAGCTTTTTTTACAATTGATGATTTTTTTTTTTTTCATAATGCCAATCCATATTTTTTTCTGTTGATTAGTACCATATAGTTCTACATTCCCTCAGAAGGAGGGCTTCCACTTTTAGGTTGAACAGGTTTTATAAACAATTGAAATTTTTGCCACACATAAAACCTGTTTTATTACCACATTATCACATAACGGGCTCATAAAAATCAAAGCCCAGCCTTATTTAACATAATTCTAATTTCCAAAGATGAGTAAGAGACTCATTTTTCAAGCATCTTAAATGGTTCCAAAATGTATGTGAAAGGTCCAAAGACTTAAAGGTTTCAATTTATACAACTTCTGTGCACTCTTGTTTTGTACTGAAATTAGCCAGTAAATGAACTAAAAATGTGTTCCACTGTTTCAGTATCTTCCTTTGATGTAGAGTGATGCCTTCCTGTTGAACCAATAGCAACTGGAGCACTTACAGTCTTCAAAACACTGTGAACAGGAAGTGAGCACTGATGGCGTTGTTGCTGTCCACCAGCTGGAAACCTATATCTAGCAGCTGGTCCATGTGGTAGAATAAAATTCACTACAATTCAGCATTCTGAATCACAGCTGTATTTGGTCTGGAAAGATTATGTTTTGTAGCATGGTGCTTCAGCAGGCCGCCTACACAATCACAAGGCCCCTTCACATGGCCAGTAGCACTATATACCCAGTCAGTTGGCACAAATGACTTACTCAATTCAAATAGCTGGTAACGATTTTTAAAATGACTAGGAGCACCATCAGAAGTAATGAAATTCTTCTCCCCTGTTTGCAGTTGAAGAATTTTGCTCATTATTAGTAAAGCATGTGCTGAGCCATGTCCTGTGTCATCACTTATAACTGCAACACTTGTGGTCTTGTTTTGAAAATATGTCACTCCTGTAAAAATTGAAACACCGTCATTACTCCTATGATACCCTTGTACTGCTTGTGTGAGAATTACAGACCAGTCTTCAGCAAAATCGCAGTGAAGCACTAAACATAGTTGTTCAGCTTGTACACCAGAGTTATCTGCTACGTCTTCCAGGCCAAGTGTCTGTAAAGACAGTCCTCCCTTTCCAGGGCAGTCACCACATTCTTGAAACAAACAAGTCTCTCACTTTACGTCACAGACTACTAATGACTTCATGCGCCTAATCAAGGTGTCATATGTCACGTGCTCCAGTAAGGTCTTCAAAGTTACCACACAAAGTTCAAAATTTGTGCAGTACACACATAAACAGACATGTCTAGGTGGGAGTGGCACTCTCCACTTGCATAAAATATTGATCTTCCAATATGTGAAGTTGTATAGTTGCACTTATAAATTGCAAAAGTTTATTTAATACTGCGAGTCATATACCTCTTCACTTTCACAACTTTTTGACCTTTAGCTGTTACAGTTATAGTGTCTTTTTTGTTGGCACTCTGACGAAAAGTCCCATGTATCTTCCAGATAAAATGACTGCACTATTTGAGCTTGAGCTGCTTCTACAGGATGACCATAATAGGGATCTGGTCTTCCAAAGACTCCTTTTATGGACCTCACATTCCTTGATTTATCTACCATGTACTTTGATACTGATGAAACATGGTTTGCAATTGTTTTGTTTGAAAATTTCTCTGGAATAATAGTTAAAACTTGTGCCTTTTCACTGTAGGATGCACAATATTCAACAGCTGAATTGACATTTGTGAAAAATTCCTGGAAAGAGGTGCAAGAGTACTTTGGTTCATTTTCTTCTGAAGATGGAATTTCTACTTTGAAGAGTGTGGTCAGTTTTGCTGTAGTGTATTCATCCATACCTTTCTCTGCACTTTCTCGGTGCATAGAGCTATGACTCTACTTCACTCACCATGGTTTCATAACAGGACTAACATCTACCTCTGTAGTTGACTGATTCAGACCATTTAATTCTTCCCCTATTGATGCAAAATCTGCACCATGGGAAGCTTCACCTTGTTTAGATACTATCATTGTTGTTATTTTGTCAAAATATTTAGAATCACAAAAAGTTGTCACTGGAAACATCTTCACTGAAACAGTCTTCAAATGGTAACACTTATTCCCAACCTGAACACAGTCTGTTTTTTTTTTGTCTCTTATATAACACTCTTTCATGGATATGCAAATAGTCAGCACACTTCACTCTCCTGTGCTCTGTCAGAAGACATTTCAAACAGTCCTTTTCACAAAACACACTGCAACTGTGTCAACTGACAAATTCCTCAGGAAAACACAAAACTCAATGGATGGTCTCAGATTTCTTAGATGCCTCTTTATTAAACAAATTAGCTCTGAACAACTACAATACAGAAACCTACAATGAACAACCACAACAAAGAAACTACAACAAATTGTAAGAAATAACTGCAACAATGAAAGTGATAAGAAACAATTGCAACAAAGACAATAGATAGAAACAGTGTAACAAAGAAATCAGTAACAAACAACTAAAGTGAAGACATACATTACCCTTGAAAGTGAAAAAAAAAAGATTTTTTTAAAATAAAACCTGTCCAACTTAAAATTGGAAGCTCTCCTTTACAGAGAATAGAGTACTACATGATATTTAAAAAAAAAAAAAAAAAAAAAAAAAAAAAAAAAAAAAAAAAAAAAAAAAATCTAACGTTTCTGGATTGGCATGTTTGGAAAAGACAAATTTTGTAAATTATAAAAAATATTCAAAAGGCAACAGTAAAAGTACTTTGACAAATATGTCCAAATGAAGGATACTATTGTAATCATAAAGCAATTACCTTTCAAATAAAAAAAAACTTTAACAAAATATCTAGAACTGTTACAGAAATACAGCATTTAAAAAAAATTTCCAAAATTCTCATCTTCAAAATGGTGTTCGCAGTGTCATCTTTGGAGACCTGTATCTCGGGGCCGGAGTTTCTTGGAGAAAACAAAAGAGTACTTATTTTTTACTTACCCCTGAATTTTAACATATGCTAAATTCAATAATATCTGAGACTATGAAGGTAATCCTCCTTCCTGAAGTAATATGGATTGTGCCAGTATATAAAATTTATTTGGAAAAAATGGGCCTCAATTACTTTGCCTGTGTATAAGGTAAGTTAAGTCTGCCACAGGAATGTGATGCCTGTGGTAAGGGATTGGGATTGGGAGTCAGAATGGCATAGCGATTGACTAGGATGTTTTGTAGGTTGGGTGGGTGACAGAACACCTCTTTAGGAGGGATAGAAAGGATCTTGGACAGAATGTCCCCCATTTCAGACTAGGATGAGAGATAATCATTGCCTTGGCAAAGGATATGGTTCATTTGCTCCAGTCCGGGGTGATAATGGTTGGTGACGGTGGCACTCCATTGAAGCTGATTCTTAGGGCTGATGATATGGCACAGCAAACCTCTTTGGGATCAGGTGAGGGGTGTTGCCTCTCTGTGAAGACCTTACTGAGGCCTTCAGCAGTTTTCGTCACTGCAGATACATTGTCCATGGGTGGCTAGGCCATATGAGTGGTATTTTTCAGTGTGGAAGGGATGGCAGCTATTGAAATGCAGGTACTGTTGGTAAGTCGGTTTAATGTGGACGGAGGTATGGATGGAGCTGTCAGAGAGGTGGAGACCCACATCCAGCAAGATGGTGCATTAGATAGAGGAGGACCAGGTGGAGCGGATGGTGAAAAAGGTGTTGAGGCTGTTGAAGGAATGAGGATTGGGTGTCTTGGCCCTGAGTCCAGATCATGAGAATATCGTCAATGAATCTGAACCAGACTAGGAGTTGGGAGTTTTGAGAGGCTAGAAAGGTTTTTTCTAGATTTCCCATAAATAATTTGGCATAGGAGGGTGCCATGTAGGTGACCATGGCTGTACTGCAGATTTGTAAGCCTTCCCTCTGAAGGAAAACTAGTTGTGGGTTAGGATATATGTAGTTGGTAAGGTATATAAGGAATGAGACGGTGTTTCCGGTGTCTGAAGGACATTGGGAGAGGTAGCATTTGATAGCGACAAGGCCGCGGGCATGAGGGATTTTGATGCATAGGTAGGTGACATCAACAGTGATGAGTAGGGATCCAGGAGGGTAATGGAGTGGGGTGGTGGGAAGTTGGTGAGAGAAGTGGTTAGTATCTTTGATGTTTGTTTATTTATTTATTTATTCTTCACACTTACAGCCTATTATCTGAAAAGCTACAATAGGGCATACAGTTCATGTTTTCTTGGATGATGATGATAATAAACTTATGTATTAACTACTTCAGATACTTGAAATTTTAAACATTGTTATTGGCTGAATTCGAGCAACCATGCATTAACTTACATACAGAATGTATGTATAACCATCTCGGCTACATAAAATTGCTGTCAAATTGACCATGGTTTTGACAGCACTAAGATGGTCTTCATGCAGTGTGACGGTAGCGGCGGTTTGATGCAGTTCTTGGCCCTAAGCGACCTTGCGACTGCCATTGTATTTCGGTGGAACGTTTTATTCCAATTGACAAATATGTTATATTTTTACAGTTTAATTTTATTCCTGTTATAATTTCAATTTGACAAGAGCATTTTTACTCAGATGTTTTTCACCTATGGTGTGATTACAAGTAATCCTATGTAATTTTTATTCTGATGAAGAACACGTTAGTGCTGTCGAAACTGTGGTCAGTTTCACAACAATTTTATGCAACCGAGTTGGCTATACATACGTTCTGTAATCATATATTTCTGATACTGATTTTTTTTTAATACTACAACTACAAAACTACAATAAAACCCTTAATCAGTTATCCAACTAAAAATGTTACCTTAAGCACTACAGATCTGTTCTGTGTTTGTTCATTTATTTAGGTGGCTTTAACCTTTAGATGGTTATTTCCACTATTGGATTCACCCTGATACTATCCTGACCAACAGCCACTGTCTGCTAAAGTTTCTGGGTGTCGGGCAGCATGTTAGCAGCGTTTCCACTGTAACAAGCAATTCTGCTACTCTCTGTTATGGCAAAAGTCCACATTTCCATGTCACTTGCACCCATGCAGTGTAAATTCTTGAGAAACTATTTCATTTGGTGATTGCCAACATCAGTTGTCTTCTCTCCATCTGCAGAATATCTTGTCTAGCCAGGAGGGCAGCATGTTGATGAGTGGTTGAATGTCTTGCGAATGCCTGAAGTGTCCCATTCATTTTGCCATGGTTGTAATATGTGATATTGCTGCCATAAGATGTTGCCCTCGGGTGACAATCTGTACAGTTATTGGCACACTGGGGATCTTTCTTGCCTTGGTATATGGTTCTTGAAGGCATAATATGTCTAACTGCAACTCTTCTGTTATTCTTCTAGTCTCGTGCAGTACATTGACACTTCTGATGGCTTTAAGCTGTCCTATTTTTCTTTCCATTAGGGATGAGGGTTATATATTCAAGAATTTTGCTCTTCTCATTTGTAATCCCTTGTTATATGACAGTGTGTCATCACGAAGTATATGTATGACATATCTAATGAGAACTATTCATTTTTTATGCAGAAACCTGTTTCAATAATGTCAGTTTTTCCACTTCAGTTGGCAGATTGTTCACTTTGAGATGGATTCTGTCTACGAAATCAGGTGCAGCAAAAGTAACATACTCTGCTGCTGGGCACATTTTCATTACCAGATGTCTTAATGCTGCAGTAAGCATCATTGGCTCTTACAGCCAAATGAGTTGCGTAACATTCCCTGTGCTTTCATAAATATGTCGTAGATCTGTTCCAGTCTGTGTTTAATTATTTACTTCTCTCTCTGGGGAATCTTCTTTTACTTCTGTAGACAGGTTGTGTGTTGTCGCATTCCACATACAGTTGCCCAGTTGGTGTCACCAAATTCTGATCACTTGTGTCATATATCACTCATATATCCATCTGTGATCTTGCTCCTCTGTTATACCACATAGTCCTTAATTTTTGCCAAAAACCTCTTAACTGATTTTGCATAGGTGCATGATGCTCTAATTTGGCCCATGTGACATGCACTATACTATGGTACTTGCTGGTCACATTTTTTTCATAAATTCCTTGCTCTTTCGGTGTCCCTCCTCCTCAAATGTGATTTATGTTTCTTATATGGATGGCACTTGTTGGTATCATCAGAATCCGCATTTCTCTCTACCGTTATGAGATGCTTATCCATAATCCATTCTTAAAACTGCGTTGTTAGGAAGGTTTGATACATGTGACGTTCACTTCGGTTCCCTGACCACTTTTTACCCGTTTTTATATGGCACATACACTGCTGCTTGTTTGATTTTATTGGAATCTTTTCAGATATGATCTTCTTCCCCACAGTGTGCACAAATTACTACTTGTTTGCCACAATTGTTTGCCAAATGACCAAGGTCTTGGCATTGAGTGCACCACCTCACTACTAAATAGTCTTTCACTGAAAGCAAACGAAATCCAAGATACACTTTTTGTTGCTTCATGAGAGCTGTTCTAACCTCAGGGCTCACTTCAGTAACTTGATGGACCACTTTTGTTTCCATTGGTGCTGTCCTAAATCATACTGTAAAGCCACTTTGTAAGCTTTCCTTGGTCATTTCAACTTCAATGTTCTGCATGCTGCACTAATAACCTCGCTGTTGAATGCCCATAAGCACCAAACCAAGGTCCTGCATGTATAGTGTATCTTTTAGTGTCTTTGCATCTGTGTTCTCTGGAATGTCGTACACTATCAGTAAAGGTCTCTTTTACTGAGGCTGTTCACAAATCAGTGTCTTGCACCTTTTTGTTGTTCAGTATCTTTTCTGTGTCACTTTGTGTAGCAGTTCCCAGGATGACTTCATTATTGGTTTGCTTGATTTTCCTTATACAAATTTTATGTTTGGTGGTGTTCATTAATTACTAGGTTGTGTCAATAGCATCACATTTGCACATGTTTTTGCTGGTGTTTGTGAATTTTCTCTGTAACTGTCATTTTCTTTTTGTAGGCATTCCAACCTGCCCATTGCAAATCTTTGATGTAAAAATCTAAGTCTCAGACAGTTGGTTGGAAGTGTTGCTCAAGAAAAGTGGAATTCTTTCAGTGAAAGTGCAGTAGTATTCCAGGCCACCTGTGAAAGCAGCCAACTCTGCTACAAACACTGCACAGCCTTTTATGTTGGCATGATTACTAACCAGCTGTCCATTGGGATGAATGTCCACCTCCAAACTGTTTTCAAGAACAAAGTTGACCTGTGGCACAACATGCAGTTGAGTGCAACATGCTTAATTTCAGTGGCTTCTTCACAACCCAAACCATCTGGATCCTTCTCTCAACCACCAGCTTCTCTGAACTGTGCAGATGGGAGTTTTTCTTATGACACATCCGCTGCTCCCCATAATCATCCTGGCCTCAATCTCAGGTAACCCGCTGTTGCCGCACCCTCCACCCAACAGTTTCCCCTTTCTCCATCCTATCTCCCCTACCCACTTCATGTTCCCATGTTGCCTTCAGTGTGTGCCACATCTCGACGGTCACTACAATCGTGCCGGCCAGTATAACTGCCACCCCCCTGTCCTGCATTGCTAGCCAGAAATTGGCTGCCCTGCCTCCCTCTGAGCTGCTAGCCACCCACCCCAGTCGCTCTCTCTGCCCCCTGCCTCCTTGTCCCTCTTCATACTGCACCCAACACTACCCCCACCATGACGAGTCTGCTTGCCCAAAAATAATGTTGGCACTATTAGTCCAGCAGGCACCATGTAGGGGCCCCTCCAGTCCCCTCAACAGCTTATGATTGGCCTTCTCCACTCCCCTCCCCACCTCCATCCCCCCTCCCTCCACTCCCCTCTGTCCCTCTAGCTCATCAAAGGATAACTCCGAAAGTTAAGAAGTTGTCTTTTTTTGTGCACCTATTGACAAATTGTCTCTAATCCAGATTAAGTTGTATGATGCACTGATACAGAAATGCAGTTACTCTAAGGATGAATTCATGCAGGACAAAATGGTACTTTGAGCTGGATGAAACTGGTTGTGTGTGTGAGAGAGAGAGAGAGAGAGAGAATAAATGAACCTGTTCACAGAAATATCATTTTAGAGCTGTGTTACATTCCTTATTAATGTAAAAAATATTGTAACTATGATTTAAAATTTCTGAGATGTCTCCTGTCTGTAAAACAAATAGTTTGAAAATGTACATTGTGAGATGAATAAATCACAGTTCACTGCATTTCTGCAATATATTATTTGGGACCATCTTCCAAAACTTGCATTTTTATTGTGTAAATACCATTTGCACCCAGAAATTACTGCTTAGATAAGAAAACAGAAATGAATGTAGGTGATATTGTAATTCCGTACATTTTCTTATTTCAGATTGTATCATCATTATTTTATGGCTGATCTTCATTTTACTGGTTTTCTGAGGACTAGCAAACTCTTAGATTTTTGTTTTTGCAATTTAAAATTAATTTATGTGGACACTAGTGATAGAGTTGCTTTATTGATGCGTATCAGTGTACAACTCTCATACTATGAAGTTTGTCCACAAAATACATATAAAAGTTAAATAATGTCTTTATGTTACAGGTTGCAGTCACCACGAGGTGGGACTACTGCTGTAATCAATCCCATCAATGCTCAGTTCCAGTCAGAGCACTCTGCGTGAAAGTGGGAGTGTTCGGCAGTTTGTTGACTGTTACCCTTTTTCACCTTCCGTCGGCGTGGAGCTCTCTCTGATTAAGGAACAGCGCATCAACATCAAGTTTCTTGCAAAGCCAGGCAAGAATGGCCATGAGATTTGTGAGTGTTTGAAACAGGTTTACGGAGATAATTCTCTGAAGGAACCAACCGTGAACAAGTGGTTAAAACAGTTCCGGGATGGCCGGGAAGAAGTGAACGATGACCCTCGCCCAGGATGCCCGTCGACATCGCGTTCCGATGCAAATGTTGAACGAATTCGGGCTTGTGTTCTTAGAGACCGTAGATTGACAGTCAGAATGATTGCTGACGAGCTGTCAATCCGCAAAACAATCGTTCATGAAATCCTGACACAAAAACCTGAAATAAAGAAATTGTGTGCGAAAATCGTACCGAAGCTCTTGACGCCAGAACAGAAAGCAAAGAGGGTCGAGTGCTGTGAGGATTGGTTGGAAGCAGAGGAACGAGGGAACTTTCTCAACCGAGTCATCACCGGAGACGAGTCCTAGTTTTACGAATTCGATGTGGAGCTCAAATCTCAAAGCAAGGAATGGAAACTAGCAGGAGAACCGAGAACGAAAAAGTTGCGAAAATCAAGGTCCAATGTGAAGACAATATTGATTGTTTTCTTTGATTCTAGGGGCATTGTTCACAAGGAGTTTGCCCCTCCCGGCCAGAGAGTGAACGGAAATTTTTACGTTGAAGTTCTGACACGTCTCAGAGCTCGTGTGGCCCAAGTTCAACTGGAGTTGGCAAAAGGGGGCAGGTGGATCCTTCATCATGACAATGTGCCCGCTCACATGTCACTCGTTGTGTGAGAGTTTTTGGCCCGAAGCTCAATCACCGTGACAAACCATCCGCCTTATTCGCCCGATTTAGCCCCGTGTGACTTCTTCATGTTCCCGAAATGCAAAATGGTGCTTTGGGGGTGGCACTTGGGAGATGTGGAAGCCATCAAGGCGGAAACGACACTGCAACTGAACAACATCACAACTGAAGACTTTCAGCAATGTTATCAACAGTGGAAACGGCGTTGGCAGAAGTGTATCGCGTCTCAGAGCGAGTTCTTTGGAGACCATGTTGTAATACCTGAATAATTGTAAAATAAAGTTATTATTCAACTTTTATATGTATTTTCCGGACAAACCTCGTATCCGTAATGCATTAACTTACATAATATTTGCACTAATGTTACCATTGACATCTCTTATGCATAGAGTAGAACCAGTTTCTAGTTTTCTTTTTGAGTAATTGCATATTAGAATCATTCACCCTGATAACATCACCACCAATTCATAATGACACACACTCTAACAAGGAACCCCTTGAGTGTGAGGTCATAAGTTCAATCTTTAGTAAGGCTCCTTTGAAAGTGTTTTGTTAACAATTATGACAGGAAAAATATTATCTGCTAATGACTCACCAAGAGCACCAGGAGTGCGACAGAAAATGAGTGTCTGGGAGGTGCAGATTCAACTTTCTATGGGATGTATGTATTATACTTCTCAAAATGGACACTGTCCACATTCAAGAAATGTTCAAAGTAAACCATTAACTTGCACCATGAATGTTTGTTGTTGTGGTCTTCAGTCCTGAGACTGGTTTGATGCAGCTCTCCATGCTACTCTATCCTGTCCAAGCTTCTTCATCTCCCAGTACCTACTGCAGCCTACATCCTTCTGAATCTGCTTAGTGTATTCATCTCTTGGTCTACCCTCCACGCTGCCCTCCAATACTAAATTGGTGATCCCTCGATGTCTCAGAACATGTCCTACCAACCGATCCCTTCTTCTAGTCAAGTTGTGCCACAAGCTCCTCTTCTCCCCAATTCTAGTCAGTACCTCCTCATTAGTTATGTGATCTACCCATCTAATCTTCAGCATTCTTCTGTAGCACCACATTTCGAAAGCTTCTATTCTCTTCTTGTCTAAACTATTTATCATCCACGTTTCACTTCCATACATGGCTACACTCCATACAAATACTTTCAGAAATGACTTCCTGACATTTAAATCTATACTCGATGTTAACAAATTTTTCTTCTTCAGAAACGCTTTCCTTGCCATTGCCAGTCTACATTTTATATCCTCTTCCCAACCACTGCTTCCCTTTCATGCCCCTCGACTCTTATAACTACCCATCTGCTTTCTGTACAAATTGTAAATAGCCTTTCATCCCTGTATTTTACCCCTGCCACCTTCAGAATTTGAAAGAGAGTATTCCAATCAACATTGTCAAAAGCTTTCTCTAAGTCTACAAATGCTAGAAATGTAGGTTTGCCTTTCCTTAATCTTTCTTCTAAGATAAGTCGTAGGGTCAGTATTGCCTCACGTGTTCCAACATTTCTACGGAATCCAAACTGATCTTACCCGAGGTCGGCTTCTATCAGTTTTTCTATTTGTCTGTAAAGAATTCGCGTTAGTATTTTGTAGCTGTGGCTTATTAAACTGATAGTTCGGTAATTTTCACATCTGTCAACACCTGCTTTCTTTGGGATTGGAATTATTATATTCTTCTTGAAGTCATGAGGGTATTTCGCCTGTCTCATACATCTTGCTCACCAGATGGTAGAGTTTTGTCAGGACTGGCTCTCCAAAGGCTGTCAGTAGTTCTAATGGAATGTTGTCTACTCCAGGGGCCTTGTTTCGACTCAGGTCTTTCAGTGCTCTGTCAAACTCTTTACGCAGTATCACATCTCCCATTTCATCTTCATCTACATCCTCTTCCATTTCCATAATATTGTCCTCAAGTACGTTGCCCTTGTATAGACCCTCTATATACTCCTTCCACCTTTCTGCTTTCCCTTCTTTGGTTAGAACTTGGTTTCCATCTAAGCTCTTGATATTCATACAAGTGGTTCTCTTTTCTCCAAAGGTCTCTTTAATTTTCCTGTAAGCAGTATCTATTTTACCCCTGGTGAGATAAGCCTCTACATCCTTACATTTGTCCTCTAGCCATCCCTGCTTAGCCATTTTGCACCTCCTGTCGATCTCATTTTTGAGACGTTTGTATTCCTTTTTGCCTGCTTCATTTACTGCATTTTTATATATTCTCCTTTCATCAATTAAATTCAATATTTCTTCTGTTACCCAAGGGTTTCTACTAGCCCTCGCCTTTTTACCTAATTGATCCTGTGCTGCCTTCACTATTTCATCTCTCAATGCTACCCATTCTTCTTCTACTGTATTTCTTTCCCCCATTCTTGTCAATTGTTCCCTAATGCTCTCCCTGAAGCTCTCTACAACCTGTGGTTCTTTCAGTTTATCCAGGTCCCATCCCCTCAAACTCCCACCTTTTTGCAGTTTCTTCAGTTTTAATCTACAGTTCATAACCAATAGATTGTGGTCAGAGTCCACATCTGCCCCTGGAAATGTCTTACAATTTAAAACCTGGTTCCTAAATCTCTGTCTTACCATTATATAATCTATCTGATACCTTTTAGTATCTCCAGGGTTCTTGCATGTATACAACCTTCTTTCATGATTCTTGAACCAAGTGTTAGCTGTGATTAAGTTATGCTCTGCGCAAAATTCTACCAGACGGCTTCCTCTTTAATCTCTTAGCCCCAATCCATATTCACGTACTATGTTTCCTTCACTCCCTTTTCCTACTCTCGAATTCCAATCACCCATGACTATTAAATTTTCATCTCCCTTCACTATCTGAATAATTTCTTTTATCTCATCATACATTTCATCAATTTCTTCGTCATCTGCAGAGCTAGTTGGCATATAAACTTGTACTACTGTAGTAGGTGTGGGCTTTGTGTCTATCTTGGCCACAATAATGCGTTCACTATGCTGTTTGTAGTAGCTTACCCGCACTCCTATTTTTTTATTTATTATTAAACCTACATCTGGATTACCCCTATTTGCTTTTGTATTTATAACCCTGTATTCACCTGACCAAAAGTCTTGTTCCTCCTGCCACTGAACTTCACTAACTCCCACTATATCTAATTTTAACCTATCCACTTCCCTTTTTAAATTTTCTAACCTACCTGCCCGATTAAGGGATCTGACATTCCACGCTCCGATCCGTAGAACGCCAGTTTTCTTTCTCCTGATAACGACATCCTCTTGAGTAGTCCCCGCCCAGAGATCCGAATGGGGGACTATTTTACCTCCAGAATATTTTACCCAAGAGGACGCCATCATCATTTAATCATACAGTAAAGCTGCATGCCCTCGGGAAAAATTACGGCTGTAGTTTCCCCTTGCTTTCAACCGTTCGCAGTACCAGAACAGCAAGGCCATTTTGGTTATTGTTACAAGGCCAGATCAGTCAATCATCCAGACTGTTGCCCCTGCAACTACTGAAAAGGCTGCTGCCCCTCTTCAGGAACCTCACGTTTGTCTGGCCTGTCAACAGATACCTCTCCGTTGTGGTTGCACCTACGGTACGGCTATCTGTGTTGTTGAGGCACGCAAGCCTCCCCACCAACGGCAAGGTCCATGGTTCATGGGGGGACACCATGAATACCAATTGAAAAATGGTGCACCACAGTGATGATGAAGGTTCACACCATCAAGATCACAGGTGAATTCTTTGGGAGTTACAAATGTGCAGGACGTCGAGCTAGGTACCCATGCTTAAAGAACCCACACAGAATTGTATTGGTGTCATGAGCTGATGGGAACTGATGGAATATGATGGTGTGCAACTGAATGTGAAACAGTCTATTGTGGAGCTTATCGTGGAACTGACTATCCTGTAAGGTGTAGCTGCAGGTAGTGGGATATGTTTTATAGGCAAGGAAAAAGCAGACATCCAGAGGCTGAATTTGACCAGTGGTTCCAGGTGCTGAATTTGTCCAGTGGTTCGAGGTGGTGTGAATTGCAATGCCATACACTTTTCAGGAGGGATAGTTTGCTGTAAAGGAATGTAATTTTTACATACAGACCAGGAATCAAGCAAAAGCAAGTTATTTTGACCAGCTATTGACCAAAACCAGTGCTCATACCATAATTGTAGTTGTCTTATGTCCATTTTCCCACTCTTGCTTTCAGTGACGTAAATATTCCCTACCGCCCATGCAAGATCATGCATTTGAGAAAGAATCATGGGGGGTAGTACACCACCTACTTCTTGCAGCACAATAAATAGCTTTCCAGCCAATTTACCACTTAATTTAACAGTTGGCCTAATAGTATAAAAATGCTTTAAGGCATTGATGTTAGTTGATCTTGATACTACTCTCTCTTGATACCTCTAATTTCCATGGTTCCTTTGATATGAATTTCATCTTGAAATTCCAGCTGGTCAGAGTTGAAAATAAATTCTTTACTAAAAGATGAGATAAGTTTGAATATCTCATCTACAAATTTTTGGCCCAATCCTGCATTTGATATGCACCGTTGAGTTGATGCTTCGTTTGAAATTTTGTTATCTTACATCTTCCAATTCTGTAGAACTGTTTGAAGTTATGCAACCATCCATTGCTCCCATTGAAGTCACTGTAATCTATGTTGTGTGCAGTTTGGTGTGCACAGTACACTAGGTAACTTATCATGCACATCTTGTAAATCGAACTGAGCATCTTTGAAATGTGCAGACACCAGTTTTTGTAACAAGTGTGCCTTGTCCTCCTTTGAATTTACATAGTTTTTCTTATGCTCTACACTGTCATATTGCTGCGGACTTATTCAAAATCTATTCATAATCCCCCACCCCCTTCAGTGCTGCAGGGGATCTTCCATGTACATAATTATATTTAATAGCTCCTCCTTGGGCAATAATTGTCCTTTACCACATTTCACTGGATTTGTGGCTCCCTTTCCAACAGGGATCAGGGATGATGAACTACATGCCTCGACATCTGTTTCAATATCACTTTCGCTTGTTAAGCACATATCATCATCATTGCACAGTCAAGCATATACAACATCACACATACAACTGACTCATCTTGCAGAAACACTAATATTTCATCTATCACTCCTTTCTTACTCTGCGAAATTCCTTGGGTTCCTTTCTGACGAAATGTCAGTTTTGACAACTGTTGTTATAGATATAGTATAGATATAGTGCAATGTTTGCTTTGTGCCCAGTTGGCATGTTAAGACTGTCAAAATCCTGAGCTGGTTAGAGGGCTCTGGCCATAATACTCCAAATGTTCTCAATAAGGGGAGAGATCCAGTGACTTTGCTGGCCAAAACAAGGAATTGGCAAGCATGAAGACAACCAGCCGAAACTCTCACTGTGTGTGCGTAGGCGTTATCTAGCTGAAACATAAGCCAAAGATTGCTTACAATGAATGGCATCAAAACAGGATGTAGAATATCATCAATTTACTACTTTTGTATGGCTCCTGCGAATGACCACCAAAGGGGTGCTGCTATGAAAAGAAATTGGACTCCAGATCATCACTCCTGCTTCTTGGGCTGTACAGTGGGCGACAGTCAGATTGGTATCCCACCACTGTCTGGGGTGTCTTCAGACAAATCTTCAGCCTGGAATCTCATTGGCAAGAGTAGAATTGTATTCAGTGGTGCGTCTTGTTTTGAATTGAGCCTCGATGACCAGTGAAGATGTGTCTGGAGTTGCCCTGGACGCAGTGGGATATCAACCTGACTGTTGCCTGCCATATGGCCTGACAGCCCAGAGTGATGATCAGGGATGCCATTTATTTTCCTGCCAGGATCCCTATGGTTGTCATCTGCAACATCCTTGCAGCACAGCGGTAAGTGAATGATATTCTATGCCTCATTTTGTTGCCCTTCATGACAAGCCATCATGGACTTACAATTCAGCAAGATATTGCCTGCCCGGACATGGCAAGAGTTACTATTGCTTGTCTTCATGGTTAACAAACCTTACCTTGGCCATCAAGGTCATCAGATCTCTCGCCAATTGAGAACATTAGGAATATAAGGGATAGGGCCCTCCAACTAGCTCAGGATTTTTATGTTCTAACATGCCAATTGGACATAATTTGGTATGATATCTCTGAGGAGGACTCTCAACAACTCAATCAAGCAATGCCAAGCAGTGACAAAACTGCTTGCATGAGGGCCAGAGGTTGACCAACATGTAATTGACTTCTTCAATTTAAAAATATTTTTCTGTTGGATTAACCATCCAATATTTTTGAAATTATAATCATTTGTTTGTCTGTTCATGTACATCACATCTACCAATTTCCATCCCATTTGGATAATTCCTTTGTGATGTGTCTCTTTTTCTTTGACTTAAAGCATATCACGCAGACACAAAAGATGCATGAACGATGGCGATTCGTGCATGTCGAGACACGGATGAGGATTGCATTGTTGACGATTCCAAGCACCAGTTGCAGTATGTGCATGCACTGTTTTCCTCTTGAAGAAAGCATATGTCCTGCAAATTATGTCTTTCTCTTCTTTATGCGGTATATAACACTTACCACCACCATCAGCGATGACAACTCGCCACAGATGGAATAAAAATTCACTAAATAATTTGTTATGATTATGTCTAATGTTTACATTAGTTACAACATTCAGAACAGAGTGTTCAGAACACTACTGAATGCTCATTGGCTGTTGGAGAATGTGTGATGCAGGTGCACAGAACAAGCCTCAACTCAACCGCCGTCGCTCATGACTCCAACTATAGTATATACGCCCATTTGTCCTGCCCTTCTTTGTATATGTTCAATACCTCACCTTAGTCCTATTTGGTAGGAGTCCCATAAAATTAAGCAATATTTTAAGATGATATGCTCCAGTAATTTATAAGCAGCCTCCTTTATAGACTGGATTTTCCCAGTATCCTGCCAAGTCTGTCACCCGCCCTAACTGCAGTTGACCATGTCATGAAAATACAATTTATTCAACACAACAAATAATAGTTAATTATGTCATGTACTCATAAAACTGTCTAGAACATCTATATATCATTCGTTTATACAAAGTTTAGAGAGGACACAAATAATCATAGTCTACACTGCACATAAAATGTATCAGACAGTTTACTGTCCACATCACCCTCTGTCCCCTCCCACCTCAGGTGTCAAAGATACAGAATTGAAGTGTACATGGCACCCAAAATGAATTGTGACTGGAGGTTTAGTCAGGGACACAGGCTGTGGCAGTGAAAGACTGTGTGCATCCAGTGCCCTCGTAGAATCACATGTAGGGAACATCCAGGTGTATAAGCCTCGGGAAATCCGGGAAAAACCCAGGAATTTTTTCATTTGGGAAAAAGCTGGGAATTTTTTAGAATTCTGGAAGTTTTTCAGTATTTTAGTTTTCAGTTAACTTTTTGCAATTTTGGCTGGTAAGAACTCATACTCGAACATCTGTCAACAGCTAAATGTGTCAAAGGGTTTAGGGTGAAGACTGTGCAATACTTCATAACAGCAAACTGAAGCTTGCATTAGATTCATTTGAGCACTTTCCAGCAGGCTAACTCACATGCATATTGAGTTGTGTATGAGCAGTACCTTCTACTGCTTCTGGATAGTTGAAGAGTGGCTGTTAGTGATTTTACTTTTTCCTCTTAGTTGCAAGCTCTCATGTCAAATGAAAACAAAACGGATTTCTGTCGCTGGGAGGTATCAAGTGAATTAAAACAGATTCACATAATTACGAAAGGCTAAAATTATTATTAGTTTGTTTTCTGATTTTATTTTATTTCCACATTTTTGGCTGTCGAGCAATAATCGTTTTGCAGAACAATGAAGTTATTTTTGTTGCTTTGGTAAAGAAATTTGGCCTTTATTAAGCTTTTCTGCAGTGGCAGTCAATGTATTTAAAACAGAGTGTTTCAGTACAAACTGTTAGCTAGTTTCAACTGCTCGTTGAATTTCAAATGCATGTTTTTATCTTCTGACACACATGTCATTATGCCATAATAAAGAATGTAACATGAGATAATATAATACTGGTACTCCAAGAAAATTTATGTCCCCAAAAACCACACTGAAAAGCTTAATATCAGGTTGGGGCCTACTTCATTGTGAATCTGGACATACGAATGTACCCTTTAAGCAGAATTATGCATTTTAGTGTGGTTTACAAAATTCTGATGCTCTTGGAATAGCCTCTGATTTCCTGTTTCTTTTATGACGTAATGTAAGTTTGTACGATCATATGGGCTTCCTGCATCATCGTAGCTGTGCACACATAGTAATGCCTGTTTTCTGATGCTCTCGTAGCTGCTGAAATGAACCTGTTTCTAATGTCATGAGGAAAACATGACCAATAGTGGTTTGAGAAACGTTAGTTTCAAAGTAAATTTCCTTTTACGCAAGATGAATTACGTTACATGTGAGAATGTTGGACGAATTTCTTAAACCACAGAGTGTTTGACTCTCATTTAAAACTTAACACTTTACGGACCAGCCGCTTAGAAGAATTTCGAGCCTACACATTTACTCATTATTTAAAATTTTAGTGGCACATGTGCGTGATGTTTACTACATAATGTGTCCTAAGCTCTGAATATCTGCTGTCATTGGCTGGCAAGATCACGTGACATGAGCTGCACTATGCAAGCAAAAGTATCCGGACACCCCCAAAAATATACTTTTTCATTTTAGGTGCATTGTGCTGCCACCTACTGCCAGTACTCCATATCAGCGACCTCAGTAGTCATTAGACATCGTGAGAGAGCAGAATGGGATGCTCCACGGAACTCAAGGACTTCGAATGTGGTGAGGTGAGTGGGTGTCACTTGTGTCATATGTCTGTATGCGAGATTTCCACACTACTAAACATCCCTAGGTCCACTATTTCTGATGTGATAGTTAATTGGAAATGTGAAGGGACACATACAGCACAAAAGCGTACAGGCCGACCTCATCTGTTGACTGACAGAGACCACCGACAGTTGAAGAGGGTCATAATATGTACTAGACAGACCTCTATCCAGACTATCACACAGGGATTCCAAACTGCATCAGGTTCCACTCCAAGTGCTATGACAGTTAGGCGGGAGGTGAGAAAACTTAGATTTCATGGCTGAGCAGCTGCTCGTAAGCCACACATCGTGCCGGTAAATGCCAAACGACGTCTTGCTTGGTGTAAGGAGCATGGATGACTGAACAGTGGAACAATGTTGTGTGGAGTGATGAATAACAGGACACAATGTGGCAATCTGATGGCAGGGTGTAGGTATGGCAAATGCCTGGCGAACGTCATCTGCCAGCATGTGTAGCGCCAACAGTAAAATTTGGAGGTGGTTGTGTTATGATGTTGTCGTTTTTTTACATGGAGGGGGCCTCCCCTCCTTGTTGTTTTGCATGGCACTATCACAGCACAGGCCTACATTGATGTTTTAAGCACCTTCTTGCTTCCCACTATTGAAAAGCAATTTGGGGATGGCAGTTGCATCTTTCAACACGATTGAGCACCTGTTCATAAGGCCCGGCCTCTGTCGGAGTGGTTGCATGACAATAACATCCCTGTAATGGTCTGGCCTGCACAGACTCCTGACCTGAATCCTATAGAATACATTTGGGATGTTTTGGAATGCAACATCGTCCCAGGCCTCACTGACCCACATCGATACCTCTCCTCACTGCAGCACTCCTTGAAGAATGGGCTGTGATTCCCCAAGAAACCTTCCAGCACCTGACGGAACATATGCCTGTGAGAGTGGAAGCTGTCATCAAGCCTAAGGGTGGGCCAACAGCACACTGAATTCCAGCATTACCAATGGAGGGTGCTACGAACTTGTAAGTCATTTTCAATCAGGTGTCCAGATGCTTTTGATCACATTGTGTATGATTGGCATACAACAGCACATCACAATCTCGATTTCAATGCTTCGGAAACTAACATGCTGTGTTTGACGGAATTCAAATTTATACTTACGTAATATGAAAATATGCAGCTTTTTTTTCAGGTTTCGCTTTCTGAAGTTCTGAAAAGTTCTATGCTGGTGTATAAAACCTTAACCATTCATAGGATTGATGTTTTAGAGTTCCCCAAGGGTAAGTATACTGTCACTTAACATGGAAAAAGCATGTTTTCACCGGGGAAAAGTGTATTTTTAACCAGGAAATCCGGCTAAAATCCGGGAATTTTTTTTTCTTTATCACATATACACCTGTTAAGCTGATGTTCCTTAACCATTGTATGTCACTGCTAGTGTAAAGGCTGGCTTAAGTCTGTAGATGGATATTGTGACAGAAGAGCCATTGATGTCAACATTGACTGTTCTGTTGTGGTGTGCCAATGCTGTGCATGTTGGTTGGAGATATTTTTCAATGGTGTTGTGTCAGACAAAAACTATTCTCAGGATTGTAAATCATAGGAAATAAATGGTTGCTGGGCAGAACGTTCTGTTGAAACAGCCAGGTGGAGCTTGTTTATCTGCAGCAGTAGATGTTTCGCAAAGTCTGAGGTTTCAACAATATTGTTTGATGGGTCAGTGGAGCATGTTTCTGGCAATTGAAGTGTTTGTCTGTACAAAACTCTGCTGTTGTCATGCTAAGATATTAGAAAGCCAGGGAGACTGTCAGTCCAATTCTCTGTGGCGTAGCATCTGAGTGAGGTCTTCAATTGTCGATGGAGTCACTCTAGGAGATAATTAGCAGCAGGATTTTAGGCACATCTTCAAAATCTGCTCGTCTCAAACAGTATGGAAAGTGCTTTAAAGAGGTATGACTCAAAGTGTTTGCCTTGATCAGATGTGGAGGGGAATGCCACAATGACCAATCCACTTACAAAAGGAGGTCATGGCTACAGTTGCAGCTGTTGCTTCTTCTTTCATTGGATAGACTTCCAAGTAATGGAGGAATGGTCTATTGCTGTAAGGCACTGTTGATATTTTTCTGATGATTGCGTAAAGGTCCAGTAACTTCAATGTTGACATGCTCAAATGGTTGACTTAGTGGGGTGAAAACACATAGCACACCTACAACTTGCAGAGACCTTTTGTTGCACTATCAAGCATTGCACTTGCAAACAAATGCATTCCAATTCTCAATGTTTGTCCAAACAAATGCCTTTTTTCACTAGTTGTACATAGCCCTTCCTCCTGGATAACAGAGGCTCTAGAGAAAGGAAATTACTGCTGGCAAAAATTTAGTGTAACAGAAGGTCACACTTGTAAAGTTGAAGTCCCACCATGGCACTATGTTCAAGTATGGTATTTGAATATGTTGGAGCTGTAAGCTTGATGATGATCGAGGAATGTCTTCAGTTGTCTTTTTCGTGAACATTGGCAACTGCTATCAAGTCAAATTCTTTCGCAGTGGTGTCAATGCAAGATACTGCATCTTCTGGTCAATTATGCTAATCATCAGTATGCCAAATATCCACAGTAAACTGTACAATGAAGTCCAAATGCCACAACTGGCGTAGTAATGCCTTGTCTGGCACTTGCTTTTTATCAGTCCACTGTAGCAAGCCCATAGGTTTAGCCAAACTTTCAGTTGAGAGGTGTTGCCAACAATGCTTGATTGCTCAAAAAACATAAATAAAAATTTTGAAGCCAAAAAAATAGTGTAACTCCCATAATGCAGTGGACTTCTGAATTTCAGAAATAGCTTCCAGTTTGCCTTGAGGTGCTAGGATTGCTTGTGCATTGATAATGGACCCTAAGAATTTTATTCTGTTACTTCAAAGACATGATTTTAACTGGTTAATTGCTAAGCCATATTCTTGTAGTCTAGTGACATTTGCTGTAGGTGTGTTAGATGGTTTGTCTTGGTGGACATTACAAGCAAATTGTCAACATAGATGTAGTAGCAGTCTTAAGTCTGTCGTTATTTAATCCCTGAAGCCTGGAATTTGAGGTGGTTTTGCACAGTCTTGAGTGGCATTGACATAAGTTCCTAGAGTCAGAATATAATGCAAACAGTGGTTTGCAATGGATATGTGATGAAAAACATTCAGGTCTATTTTGGAAAAAAACTGTCTTGGCATGAATTTACATAGCAAAGTCTTTTATATGTGGCACAGGATAGCAATGAAGTATTGTGTAGGCATTAAACTGTCAATAGTTGCCACAAGGGCACCACCTGTTGCTCTTCATAGGAACAGGTGGCATGCAACCATGAGATAGAGCTCTTGTTTTGTGATCTTGACTTTATGTGAGGGCAGAAAACAAAACCATGCATAGACTGCTGGTCTTGCTGCGATGACAATGTGAACTACCATTGACTGTCTTACCAGTGCTGGAGTAGGTGGCAGAGGGTGACTTCAGGGACCTGGTGAAGCAAGTCACCATATGGTGAATCAGTAGCAATCACTGGTTTGAATGGTGTAGGTGTCCATAATGAAATAACTGTGTTGTGGCGTCAAGCTGGTATTGATGCCAAATATCTGGGAGGAAGCCGTAAAATGATAAAAAAAATTTGCTCCCAACTATCGCGTATAGCACTTTAGTAACAACAAATCTCCATGTGAAGATTGAAGTTTAGATTTAAGTCAGTGTGGTGTAGGTCTTGATGGAAGATCTGTTCACAGCATACAAGTGACTGCCATCATACGTCACTGTGTAAGATGAGTAGTGTAAACTCGGGCATCATCACCTGTATTGATGAGGAATTGTAGTTTGGTAGTATGCTCTGTAATGAACATTCAACAGCTGTCCATCATTACTACTAATTTGTGGCTTTGTTTTCCTTGTTGCAATATGGTTAACATTGCCAGGGTGCAGCAGTAAATTTTCTGTGATACCTGCAGATATTCTCCCTGATGAGTGAACACTTGTTTCAGCTGGAAAATCATCACTGCTGCAACATGTGTGAAGCACCATATTTGCAGGGCCATGCTGTACTTAGATATTTCAGCTGTTTGCATTTGTAGCATATGCAGATGGGTTACTGTTCTGGTAGATATAGTTGTAACGCCCATGGATGAATGCATTTTGGCTATTAGGTCAACAGGTTGAGCAAAGTAATTGTGATGGTGTGCAGTTACTGATTTTCTCATGCAGAACAGTTTTTTCAAATTGCTCAGCTTCTGACTGCAGCAAGTGCATTACAATCGCATGCGTGATAGAGGTGTATTTTCCAATACTTTTCAGAAAAAGTAGTCCGTCTTGTACTTCTGTAGCCATTAGTTTGTTAACTGCAGCCAGCATACACTCCTGGAAATTGAAATAAGAACACCGTGAATTCATTGTCCCAGGAAGGGGAAACTTTATTGACACATTCCTGGGGTCAGATACATCACATGATCACACTGACAGAACCACAGGCACATAGACACAGGCAACAGAGCATGCACAATGTCGGCACTAGTACAGTGTATATCCACCTTTCGCAGCAATGCAGGCTGCTATTCTCCCATGGAGACGATCATAGAGATGCTGGATGTAGTCCTGTGGAACGGCTTGCCATGCCATTTCCACCTGGCGCCTCAGTTGGACCAGCGTTCGTGCTGGACGTGCAGACCGCGTGAGACGACGCTTCATCCAGTCCCAAACATGCTCAATGGGGGACAGATCCGGAGATCTTGCTGACCAGGGTAGTTGACTTACACCTTCTAGAGCACATTGGGTGGCACGGGATACATGCGGACGTGCATTGTCCTGTTGGAACAGCAATGACGGTTTGGATGTACCGTGCACTATTCAGTGTCCCCTCGACGATCACCAGTGGTGTATGGCCAGTGTAGGAGATCGCTCCCCACACCATGATGCCGGGTGTTGGCCCTGTGTGCCTCGGTCGTATGCAGTCCTGATTGTGGCGCTCACCTGCACGGCGCCAAACATGCATAAGACCATCATTGGCACCAAGGCAGAAGCGACTCTCATCGCTGAAGACGACACGTCTCCATTCGTCCCTCCATTCACGCCTGTCGCGACACCACTGGAGGCGGGCTGCACGATGTTGGGGCGTGAGCGGAAGACGGCCTAACGGTGTGCGGGACCGTAGCCCAGCTTCATGGAGACGGTTGCGAATGGTCCTCGCCGATACCCCAGGAGCAACAGTGTCCCTAATTTGCTGGGAAGTGGCGGTGCGGTACCCTACGGCACTGCGTAGGATCCTACGGTCTTGGCGTGCATCCGTGCGTCGCTGCGGTCCGGTCCCAGGTCGACGGGCACGTGCACCTTCCGCCGACCACTGGCGACAACATCAATGTACTGTGGAGACCTCACGCCCCACGTGTTGAGCAATTCGGCGGTACGTCCACCCGGCCTCCCGCATGCCCACTATACGCCCTCGCTCAAAGTCCGTCAACTGCACATACGGTTCATGTCCACGCTGTCGCAGCATGCTACCAGTGTTAAAGACTGCGATGGAGCTCCGTATGCCACGGCAAACTGGCTGACACTGACGGCGGCGGTGCACAAATGCTGCGCAGCTAGCGCCATTCGACGGCCAACACCGCGGTTCCTGGTGTGTCCGCTGTGCCGTGCGTGTGATCATTGCTTGTACAGCCCTCTCGCAGTGTCCGGAGCAAGTATGGTGGGTCTGACACACCGGTGTCAATGTGTTCTTTTTTCCATTTCCAGGAGTGTATTTAGTTTCATCTGAGGTTATGTGAGCCAAGTTAGACAAACCACAGTCCTGGATTATCCAACCAGAAGGGCAGAGGTTCTGCCACAAATGGTCTAAGGATCACAGTAGCCGTTGGTAAGTCACTGTTGGCAGAATTATGAATGTTTGTCATGGTGGATGTTGATTTCATGACACACTTTTTTTATGAGTAGTTCTGTGTATTGTGGTTGACACAGAAACTTACATAAGGCATATTTTATGATTTGACATGCAATTCATTTTTTACAGTGTGTGGTGCAGTCATTCTGGTGCAGTTTGGCGACACTGGATCACCATATGTCATATAAAATACAGTTTATTAAATACAACATAGAATAGATAGTTACATTGTGTAATCACAAAACTGCCAAGTATCAAAGAGTCTATAGTGCACATAAAATGTGCCAGACAAAATACTGTCCATAAGGTTATGTGATCATTCCATTTCATATTTCTATAAACTGTCACCACCATGCTATTTGTATGTGTTGATTGATTCTAAATGTGAAACACTGATGGAGCCAAAGAATACAAGTTTTCTGTATTTTGTGAAGTGCACCAATTTACATATCTGAACACTTAATATTTGAGCCACAATTCCTGTACAAGCTCCTGCCCAGAGTAAACGTGTTTAATACATCTTTGGGATATGTCATGAGTGCCTCTTCATCCAGCTTAATGAACATGTTAATCTTTCCTACTCAGCCTCATCCTGTTTATGGTAACAGTACAGAAAACAGTCACCAGGTTCATTAAGAGAAGATCTTAAATAACCTTGACAATTTTCTTGATATATTTATCCGTTTCTGAGACACAAAGGTTCAGAGTTACCCTGCTTCTACACAATAAATATTTATGTAAAATCCAGTACGAGGTGAAATCTAATGATAAATAACTGCAGCAAACTGCTCAAATTTTAATCGTGTATTCTCTAGACATTTATCTAGGAGAGCCATATTCCTATTTTCAAAAACCTTTATTAGTTCATAGGCAGTTCCTTAGTACACCCCAAAGGACCTTATTTTTACAATTTTTTGTATGAAGCAAAGCCACAGACTCCAAGACAGCTATGCACAGAAAATGGCTGAAATTTTTACAATATAGTCCTAAGATCCTGGTCCTGAACAACCTTGAAAATTTTCTTGATATCCTGATTCACTTCCAAGATATAGAGGTTCGAAGTTACCATACATCATTCCAGTATGAAGTGAAATCTAAATAACAAATAATCACAGGAAATTGCTCAAATTTTGATGTTGTATTCTCTCTCTCTCTCTCTCTCTCTCTCTCTCTCTCTCTCAAAATTTGTCTAGAAGTGCCATCTCCCTGTTTTCAAAAATATTTATCCGTTATTGAGACACATTCCAAGAACAGGGTTTTTGGGTGCCAAAACTGAGATGCAGATTTCAAGACAGTTATGCTCTGCAAAAGGCTGTAATTTTTATGATATGTTCCTAAGACCCCAATCGTGAAGAACCTTGAAAATTTTTGTGATATCTTTAACCATTTCTGAGATACAGAGGCTCAAAGTTACCCTATTTGTACATGCAAAATATGCACATAAATTGCAGTGTAAAGTGAAAACATAGTTTATAAAGTGATTTAGTACATAGAAATATGGTGTTAAGTGTCTCACTTATCATCTTTCAGATCAAGAATACTTGAATATTAGAGTCTCTCTAGGCAGAGTGTTAGGTCCAATACTGTTTCTCATTTACATTAATGACTTCCCATTATGGGTCAACAATGAGAAGCAGTGTTATTTGCTGATGACAACAATATAATTATTATAAATAGGCCACCAGACAGTGGCAGTGGAACATAGTTGACAGTGACAGAACAGTTCTAGAAAAAGAGCAAAGGAGATAATACCAGTCGGAGAGGGTGAGAACCAGTGATACTGAGACAGTCTATGACAATGACATGAGGGATAAAGAGATAGTGACAGTGAGAAGAGACAGAAGCAGTGGGAAGGAATGAATGAGGGTAGCAGTAAGAGAGAGTGAGAGGGAGACAGCGACAGTGAGAGGAATTAGTTTCATGTTCCATGGATCATTATGCACGATAACTCTTAATGATGGGGAATGCACCATAGACAGTAGTTGCAGGGCAGAATGATGGAGACTGTGGCTGTGAGACAGAAGACAGTGACAGTTTGAGAGACATAAAGAGATGAGCACAGTGAGCTGGGCTGAGTGATAATGGGCAAGTGGGAGTGGATGGATATGAGCAAATTACAGAAATGGACTAATGGGTGCAAGTGAATTACAGTTAGGTGTACTCCTGATATTTAGTTGTGTTGTTGTTTCCATTTTCCTCTGAAATTTGTGGTGGTAATGTTCTACGCAACTGCTCATTCCCTTAACTAACTTGAATACTCTGTTTTCTTCCCCTTTACCAAAAAAGGAGTTAGACGAACAATCGAGAAGATGTACATCTTCAATAAGCTAGATAAAATGGCAGCCACGTCATACAGCAAAGGGAAACTCAGAACTGTGGTAACTCATTGTGCTACCACTCGTTGTGTACCAGCACCACTGCTGTGGCCACTGCAACATTTCGAGGGTGCCGACTAAAGCTGTTGCTATTTATCTCATGTGCAATGGCGCCAGGTGACACTTGGCTGGCTGCCAGGTGGTGGCACAATCAAGTATTTGAAGACTGCATTGCCTTGCCTACTGCATGCACCACAACAGCCAGTGCTCTTGAGATATCAATCAACAAACTAACCATATAACCCTGGAGCAGAACAGCCTTGAATCGCATTTTTCATCTTGGACTAGGCCTGGCTTTTTTACTCTGGATATGTATGGCAAATATCGGAACCATGTTCGTATCAAAATGTTTAGAAGAATTTTATGCATGTTGTTATTTGTGTGTGTAATCACAACACTAGTGGCAGTAAGAGTGATCAGCCTTTTCACATGTGCTTTGTGCCAGTTTGACGATGACAATTGGCGAGTCCTTGGAGGTGGTGCTTCACAGTTTGCTGCAGGAAGCCAGTGGTATTTGAAACTGCAACAGTAGTTAGTCCTGGCCATATTGGTCAGGGTGTTGACCGGACTACTGGTAAGGCCAAAACAACTACCAGCCCATCTGCATCCCTTCTCTATGTGTGATGAGACTGTGGAGGATTGGGAGGCATACAAAAAGTGCATATGCAACACTTCTCCAGCTTCAGGATAATGGGCACTGATACCATTAAAGCTCTTTTCTTTTTTTGGTTCCCCCCCCCCCCCCCCAATCATGTGTCATATTTTATGATAATCCCTCCCCCTTTTTCCAGGAACTCGCTTCCCTCTCGTTCAACAAAATGTTTCACTTGTTGTAGTCTTATTATTGTTAGCATATTCATGTTATTTCCTCGAGAGAGGAGTTTTATCAGTGCAGGAAACAACCTCATCAATCATTGTATGCTTGGATTGCAGAATTCTATGTGGAAGTGCTGCTTTGTTACCTCTCATGATAAAGAGTCTTATGCTGATACTGTGGTCTAGCATGCTAACTTGAGGGTCAGACTGATAAAGCAGTCTGCCAGGGGGTGTGCTACAGTTTGAAGATCCCTCCTTGGAAGAGACCCTTTCTATAGCTCAATCACTTGAAGTTTCTCATTTGATGGTCCACCAGTTGGATTCGTGACCGTTGTCAACTTGTATGATGGTAGACATTGAGGTTCAGGCTTGTCCTCTGAGGTGGAAATCGTGGTGGTGTGGCCCACCTGTAAACCTTGCTCTGCACAAACATGGCCACAGGAAGCTGTTTCCCACAAGCCCCTTACATCCTGTTCTGCTACTTTTGTTCACCTGACTGGCCAGACTGCCCTCAAGTTTTGGTCTTCCTGCCTCCACTGTCAGAAGAAAGGACACATTGCTGCTTGATGTCTACGATTGTCCCCTCAACTCTCAGCGCCCCCAGCCAATGGACATTAGGTTGTCAGCCGTGCGTGTGACAACTTTTTTATTGTTCCTAACAAGTTGTTCATCTGTGTATGTGTCATTGGCAAGCAGCTTCAGTTGCACGTCAATTCAGGCGACACAGCATCTCCCATTAATTCTTACACCTACTCTTCGGTGCACCACCATTGTCTCCAGCTATGTGCCATCTTGTTAAGTACAACAGACAACAAATCCCCATTATTAGATGATTTACAGCATACAAAGTGATTGTCTGCCCATTAACTTTTCTTGTGGTGGTTACTGCTTTTACATAAACTTGTTTGGCTCGTATGTTTTCATGGCCTTTGGATTCACAGTTGCCAATTTTGTTAACCTGCTTTCTGGTCATGTGCGGTATCAGGAACCTGATGAACTATTTGGACATTTTTTCACTTGGGCTTGGCAAGACTCAAGATTTTATGGCCCTTAAACCAGTGGCGCAGCCCCCCCCCCCCCCTCTTTTTTTAGGGCAAGCGGTAGCTGCCATTACTTTATAGTCAAGTTAAGGAATAACTCATTAGGTTGACAGTTTTGGATGAAATTGAGCCTATTTTGTCCAGTCAATGGGCTATGCCTCTTGTAATTATCAAGAAACCATTTGGCAACCTCCATCTTAGAGATGATTTTGAGGGGATGATTGATACACAGGGTGTGATTGACACATACCCCATCCCCCATCCAGAGGAATTGGTGCTGAAACTGGCTGGAGCTGGAGGACAGCATTTTTCCAATGTGAATATATTGGAGGCTTATCTGCAGTTCCCTCTTGCTGAGGAATCTCATTAATTGCTTATTGTCAATGCCAGCTGTGGTCTGTGCAGTAAAAATGGTTGGTTTTTGTGGTAGTCAATTCTCCAGCTCCTTTTCGATGTTTCTTGCAGCAGCTCACACACTATATTCCCTGTTGTATCAACTATCTCAATGGTATTGTGGTCATGGGTCCCTCCACAAAAGAGTATCTGTGAAATCTTTAGGTTCTTTTTCAAACTCTACATGATGCAGGTCTCAAGTGCAATCTGGCTAAGTATCACATTTCCCTACCCTCTATTGTATACCTTGATACCTTGAAAATGTCATCTCCCAGTGGGGGATAAATCTGATGAACAGTCATGTCACTGCCATTCTCTTCCTTGACTCACTAACCTCCAGGAGCTCCAGGCTTTTCTGGACAAAGCTGCTTGTTATCTTAAATTCATTCCATGAGCAACTGCCATTGTGCCTCCTCTTAAACAGTTACTGAAGAAAGGTGCACCTCTTGTCTAGAAGATGTGTGTGGCCAAGCATTCATGGTACTGATGGATATTATTCATTCAGCCCCTTGTCTCACTATGTTCCAGCCAAATAACAGCTTATCTTGGCTACTGATGCATCTAAGTTTGGGCTTGGACCTGTGGTGGTCTATCACAATCCTGGTGGTTCAGAGCAGCTCAATTCAGCACAACTGAATTACAGAGTTTTGATATGGCTGCCCTCACTATTATTTGTGCAATCAAGAAGTCATATGTGTTTTTATATGGTGTGAAGTTTCATCTTGTCACAGACCAAAAGCCTTTGCTATCTCTCTCTCTCTCTCTCTCTCTCTCTCTCTCTCTCTCTCTCTCTCTCCAGCACTGTTGAATATCTGCTGGATAAGGCAGTCCACACCCTGCAACTGTATTTTATCATTATGAGATTCACTTCCACCCAACGACTGAGTAGCACTCCAAAACGGATGCTCTCTTGCGTCTTCCTAAGGATCCTGATTCCATTTTCAGCCAGGAAGAAATCATTTGCTTTTATCTTGATGGGGAAGCTCAGAAGGCAGTGGATGGCTTTCCTGTTATGAACATTCTTCTAGGTGCAGCAACGTATCCAGCAACGTGGCCTGAATGGCCTCCAGTCCAAGTGTCAAACACCATCCAAAATTATTTTGTGCTACACAACAGACTGATGTTTTCTGTGGGGTGATCTTGTTGATGATGGAACATGCTGCGCTACTAGTGGTCATTTTGGCTTCTCTTCAACAGGATATCCTCTGACTTTTACATCACAGCAACTGGTGGTGGTGGTGGGGGAGAGTGGGGGGGGGGGGGGGGGGTGAATGCTCACAGATGAAGATGCTTGCTTGCTGCTGTCAAAGCACCTTTTAAATTCGTCCTCTTTGATACCTGCTAGCACTTTCATGACATTGCATTTTACGTCTTCCACATATGCAAAACGCTTCCCTCTCAAGTCTCTTTTCATCCTCAGGAATAGGAAGAAGTCCAATGGTTCTAAATGTGGTGAATAGGGCTCGAGGGTCAAGGTAGTAATCTTTGTTGAGGCCAAAAACTAGCGAACACTGAGAGCTGTGTGTCGCATTCAAGCCTGTCTCGAAATGATCTCCGGTAAGAAGCTTCAGCACGAATTTTGCTGCCACTCTTCGCATCCCCAAATTGATGGTCAAGATGTGCTGAATTGAGCTCCAGGAAAACCCAGACAAGTTCTCGAGTTGGTCGATTGTCCTGCATTGATCTTCACTGATGAGATCACAGATTTTGTCGATGTTGTCTTCGCTTCAAGTAGTTGAAGGTCGACCAGAACGGGGCTGATCCTCAACCACCATTTCTCCCTTTTCAAACCGAGAAAACCATTCATACACTTGCGTTTTGCTTAGAGCATGGTCTTTGTAGGCTGTCTGGATCATCGCAACAGTTTCTGGTGCGTTCTTGCTGTGCAAGGAACAAAGCTTCACTGCCGCACGTTGTTCGTAAGAACTAGCCATTTCCTCGTGTCATGTCTGCACTGTACGCACACTCAAAGAACTGCCAAAGAAACCACACTTCTCACTGTTGGGTGACACCTCATGGCAGAATGACTCAGCAGAGCTTCTACTACAACCAATGGCGGCGCAACCTGCTACTACAAGTACATGATGTGCAGCATTACGATTCCAGTTACTTTTGGGTCCCCCCTCGTATATTCTTTTTTAGAGATACCAAACTGCAGCACAGATGTACGCAGAAGAGATAAGGCAATCCAGAAATATTAGCAAAACAGCATGGAATATAGTAAACAAAGAAAGCAGGGGAAGTGACAATGCAGTGTGCAATAACATAAGAGGCAATGAAAAATTGTTGAATGACTCAAAGGAAGTATGTGAGAGATTTATAGACCAGTTCAGTAAGATGAGTAGCAAGGATGTGACTGAGCCACCACAGGTGCTAAGTCCCAGTAATATCAGTAATTAAATATTCCTGAGGTGTGTTACAAAAATGGAAATCCTGTAAACCGTTTCCAACTTAAAAGCAAATACACCCAATGGCTGGGATGACATCTCAGCCAAATTTCTTAGAGAATACAGTAACGAATCAATGAATCAATAAAGCCACAACAACATTTGATAAGCAGCTCTTTCAGTCAGAGGTCATATTGTGACTTGTTAAAAGTCACAGAAATGAGACTGATGCATAGAAGGGAATAACTACCGATATACAGAATTATAGGTCTATTTCATTAACATCAATACTTAGCAAGTTGTTGGAAAGGCTACTTCTTGATCAACTTGAATCAGTTTTCTGTGAGTACAATCTACTAAAAAGCTGCCAGCATTGTTTCAGGAAGGGCAGGCCTACAATAAACAGCTGTAGCTACATTTTTTGAGTGGTATTGGGTAAGCTTGTTGATGGAAACAAAAGTTTTTGGCACCTTTTTAGAGCTGTCCAAGGCCTTTGACTCTGTAAATCATTCCATTGCTCTATATAAATTAGAAACTCATGGAGTCAGAGGAGTGACATTAAATTTGTTACAATCCTACCTTGCTGACAGAAGACAATACATTAAGCTGTATCATACAACTGGGGGACATACACAAACAGTAAAATCATCTTATAAAATTCTTATATGTGGAGTCCCTCAGGGAAGTGTTATCGGGCCTTTTTTTGTTTATTGTGTACATAAATGATATAATAATTTCACAAAATTCAAAACTAGTAAATTATGCTGGCAATACCTCCTTCAAAGCTGGAGATCTACAAAACAGTTAGTGCAAAATAATGCAGAGAACATTAGCTTCATCACAGAATATCTCACTAAAAACAGATTGAAACAATTGATAAACATAAATTCCTGGGAATTATAGTAGATGAACATCTTACATGGAAGGAGCGCATCATTTATATGTGTAAAAAAATCTCCTGTAACACCTACTTGCTAAAATGCATTTTTATCATAGTAGCACCACCTGTCTTAAGACAAATCTATTTTGGAATCATACACTACCATCTGTAATATGCTACTGAGATCTGGGGTGGAGGACAAATGGTATACATGGATAGGGCTTTCAGAGCCCAGAAAACAGCAGTTAGGATAATAGCTAATATTAGTAAACATCAGTCCTGAAGAGAGTACTTCATTATCTATAACATACTAACAGTGTATTCATTGTAAATGCATAGGACAATACTGTTTGTAAAAGAAACTATGGAGAATAGTATAATCAGTTGTGAAATCTATAATTATAATACAAGAAAAAGAGAGGATTACCACATAAAATTTAGTAATAAAAGAACAACAGATCATAGTCCATTTTCTGCTGGAAGATATTTTTATAACATATTGCCAAATAATATAAAACCGTTAAATGGGAACATATTTAAGACAAAATTAAAGCAATTGTTAATTGATAAATGTTTATACTCCATCAAGGAATTTTAATGTTGTTGTGCATAATTTCTCTTTATTTCTAAACTCTTATTAATAATATTCATATATTTACAATCGAACTGTCTACAACTGTAAAAGTTATTATGGACAAGTAAATCATTTATTTATTTATTATTATTTTTTGTGTGAGTAATTGCAACAAAAACATTTACCTCTGAGCAAGGCTACACTCAGAGTTATACTTAATGAAACATGTTTGACTGTGAAGAGGACAAGGCAAGAAGCATTCAATGACCACTGTAGCAGGATTATAAAACAAGATTTCTCACACAACCTGAAGAAATTCTGTCATATTTAAAGACTGCCAGTCAAATCAAAGTTAAGTGTCCAGGCATCTATGAGCAACACAGGAACTGCAATTGAGGGTTGCAGAGAGAAAGCAGTAACTCTGAATTCCCTTTTCAAATGTTCCTGGACTAAAGAAAATACAGACGTACTAACCCAATTTACTTCTCTCATCACTGCAAAGATTAGTGAAATAGTTATCAATGTCTATATTATGGCAAGAAAAGTTGCTACTCACCATATTCTGGTAGTGGAGATGCTGAGTTGCAGATAGGCACAACAAAAAGACTTTCAGCAGCAGTGCATGATGGGAGTGGGGACTGCGTGGGGTATGGAGGAGGCTGGGGTGGGGAGGGGGAAGGATAGTGTGGTGGGAATGGCGGACAGTGAAGTGCTGCAGGTTAAGCGGTGGGAAGGGGGAGGGCAGAAGTAGCAGAAAAGGAGAGAAATAGAGAGAAATAAATAAAAAGACTGGGTGTGGTGGTGGAATGACAGCTGTGTAGTGCTGGAATGGGAGCAGGGAAGAGGCTGGATGGGTGAGGACAGCGACTAACGAAGGTTGAGGCTGAGAGGGTAACGGAAACGTAGGATGTATTGAAGGGAAAGTTCCCACCTGCGCAATTCAGGAAAGCTGGTGTTGGCTGGAAGGACCCATACGGCATAGGCTGTGAAGCAGTCATTGTAATGAAGGCTATCATATTTGGCAGCATGTTCAACAACAGGGTGGTCCACTTGTTTCTTGGCCACAGTTTGTTGGTAGCCACTCATGTGGACAGACAGCTTGTTGGCCATCATGCCTACATTGAGTGCAGCACAGTGGTTGCAGCTTAGCTTGTAGACCACATGATGGGTTTCACAGGTAGCCCTGCCAGAATGGATTAGGTGGTGGTGGGAGGATGTATGGGACAGGTCTTGCAACTAGGTGTATTGCATCAGTATGTGCCATGAGGTAAGTGACTGGGAGCAGGGGTTGTGTAAGGATGGACGAGTATATTGTGTAGGTTCAGTGGACGGTGGAATACCAGTGTGTGTGTGTGGGGGGGGGGGGGGGGGGAGGAAGGAAGGATAATGGGCTGGACATTTCTCATTTCAGGGCATGACGAGAAGTAATCGACAACCTGGCAGAGAATGTAATTCAGTTGATCCAGTCCTGGGTGGTACTGAGTTATAAGGGGAATGCTGCTCTGGGTCCAGATGATGGGACTTCAGGAGGTGGTGCGAGACTGGAAAGATAAGGCATGGAAGATTAGTTTTTGTACAAGGTTTGGAGGATAATTACAGTCAGTGAAGGCTTCAGTGAGACATCCAGGATATTTTGAGAGGGACTGCTTATTACTGCAGACGCGACGACCACTACTTCTGTTACTTCCCCCCTCCCCCTCCCCACCACTCCCCTGCACTCCACCTAACCTGCAGCACTACGCTGTCCTCTGTCCCCACCATACTGTCACGCCCCCTTCCCACTCCAGCCTCCTCCTTACCACCAACCAGTCGCCACTCCCATCATGCACATGTGCTGCTGGTTGCAGTGTGGTTTCAGTTGCCTTAGACTGCAGTCGTTGTTGTGCCTATCTACGACTCAGCATCTCTGCTTTATGGTGAGTAGCAACTTTCCTTCTCATTGTTGTTGTTGTTTTTGTTGTTGTTGTTGTCTTCAGTCCTGAGACTGGTTTGATGCAGCTCTCCATGCTACTCTATCCTGTGCAAGCTTCTTCATCTCCCAGTACTTACTGCAACCTACATCCTTCTGAATCTGCTTAGTGTATTCATCTTTTGGTCTCCCTCTACGATTTTTACCCTCCACGCTGCCCTCCAATGCTAAATTGGTGATCCCTTGATGCCTCAGAACATGTCCTACCAACCGGTCCCTTCTTCTAGTCAAGTTGTGCCACAAACTCTTGTTCTCCCCAATTCTATTCAATACCTCCTCATTAGTTATGTGCTCTACCCATCTAATCTTCAGCATTCTTCTATAGCACCACATTTCGAAAGCTTCCATTCTCTTCTTGTCCAAACTATTTATCGTCCATGTTTCACTTCCGTACATGGCCACACTCCATACAAATACTTTCAGAAACGACTTCCTGACACTTAAATCTATACTTGATGTTAACAAATTTCTCTTCTTCAGAAACGCTTTCCTTGCCATTGCCAGTCTACATTTTATATCCTCTCTACTTCGACCATCATCAGTTATTTTGCTCCCCAAATAGCAAAACTCTTTACTACTTTAAGTGTCTCATTTCCTAATCTAATTCCCTCAGCATCACCTGACTTAATTCGACTACATTCCATGATCCTCGTTTTGCTTTTGTTGATGTTCATCTTATATCCTCCTTTCAAGACACTGACCATTCCGTTCAACTGCTCTTCCAAGTCCTTTGCTGTCTCTGACAGAATTACAATGTCATTGGCAAACCTCAATGTTTTTATTTCTTCTCCATGGACTCTAATACCTACTCCGAATTTTTCTTTTGTTTCCTTTACTGCTTGCTCAATAAACAGATTGAATAACATCGGGGAGAGGTTACAACCCTGTCTCACTCCCTTCCCAACCGCTGCTTCCCTTTCATGCCCCTCGACTCTTATAACTGCCATCTGGTTTCTGTACAAATTGTAAATAGCCTTTCACTCCCTGTATTTTACCCCTGCCACCTTCAGAATTTGAAAGAGAGTATTCCAGTCAACATTGTCAAAAGCTTTCTCTAAGTCTACAAATGCTAGAAATGCAGGTTTGCCTTTCCTTAATCTGTTTTCTAAGATATGTCGTAGGGTCAGTATTGCCTCACGTGTTCCAACATTTCTGCGGAATCCAAACTCATCTTCGCCGTGGTCGGCTTCTACCAGTTTTTCCATTCGTCTGTAAAGAATTCGTGTTAGTATTTTGCAGCTGTGACTTATTAAACTGATAGTTCGGTAATTTTCACATCTGTCAACACCTGCTTTCTTTGGGGTTGGAATTATTATATTCTTCTTGAAGTCTGGGGGTATTTCGCCTGTCTCATACATCTTGCTCACCAGACGGTAGAGTTTTATCAGGACTGGCTCTCCCAAGACTGTCAGTAGTTCCAATGGAATGTTGTCTACTTCCAGGGCCTTGCTTCGACTCAGGTCTTTCAGTGCTCTGTCAAACTCTCCATACAGCATCGTATCTCCCATTTCATCTTCATCTACATCCTCTTCCATTTACATAATATTGTCCTCAAGTCCATTACCCCCGTATAGACCCTCTATATACTCCTTCCACCTTTCTGCTTTTACTTCTTTGGTTAGAACTGGGTTTCCATCTGAGCTCTTGATTTAATACAAGTGGTTCTCTTTTCTCCAAATGTCTCTTTAATTTTCCTGCTTACCCATTATGCACTTCCTGTCAATCTCATTTTTGAGACGCTTGTATTCCTTTTTGCCTACGTCATTACTGCATTTTTATATTTTCTCCTTTCATCAATTAAATTCAATATTTCTTCTGTTACCCAAGGATTTCTACTAGCCCTCGTCTCTTTACCTACTTGATCCTCTGCTGCCTTCACTACTTCATCCCTCAAAGCTACCCATTCTTCTTCTACTGTATTTCTTTCCCCCATTCCTGTCAATTGTTCCCTTATGCTCTCCCTGAAACTCTGTACAACCTCTGGTTTAGTCAGTTTATCCAGGTCCCATCTCCTTAAATTCCCACCTTTTTGCAGTTTCTTCAGTTTTAATCTACAGTTCATAACCAATAGATTGTGGTCAGAGGCCACATCTGCCCCTGGAAATGTCTTACAATTTAAAACCTGGTTCCTAAATCTCTGTCTTACCATTATATAATCTATCTCATACCTTATAGTATCTCCAGGATTCTTCCATGTGTACAACCTTCCTTTATGATTCTTGAACCAAGTGTTAGCTATGATTAAGTTATGCTCTGTGCAAAATTCCACCAGACGGCTTCCTCTTTCATTTCTCTCCTGCAATCTATATTCACCCACTATGTTTCCTTCAACCCCTTTTCCTACTCTCGAATTCCAATCACCCATGACTATTAAATTTTTGTCTCCCTTCACTACCTGAATAATTTCTTTTATCTCATCATACATTTCATCAATTTCTTCATCATCGTCAGAGCTAGTTGGCATATAAACTTGTACTACTGTAGTAGGTGTGGGCTTTGTGTCTATCTTGGCCACAATAATGCGTTCACTATGCTGTTTGTAGTAGCTTACCCGCACTCCTATTTTTTTATTCATTATTAAACCTACATCTGGATTACCCCTATTTGCTTTTGTATTTATAACCCTGTATTCACCTGACCAAAAGTCTTGTTCCTCCTGCCACCGAACTTCACTAACTCCCACTATATCTAACTTCAACCTATCCACTTCCCTTTTTAAATTTTCTAACCTACCTGCCCGATTAAGGGATCTGACATTCCACGCTCCGATCCTTAGAACGCCAGTTTTCTTTCTCCTGATAACAACGTCCTCTTTAGTAGTCCCTGCCTGGAGATCCGAATGGGGGACTATTTTACTTCCGGAATGTTTTACCCAAGAGGACGCCATCATCATTTAACCACACAGTAAAGCTGCATGCCCTCGGGAAAAATTACGGCTGTAGTTTCCCCTTGCTTTCAGCTGTTCGCAGTACCAGCACAGCAAGGCCGTTTTGGTTAGTGTTGCAAGGCCAGATCAGTCAATCATCGAGACTGTTGCCCCTGCAACTACTGAAAAGGCTGGTGCCCCTCTTCAGGAACCACACGTTTGTCTGGCCTCTCAACAGATACAACTCAGTTGTGGTTGCACCTACAGTACGGCCATCTGTATCGCTGAGGCATGCAAGCCTCCCCACCAACGGCAAGGTCCATGGTTCATGGGGGTAGGTTCCTTCTCATCTCTGTAATGCTCTCTTGCCAGGTAAACAATCCCGTGATGAAACGCGCCACTCTTTGTTGGATCTTCTCTATCTCCTCTGTCAGTCCTACTTGATAGTGATCCCAGACAGATGAACAATAATCAAGAATCGAGTGAACAAGCACCTTATAAGCCACTTCTCATAATACTGATGTATTCCATCATAAATTTTCCATTGTTTGAGTTATCAATGTCAGTAGTGTTGAGAAAAGTTACAATCACTGAAATTAAACAAGGCTCCAGAGCCCATTGGAATCACCTCATCTTATGTATGGAATTTGCAGATGGATGAATGAAATTTGCATATGAATTAGCCTCTATTTTAACCACAATATTCCTTGGAGCCCTAAAACAACAAATTGTGCCCAGTGATTGGAGGAAACCACAGATTACACATCTGCTAAAAGGGAAGCAGAACTGATTAAAAAAACTGTCATCCTATCTCATTGACATCCATCTGTTGAAGAATCCGATGACATATTATATGTCCAAATGTGATGAGATACCTCGAAAAGAATTATCTCCTCCATCCCAACTACCGTGTATCTATCATCCAAAACTTGAATTGTGATTTTCTTACATAGCATCCTAAAAGGAAGTCAGACAAAGTGTTTCTTGACTTGCAGAAATAATTTTATTGGTACTGGTACCACATAAATGTTTGTCTTTGAAGACTAGATTAGATTAGGTGTACTTTTCTTTCCAATAGATCCAAAGTGAGGAGATCCTGCAGGATGTAGAACATGTCAGAAAAAACAAGAATACATAATAAATATTTATAAGAAAAATAAATATGCTATGTGCCTTCCAAAGATTTCGAGTAAAATGGTCCTCATTAAAGTAGAATATGGTGAAAAATTCTTACACATATTTTTATTTAAAAGGATAGATTAAAAAGAAATCTACACACCGAGCAGCGGCAGGAGAACACACATACAAAAGGTATTACAGTTTGCAAGCTTTTGGAGACAGTGGCTCCTCCTCCTGGCAGAAGGGTTGAGGGGGAAGCAAGAAAGATGAAGGAAAAGGACTGGCGAGGCTTTAAGCTCTCAGGTTTTCAAATCCTGTCCAGTACAGTCACTAACAACCAGTCTTTCTGTCTCATCCCGTCTGGTAAGTCTCCCCTGACCCAGCGTTCTCAGTGATTTTTCATAGCTCTACCTCTTTTCCTAAACCTTATCAGTCTTATTCTTTCATTTGCCTTCCTTTCTCTTTAACCCATCTGCCAGAAGAAGGAGCCACTGGCTCTTAAAGTTTGAAAACTGTAGTACATTTTATATGCGTTTTCTTCTGCTGCTACTTGGTGACTAGATTTTTTTTTAAATGTACCCAATTACATTATACTTTAATAAAATGATTATTTTTGTTTAAAAGATAATGAATAACTTATCACAAAACTTGTAAATGTTCAATGCATTGATGATTCTTAGGCTGTTTCAGCCATTGTAATAAATTGTATTTTATTAGGAGTTAAACTTTTTATGGCTGCTGGCATGTTGTTGAAGATATGATTACCTGAATAATGGACACACTTCTGGAATAAAGTTAGTGAAGTTATGAAGATATGGGTTATAACTGGATTGAGTATTTCTTCGTAGGGAAGAGACAGCATATTATCTTGGTTGGAGAGTTATTAGCAGAAGTAGAACAACTTTAGGTGTGCCACAGAGAAGTTCAATGGACTTTCACTGTTCACATTATATATTAATAAGCTGGAAGACAATATTAATACTACCCTTAGAATTTTTACAGATGATGCCTCTGTATCTATAATGAAGTAGTAGCTGAAGAAAACTGCACAAATATCTATTCAAATCTTGATGAGTTTCGAAAGTGGTAAAAGGATAGGCAGCTTGCTTTCACTGCATTTACATCTATATCATACTCAGCAAACCAGCTAATGGGGTGTGGCAGAGGGTACTTTTGGTACCGTTGTCTGATCCCGCCAACACTGTTCCACTCGTGAATAGTGCATGAGAAGAATGATTGTCGGGAAGCCTCTGTATTGGCTCTAATTTAATTTCTCAAATTTTCTCCTCATGGTCAATTCTCAAGATGTATGTGAGGGTGGGAGGGAGGGGGAGTAACGTGTTGTCTGACTCCTCCTGAAAAGTGCTGTCCCAAAATTTCAATAGTAAATCTCTCTGTGATACGCAACACCTCTCTTGTAATGTGTGCCAGTGGAGTTGTTTTAACATCTCTGTAACGCTCTCTTGCCAGATAAACAATCCTGTGATGAAACGCGCCGCTCTTTGTTGGATCTTCTCTATCTCCTCTGTCAGTCCTACTTGATAGTGATCCCAGACAGATGAACAATAATCAAGAATCGAGTGAACAAGTGCCTTATAAGCCACTTCTTTCGTGGGTTATTTACATTTTTCCTTAAGATTCTTCTGATCAATCTGAGTCTAGTGTCAGTTTTTCCCACTATCAGTTTTATGTGGTCATTGCACTTAAGGTCGCTCTCAGTAGTTACGCCCAGAAATTTTACAGCAGGTGCTGTCTCCAGTTGTTCATCATCAATATTGTAGCTGTACAGTACATGTCCCTTCGTGTTTCCACTTCACTATCACATCAGAAACAGTTGACCTAAGGATGTTTAGGACTGTGGAAATCTCGCATACAGACTTATGACACAAGTAACACCCAATCATCTGAGCTCGTTTGAAGTCCGTGAGTTCCATGGAACGCCCCATTCTGCTCTCTCACCTCTCACGATGTCTAATGACTACTGAGGTCGCTAATATGGAATACCAGACAATAGGTGGCAGCATAATGCACCTAATACGAAGAAAGTATGTTTTTGGGGTGTCTGGATACTTTCGATCACATAGTGCAGGGGCAGGCAAACGTTGCACGCGGCTCATGAGCACACAGCGCTGCACGTGTGCTGCTCACATGCAATCGTCAAATGGAGCAGTGGCGACAGCTGGCAGGTTGCCGCAGTGTAGTTCCAGGCTAAGCTGCGGACGTTGAAGCGAAGCGACCACTACATAGTGAATTTCAGTAACCGGAAAATGCAGAGTGCGTCAGGAAAACGGAGAATTGGAGATTTGCTATCTTTTAAAAAGGAATGGGAGAATCATTTTTTCTCTGTGCAAAACGTGAAAATTGGAAATGTAGAATATGTGACAGTATTCTCGCTGGTCAGCGGAAGTTTAATATTGAACGCCATTATAATAAATTTCAGTATGTTGCCATTCTTAGTGCAATAAAAGAGGAATTTCTCAAGCGATTTGGGGATATATCTTACTTATCCCAAGGTTTTGAATAGTTCTTGAGACAATCTGCTGTTTCTGTAGATGATATTCATCCCAGTTTGCAAATGGAATTAATAGGTCTACAGCGTAATTCTCATCTGAGAGACAGGTTCCTTTTGGCAAGACGTGTGATAGATTTTTATCACGACTTTCCACAGCAAGTTTCCTCATCTCCATCTCGGAGCCGTGAAGATAATGTCAATGTTTGGCTCGACATACGTTTGTGAGAGATTTTTTTCTGTTGTGAAAATTAATAAGTCTCAGTTAAGAGCAAACATCAGTAATGAAAATTTGCGTAACTGTTTGCGTTTGTCTGTATGTAGAAATTTTGTTCCAGACATTAAACGTATTGTAAACTCCACCTGTGGTAATTAAATAAAACGTATCGTAGGTAATAGGTACTCTTCCAAACGATGATTACTTTCAAGCACTCCTACTACCCTTATTCCTTCATTCAATAAAGCAGGCCAGGAAACAAAACGCATTACAGAGGATGAAGCGGAGAGAGAGTATGGTGGGGAGGGGAGAGAAGCGGGTGGCCAGCTTCCCCCTGTGTGCACACAGAACACCTGTTAACTGCACACGTGCATGTGCACCGCACACGTGCAGAATTCCTGCCCGCCCCTGACATAGTGTATAGAGTTGTAGAAGTAGAGTTTCTCCTGTTGATAGCTGCTGTGAAATTTCCTGCTGACTTTTCTGTTCTAACCTTTCTGCATAGATAAATGATAAGAAAATCAATATCATCATATTTTTCCACCTGTAGTAGAACTCTGACAAGCATGCAGAGTACTTATATACAGCTGCTGTAATCTCTTCATTGGATTCAAATTTTTTTTTCCAGCTCTAAAATGCTATAAGAGGTCAAAGTATAAATGGGACAAATCTTGAGAATATGGTGGAGGTTCCAACAATTTTGTACTTAAAAATCCTTAGTTTTCATATTCTGTAAGAACCTTTGTGTACAAGTGTATTGACTCCATTAAAATATGTTTTTTAACACATTCTCTGTAAAACTGATGGAGTTTGTAGGCAAGTTGTCGTTTTTGTCTTTACAAGATATTTCAACAACTACCCAGTTGTTTCCCCTCAGGTGTTGAGTGCAAGTTTCATTGCTCATTGTTTGGGCTCCACCAGTATATACTGCAGACTGCAGTAGCAATTGTTTTCTGATGTCACTAAAGAATTATTGCCTCTTTTGTTTAACAGTGCTGGGAAACAACCACTAGGTGTTCATTTTGCCTGCCATGTCCATCGGGATCTGAGGGATAATCAGGTTACCACCGGTGCCTTCATCTTGGCCTTCGAGGGTGACATATTGCCTGAGAAGGACAAGGTGATGGTCTACCGCTGTGACTTCAAGCCATATACCCCTCCCCCGGAATGGTGCTTTAAGTGCTGGAAGTTCAGCCATGTGTCTTCCTGCTGTACTTCAAGCATCACGTGTCGAGATTGTGGACGTCCATCACATCCTAATACTCCATGTGCCCTGCCACCCATTTGTGTCAACTGCGGAGAGCATCTTTCACCTTGCTCGCCAGACTGTAGGATTTTTCAGGAAGAGAAGAAAATCATGGAATAGAAGACACTGGACCAACTGACCTACACTGAGGCTGAGAGAAAATTTGAGCGCCTACATTCTGTGGCTATGACCACCTCTTACGCCGCCGCTACAAGTACAGTTGTCACCCCATCAGTTGCTCGCATTCCTGTCACCTCTCAGAACACGAAGACTTCATCTGCCCCCTTGATGGTGGGTGGCATTTCCCTCCCTGTTGCTCCCGTACCACCTGCTTCAGGAGCAACACCCCCCCCCCCCCCCCCCCCCCAACCATCGGGGACCTCTGAGCCGGAGAACCATAAGTCTTCTTTGGCTCCTCTCACTATGAAGGTGTCCCTTGGGTCACTCCCTTCCCAGGTTTCTGCTAGTGATGAAGATGACACCTGTCAGTGGCTGGAGAGCCCAAAAGCAGCTGTTCATGGGGCTTCATGATCATCCTCAGTCCTGGAGACTGAATCAGTGAAGACTGAATCAGCCTGGGGAACCCAAGGAGCATTGAGAAAAAGCCAAAAAGAAGGTATCCAAGACCAAGGGAATTGCAGTGGCACGCTCACCACCGCTACCTGCAAGCTCTGCGTCTGCAGATGAGGTGAAGATTCTGGCATCCACTGAGGACCTAGATCTCGCTGGACCCTCAGACACAATGGATATAGACTGCTCAGGCAAAAAGTCAGTGGCAGCAGGTCACCCTGAGGCACAGACTGCCTCATTGAATGTTCCATGCCTTCCCAGTCTCACGATGATGTCATCCTCCAGTGGAATTTTGGCGGTTTTTTTCCCCGCCTGGCTGAGCTACAGCAACTGTTAAGCTTTACGCCTGCTTTCTGCATTGCCCTCCAGAAAACCTGGTTCCTGACAATGCGGACCCCTGCCCTCCGCGGCTATAAGGGATACTACAGGAACCATAGCAACTACAATCGAGTGTCAGGTGGAGTTTGCGTTTGTGTCCTAAAATCAGTCTGTAGTGAAACTGTGGCCCTTCAAACTCCTCTTGAAGCTGTGACTGTCAGAATGAGGGTGACACAGGAAATAACTGTCTGCATGTTTGCAATGTATGCCTTCCTCCAGATGATGCAGTATCCCTGAATGTATTAACTGCACTAATTGATCAACTCCCTAAAACTGTCCAACTTTTGGGAGATTTTAATGCCCACCCTTGTGGGGTGGCACCGTGCTTACTGGTTGAGGCAGAGATGTTGAAACTTTATTGTCGCAATTCGACCTCTGCCCCTTAAATACTGGGGCTGCCACACATTTCAGTGTGGCTCATGGTAGTTACTCGGCCATTGATTTATCAATTTACAGCCCAGGACTTCTCCCACCTATCCACTGGAGAGCACATGATGACCAGTGTGGTAGTGATCACTTCCCCATCTTCCTGTCAGGTCCACAGACGCCTGCCATATGGACTTTAAACAAGGCAGACTGGGAAACTTTCACCTCTGCTGTTACTGTAGAATCTCCCCCACATGGTAACATCGATGTGATGGTTGAGCAGGTGACTACAACAATCGTTTCTGTGGCGGAAAACATGACCCCTCGCTCTTTAGGGTGCCCCTGGTGGAACGCAGTTCCATAGTGGTCGCCAGAAGTCACTGAAGCAATTAAGGAGCGTTGGCTAGCTCTACAGCGGCACCCTTCCTTGGAGCACCTCATAGCCTTTAAATGGCTCTGTGCCTGCGTTCACCAGCTTATCAAACGACGGAAGCAGGAGTGTTGGGAGAGATGTGTCTCGACCATTGGGTGCCATACATTACCTTCCCAAGTCTGGGCAAAGATCAAACATCTTTTCAGGTACCAGATCCCAACAGGTGTTTCCGGTGTTAACATAAATGGCTTGTTAGCTATCGGTGCAAATGTGATTGCCAAGCACTTCACTGAGCACTTATGCTCAAGCCTCTGCATCAGAGAAAACCCACCCACCTTTTGCACACTCAAACGGTAGCTGGAAGGGAAAGCCCTCTCATTCACTACATGCCACAGTGAATCCTATAACGCCCCATTTACATAGTGGGAGCTCCTTAGTTTCCTTGCACATTGACCCGACACAGCTTCTGGGTCAGATCGGATCCACAGTCATATGATTAAACATCTCTCATCTGACTACAAGCGACATCTTCTCATCATCTTCAACCGGCTTTGATGCGATGGCATCTTTGCATCACAATTGCAGAAGAGCACCATCATTCCATTGCTCAAACCTGGTAAAACCCCGCTTGATGTGGATAGCTATCAGCCTCACCAACATTGGGTCCTGGAGACACTTGGCCTACTGGCTCTATGTCAGGGCGGCTTCCACCAGGGTTGCTCTACCACTGATAATCTTTTGTTCCTCGAGTCTGCCATCTGAGCAGCCTTTTACAGATGCCAACGCCCGGTTGCCGTCTTTTTTGATTTACGAAAAGCGCATGACACCACCTGGCGACATCATATCCTTGCCACATTACGAGGGGGGTCTCCGATGCCATTTTTATCCAAAATTTCCTGTCGCTTTGTGCTTTCCATGTCCAAGATGGTGCCTCCCATAGTCCCCCCCCCCCCCATATCCATGAGAAAGGGATCCCGCAGGACTCTGTATTGAGTGTCTCTCTATTTTTAGTGGCCATTAATGGTCTACCAGCAGCTGTAGGGCCATACGTCTCCCCTTCTCTGTATGCAGACGACTTCTGCATTTTGTACAGCTCCACCAGTACTGGTGTTGCTGAGCAGCGCCTACAGGGAGCCATCCACAAGGTGCAGTCATGGGCTCTAGCCCACGGCTTCCAGTTTTTGGCTGCAAAGTCATGTTTTATGCACTTCTGTTGGTGCCATACCATTCATCCAGAACCAGAAATTTACCTTAATGATGGGACATATCGATTCTTAGGACTGGTTTTCACAACCTGATTGACTTGGCTTTCTCACCTTCGTCAGCTTAAGTGGAAGTGCTGGAAGCACCTCAATGCCCTCCGCTACCTGAGCATCACCAACGGGGGTGCAGATTGCTCTACGCTGCTGCAGCTTTACAGAGCCCTTGTTCAATCCCACCTTGACTGTGGAAGTCTGGTTTATGGTTTGGTGGTGCCCTCAGCATTGTGTATACTCAACCCAGTGCACCACTATGGCGGTCACCTAGCAATAGGAGCTTTTAGGATGAGTCCGGTGACTAGCGTTCTTGTGGAGGCCGGAGTCCCTCAATTGCAGGTTAGGTGTGTTCAACTGCTGGCCAGTTACATTGCACACATTTCTAGTTCTCCCGCACATCCGAATTATCGTCTCCTTTTCCCACCCACGGCAGTTCATTTCCCACATCAGCGGCCCAGGTCGGGGCTTCCAATTGCAGTTTGTGTCCAATCCCTTCTTTCTGAAGTGAAGTCCTTGCCTTTACCACGTCTACTTGTGGTCCATTCACGTACACCTCCATAATGTACACCTAGGCTGCAGCTTTGCCTGGACCTTTCACATGACCCTAAGGACTCGGTTAACCCTACAGCTCTCCACTGCCACTTTTCTCAATTCTTGACATGTACCGAGGCCATGAAGTGGTTTATACTGATGGCTCAGTGACTGATGCTCACGTCAGCTTCACATATGTCCATGGAGGTCATATTAAACAGCATTCCTTGCTTGATGGCTGCAGTGTACTCACTGCCGAGCTGGTGGCTATCTCTCGTGTTCCTGAGCAGATCCATTCATATCCTGGGGAGTTGTTTCTTTTGTGTACCGACTCCTTGAGTGGCCTATAAGCTATCAATGATGCTACCATCATCATCCTCTGGTAGCGACCATCCAGGAGTCCATCTATGCCCTGGAACGGTCCAGTCATACAGTGGTGTTTGTCTGGACCCCAGGTCACATCAGAATCCCAGGCAACGAACTTCCCGACAGGCTGTCCAAAGAAGCTATGTGGAAACCGCATATGGAGATGGGCTTCTCTGCAACTGACCTGCGTTCAGTACTCTGCCACAAGGTTTTGCGGCTTTGGGAGATGAAATGTCATAACCTCAGCACCCAAAACAAACTGTGTGCCGTTAAGGAGGCTACGAATGTGTGGCAGTTCTCCATGTGGGTCTCTCGCAGGGACTCTGTGGTCCTCTGCCGGCTCCGCATTGGCCATGCTTGGGTGACACACGGCTACCTCCTGCGCTATGGTGGCCCACCTCAGTGTCAGTGCGATGCCCGGCTGACAGTGGCCCATATCTTAGTGAGCTGTCCTTCTTTGGCTACCCTGCGATGGAATCTTCAGTTACCAGACTCGTTGCCATTAATTTTAGCTGACAACGCCTAATTGGCTAAAATAGTTTTATGTTTTATATGTGACAGTGGGTTTTATCATTCCATATAAATTTTAGTGCATGTCCTTTATCCCTTTGTGTTCTCCACTCTAATGCTTTTAGGGGTGATGGGGGATGTTTTAATGTGTCACAGAGTGACTGGCTTTTCCTTTTATTCAGCCACGGTCATCTGCTCTCTTGTTTATACACCTTCTACCTGTTTCTTGCTTCTCTCTGTGATTTTGTTTTCCTCTTTTGTCCATGGTAGTCTGTCATTCTTCTGGTTCTTCCTTTCTCCTGTTATTGTGCTGTCTCCTTTCTTTCCCTTATGTAATTATTTTACCAGGGACAAGGAACTGATGACCTCACATTGTGGTCCCCCCCCCCCCCCCCCGTCTCTTTTAAACCAACCAACTGTCTAAATATGAGAGAGAGTGTGTAACATGAAAAAACTGTACAAATAATGACATGGTATGGAGATGAACAGTTTCTTTTTATTTTCACCTGAATGTCACACATCGAAGAATTGCCATAGCATTTGTCTTCATGAATCTTGGACCTTGCCGTTGGTGGGGAGGCTTGCGTGCCTCAGCGATACAGATAGCCGTACCATAGGTGCAACCACAATGGAGTCGTATCTGTTGAGAGGCCAGACAAATGTGTGGTTCTTGAAGAGGGGCACCAGCCTTTTCAGTAGTTGCAGGGGCAACCGTCTCGATGATTGACTGATCCGGCCTTGTAACACTAACCAAAACGGCCTTGTTGTGCTGGTACTGCGAACAGCTGAAAGCAAGGGGAAACTCCAGCTGTAATTTTTTCCGAGGGCATGCAGCTTCACTTGTAGGGAAGCAGCCTACTCACGCTGTAGTAAATTCACATCAGTCTTTCCATTGTGTGCCAGCCAGTCCGCTGTAACTAGCTCTGACGTCATAAATGTTGCACAATACTTTAAAAATCAAGCAAATAACCTAAAACTTTTCTAACATGTCAGAAGTAATACTAAATTAATGTGTGTTGAATATCAGTTCGATAACTTAAGCCATTTTCGAAATTTGGACGTTTTCTGTAAAAATCATTGGCGCAACAAAAAAGAGCTAGAGACTTCAAAATTTATATTTAAATTCATCTTTCATAATAATTTAATAAAAACAGTACTTTGGATTTCACAAATTAAGATTTTAGTGGAAATTCATGATTTTCTGGTTTTCGTCTCAAAATTTAAGGAAGCAAGATAGATTAAGTAGGCTAATAAATAAGGCTAGGATGTTTAGATTTAAATAGGTTGGAGATCCGCTATAGCTATGAAGATGTGAAAAGTTTCATTTGAATACCTATAAAATTATAGTGATAGCGTATCTCCAAAGGGCCAGTTCAGAGCTCGTCTACTGCGTGCAGTGTAATTAAATTAATTCTCTCGCCCAAAATATTTAACTTAGCCACGTCAAAATTTTATTATCAATACTTACCTGCGTGCTGAATGCACATTTAAATTAAGAGCTTCATCGGCCATCAGCAAGAGAAGCTATGATTTATTAGTTAACTTAAAGTGGTGCATTACTAGCCCATCGGCTAGTTGGGAGAGCCGATTTGATCAGGCGTTCCCTTAGCCGTCCGCACCACGGCTTTATATATAAGAACGCTGCGCGAGGAAGCAAGGCCCCAGAAAGGCCCCAGTTCTCTCCAGACGCTGAATAACACGCCATCTGTGTCGGGAGTCGCGTCGCGTCGGTATCACTGCTACAAACAGCCTCGGATGCCGTATTAAGTTACTCGAGATACGCGTAACCATGAAATCATTTGCTAGTGAAGTGTTAATTCTGGGTTGACTTTATTTATCGATCTTCATTTTACGTATTGTCATATTTTCACGTGCCGTCGCGGGACAGACATTCTACCAATTATTTAGCGTGGCGTTTGATGAAATATTATCATCAAATTATGGCGAGCATTCATTTCAACATTTAATTCGGACATTTATAGTTGCATCAGCGCATTAGACTCTGAACTGCTCTGTTAGTTTGGTTGTAGGGATACTTGTGTTTTTCATCTGTGACTTTCAGAATATACTCAACTATTTTTGAATATCGTTTTTGATTATAAATCCCGGACAATCTCCCAATTCCTCAGAGCTATAAGCTGCAGCTATAATTGTATTCTCAGATGAAGTGGGCACTAGGAATTCTAATTACAGGCTTCACATTTTGCTAATCACTTTCTGGTTGCTAAAGAGTAATTAGAGAGCCAGTGTTGAGAACGGCGAAAGACAGTATAAATAACATTCTAAATACCGGGAAATAATAGGAACTGATTTTACATTCAAACTTTTATACAGCAATCACAATCATATTTTTCAATAAACCGCCGCCCCACACACTGTATGGTTAAATGATGTTGGCGTCCTCTTGGGTAAAATATTCCGGAGGTAAAATAGTCCCACATTTGGATCTCCATGCGGGGACTACTCAGGAGGACGTTGTTATCAGGAGAAAGAAAACTGGCATTCTATGGATCGGAGCTTGGAATGTCAGATCCCTTAATCGGGCAGGTAGGTTAAAAAATTTAAAAAGGGAAATGGATAGGTTAAAGTTAGATATAGTGGGAATTAGTGAAGTTCGGTGGCAGGAGGAACAAGACTTCTGGTCAGGTGAATACAGGGTTATAAATACAAAATCAAATAGGGGTAATGCAGGAGTAGGTTTAATAATGAATAGAAAAATAGGAATGTAGGTAACCTGCTTCAAACAGCACAGTGAACACATTATTATGGCCAAGATAGATACGAAGCCCACACTTACCACTGTAGTACAGGTTTATATGACAACTAGCTCCGCAGATGACGAAGAGACTGATGAAATGTAATTTAATAGTCATGGGTGACTGGAACTCGATCGTAGGAAAAGGAAGAGAAGGAAACATAGTAGGTGAATATGGAATGGGAGTAAGGAATGAAAGAGGAAGCCGCCTGGTAGAATTTTGCACAGAGCATAACTTAATCATAGCTGACACTTGGTTCAAGAATCATAAAAGAAGGTTGTGTCCATGGAAGAACCCTGGAGATACTGGAAGGTCTCAGATAGATTATATAATGGTAAGACAGAGACTCAGGAACCAGGTTTTAAATTGTAAGACATTTCCAGGGGCAGATGTGGATTCTGACCACAATCTATTGTTTATGAACTGTAGATTAAAACTGAAGAAACTGCAAAAAGGTGGGAGTTTGAGGGGATGGGACCTGGATAAACTGAAAGAACCACAGGTTGTAGAGAGCTTCAGGGAGAGCATTAGGGAACGACTGACAAGAATGGGGGAAAGAAATACAGTAGAAGAAGAATGGGTAGCTTTGAGGGAGGAAATAGTGAAGGCAGCAGAGGATCAAATATGCAAAGATGAGGGCTAGTATAAATCCTTGGCTAACTGAAGAGATATTGAATTTAATTGATGAAAGGAGAAAATATGAAAATGCAGTAAATGAAGCAGGCAAAAAGGAATTGTCAGGAAGTGCAAAATGGCTAAGCAGGGATGGCTAGAGGACAAATGTAAGGATGCAGTGGCCCATATCACTAGGGGTAAGATAATACTACCTACAGGAAAATTAAAGAGACCTTTGGAGAAAAGAGAACTACCTGCATGAATATCAAGAGCTCAGATGGAAATTCAGTTCCAAGCAAAGAAGGGAAAGCAGAATGGTGGAAGGAGTATATAGAGGGTCTATACAATGGTGATGTTCTTGAGGACAATATTATAGAAATGGAAGAGAACGTAGAGGAAGATGAAATAGGAGGTATTATACTGCGTGAAGAGTTTGACAGAGCACTGAAAGACCTAAGTCGAAACAAAGCCCTGGGAGTAGACAATGTTCCATTAGAACTACTGACAGCCTTGGGAGAGCCAGGCCTAACAAAACTCTACCATCTTGTGAGCAAGATGTATGAGACAGGCGAAATACCCTCAGACTTCAAGACGAATATAATAATTCCAATCCCAAAGAAAGCAGGTGTTGACAGATGTGAAAATTACCGAACTATCAGTTTAATAAGCCACGGCTGCAAAATACTAACACAAATTCTTTACAGATGAATGGAAGGACTGGTAGACGCCGACCGCAGGGAAGATCAGTTTGAATTCCATATAAATGTTTGAACATGTGAGCCAGTATTGACCCTATGACTTATCTTAGCAAATAGATTAAGGAAAGGCAAACCTACATTTTTAGCATTTGTAGACTTAGAGAAAGCTTTTGACAATGTTGACTGGAATACTCTCTTTCAAATTCTGAAGGTGGCAGATGTTAAATACAGGGAGTGAAAGGCTATTTACATTTTGTACAGAAACCAGATGGCAGTTATAAGAGTCGAGGGGCAGGAAAGGGAAGCAGAGGTTGGGAAGGGAGTGAGACAGGGTTGTAGCCTATCCCTGATGTTATTCAATCTGTATATTGAGCAAGAAGTAAAGGAAACAAAAGAAAAACTCAGAGTAGGTATTAAAGTCCATGGAGAAGAAATAAAAACATTGAGGTTCCCCGATGACATTGTAATTCTGTCAGAGACATCAAAGGACTTGGAAGAGCAGTTGTTGGAATGGTCAGTGTCTTGAAAGGAGGATATAAGATGAACATCAACAAAAGCAAAACGAGGATCATGGAATGTAGTCGAATTAAGTCAGGTGATGCTGAGGGAATTAGATTAGGAAATGAGACACTTAAAGTAGTAATGGAGTTTTGCTATTTGGGGACCAAAATAACTGATGATGGTCGAAGTAGAGAGGATAGAAAATGTATACTGGCAATGGCAAGGAAAGCGTTTCTGAAGAAGAGAAATTTGTTAACATTGAGTATAGATTTATCTGTCAGGAAGTCATTTCTTAAAGTATTTGTATGGAGTGTAGCCATGTATGGAAGTGAAACATGACGATAAATAGTTTAGACAAGAAGAGAATAGAAGCTTTCGAAATGTGGTGCTGCAGAAGAATGCTGAAGATTAGATGGGTAGATCACATAACTAATGAGGAGGTATGGAACAGAATTGGAGAGAAGAGAAATTTGTGGTGTAACTTGACTACAAGAAGAGATCGGTTGGTAGCACGTGTTCTGAGGCATCGAAGGATCACCAACTTAGTATTGGAGGGCAGTGTTGAGGGTAAAAATCATAGAGGCAGACCAAGAGATGAATACACTAAGCAGATTCAGAAGGATGTAGGTTGCAGTAGGTGCTGGGAGATGAAGAAGCTTGCACAGGATAGAGTAGCATTGAGAGCTGCATCAAACCAGTCTCTGGACTGAAGACCACAACAACAATAACAACATTGTCTTCATTCTGGGTGTAGTGGGTGTACCCTTATTGTTCAAAATCTGATGTAGTGGCAGAAGATATCCATTTTTATAGCCCAGGCATTATTATTACCCTTCATACTCTCATTTTCAGTGGAGAGAATCCTGACCAACAGCATCCGTAGATGAGGTGAGTATCTGCCCGAACAACTATAGTTCACTTGTTAAAGTGTCAAGCATTGTGAGCCACAATATTCAGAAGGTATTTCATTGCACATGCATGTTCATGTCACCACACTTGACTGTCCACTTTTTGAAAGACACATGTAGCTGCCCAAAACATTGTATAAATTGCTTGTCCTTAAAGTTCATTTCTTCCTATAGAGTTTGGTTTCCAATGAAAATTCATACAAGTACTGAACTACAACAATATATATAACATGATAGATTATACCTATGGCTGAGATTCCATCCATTGCTTATACTATGAACATAAATTTGTTATTTTTTAAAACATCATAAATTTTTCATTAACTGGGTTTGTAATGACAATGGAACAGACAAATTGCGCCACGATTCAATAAATCAGCCTTCAGCTGACTTCCCTCCAAGCGACTAACGCAGCCATGGTCACTGGATGGACGAACTCCTGGGATTCAAGTTTCTTGTTTCCGACACAAAACTGACAGTTAATTCTAACTGTCCCACCCTCGTATTGACGATGGAACACACAAATTGCATCGCAATTCAATACATCAGCCTCCTGCCGACTTCTCCCCAAGGGTCTAATGCAGTCACAGTCACCTGATGGATGTTCTCTTGGTAGTCAAGTTTCTTGTTTCCGTTGCAAACTTCATCTTATCTTTGTTCACATCACAGATACAAATTAATTACATATCACATTATTACGACACAATACAAGCATATGATACTTTTATACTTAATTTTATAGATAGGCTTTTATCACCTATGGGAGCTCATTTCTTCCTTGGATAGAAGAGGGAGAAAATCATTGGAAATAGGACTTAATCATCACTCTTTGCTGACATAACTATGCTTGGCCCCTCCTCCTTGGTTGGGAGGGAAGAAAGGAAATACTCATCTACTGGTTCAAGGATTTATGAGGAAATGTTACTCATACAATGATGGACTAGTTGCCAAGGAACATTTGATTCATTGAAATAATGTGTACCAACTAATCACCCATGTGGTATCATGTTGCTTCTTCATGTGTTAGTGCTGTTTACTTCAATTCACATGTAGCTTAGTGTGAAATCTAATGTTTTAACCATCATAGGCTTATCTTTCCAAAGTACCTGGAAATTTCATTATTCAGGCTTCCATGTGACACGATAAAAGTTAAGTGGTTTTTGTAAAATTTCATGCTTAAATATTTATGTGTACCATGCAGTAAATAGGTACTGATAATTGTCACAGAGACACACTGCAATGATGCATATTTCATTTTTCATTTGCCTTTTGACCTTTGTATAAATATCCTTATAACTAAATTGTTTACTTGAGGTGCGGCCAATTTCTTCATTTGGTACTCACTACTCTTGACGTAATTCTCTTCTTCTGCACCATGATGATGCACTGGTCACTGATAGAAAAAAAAAGTTGAAACTAACTTAAAACTAATTACATTACGTAGCTCGGTGGCCACTGATAAATGTGGTCATTGCAAATGTCCACAGATGTTTCCATAGTTTGTTTAAATTCATAGGCATCCGATTATGTCACCCATTATGTCCATGTACTCTGCAAAGAAAATTATTTGACATTTCTCACGGTATTTTGTCATTAGTCCTTAGCTTACATGTCTCATAAAGTTTTTCATTATGCTTCCTTTTGGTTGTAAATATGTTGTACATAGCTTAGTATTTAATTAAATCTCTGTGTGCATACATCAATAGGTTCCTTAGTTCATAGACAGTAGATGTATTTGCATAGTATTTCCGTTTACTTTGTATTTAGGTTAGGTACATACTGCATTCCTATTTTGGTTCCTTCTGCCAGTCTGTCACACATGTGCACAGGTCAATGTCTCCTCTCCTGCTACTGACAGTGATTATTGTCGAGTGCAGACAGTTGAGCCATACGCTAATTTTGTTTGTACTTTCACTTCGCATGAAGCAGTGTATTCCTTCTCATTATTGTTAATTTTTATGCCTACGTGTACAAATCAAAAGAAATACTTATGCATATACACATTACTTTATCTTAAAATACACTCCAGAAGAAAAATTATACTTAGAATTATGTACACTATGTACAAATACACTCCAGAAGAAAAATTATACTTAGAATTATGTACACTATGTACAATTATCTTACGATAAAAAAAAATGTTACCACACTTCATCATTCTATAAAGGTTTTTATATCTTTGGGAGGGTGGAGACCCCTGTCTCTCCCTGTTTTCTCATAGGCTAATCTGTATGTACCAGGGTATGGTATTTTGGAAATTACATATGGTCCTGAATACAGTAATTGCCACTTATTCAGTCTGCCAAATTTTGTCGATTTAGGGTGTGTCTGTAAGACGACTTGTCGCCTTTCAAAAAATTGTGTAACACATTTCAGTTTCCTGTTATAAATTTTTCTTCTATACTCAGCCCTGTTTTCTAGTATAAACATGGTTTGTTTGATTTTGTCTTGTAGTGTCATTTCTGTAGTGAGTACTTTTGGTACGGGCAACTCCCCCTCATTCGTTTGTTTTGTCTGGAACATCAATTCGTTAGATGTGAAACCTCTTGAAGAATGTGGAAGGTTATTGACAACTTGCATGAAAGGAGTTATGTATTCTACCCATCGGATGTGTTTGTGAGGGGTGTATGTCCTAATTAACTGGTTAAATTCTTTAAAGACTCATTCCACTGTGCTTGCTTCTGGGTGAAAAGGCTTACTGATATGTGCTTTATGCCCTGTGAGATCATAAATTGTTTACACTTTTGCCCAATGAAGTATGAAGCATTATCAGCTAGTAGTACCTTTGGTTTAACTACTCTTCTCAAATAGTCTCCCTCAATTCTTTTTCTGATATTTGTGGCTGTTGCATTTTTAATGGCATACATTTTCATATGTTTTGAGAAAATATCATATAGTGCTACTACATATCTCACTCCTCCTTTACTTCTTGGGTATGGACCAGTTATGTCCAGGGATACTATATATAAAGGGTTTTTTGTGAGTATTGCATGTAGCTCCGTATATTGTGGACTGTTTTGATTTTTGACATATTGTACACTTTCTTAGTACCTGTAGGACTCGCCTTCTCAAATTTAGAAAGTAACAATGTGTTGCAATTTTTTCAGTACATTTGCCTACTCCATAATGCCCCCATACTTCATGTGTGTGTCTTATAAATTCATCGATATAATCTTCAGGAATACACACACACCATTGATCAGATTCTTCATGTTTTCTATGAAACAAAACACCCTTGTACCCTTGATACCATTTACTTACCTTTCCACCTTTATCTTGCTTAAGGTTTTGCATGACTTTACTCCATCTGCGATCTTGCTGTTGTATAATTTTCATTTGCTTATAAAACTTACAGTAATCAGACTGTTGTGTTCTACTTTGCATTAATAATGTTCTGAGTTCTGCGTACTGCTCTGTTAATTAACCAAATTCCTCTAAACCTTGTGGTAACTTGGATAAGGCATCTGCAATAACATTCTGACTTCCTTTAATATAAATGATCTAGAAATTGAATTCTTGTAAATATAGACACCACCTAGCTAATCGATGGTCTAATAGTTTACATGTTAAAAGAAATGACAGTGACTGATGGCCACAGTAAGCTTTGGTATTCTTGACCCACAAAAAATATTCAAACTTTTTAAATGCCCATATTACAGCTAAACTTTCCAATTCTGACACAGAGTAAGTTCTTTCTGCTTCTGATAATGTGTGACTAGCAAAACTGATGAGCTTGGGTACTTCCTTACCTTCTTTCTCTCGCATCTGAAACAAGCATACCACCAGCCCTGCATACGCAGGCATCTGTGCATAGACAAAAATCCTTGGACATAACAGGGTGGCTAAGAATGTTTGCATTGACTAATGCCTACTTAATGTTATTAAAGTCCTCCTGATGCTTATCATCCCATAACCAAAGCCTCTTTTTTCATAACAAGTTCAGGGATGCATCACTGTTCATCAGTTGTTTTGGTACGAACTTACGAAAAAATGAAGCTAGTCCTAAAACTGCTTTTATTTGTTATTTATTCTTTGAAGCTGGACAATTGCATACGGCATCAAGTTTTTTTGGATCAGGTAATATTCCTTGTTCTGACACAATATGTCTTAAAAATTTGACTTGCTCCTTACCATAACTAGACTTTTTTAAAATTGGATGTTCCTCTGTAATCTGTAAATTGTTGAAGCATGTGTTCAATGAGGCTGTAATGCTCCAACCAAGTGGGTGTAGCTGTTAGCATGTCGTCTACATAAACAGTGACTTTGATAAGCAATTCTGGTCCTAAAACCTTGTCCTATGCAGATATAAACACTCCTGCACTAATGTTTAGTCCAAAAGGTAGAACTCGGAATTTGTAACTTCTGCCACCACAAATAAATGCTGTATATTTTCAACTTTCTTCATGGAGCTTTATTTTCCAGTAGTACATCTTGAGATTGAGTATACTGAAATATTTTGTATTGTAAAACTTTAGAAGCTGTTTGTCCAAGTTGTCTGGTATTTTGTGTACTGGTACTATAAACGTATTGATACCCCTAGCATTGAGAACTAATCTTACAGAACCATATCGGTTGCTTACAATAGGGTGAAAATGAAGGTTGTATAGTTCCCCATTTAATCATATGATTGATCTCTCCCTTACTGTCTCTTGTTTTTCCCATGGAATAGGATAAGGCATTACACAAAATGTCTCATGTGGATATACTTCAAATTTATATTCATAGTCTTTGATTCCTCATGGCTCCTTACTGAAAACATTTGCGTACTTAAATAACAAGGTAGAAAGTTCCTGTCATTGCATATCATTTAGTATCTGTGATTCACTTAATTTCTCCTCTACCATTTTGTAACTAACTTCAGTGTTTGCTTCTTGCTCAGTATCAAATTTGTTTGTGATATATACAGCTGGAAATGAATATTGTACTACTACATTTGACTCTGGTTCATTTTTGTTATTTTCATCAGATGTTTCACTAAATCAATAGAAAAAAAGATCTGATCCTTTACAATAAAAAGTAGGATTAACCATTACGTATGTCAGTCTGTGTTTTGTATGTTCCAAACGTGTCCATGCCAATAAGACAATTAACTATAAGTTTGTCAATTATAAGAAAGTTGCACTTCACTGTAAAATGTTCAGTTTGTAATGGTAAGTGCCAGATGTTTAACCAATGTAGTCTTATTGCCTGCAGCAGTTTGCACCTTGCAATTTTAGACATTAAATGTCAGGGATTTTCCTCTCTTCTTCAATTCACACACACACACACACACACACACACACACACACACACACACACACTTGACATTAGATTGGTGGTCGAATCTGTATCTAAAATTAACTGTGTGTCAATGCTAAATATTTTCATCTCAATGCTCAATGATTGCTTTTACTTGTTCTTCCTTGACTTTATCTACTATATCTAACTCATACTGATACAAATCATCCTTGATGTCACCTTGTTTGTCAAACCTTATGAAACATGTTTGTAGTTTTGCTTTGCCTCCACTCCCTGAGAGGGCAATAACCTGGGGGTTAACTACGACCAGTTAGTGTTTTCTGATGGCATAGTTCATTACTTGGAGTAATTTCAGTGAGTTGCGCTCTGTGTGTACTTTACCAATTTGTGTCGTTAGCTGCTGTGCAGTTATTCTGCTGTCCAAAGGTTGGCTGCGGTACAGCGTAAAGCAAGGCATTGTTGTTGCACGTTGGCCACTGCTGTGGCTGGCTGTTTCTATTCATGTTTGGCATAGGGCCTTGTGATGGTGAATTGTAATTCACTTGTGTATTGAATTACCCCTGTTGTTTTGAATATTTCTTTTAAATCATCCCATTACTGTACTCGTTACCTCTGGGTACACAACTTTGCTGCTGTGTGTACCATCCTTGCTGTGTGTTTAGATCACGTTTTACTGACTGATTTATGTAACTATGTTGTTGTTGTTACTGATTTTCTGTTACTCTATTGGGTACAGGTCTTTCCTCATAGATTAAGTTGATAGAATCAAGCAATGACAGAAAATATTCAGTGTTGTGCTCTGGCATTGTGACTAATTTTTCTCTAATGTGCAATGGTTAATGACTTTTCAAAATTTTTAACATGTCTACCTATGATATTGGGTTCATCCAGTAGCGTGTCTTGTTCATGTATTTTTCAAGGTATCCATGTAGATTACCATATTTACCACTGAATGGTGCATGGTTGAAAACATCACATCTGAGTCTTTCTTGATTTATTTTGATTTATTTATTGATCCATTTTCATCTTCAGCAGCACAATGTGCAAGAGATATTTGGATTTTTATGTTAATATTAACAGTTTTACATATAATATATCTTTGTACATAATAACACACATTAATATATCAATTAATGATGAATACTTAAATAAATGTTGTTGCACTATATAGAGAGAGATAATATACAAATGTTCTTCTGTATGAGACTACATTGAGTTAACATAGAAAAATTTATTTTTGTGGATATTCGTTTACTGTGTAAAATCAGTGATCAACCAAGTACAACATCAATTTAGATTTGAAGTGACCAATGTTTTGTATGTGTTTAATGGTATCTGGCAAGGCACTATATAGTTTGATACTAGGATGGATAAGACTGTTTTGAAATAACTTTGTGTTGGCATTGCCTCAGACCAGTATTTGTCGAGGAAAGCTCGTTCAGATTGGATATAAATGATGCGATATTTGGCCACTTCAGTTGCCCATAAAAGCACATTGCCTTGCTTATAACCCATGACAAATCTGATTTTCTGTGCTTCCTTCCAGTTGCTTGGAAATACATGATGAAAAGCCCTGATAAATACTACGGGATTCATTCTTTTATCTTTGGTAGTGAATGTAGGAAACTGCCGATGTCTCAGCAAACTTTTGTCTGCAAAAATAGTTGATAGACGCATGAAATTTTTGGTCATATTTATGATGTTATTGTAGTTACCTGTAATTCTGGCTGGTAACTGTTCAAGTATTGGATTTGTGGGTATGTTTACATTTTGCACTCTACAACTGTCTCTGGTACCTGTTGTGGAACTCGTGACAATTTTTGGATAAATACTGACAGGTTGTGGTTTGTTCACTGCAGCCTGTGTATTATTTACATGCATATTTTGATATCCTGTAATATTTTCTTCTAAAAGATTGTGGATCCTATCTTCTGCAGCTTGTAGCTTAATGTTTACCTTTTTCATGATTTCATTTTTTTTTTTTTTTTTTTTTTGAATAGCCATTTCTACTACATCTGTGGATAACTTACAATAGGTTACTAACTTCTCTGCAATGGTATTATCTTATCTAACGTGCCTGATTCAGCTTGACTAATATCACTTAGATTTTCATTGATCCTGTCTCTCCTTCTTAGCACATGCTGAATCACCTTTTAATGTTGCTACCCTTAAAGTAAGCTCTTCTACAGCTAGAGGTACACTTTCATAGCCTTTATTTAGTTTGTTAATGACAATGGTTACATTTTTTACTGTCGAAACCAATTGATTTTGTGTGGCTTCAGTGTTTGTGTTTGCGTTTGTGATTCTCTTTATCCGTGGCTCTACTAGATCATGATGGTCATTAAAAGAATCTACCTTCTGTTTTAACTCCATAATGTTACTGTTAACTCCAGAAAGTACTTCATGCTTTACCTGTGTTTTCATATCATTCAATTTTTCGTCAATTTCAGTGTGAAATCTTTTGGCTTAGTCATCAAATTTCTGTGATACCATGTCTTGCAAATCCTTGAATAATTATTTTTGTTCCTACTTCACTTGCATTTAGATCTTGTGTAACAGTGTTTTGTTGCTGTTTTACCATGTTCATATCTTGGGTGAAATTACTGAAATTGGTGTTCATATTGTGTTTCATATATTCAAATTTCGCTTTTATGTTAGATAGCAACTACCGTAGCTGTGCTTCACTTGTACTACTGTTGTTGCTGTCAGCTGAACTTCCCAAGTTAATGTTTGTATTGTGACCAAATGGTGTTTGTAATGTGTTGTCAAAATTCATATTGGAATTGTTCTCCAATGTTTCATTCATGAGCAGTATGTCACTCTGGGAGATGCATGACATTGCCTCGTCAATTGTAAACATTGTGTCATCAAGGTTGTTCTGCTGTGGAGTGTCGCTGTCATTTGTCACTCCTACGACACTCATTTCTGATCTACTTAAACTTTCTGCAGTAGGTATGCATGGTGCTTGAACTTCAATTGCTCGATCATGAAATTCTTTGCCTTCTTGGCTGATTACGTTTTCGCTATTGCTATCAACAAACGGCATATATTTTTTGGCCATGTTATATGAATATGCAAAAAATAGAAATTTCACAGAAATGTTAAAATTTCATATGCTAATTATTATACTTGACAATTGTAATTTACGTGATGTCAAAGCCTGTTTTATGTCAGTTATGGTGTGTAAACTATTGTGTCACAGTTATTTATGTTTTCCTGACAATGAGTATCACACTGAAAAATTTCTGTAAATTTTTCGCAATAAAATTCAAGGAAGAGAATAATGAGGAAAAGGTTTCTGCCTACTTCAAAACGGATACTACCAAGCGTAACCATGCAAGCAACTTGCATAGCCATCCTACCTTTGCTGCACCGAACAAAACATTTTACTATTGAAAATTTTTATGTAACCTGCTTCCAATTCTTATTCCTTTCCAAAATTTCTCCTCAATTATTGCATTTTTGCAATACTTGCTCCCTGTTGTGATTCATGCAAACAGAAAATACAGACAGTTAGTCTTTATGATTCATAACAATCTCATAGAAATTTCTTACTATAACAGTAGTTAACAAACACTACCCACAACCAGTGCGCTGAAGTCCTGGCACACAGTTTGCCAGTTGTGTTGTAATACAAAAAATAAATAAATATAAAATAAATATTACTAAATATTGGTGAATATTCATATGAATACACACTTTTGTAGGATATAATGCGATTGTGCTATTAGAAGTATTGTGTGATTATTTGATTTTTTTTTTTTTTCTATTGGACTTCACTTACATTTAAATTGTAGTTGCGGGCAGTGGACTCCGAGAACACCAGCACTTGTCATAATCAAGGAAATCCTCCTTATATGGTCTTCACTTCACTTCAATAAATAAAAAATACTTGATACTGTTGTTCAATATACTATTATTCATGCACACATACAATACATAAAACTCGTAATACTTCAAACTTAAAATCTCAGATCTTCATCACCCTTCTGCATATGAGAGACAGTGTGTGTAAAAACAAAAACCAGTACAAATAACTGAATGAATGTTTTTTCTTTTGTCTCCGCCTTTACTGCACTTTAATAATTAATGTGTTTGCCAGTCCTTCTGCTCGTTTGTTGTTTCATTTTTTGTTTTTTAATAAATCTTAACTTTACGATATCTTAGGGGTCTTTCATCATGTACCTACACAGTGACTACATTGAAAACTAGTGTCATGTATTTGTGTCACTTTGAACAGTAGAGAAGCATTCAATGAAAGTTACTTGTACTGCTGTGATAATGTGTAACCTACTTTTTGAGCTCCCCCTCAAAATTAATGTGAACACACCACAATTTCATCTTCACATGATTGTCATCTTTATACAGACCAGAGAGTAAAAACTGAAATAAAACAGCTTGTCATTGCATTAATTATTTATTTCAGGTAAAAATAAATAGGAAAGCAGTCACATTGCTGAAATAGTTTATATCAATAAACATCTTCAGTCATAACAAATTTCCATCTTTTGGTCATAATCTTCCCAGGAGAAACTTGTAATGTTCTGTTGAAAATGCTTCTTGAAGACAGTGTTTCCATAACTGTTTCACAGTGTCTTCATTCTGACATTTCTGTGTTGTCCATGTGTATGATGTATTCCAGGTTTAGGTTTGTAATGAACTGGTCTGCCTTTCCTGAATCTCTCTAGATATATTTGTATATCTTTTGGAAAGTTGGCTAGTTTCACTCATTCTAGATGAGCATTCACAAGAGGTTTTTTTTACTAACAGCTGACACCTGTCTTTATTATCTGGGTCGTTGTTCCTAAAGATGGTGATTGAATTAAGTCCTGCGATATCAAGATGTCAATAGAATAATATGAATATCTATCTCTTGGTTATTCTGGCTGTTGTATACGATCCACAGTATCCACACCACCCTTGGTACAGCTGTAGTCTCAATTTACTGTTTATTTTCCACTATTGAGGTCAATTTCATTTTTATCACACACTGTAGAGAGGGGTATAACAAATTCTTTTCCTAGTGGCAGTATAAGATGAGCCAAAATCATATTGAAAGCCACTGAGTGTCACTTTGAGCCCATGTGGATTACCAGGCTGAAATTCACGTGGAATTTCCTTCCCCCCTCCGAAATGCTGATGGTGGTCAACTTTTTATCCAGAAGATTCTGAGCTAGACCATGGCAAGTGTAATAGTTATCAGTGATGACATGCCTATTTGTGCTCTTGATGAATGTTATCAGTCATTTGACAACATTTTCAATTTTTATTTGATTTTAGGCATAGTCCACCCAAGTGTTTGCCACAGTATACATCAAAAGTTAGAGTATAAAATGTTTTGACACCACTAAGGGCATATATTTTGATACCATACTTCACAAGCTTATTTGGAATGTAGTGTACAAATTCGCAATGGCCTTTCAAAACGTGCAGAATCTCATCAATTGTAACAAATTATCTGACTTTAAAGTGAGCAATATAGTTATTTACAAATTTTTGATGAAACTCGTGAAGAGGTTCCAATTTATCTGTAGGTTTTTCTTCAATTCTTGCTTCTGTGTTGTCAAACCTAGTTGCCCTAAGAAGAAAATGGAAACATTTGTAACAGAAAAGTGGTCTGAAGATAGTCATACCAGTGCTATTGGCTGACCACATTCCTCTGAAATTTTCAGTGTTTCCTTTTCTTTATACCGATTAAAAGCAATTCCCCAAAAAGAGCACAATTTCCTTGAACTTTAGTGTCTATACAATCTTCAGCTTGAGAGTAGTTGACATCACTATGATTTTTTCTATTCCATCTGTTGGTGTGAGCTATGATGTCTCTATCACGTTTTCAACTGTACCTGCTGTAACATCACGTACAGCAATTTCCTGACTGCCTTCTTCCAATATGAACTGTTTGAATTCACTGTTGAAGTCATCAGCATTTGTAACTTTCTCTCTCATACCAAAAGTGTCATCAGATTCATCATACATCAACTCATCATCCAAATTTCTGCTAGTAGCTGTAGGATCTCTTCAGGATTTATTACAATATCACTTTCCCTGGAAATGAATATACCCATAACACAAACATTTAAAACTTAAATATGAATAAATATGTGAAATATTGTAAATATGTGTAACAAATAGTAACCATATAAAGTTGAATGAATAGATATGTGATTAGGTGCGTGATGACAGTTGCTGCACTGCAGAGACTGGACTGAAGTTAGGAATGGTGTTACAGCTAAACAATGGCTAAGTCAGGTTTCAAACAATGTCATACACACTCCATCTGTGATGAAGATTAAACACTAGACTGCATGAAAGCCGACTACTAGTACCAGCCATGATGCAGAAAACTGAAATTTCTGGTGCGTATATGACAGTGTACTCACTGGAGCATTGAACTACAGCTTTAGCTGAAATAGTATTAATAAAATAAGAGTTTGAGCTAAGTTACTTGATTTCTAAGCAATATTAATGAAATTGCTACATTATTTCTGTTAAATCTGTCTCAACTGAAATAGTGTAATACAGTCACAATGAATTTTCTCAGATTTCTTTTGATATTATTCTTTGTGAAGAGTGAGATATATAGAAAAAAATAGTTTCATTTAATTTTGTCTTTTGTTGAGCTCTGAAGTAAACCAGACATCATCAATTAATAACTTAACTACAAAGAAAGAAAAAATGTTACAGCACCATATCACCAAAACTATATTTTAATAACATGAATTACGATGTATTGCTACTCACCACATACAGGAATGATTGTGCAGCAGGAAGATTATTTTCAAAGCAGACTAAGCTATAGCTTTTTCACAGTGTCTTAAATGAATTCTCAGGGTGGTGCAGGGAGTGGAGGAAGCAAGCTCTGCACACCAGCTCCCAGCAGATGAGTACATGTGAGGGGGAGAGATGGTTCAGGAGAAACAAGCCACTCTTTCTTCACACAGTACCAGTGCTACAAGTGTGCTTACTAGTTGGCACACTGTAGCATGACTATTACTTCACAACAAATACAATACACTTGCAAACTGTATTGTTGGGTGCACAATATTGGCAGTGGGCAGATTCAAAACACTTATTGGCCCAAATTCGACCAGCTTCAGCCTATCCAAAGCTAGGGAGCCATCATTCACAGCACTGTAAAAAAATAGTATTGGACAAAGACCTTCTTCAGATTTAGAAAAATACACACACATTTGTCCTCTGTCATCTCCTGGCATAGAGATCTGACTACAGTGAGCAGCGATCTTGATTGGGATGGGTAGTGAGGATACAGAAGAGAAGTAATGTGGGGGGAGGGGCAGGGGGTGTGATAGCAGGGTTGGAGGGGGGAGGGAGAGAAGCTGTGGTGCTGTCTGGGGAAGTGTGTATGGATGTTGCAGGGACAGGATGGTAGGCTGATAATGTGGCATCGAAATGCTGTTCTGGCAGAGGGGGTGTGGATGGAAGAGGGTAGCAACTTATAAGAAGAAGGGCTATTGAGGTGAGTTAGGGGATTTTGGGGGAGGGGATAGAAGGCATACATGAAGCTGGAAAGGAGCAGGGAAGGGTATAAAGCCAGGTGGGGGGAGGGTTAGTGAATATTGACACCATAGGGAATTAAAGAAACAAAGGATATATTGCAGAGAGAGTTCCCACCTGTACAGTTCAGAAAAGTTGGAGATGGGGGATAAGAATCCAGATGTCTTAAGCTGTGATGCAGTTGTCGAAGTCTAGCATGACATGCCACATGACATGATTGGCAACTTAATGGCTGAACTTTCTCTCCACCATGGTTTGGCAGTGGGCATTCATACAGATAGATGGCTTGTTAGTGGTCATGAAATGAAATGTCGTGTTACGAGGGTTCCTGTCAGGTAGACCGCTCGCGTGGTGCAAGTCTTTCGATTTGACACCACTTCGGCAACTTGCACATCGGTGGAGATGAAGTGATGATAATTAGGACAACACAACACCCAATCCCTGAGTGGAGAAAATCTCCGACCCAGCCAAGAATCGAACTCGGGCCCTTAGGATTGACAGTCTGTCGCACTGACCACTCAGCTACCGGGGCCGGATGTTAGTGGTCATGCCTCATGCCTATAGAGAATGCTGCACAGTGGTCACAGCTAAATTGGTACATTACATGACTGCTTTCTTTGATGGGATAGAAAATACCTGTGACAGGGCTGGAGTATGTGGTAGTGAGATTATGTATCTGACAGGTCTTTCATCTAGATCTTCTACAGAGATTGAGTCAGGGGAAAAAGGGTGGGAAGCGGAGATGGAATAGGGATGGATGAGGATATTGCATAGGTTGTGTGGGTGGCAGAATACCATAGTGGGAGGGGAGGGAGGAACTACTCATTTCAGGGTATGACGAGAGGTAGTCGAAGGCTTGGTGGTTCAGTTGCTCCAGTCCTAGGTAGCACTGAGTTGTGAGGTGGACACTCCATTGTGGCCATTCAGTGGGAATGTGAAGGATAGTATGTGAATGAAGAGACAAAGGATGAAAGATCTGTTTCTGAACCAAGTATGGAGGGTAATTTCAGTCTGACCCTCAGCACATATGTGCAGAGACTGCTCATCACTTCAGATGCAATAACCAAAAGTAGGTAGGCTGAATGGATGGGATTTCTTGATGCAGTGGCAGATGTCAAAATTCTTGGTGGTTGGTAGGTATGATGTGGATGGAGGTTTGAGCCACCAGTGAAGTGGAAGTTGACATCAAAGAAAGTGGCTTGTTGGGCTGAGGAAGACCGGATGATGTGAATGGAGAGAGGATGTTGTCATTCTAGAGGAATGTGGATAGGTTGTTCTCACTCTCAGTCCAATTTCTGAAGATGTCAACAATTAATATGTATCAGGTGAGCAGACTGAGATTCTATATGGGCCATGAATATATGAGGGCTGTTGAAAATGTATCCTACCTTATTTTTTACTGTTGAAAGGAATAGTAGTATCAGGGCACATGCATATGTAGTGTGTTTGCCTGAAATTCTTTTTCAGAACTGTGGAAACAATCAGTCACTGGCTATTTGTTTGCAAGTGAGTGCACATAAGTGGTAGTTCTCAGATTCTGTGTTGTAGGCAAAATGAAAGACAAAGTGAAACAACATTATCGCATGAAATTTTGTTTTAAACTTGGCAATTCTCAAGTTAAAAAAATGCACAATGTTCAACAAATGTTTGGAGACAAAGCAATGGGTACCACACAAATAAAGGAATGGTACAGCTGCTTCAAAGATGGCTGCTCATCACTGAAGATTGAAGTACATTTAGGTTGTTGTTGTTGTTGTTGTGGTGGTGGTGGTCTTCAGACAAGAGACTAGTTTGATGCAGCTCTCCATGTTACTCTATCCTGTGCAAACTTCACCATCTCCAAATAACTACTGTACCCTACATTCTTCTGAATCTGCTTAGTATATTTATCTCTTGGTCTCCCTCTATGATTTTTTCCCTACATAGCTTCCCTCCAACACTAAATTGGTGATCTCTTAATGCCTCAGAACATGTCCTACCAACTGATCCTTTCTTCTAGTCAAGTTGTGCCACAAATTCCTCTTCTCCCCTATCTATTCAGTACCTATTCATTGGTTACATGATCTACCCATCTAATCATCAGTATTATTCTGTAGCACCACATTTTGAAAGCTTCTGTTCTTTTCGTGTCTAAACTATTTATTGTCCATGTTTCACATCCATACATGGCTACACTCCATACAAATACTTTAAGAAATGACTTCCTGACAGTTAAATCTATACTCGATGTTAACAAATTCCTCTTCTTCAGAAACGCATTCCTTGCCATTGCCAGTCTACATTTTATATCCTCTCTACTTCGACCATCATCAGTTATTTTGCTCCCCAAATAGTTAAACTCGTCTAAGTGTCTCATTTCCTAATCTAATTCCCTCAGCATCACCTGATGTAATTAGACTATATTCCACTATCTTTGTTTTGCTTTTCTTGATGTTCATCTTATCTCATCCTTTCAAGACTTGTCCATTCCATTTAATTTCTCTTCCAGGTCCTTTGATGTCTCTGACAGAATTACAATGTCATCGGTAAACCTCAAAGTTTTTACTTCTTCTCCATGGATTTTAATTCCTACTCCAAATTTTTCTTTTGTTTCCTTTACTGCTTGTTCAATATACAGATTGAATAACATTGGGGATAGGCTACAACCCTGTCTCATTCCCTTCCCAATTACTACTTCCCTTTCATGACCTTGGCTCTTATTATGTGCCATCAGATTTCTGTACAAATTGTGAATAGCATTTTGCTCCATGTATTTTACCCCTGCTGCTTTCAGAATTTGAGAGAGAGTATTCCAGTCAACATTGTCAAAAGCCTCCTCTAAGTCTACAAACCCTAGAAATGTAGGTTTGCCTTTCCTTAATCTATCTTGTAATGAATTTGAATTGATCTTTGCCAAGGTCAACTTCTGCCAGTTTTTCCATTCGTCTGTAAAGAATTTGTGTAAGTATTTTGCAGCCATGACTTATTAAGCTGATAGTTCAATAATTTTCACACTTGTCAACACCTGCTTTCTTTCGGATTGGAATTATTATATTCTACTTGAAGTCTGAGGGTATTTTGCCTGTCTCATACATCTTTGCTCACCAGATGGTAGAGTTTTGTCAGCGCTGGCTCCCCCAAGCCTATCAGTAGTTCTAATGGAATGTTGTCTACTCCCAGGGTCTTGCTTCTACTAAGGTCTGTCAAATTCTTCACGCAGTATCATATCTCCCATTTCATCTTCACTTACGTCCTCTTCCATTTCCAAAATATTGCTCTCAAGTACATCGCCCCTGTATAGACCCTCTGTATATTCCTTTCACCTTTCTGCTTTCCCTTCTTTGCTTAGAACTGGTTTTCCATCTGAGCTCTTGATATTCATACAAGTGGTTCTCTTTTCTCCAAAGGTCTCTTTAATTTTCCTGTAGGCAGTATCTATCTTACATGTAGTAATATATGTCTCTACATCCTTATATTTGTCCTCTAGCCATCCTTGCTTAGCCACTTTCCACTTCCTGTCGATCTCATTTTTGAGATGTTTGTATTTCTTTTTGCCTGCTTCATTTACTGAATTTTTATATTTTTTCCTTTCATCAATTAAATTCAATATCACTTCAGTTAGCCAAGGATTTCTACTAGCCCTCATCTTTACATATTTGATCCTTTGCTGCCTTCACTATTTCATCTATCAAAGCTACCCATTCTTCTTCTACTGTATTTCTTTCTCCCATTATTGTCAATTATTCCATAATGCTCCCTCTGAAACTCTGTACAGCCTATGGTTCTTTCAGTATATCCAGTTCCTGTCTCCTTAAATTCCCACCTCTTTGAAGTTTCTTCAGTTTTAATATACTGTTCATAACCAATAGATTTTGGTCAGAGTCCACATCTGCCCCTGGAAATGTCTTACAATTTAAAACCTGGTTCCTAAATATGCGTCTTACCATTATATAATCTATCTGAAATCTTCTGGTGTCTCCATGCCTTTTCCACACATACAACCTTCTTTCCTGATTCTTAAACCAAGTGTTAGCTGGTGCAAAATTCTACCAGGCAGCTTCCTCTTTCATTCCTTATCCCAATTCTATAGTCACCTACTACTTTTCCTTCTCTTCATTTTCCTACTATCAAATTCCAGTCCCCTCATGACTATTAAATTTTCATCTCCCTTCACTATCTGAATACTTTCTTTTATCTCATCATACATTTCTTCAATCTCTTTGTCATCTGCTTAGCTAGTTGGCATATTAACTCTCCCTGCGGGCCCAAGGTATTCCTGCCTGTCGTAAGAGGCAACTAAAACGTGTCTCACACCTTTTGACCATTATGTTATGGTCCCCTGTAGGGTTTGACCCTCATTTTTCAAAATTTTCGTGAACAGCAAGCCAATTGTGGAGGATGGCTTATATGGTGCATCGTGTCCAACATGCATTGAGATATTTAGCCCACTTTCTCATCATGGCACTGCAGTCCCCCTCATCCTCCATCTCTTGGGTGAGGACACCTTCCTAAGTGCGTTTACCTCCACTCACTATGCAGTGTCGTTTTCTGCACCGACAATGACCACGGAATTCTTTTCACCTCATATCCAGCACGGTAGCCACTCCATTGTGGTGGGGCCGGCATGTACCCTGTTGGTTGTAGCCCCCTGACTACACAGGGATCGCTCTGCTGTTGCCTGCACTGTTAACTCCCCACGTATGCCAAGGAGTAGATGCCTGTCACCTTGGGGCAGCGGGACTCCCGGCAATGGCCATCCTGCCAGGTGGCCTTTGCTGCGGCTGGGTGTTGCCCATGGGGAGGACCCTTGGTCAGAGTGGGTGGCATCAGGGTGAATGATGTGCACCATGTCATCACTTGCTGGTGATTGAACATCAGCAAACTCTAAGAATGCCAAGTCTCAGTACGATGCAAGGAAGTGTGATCATAAATCATTCCCCTCCTTGGCCACACCATGGGAGGAATGCCAGGTTAAGGATGGCAGCGAACCTTATTTGCCCTGGTACCTCGTATGTATGAGAGTTGATGGCGACTCCTTTGTCTTGATGGAGCCTCAGTTTTTTGTAGAGCATTTAGAGGACGAGTTTGGAGAGGTGGAGAGCTTGTCCAAAATGCGTTCAGGGTCAGTCTTGATAAAAACTGCATCCTCTGCCCAGTCACAGGCATTACTCGCTTGTGACATACTGGGGGATGTTTCCTTTACCATCACACCACATAAGAGCTTCAATATGGTCCAGGGTATTATATTTCACAGGGACCTTCTTTTGCAGTCTGATGATGAGCTGCACACCAACTTAGAGCGACGAGGAGTGTATTTTGTCGAGTGTGTCCATCAGGGTCTGAGGGATAATCAGGTTGCGACTGGTGCCTTTATCTTGGTCTTTGGGGGGTGACACATTACACATTACACGAGAAGGTCAAGATGATGGTCTACTGCTCTGATGTCAAGCCATATATCCCTTCCCCAATGCGGTGCTTTAAGTGCTGGAAGTTCGGCCATATGTCTTCCCACTGTACTTCCAGCATCACATGTCAGAACGCCCATTCTATCCCAATACTCCATGTGCCCCACCTCCCATCTGTGTCAACTGTGGAAAGCATCATTCTCCTTGCTCGCCAGAATACAGGATTTTACAGCGAGAAAGGGAAATCATGGAATAGAAGACCCTAGACTGACTGACCTACGCTGAGGCTAAGAGGAAATTTGAGCGCCTACATCCTGTGGCTATGACCTCCTCTTATGCCGCCACTATGAGAACAGTTGTAGCCCCATCAGTTCCACAAGTTCCAGTTGGCTCTCAGAGCCGGAAGACTACACTTACCCTCTTGATGGTGCTTCTCTCCCTGTTGCTCCTGCACTGCCTGCCTCAGGAGCACTGTCTCCCCAACCATCGGGGATACCAGACCCCACTTCTCAGCCAGGGAAGCATCAGTCTTCTTCAGCTCCTCTCGCTAGGAAGAGGTCCTTGGGTCACTCCCTTCCCAGGTTTCTGCTAGTGAGAAAGGGGACACCTGCCAGTGGCTAATGTGCCCAAAAGCAGCTGGTCGTAGGGCTTCACGATCATTCTCTGTCTCAGAGATGGAATCAGTGAAACCCTCCCAGCCAGAGAAACCCAAGGATCAGCAAGAGACATCCAGAAAGAAGACTCCCAAAAACAAGGGAATTGTGGTGGCACTCACACCACTGCTGCCTGCAACATCTGAGGATGAGGTGGAGATTCTGGCGTCCGCTGAGGACCTAGATCCCGCCAGACCCTCATACACAATTTGATATAGCCTGTTCAGGAAATAAGTCAAAACCAGTAGTTGACCCTGAGACATAGACTGGATCATTGAGTGTTTCATGCCTTCCCAGTCTCACAATCATGTCATCCTCCAGTGGAATTGTTGGGGTTTTTTCCACCACCTGGCTGAGCTACAGCAGCTGTTAAGCTTTACACCTGCTTTCTGCATTGCCTTCCAGGAAACCTGCAATGCTGACCCCTGTCCTTCATGGCTACAGGGGATATTACAAGAACCATAGGAATGTAATAGAGTGTCAGGTGGAGTTTGTGTTTATGTCCTGAACTTGGTATGTGGTGAACCTGTGTCCCTTCAAACTCCTCTTGAAGCTGTGGTTGTCAGGATACGGGCAACACAGGAAATAACTGTCTGCAATATATATATCCCTCCAGATGGTGTGGTACCCCTGAACGTATAGGGTGCACTGATTGATCAGCTCTGTAAACCTTTTCTACTTTTGGGAGATTTTAACGATCATAATCCCTTGTGGTGTAGCACCATGCTTACTGGCGCTGGCAGAGATGTCGAAAATTTACTGTCCCAACTTGACCTCTGCCTCTGAGGCCTCCACACATATCAGTGTGGCTCACGGTAGTTACTCAGTGATTGATTTATCACTTTGCAGCCCAGGACTTCTCCCATCTATCCACTGGAGAGCACATGATGACCTGTGTAGTAGTGGCCACTTCCCCATCTTCTTGTCACTCCCCCCAGCATCATGCCAATGGACGCCCACCCAGATAGGCTTTAAACAAGGCAGATTGGGTAGCCTTCACCTCTGCTGTCACTGCTGAATCTCCCCCACATGGAGCCATTGATGTTCTGATTGAGCAGGTCACTACAACGATCGTTTCTGCGGTGGAAAATGCGATCCCTCGTTCTGTAGGGTGCCCCTAGTGAAAGACAGTCCCTTGGCGGTCGATGAGGCAATTAAAGACAGTCAGCGACAGTGACATAAGTGGCACCCTTCCCTAGAGCAGCTAATAGCCTTTAATCAGCTCTATTCCCATGTTCGCATCCTTATAAAACCTTCTTGGTTTTCTTGCCGCGTCAATTGTGGATAAAATCCCAAGCTTTCGATGATTACCTCCATTGTCATGATCAGAAGCAACTGACTGTCTTCACTGCTGCTGTGGTAGCCTTTTTATAGCCTGTGGACAGCTTCTGATTTGTCAGCTTATGATTGGTCGGCAATTACGTACTGCTGTCACAGACGGTGTCAATGTGTGTGGCAGTGGCACCACTGCTTCCATTGGAACATAAACCTTGGAAGGAACGTCTCTGCTGTTTCTCTGCATCAAGTGCTCATTTCCATGCACAGCTCAGATGGTATCCACTATCGCGGTTAAAGTTCCTTTCGCTCATTCTTATTTCAACAGCCTCCTTAATAACAGAATCCCAGTACGTGAAGGCATGTGACAGAATTTTTGTTTCATCGAACAATATTTTACATTTGTTCATGATGCTGTGCTCCGCAATTGCCGATTTCTCCAGTTCTCTATTTTTAATATGGCATTGGTGTTCTGGAGAGCAGTCGGAAACAGTATGAATGGTCTGACCCATATAATTGCTACCACACTCACAGGGGATATTATAAACTCCAGGGACCCTGAGGCCGAGATTGTCCTTAACAGGCTGCATCATCTCCTTAATTTTCTTAGGAGGACAAAAAATCGGTTTTATACCTCATCTATGCAGGGCTCTTCCTATTTTGCTGGAGATTGCACCACAAAAAGGAAGAACCGCAATCAGTGTTTCATCCTGTGAGTGTGCAGCATTTTCACATTTCCTTGTTTTGGAGAACGCTGCCTTTATATCTCGTTCACCATAGCCATTCTTTTGAAACACGTACTTCAGATGGTTAATCTATGGACCTTAAGTGGTCCTTGTCAGAAACAGTTTTTGCTCTATATAACAACATGTTTGAAATGGCTCTCATCTGTGCAGGATGATGGAAACTCTGTGCATTCAGGTATAAATCGGTATGTGTCGGCTTACAGTATAGAGATTGGCCAAGACGCTTGTCCCCCTGTCGTTGTACTAAAACATCTAAGAAAGGCAGTCTCCCTTCCTTTTCCATCTCGACAGTGAACTGGATGTTCGAATGTATGCTGTTCATGTGTTCCATGAATTGTTCAAGAGCTTCTGTGCTGTATGTCCAGATCATAAATGTATCATGAACGTAACGATAAAATAAGGATGGATGGAGGGGAGCCGAATTTAATGCACGTTCCTCAAAATTCTTCATAAAAAAGTTAGCCAGTGATGGAGACAACGGAGAGCCTATCACCATACCATCTGTCATTTCATAAAATTTGTTACCATACAAGAAGCAGGTGGTCATCATCACATGCCGGAACAACTTCATAGTTTCAGGAGGAAAAGGATCCACCAGCATTTCCAAAGTGTCCTCCACAGGAACTTTTGTGAACAGCGATACCACATCCAGGCTGACTAAAATGTCATTTGGACCAACTCTAATTTGTTTGATTTTCTCAATGAACATCTGGGAGTTTTTGATATGATGTTCACACCGGCCGACTATAGGAGTCATCAACTTTGTTAGGTATGTGACCAGCTTATAAGTAGGAGAACCAATTGCACTGACAGCAGGTCCCATGGGAACATTATCCTTGTGGATCTTCGGTAGTCCTTGCAACCTGGGTGGTCTAGGAGCTCGGACTCTGAGATTTTTTGTAACATCATCTGGCAGCCCAGAATTCTTCATTAACTTCATGGTTTTTCTGCTGTACTTCAAAGTTGGGCCCCGTTTAAGTCATTTATACATACTGTCCTCCAACAGTGATGTCATTTTACTATGATATTCGGTAGCATTAAGGACCATGGTGCCATTTCCTTTGTCACCTGGTAATATGACAACATCTTCATCCTTCCGAAGTAAACAGAGACCCCTCCCTCTCCTCTCTACTGGTATTAGATCTGGAAGACTTAGCTGAGGCCAAAAATCGACTGGTAAGAAGTCTCACTTCGTCGGCATTGTCCTGTGCAAGATGCCACACCATGTTCTACTTCACTGATAAGATCCACAATGGGTATAGTACGTGGTGTAGGAGCAAAATTCAAACCTTTATTAAGGGACGAGATGGCTCCTATGTCCAGGTTCTTGCCCGACAGGTTGATGACAGTGCATGCTGTTTCATACAATGACTCTGATCTTTCCATTGCTGCAAGATGCTCAAATTTCTGTACTTGTTTAGCCAATGTATTGCTAAGATGAGCTCTTTGATGAGCAGCCGTTGTCATATCAACCCACTCCCAGTGAAATGGTGAGTGAACTGTAGATAACAAAAGATCACAACTATATAAACTTCATGCATTAAGATCCAGTTCGTACCTTGTGTGTTGTAACCTTTCTTTGACAATTGTCTGGCTTGTCTTCTGTAATATATTCTTCATTTCAACCGACTTGATACGGTGTTTTACCACAGCAAACTTAGGCACAATCTCCTTATAGGGACAGCATTGCAGAAATGCCAAATTACTGTGATACTGTGCATATTTGATGCGCAGCTTCTCCAGTTGATGAACCTGGCATGCGATGTTCCCCCCTTGGAGGAAAGTAATATGGGAAGAAGTTTTTTGCGATGGCACTTATTTACGGCACCGATTTATACCTGAATGCACAGATTTTGCATCATCCTGCTCAGATGAGAGCCGTTTTGAACACATTGTTATATAGAGCAAAAACTGTTTCTGACGATGACCACTTAAGGTCCAAGATTAGCCATATGAAGTACGTGTTTCGAAAGAATGGCTAAGGTGCACACGATATAAAGGCAGCGTTCTCCAAAAACGGGAAATGTGACAATGCTGCACACTCACAGGATGAAACACTAATTGTGGTTCTTCCTTTTTGTGGCACAATCTCCAGCAAAATAGGAAGAGTCCTGCATAGATGAGGTATATAAGACCGATTTTTTGTCCTCCTAAGAAAATTAAGGAGATGATGCAGCCTGTTAAGGACAACCTCGGCCTCAGGGTCCCTGGAGTTTATAATATCCCCAGTGAGTGTGGAAGCAATTATATAGGTCAGACCATTCATACCATTTCCGACCACTGTGCAGAACACCAACGCCATATTAAAAATAGAGAACTGGAGAAATCAGCAATTGTGGAGCACAGCCTCACGAATAAACATAAAATACTGTTCAATGAAACAAAAATTCTGTTGTGCCATGGCTCCACATACTGGGATTCTGTTATTAAGGAGGCTGTTGAAATAAGAATGAGTGAAAGGAACTTTAACCGCGATAGTGGATACCATCTGAGCTGTGCATGGAAACGAGCGCTTGATGCAGAGAAGCAGCAGAGACGTTCATTCCAAGGTTTACGTTCCAACGGAAGCAGTGGCACCACCACCACACACATTGACACCGTCTGTGACAGCAGTACGTAATTGCCGACCAATCATAAGCCAACCAATCAGAAGCCGTCCATGGGCTATAAAAAGGCTACCACAGCAGCAGTGAAGACAGTCAGTTGCTTCTGACGATGACGATGGAGGCAATCATCGAAAGTTTGGGATTTTATCCACAATTGACACGGCAAGAAAACTGAGAATGTTTTACATATAAGTGCCTTCGCGAAAAACTCCGTTCCCATACTCCTTATAAAATGACAGAAACAGGAGTGTTGGGAGAGGTACGTGTTGACCACTGGGTGCCATATGTCACCTTGCCAAGTCTGGACAAAGATCAGATGTTTTTTTGGTACCAAACACCATCTCCTTTTCCCACCTGTGGCAGCTCATCTCCCACATCAGTGGCCCAGGTCAGGGCTCCCGATTGTGGTTCACATGCGATCCCATCTGTCTGAACTGGAGTCCTTCCCTTTACTACCTCTACTTGAGGTCCATTAACATATGCTTTCAAGGTGTACATTTTGGTCAAAGATCCATCTGGATCTTTTGCATGGCCCTAAGGACTCCGTTAACCCTGCCGGTCTCCACTGTCACTTCCTTTCGATTCTTGACATGTTCCGGGGCTCTGATGACTGATGGTAATGTTGGCTTCACCTATGTCCACAGATGCCATATTGAACAGAATTCTTTGCCCGGTGGCTGCAGTGTATTCACTGCAGAGCTTATGGCCATATCTTGTGCACTTCAGTACATCTGTTCCTGTTCTGGTGAGTCATTTCTTCTCTGTTCTGACTCCCTGAGCAGCTTACAAGCTATTGAACAGTGCTACCGTCACCATCCTTTGTAGTGGACATCCAGGAGTCCATCTCTGCCCTGGAACGGTCCAGTTGTTCAGTGGTGTTTGTGTGGACCCCAGGACATGTTCGGAATCCCAGGCAATGAACTTACTGACAGGCTGGCTAAACAGTCTACGCAGAAACCGCTCCTGGAGAAAGGCATCGCTGAAACTGACCTGTGTTCTGTCTTATGCTGCAAGGTTTTTCGGCTTTGTGAGATGGAGTGGCATAACAGTATGTGCAACAAACTGCATGTCATTAAGGAGACTGCGAATGTGTGGAAGTCTTCCCTACAGGCTTCTCAGAGGGAATCAGTTGTCCTTTGTCGGCTCCATATTGGCCATATGTGGCTCACACATGGTTACCTCCTCTGTCGCGAGGACTACCTGTGTCGCTGTGGCTCCCAAATGACAGTCATCCACCTCTTGCTGGACTGTCCACTTTTAGCCACTCTGTAGTGGAGTTTTAACTTTCCCAGCACGCTACCTTTGGTGTTGGGTGACAATACCTCAACAGCAGCTTTAGTTTTATGTTTTGTTCATGAGGGTGGATTTTATCATTTGATCTGAGTTTTAGCGCAAGTCCTCTGTCCCTCTGTGTCCTCCACTGTAGGCCTTTTAGGGTGGAGGTTTAAATGTGTTGAAGAGTGGCTGGCTTCTCCTTTTTTATTCTCATGGTCAGCCAGCCATGGTAATCTGCTTTCTACTCTTTAATCTCTTCTACCTGTTTCTTGTGTGTCTCTTTTTTTTTTTTTTTGGTTTTCTTGTCCTGTTTTGTCCATTGTAGTGTTTGTTACCCTTCTGTTGTTCTTCTGGTTCTTCGTTTCTCCTGTTTTTTGCTGTGTGTCTTCTTTTTCTGCTTTCCCTCGAGTAATTGTTCTACTGGGAACAATGAGCTCACAGTTTGGTCCCTTCCCACCTCCACCCCCTCCTCCTCCCTACCCCCTCCCACCCCCCCACCCCCCCGTTTTAAACTAACCAACCATATAAACTTGAACTACTGTGATAGGTGTGGGCTTTGTGTCTATCTTGGTTACAATAATGCATTCACTATGCTTTTCATAGTAGCTGACCCATGCTTCTATTATTTTATTCATTATTAAACCTACTCCTGCATTTCCACAATTTGATTTTGTATTATAACGCCGTATTCACCTGACCAGAAGTCTTGTTCCTCCTGTCAACGAACTTCACTAATTCTCACTATATCTAACTTTAACCTATCCATTTCCCTTTTTAAATTTTCTAACCTACCTGCCCGATTAAGAGATCTGACATTCCAAGCTGCGATCTGTAGAACACCAGTTTTGTTTCTCTTAATTACGATGTCCTCCTGAGTAGTCCCTGCCTGAAGTTCCAAATGGGGGACTGTTTTACCTCCAGAATATTTTACCCAAGAGGATGCCATCACCATTTAACCATACAGTAAAGCTGCATGCCCTCGGGAAAAATTATGGCTGTAGTTTCCCCTTGTGTTCAGCCATTCGTAGTACCAGCATATCAAGGCCATTTTGGTTAATATTACAAGGCCAGATCAGCCAATCATCCAAACTGTTGCCCCTGCAACTACTGAAAAGGCTGCTGCCCCTGTTCAGGAACCACATGTTTGTCTGGCCTCTCAACAGATACCCCTCCATTGTGGTTGCACCTATCGTACGGCTATCTGTATCACTGAGGCACGCAAGCCTCCATACCAACGGCAGGCTCCATGGTTCATTTAGATAGGCCCTTGATATCTGTAAATAAGGTTGTTATTGATCACCTAAGGACCCTGGTGATGCAGAATAGGCAGAATAAAAGAATCACGATCAGAGAAGTTGCAGATGATGTTAAAATTGATTCCATTTTAATGGAACATTTGGACCTCAGGAGGATCTCTCAACAATTTGTTCCATAGTTGCTAATAACTGAGCGGAAGCAACATCATTCAGAGACCCTACATGACATGCTAGATACTGTGAACCATAATCCTAACTTTTATTAACACAGTGATCATTGGTGATGAGACCTGGGTTTATGGGTAAGACCCAAAAACTTAGTTCTAGTCATCATTATATAGAATTTGACAGAGCAGCTCTGCACCACACTAAAAGAGGCTTTACAGTAATGCTTCCAGAAGTGGCAGCAGCATTGGGGGAGGTGTGTAGAAGCTAAAGGGGACTACTTTGAAAGTGAATGTGTCAAACAATTGTCTCTGAAAAAGAGATTGATTTTATAAATAAAAATTGGATGCTTTTTCAACAGCCCTTTTTTATGGCCTTGCCAATATTGAACACTGCCTTTCTCCACATCTGAATGACTCCAAACCTATCTCCATGACCAGCTACATCTTCACTCACAAGTATCTCTCCTTTGAAGGCCGCACCAACAAACAAATCCACAGTATAGATATGGGCACCCATATGGCAACATCCCATACTAACGCACACTTGGGCCATCAAGAGGACTCCATTCTAGTCACCTAGAATCCCAATTCCCTCACTAGGTTCACATTAATTGATGATAGTTACATGATTTGGATCAAGGGTGAGGTTATCCTATCCACATTCCTCTAGAAATCTGCATGTTACATGCAACACCAGCATGACTATGTTACCATTGAAACTTCCTGGCAGATTAAAACTGTGTGCCTGACCAAGACTCGAACTCGGGACCTTTGCCTTTCGCGGGCAAGTGCTCTACCAACTGAGCTACCAAAGCATGACACACGGCCGGTACTCACAGCTTTACTTCTGCCAGTATCTCGTCTCCTACCTTCCAAACAAGTTTGCCCGCGAAAGGCAAAGGTCCCGAGTTCGAGTCTTGGGCGGGCACACAGTTTTAATCTGCCAGGAAGTTTCATATCAGCGCACACTCCTCTGCAGAGTGAAAATCTCATTCTGTATGTTACCATTATCTGTGGAGTTATGTACTGAGAAAAATATATAAAGAGCATTTGTTTTATTTATATGTGGATGTCAGTTTCTACAGAACCAATGCTGGGCCTTAAAGCTTTGCAAGAAATAAAATGAAATTTGTATTGTTACAGCTTCCATAGCTGATACATATTTCATCAGTTGCTGATTTAAACAAATTTTTTATTTAAATTGAATAGGATATAGGAAGCCTGGAAAATTCATTTTTGTCACACAGGATGTACCTGATTTCAGAAGTATTTTGGGCTGTTTCTGGAAGAAATTATAAAACAAGAAATTATAGTGTTTTATTGTTTAGGGTGAACTATAACATAAATGAAAATATCATGCTTGATATTTGTACACAAATAACCTACTTTTGGCAGGTGGCTTACAGATTTGCTTACACACACACACACACACACACACACACACACACACACACACACACACACACACACACACACACACACACACACACCCGCGCGCACACACACACAGAGAGAGAGAGAGAGAGAGAGAGAGAGAGAGAGAGAGTTAGCCAGGTTAAATGTCGTATAGTGGTTTATACACTTTATTCTTTCAGTATTAGCTCCTGATAAGTATGAAACCATATTTGTTTAAAAATTGTTTCACATATTTGTAATTTCAGAAGCAGTTATAAACTATGTTACTCATCATACTAAATCTCCTGGTTAAGTTGAAAATAAAGGTATTTGAGGTACAGGATCTATTCAAAGGTAAACTGAAAACAAACACTCCAAAATTACTGCACAATTTATTCATAGGACTTTTTTCAGATGAGCAATAAAGTACAAGACTGTATAATAAAATGCTGTACAAATATACTGCATTACACATTACATAAAACATAAAACAAATATAAATGTAAATCATTTACAATTAATCATGAATAGCTGAGCACTCTTGTTTTTTGCAACATTTCATGCACCGTGTGCACTTGAGAATAGGAAACATCCTTCATTATTTTTTTGGCCTGTGGTGACGCCTGATGTTGCAGCAAGTGATAAAGATCTGCATAAAACTATAAAATAAAACAACATGGTACTGTTTCAAGAATTAATATGTACAGAAAATGACTACAAATATGTAAAAATGAGACAGCTATTAAAAACAACAAAATATCATTAATTTTGACTATCATTTAACAACAGGAATATATCAGATCTAATGACCACTGCTATGGAAATAACACACAGTAACCCCCAGTCCCAAGCAAAAACTACAACCTGGAATATTTATTTAATGTTTTACAATGTTTTAATAGTTCAAAACACTAAAATTATAAATGTTAATGGGAGGTAGTAGATTTCCATAGACAACTCAAGATGAGCTAGCTAACACATCAGACTACCTGTGACTGATTCCAGTGTTGATGTCTTGATACACTGGCACCAATTACTACCCCAACAAGACGTGTAGTAAAAGACATAGTGAAATAGGAGTCTGGTAGAGCCAGAAATGAGGAGGACCAGGAAGCTTTAAGGGTAAATGGTACATTTGTGATAGGTATGTAGTGCAGAAAAACATCTTAACAATTATTTTAAATGTGTTACTGATAATACGTGCTTATCAAGTTAAGTAAGTACTGTCTTGAAATATCTGAGTGCAATCTTCACAAGTAACTTGATGTGATATGTCACCATAAAAAGTTCATTATAAAATCTTTAAAATAAACACATTCTAGTGGTTCCACATTTACATCTACACTCTGCAAATGACTGGGAAGTGCATGGTAGAGGGAACTTCACACTGAACCATATATTAAGATTTACCAAATTTGTAGCATCAGTAATGATGTACTCTATACAGATATTTTACATGCTTGGGATAGGAAGTTTACAATGTTACACAATTCTTCTACTAGAAATATACCTACCAGAAAAAGTTACTTGAGAAACCTTTTTGAAATCAAAAATGAGAACCAACACAACTAATGGGAGCTGCTGTGGAATTAAATTATGGTAACTAGAATGTGAAACTGAAATAGGTTTCATTTCAAGTGTCTGCCACAGCAGTCTATGTTAGGAATTAAAAATGTGTGATTAAAATCAGTATGGATAACACTGAAAATTATGATTCTTTTCATTACCACTTTATTGTCATTTCAAAAGAAACTAAACATAAGAGACCTTAATATGAATAAGAGTAATAGCTTCACAAAATGCTTTATCCATCTTTACAGTATAATGATTTGCATGCCCTGAGAATATTACTCAGCTTACCTTTAGGCCAGGAACTACTTCTGATACAAATGACTGGCTGAACTCGGTGCAGTCAACAAGGGTGGCTTTCAAAGGTGTTGCATGCAGAGTACTGTGGTTTGCCTTGAACAAAGAAGTGACACTCAGTAACCAAGGCATATTATTTGTCTTAATGGTTTTTGAGTGTTCTGCCAGGTGAGATTTGAGAAGTCCCACAATGTTTCAGCAGTATATCAGTCTGCCATTATCATCTGACTTGGCATAAATATAAGGTGACATATAATTCTATGTGATATTTTTTTTAGTTTATCCTGCAATACTAATAACAAAATACATGGTGTAGAGCCAGGTCTTGGTGTAAAGCAAGCACAATATTTCAGCAAACGACCACACTGCCATCATTAGGTGTGCTGATGAGGTCCCCTTCTGCACCTCTCAACAGATTCTTTAGTTACACAAAAGGAAGGACAATTAATGTTTAATGTATCATTGACATTGGAAAAGAGCACAGGTAGTCTCAGTCTTCAAGAAGGGTCGTCGAGCAGATGTGCAAAACTATAGACCTATATCTCTGACGTTGATCTGTTGTAGAATTTTAGAACATGTTTTTTGCTCGAGTATCATGTCGTTTTTGGAAACCCAGAATCTACTCTGTAGGAATCAACATGGATTCCGGAAACAGCAATCGTGTGAGACTCAACTCGCTTTATTTGTTCATGAGAACCAGCAAATATTAGATACAGGCTCCCAGGTAGATGCTATTTTCCTTGACTTCCGGAAGGCGTTCAATACAATTCCGCACTGTCGCCTGATAAAGAAAGTAATAGCCTACAGAATATCAGACCAGCTGTGTGGCTGGATTGAAGAGTTTTTAGCAAACAGAACTCAGCATGTTGTTCTCAATGGAGAGACGTCTACAGACGTTAAAGTAACCTCCGGTGTGCCACAGGGGAGTGTTATGGGACCATTGCTTCTCGCAATATATATAAATGACCTAGTAGATAGTGTCGGAAGTTCCATGCGGCTTTTCGCGGATGATGATGTAGTATACAGAGAAGTTGCAGATTAGAAAATTGCGGCGAAATGCAGGAAGATCTGCAGCGGATAGGCACTTGGTGAAGGGAGTGGCAACTGACCCTTAACATAGACAAATGTAATGTATTGCGAATACATAGAAAGAAGGATCCTTTATTGTATGATTATATGATAGTGGAACAAACACTGGCAGCAGTTACTTCTGTAAAATATCTGGGAGTATGCGAGCGGAACGATTTGAAGTAGAATGATCATATAAAATTAATTGTTGGTAAGGCGGGTACCAGGTTGAGATTCATTGGGAGAGTCCTTAGAAAATGTAGTCCATCAACAAAGGAGGTGGCTTACAAAACACTCGTTTGACCTATACTTGAGTATTGCTCATCAGTGTGGGATCCGTACCAGATCGGGTTGACGGAGGAGATAGAGAAGATCCAAAGAAGAGTGGCGCGTTTCGTCACAGGGTTATTTGGTAACCGTGATAGCATTACGGAGATGTTTAGCAAACTCAAGTGGCAGACTCTGCAAGAGAGGTGCTCTGCATCGCGGTGTAGCTTGCTCACCAGGTCTCGAGAGGGTTCGTTTCTGGATGAGGTATTGAATATATTACTTCCCCCTACTTATACCTCCCAAGGAGATCACGAATGTAAAATTAGAGAGATTTGAGTGTGCACGGAGGCTTTCAGACAGTCGTTCTTCCCGCGAACCATACGCGACTGGAACAGAAAAGGGAGGTAATGACAGTGGCACGTAAAGTGCCCTCCGCCACACACTGTTGGGTGGTTTGCGGAGTATAAATATAGATGTAGATGTAGATGTAGACAATGAGGTCATTAGAGGTGGAGCACAAGCTTGGAGTAGGGAAGGATGGGAAAGGAAATTGGGCATGCCCTTTCAAAGAAACCATCCTGGCATTTTCCTTAATTGATTTCGGGAAATCATGGACAAACCTAAATTTGAATTGGTGGATGGGAATTTAAAACTATTGTCCCCCTGGAAGTGAGTCCAGTGTCTTACCAATGTGCCACCTTATTCAGTTTATGTTCAACAATTTAGGTAAGCTCACCAGTCCCTTTTCTTCATCCCTCTTCCTTCCCTTCAACCCTTCTGTCAGAAGAAAGAGCCACTGACTCTAGAGGCTTGCGCATTTCTTTAATATTTATACATACTTTCTTCTGCTGCCACTTGGTGAGTAGATTTTTTATCCATCCAGTTATACTACAATTCCATGTAATTCTGATGGACAGAGCACTGTGAATGCCAACTTTTTGAAGTTCAGTAATTGAGTATGCTTTAGGTGTTCACAGCAGTGGACTTCAACAGTACACAATCCCTTCCATGTTTGCTATGCCAAATTCATAGAGTATATGTTAATATGAGACTTCATAGTTCAAAAAAATCTTTGAGACTACCAAGGAGAATCCCTCTTTAACCAGTGGGTAGAGAAAAGTCATCACATGATTTTTCCTGAGAATTCATCCTCGATAACATACTACTGTACGTGATAAATGCAGTAGCTGCATCCTCCTCAGGCTCCTCTTCCATTTCTGCAGTTTTACTGTCAGCATAGGGCAAAGGACTCTCCAAAACTAGCACTGTGTGTAGGCTTTTCAGTTCTTGAATGAAACTCTCCATATCCTAAATGATGTGAGCCCTGTTTACCAATGATTTGATGTTCCAATTCCTCTGCACTGGATGGTGACATCTGTCTAGGTGCAAGTACAAGTTGGTGAGCATCTTCTTATAGAATACATTGTGGCCCAATGTACCATCTCCTCTCCTTTTTACCTCTGCAGGGAGGAGGTGAATCACTGTATGAAGAAATCACACAAGCTGCTCCATCAGAGAAGCCATTGTCTGAGTACTTCCAGGTTTATCAGGAGATGTCATTATGAATATGTGGTGCAAATTTTCACCAAAGTGGTGCATCATTTGTACTCAGTGAAAGTTAGGAGACTGAGAAAATATACCAGTTTATACTTGATCAACAAGAGAGTGGGCCCTGCTGGAAGATGGAGTGTACTGGAAAATATAATGTGGTCCTCCTAAGAGAGTAGAGAGAAGCTACTGTGTTCATTCCATACAGAGGCACATTATCCAGGAAAATAGGATGAATTCTTAGACACTGCATTGTAAAGAATGTCATCTGTCCACTGATCACAACACATTATCTTACAGCACCAAAAGTGATCTGAAACTATGGACTTCCAATATCTGTCAAATCCTTTGCTAATGCAGCATGACATACAAAGGGCAAACGGTATATGCCACTGAAATTATTGCACTGAATGTGAATGGCATACTTGAATACTACAGCTCAACAATTTGGTGGTTGCAGTGGGGGAGGGGGAAGCAGAAGAGAGATATACGTACAAACTGAGGTGGTCAGTTCATCAACATAACTGATGATAACAGTTGTTGGCCAAAATGTTGGGGCCTCTGGACACTGACATGAATTAATTTGTCATAAATTATATGACTTATTTAAGTTTGTGCTTTTACTGCCTCTCACCCTCTACCACCCTACCTGTCTCATAGTAGTCCACCATATCAACCTGAACTGTTTTACAAGGAGTGTCAGGAGCAGCAGCTGATTTTGGAACTGACTCTGAAAATGTCATTATTGTGACAAGGTTAACACTTTTCATTTTATTGTGGTATGTTACCTGGACTGGGAACTCCTTACACACATTCTATGCTGCTTTAGTTATTTCATGTTCCTCGGCAATGTCATCACCATCTGGTTTTCAAGTACCATGTGACTCATATGATTTCCCTTGTAGGACACCCAAAAACTCCATAAGAATTTTACCTCAGTATCCATGAAGTTTGAGAACTCTTAAGATTTATTGCTAATTCTGTGCACTACTCTTACTTTATACCATAATTCTATCATCATGAATTATGACATCTGCAGTGGAATGCTGCAGTTTGTTAAACTAACTATACCTGTATAATATGGATGTCTTATTTTTCTTATTTTCAATTTTTAAGATTTTAAGTGTATAACATCTTATATTGGTTAAACGTTATAAAATACAAATTGTCAGTTCATTTAAAATATTTCTGTGAGCTGTGCTGTGTGCCTTTTGGTGCAGCAGTTAGGATCAATGGCACTGCCGCTGTTGTTCTTAATAAATATGCTTTCAGTGATAAGTGTTGTATTTCACTGATGATTTTGGATTTAGAATTGATTCTGGCTACAAGCTCAAATTGTTTGGTGAAGGTGCCAGGTACTTCAAAACATCTACATCACGGTGGCTCCAATTAGGAAATGTAAAAATTGTCGCCTACACAGATAAGTGTCAAAACACAAGCGGTGCATCTTTCCTACTGTCTATGGATTCAGGATATCCATGGGTAACAAAACAGCAGTAAATCAGCTGGTAAGACTGACTCCCGCATGTGGTCCCTCTGTCAGTCATGGAAGACCACCACGAGCTCACCTCTTTCATGTGCCAGGTAATAAGAGAAGGGTTGCAGCAGGTAGAAATGTCAGCCAAATAAACTAGAGACAGCAACCTATGGTGTAAACCCCACATATCAGGAGGTAACAGAGAATGTTGAGGATGAGGTATATCAATCTTTAGCACCGACCTCTGTGACCAGATAAATGTACCATGAAAAATGGACTTGGCCAACTTGGTCTTACGCTACAGCTGTTAATGACAACCCAGTTTCTGAGCAACATAGGTACAGCCAACTCCTCTTCCAAATAAAATGCCCCACAGAGGAACAGACATTTCAAGGAAAGAAAACAACATGCCAGTATGTTTTCACTGTAGACACCCTGAACATAGGGTATCATCCACCAATTAGTCAGCACTTACACAGGACAAGGGCCGAGGGTCTGCTGCTACTGCCACTGCCTTTGCCTTTGCCTCCTCCCTACGTGCCTTTCCCAGCCTTACAGGATATACCACTGTGGTGTGGACCCACCTTCCTTGTGGACATCACTGCGTCCTGTCTCTCCTCTAGGGCCCCGATGCATGCTGCTGACCTTTCTCATGATGCTTTTCTACCACCTACACTTCTGCTTGAACGTGATAGGGAAACTAGAAAATCTGAAAAGGGAAATGCAAAGGCTCAATCTAGATATAGTAGGGGTCAGTGAAGTGAAGTGGAAGGAAGACAAGGATTTCTGGTCAGATGAGTATCGGGTAATATCAACAGCAGCAGAAAATGGTATAACAGGTGTAGGATTCGTTATGAATAGGAAGGTAGGTCAGAGGGTGTGTTACCATGAACAGTTCAGTGACCGGGTTGTTCTAATCAGAATCGACAGAAGACCAACACCGACAACGATAGTTCAGGTATACATGCCAACGTCGCAAGCTGAAGATGAACAGATAGAGAAAGTGTATGAGGATATTGAAAGGGTAATGCAGTATGTAAAGGGGGATGAAAATCTAATAGTCATGGGCAACTGGAATGCAGTTGTAGGGGAAGGAGCGGAAGAAAAGGTTACAGGAGAATATGGGCTTGGGACAAGGAATGAAAGAGGAGAAAGACCAATTGAGTTCTGTAACAAGTTTCAGCTAGTAATAGCGAATACCCTGTTCAAGAATCACAAGAGGAGGAGGTATACTTGCAAAAGCGCGGGAGATATGGGAAGATTTCAATTAGATTACATCATGGTCAGACAGAGATTCCGAAATCAGATACTGGATTGTAAGGTGTACCCAGGAGCAGATATAGACTCAGATCACAATATAGTAGTGATGAAGAGTAGGCTGAAGTTCAAGACAGTAGTCAGGAAGAATCAATACGCAAAGAAGTGGGATACGGAAGTACTAAGGAATGACGAGATACGTTTGAAGTTCTCTAACACTATAGATACAGCAATACGGAATAGCGCAGTAGGCAGTACAGTTGAAGAGGAATGGACGTCTCTAAAAAGGGCCATCACAGAAGTTAGGAAGGAAAACATAGGTACAAAGAAGGTAGCTGCGAAGAAACCATGGGTAACAGAAGAAATACTTCAGTTGATTGATGAAAGGAGGAAGTACAAACATGTTCCGGGAAAATCAGGAATACAGAAATACAAGTCGCTGAGGAATGAAGTAAATAGGAAGTGCAGGGAAGCTAAAATGGCTGCAGGAAAAATGTGAAGACATCGAAAAAGATATGATTGTCGGAAGGACAGACTCGGCATACGGGAAAGTCAATACAACCTTTGGTGACATTAAAAGCAACGGTGGTTACATTAAGAGTGCAACAGGAATTCCACTGTTAAATGCAGAGGAGAGAGCAGATAGGTGGAAAGAATACATTGAAAGCCTATACGAGGGTGAAGATTTGTCTGACGTGATAGAAGAAGAAACAGGAGTCGATTTAGAAGAGATAGGAGATCCAGTATTAGAATCGGAATATAAAAGAGCTTTGGAGGACTTACGGTCAAATAAGGCAGAAGGGATAGATAACATTCCATCAGAATTTCTAAAATCATTGGGGGAAGTGGCAACAAAACGACTATTCACGTTGGTGTGTAGAATATATGAGTCTGGTGACATACCATCTGACTTTCGGAAAAGCATCATGCACACAATTCCGAAGACGGCAAGAGCTGACAAGTGCGAGAATTATCGCACAATCAGCTTAACAGCTCATGCAACGAAGCTGCTTACAAGAATAATATACAGAAGAATGGAAAAGAAAATTGAGAATGCACTAGGTGACGATCAGTTTGGCTTTAGGAAAAGTAAAGGGACGAGAGAGGCAATTCTGACGTTACGGCTAATAATGGAAGCAAGGCTAAAGAAAAATCAAGACACTTTCATAGGATTTGTCGACCTGGAAAAAGCGTTTGACAATATAAAATGGTGCAAGCTGTTCGAGATTCTGAAAAAGTAGGGGTAAGCTATAGGGAGAGACGGGTCATATACAATATGTACAACAACCAAGAGGGAATAATAAGACTGGACGATCAAGAACGAAGTGCTCATATTAAGAAGGGTGTAAGACAAGGCTGTAGCCTTTCGCCCCTTCTCTTCAATCTGTACATCGAGGAAGCAATGATGGAAATAAAAGAAAGGTTCAGGAGTGGAATTAAAATACAATGCGAAAGGATATCAATGATACGATTCGCTGATGACATTGCTATCCTGAGTGAAAGTGAAGAAGAATTTAATGATCTGCTGAATGGAATGAACAGTCTAATGAGTGCACAGTGTGGTTTGAGAGTAAATTGGAGGAAGACGAAGGTAATGAGAAGTAGTAGAAATGAGAACAGCGAGAAACTTAACATCAGGATTGATGGTCACGAAGTCAATGAAGTTAAGGAATTCTGCTACCTAGGCAGTAAAATAACCAATGACGGACGGAGCAAGGAGGACATCAAAAGCAGACTCGCTATGGCAAAAAAGGCATTTCTGGCCAAGAGAAGTCTACTAATATCAAATACCGGCCTTAATTTGAGGAAGAAATTTCTGAGGATGTATGTCTGGAGTACAGCATTGTATGGTAGTGAAACATGGACTGTGGGAAAACCGGAACAGAAGAGAATCGAAGCATTTGAGATGTGGTGCTATAGACGAATGTTGAAAATTAGGTGGACTGATAAGGTAAGGAATGAGGAGGTTCTATGCAGAATCAGAGAGGAAAGGAATATGTGGAAAACACTGATAAGGAGAAGGGACAGGATGATAGGACATCTGCTAAGACATGAGGGAATGACTTCCATGGTACTAGAGGGAGCTGTAGAGGGCAAAAACTGTAGAGGAAGACAGAGATTGGAATAAGTCAAGCAAATAATTGAGGACGTAGGTTGCAAGTGCTACTCTGAGATGAAGAGGTTAGCACAGGAAAGGAATTCATGGCGGGCCGCATCAAACCAGTCAGTAGACTGATAACCAAAAAAAAAAAAAAAAAAAAAAAAAAACACTTCTGCTATCACCTGGGTCAGCACCACTGGGTCCTTCATGTCAGCATTCCTGGCACCACCACCCGAGTTGCCTGGGCACCTTCATTGTTGGTGCAGTTCCGTCACTTCAAGGACTTGGATTTCAAGATGCTACCAGTGCCATTATCACCGTCCTCCCTTATAGTACTTCATAGGGAGAAGGGGGAGGGTGGGGTGGGGGCAGCTGCTATGCATGTCAGTGGGCACACAACTTCTGACCCTACTCACCAGTTCTGGCCCTTCCACCACTCCCATCATCACTTGCAGTGCGCACCAAAGGGGCCATGGATGGGTCATCAGTCATTTTGATGCCTGCATCAAAGGAGCACTCTTACCCCAAGGGAGAGGGTGCTATGGCCCTGTATGTCATACATGGCACCAGGCTGCTGGTGTGCAACACTAATACCCCACTAATGGCATCTGGACAGGCCAGCCACCAAAGCCCCTCTATGACTTGTGCACATGGTGCAGCACCTGCCACACCATCTACTGGAGATTGCCTCCATAACGACAGTGTGTCACATACCCACCCTCAGATTATGTTCTACTGATTATTGTACTTTTTTATATTTGTTGCTTACTTGACTATGTATAAATAAACTCTTATTGTTTGTGGCCACTTTATTGTTTGTACCTAGCATTATAACATTAAGGAATAATTCTGTGTTCACATTAGTTCCAGTTACAACCAAAGGCAGCTGTTTTACACAGATTCAGCACTCAATCTATGCTGTGTTTTTTATGCTATGACAAGGAAGATGGTATTTCATTGCTTAGTTGGTAAGCATCTCTGAACCTCTATATACACATAACAGTGTGCCAAATTTTGAAGTACTGCAAACCCCTCCAGATGTGAAATTATATGCTAGAATAATTATATATAATTAAAAGCACTTTTAAATACACTCCTGGAAATGGAAAAAAGAACACATTGACACCGGTGTGTCAGACCCACCATACTTGCTCCGGACACTGCGAGAGGGCTGTACAAGCAATGATCACACGCACGGCACAGCGGACACACCAGGAACCGCGGTGTTGGCCGTCGAATGGCGCTAGCTGCGCAGCATTTGTGCACCGCCGCCGTCAGTGTCAGCCAGTTTGCCGTGGCATACGGAGCTCCATCAGTCTTTAACACTGGTAGCATGCCGCGACAGCGTGGACGTGAACCGTATGTGCAGTTGACGGACTTTGAGCGAGGGCGTATAGTGGGCATGCGGGAGGCCGGGTGGACGTACCGCTGAATTGCTCAACACGTGGGGCGTGAGGTCTCCACAGTACATCGATGTTGTCGCCAGTGGTCGGCGGAAGGTGCACGTGCCCGTCGACCTGGGACCGGACCGCAGCGACGCACGGATGCACGCCAAGACCGTAGGATCCTACGCAGTGCCGTAGGGGACCGCACTGCCACTTCCCAGCAAATTAGGGACACTGTTGCTCCTGGGGTATCGGCGAGGACCATTCGCAACCGTCTCCATGAAGCTGGGCTACGGTCCCGCACACCGTTAGGCCGTCTTCCGCTCACGCCCCAACATCGTGCAGCCCGCCTCCAGTGGTGTCGCGACAGGCGTGAATGGAGGGACGAATGGAGACGTGTCGTCTTCAGCGATGAGAGTCGCTTCTGCCTTGGTGCCAATGATGGTCGTATGCGTGTTTGGCACCGTGCAGGTGAGCGCCACAATCAGGACTGCATACGACCGAGGCACACAGGGCCAACACCCGGCATCATGGTGTGGGGAGCGATCTCCTACACTGGCCGTACACCACTGGTGATCGTCGAGGGGACACTGAATAGTGCACGGTACATCCAAACCGTCATCGAACCCATCGTTCTACCATTCCTAGACCGGCAAGGGAACTTGCTGTTCCAACAGGACAATGCACTTCCGCATGTATCCCGTGCCACCGAACGTGCTCTAGAAGGTGTAAGTCAACTACCCTGGCCAGCAAGATCTCCGGATCTGTCCCCCATTGAGCATGTTTGGGACTGGATGAAGCGTCGTCTCACGCGGTCTGCACGTCCAGCACGAACGCTGGTCCAACTGAGGCGCCAGGTGGAAATGGCATGGCAAGCCGTTCCACAGGACTACATCCAGCATCTCTACGATCGTCTCCATGGGAGAATAGCAGCCTGCATTGCTGCGAAAGGTGGATATACACTGTACTAGAGCCGACATTGTGCATGCTCTGTTGCCTGTGTCTATGTGCCTGTGGTTCTGTCAGTGTGATCATGTGATGTATCTGACCCCAGGAATGTGTCAATAAAGTTTCCCCTTCCTGGGACAATGACATCACGGTGTTCTTATTTCAATTTCCAGGAGTGTATTATGTGCACCTATAGATGGGAGGATATTTCAGAAACATCACCAGCCGATAGGAAAGTGTAGTGATGCTTCTCTCTCATTAAAAAGGCAAAAAATGAACAGTTCTTCATGTAGAGAATGTAAAAAGCGTGTGATGAAGGGTATTCTGTGTATCAAATGCAACTTCTGGTTACACGAAAAGTGCGCGAAAGTAAATCTAAAGTTCGTCAGCGATGATTTTCCGTGGACATGTCACGGTTGTTTACGTGACGAAACGGCCGATCTTGTAAGTGCAGTTGATACAAAAAACGAAATTATAAAGTTACTACGAAGTGAAATTGAGGCATTAAAAACTGAACTTTCGACCATCAAGAAAGAAAACGATACATTAATACAAGAAAAGAAGTCCTGTGTGTGTAAAAGCCATCAAACGGAAAAGAAAGAAGATCGCGAAAATATGAATGACCGATCGTACTTTAAAAACAACATTTCAAGTGTTCCCGTTGATGTCTCGGTAAGCTCAGTAAGCCAAAAACCAGAAGATAAATATAAATGAAAGGTGGTGACGTACAGCAAAAGGAAAAACAAAGCGCCAGATACGCAACAAAAGGAAAACGACTTTTTAATAATTGGCGATCCGCTACTGAAGAATATCGCTGTCCCCAATTGCAAGATCGACGTACGACCTGGTATTAGAACGCATCAACTCGGTAAACATTTTAAAAATATGGTAAATGCAAGACAAGATACTACAGAACCAGATTCTGAAACCAGACATAACTATGATGGGGTGTTTATACATGTTGGGACGAATTCGTTAAGGAGCAGCAGTGAGGAAGAAATGGCAAGCGAAACAAGAAACATGATTCGTTCTGCAAGAAATATGTATGCAGGATCTCGTCTGATACTTAGCGGAATCATAAACAGAAGGTCGGTGAGTGAAAAATATATCGCCAAAATAAACTGTGCTCTTAAAGAACAATGTGATCGTCTTGGGGCAATTTTTATAGACCCAAACAAATTCCTATGTGAAAACTCACTAGCGAAGGATGGCTTGCATTTAAATAGACTGGGGTCTGTAACGTTCAGCAGAATGTTTGCAGATGTCTGCAAAATCATTAGATGCAAGGGAAACTAATATGGCCTGAAGGGGATGAAAAATCATACACTCCAGCTGGAAAAGAAAAATATAAGCACCATACAAAAATAGACAATACTAAAGAATTTGCCCCAGAATACAGCTCACAACATGTAAACCAACAAAAGAAAAATTACATAAAAGTACTTCATCAAAATATTCAATACTTTGGTAACAAAAAATTAGAAGCAGAAGTACTCCTGAGTGAAGTAAGACCAGACATATTATGCATAAGTGAACATGGACTAACTGAAAGTAAAATACATAATGTGGCAATAAAGAACTACAAACTATCTAGTTACTTCTGCAGATCTAAATATAAGGGTGGTGGCGTTTGTATATATATTAAAACAGGTACTCTATCAAAGAATGTAAACAGTGAAGCTGCTAAATTTCCCATAGCTAGAGAAAAAGACTTTGAAGTTACTGATATAGTGGCAGAGGATTTTAGAGTGTTTTGTGTGTACAGGTCACCATGTGGCAATATTAGCATCTTTCTAAAAAAAGTTGCTAGCTTATTGAGAATGAATATGAAGAGAAATCTTATTATACGTGGAGACTTCAACATTGACATGGGAAAAGACACAAAAATAAGACAGGATTTTGAAGAATTGTTAATACAGCATAACATGAAAGTGACAATAACTGCACCAACAAGAGTGACTTCACAAAGTGAGACAATTATTGACAACATAATTACTAATATGTGTAACTATGAGTCACATGTAGTTCAGACAGAAATATCTCATCATCATGGACAACTAATCAGCTTTTGCAGAAGTAATGACACAGTATCAGAACCAAAACAAACAACCAAAGAAATTAGGATCATCAGTGAACAAAATATCAACATCTTTAGAACAATGTTAAGTAAGGAAACCTGGAATGAAACCCTACAGGCCCAGAGTGTAAATGAAAAATATGATGCATTTATTTCAACAATTAAGTACCATTTTAATGTAGCATTTCCCAAAGTAAAGAGACAAGAAAGGCATCAAGATCAAGCACAGTGGATTACGAGTGAAATACTAGAACAGCGAAGGAAGCTTCAGGACGTGAGACGGATGGGCGAAGCTGAAAACTATAAAATGTTAAAAAAGAAGTATAGAAAAACAATAAGAGAAGCGAAAGCAAGAGCAATTGACACCACTATAGCGAACTCAAAAAACAAGGCAAAGGCAGCTTGGAATGCAATCAATGCTGAAAGAAAGGAAAAAGATGGGTCAAACAAAGAAGAAGGTATTAGGTCAATTAAAGTAGACAACACAGTGGTCACAGATGGTATGGAAATAGCAAACATACTGAATAATAACTATATCAGTGTAGTAGAAAACCTAAAATTGGAAAGAAATAGTCAAAAACAGAAGGGTATTAAGGTACCAAAAAGATCATGCAGTACTATGTTCTTAAGACCAGTCACGGGAGATGAATTGCGGAAAAATATACAGAAACTGAAGTCCAAGAAATCAGCTGGTGATGATGAAATATCAAATCATGTAATAAAGCTGGTATGTGAGGAGATAATAACACCACTGCTGAACATAGCAAACTGTTCTTTCAGAGATGCAATTTTTCCAGAAAAACTGAAGATAACGAAGGTAGTGCTAGTGTACAAGAAAGGGTGTAAGGATGATCCCAACAACTACAGACCAGTTTCACTGATATCAGGTTTCTCAAAAATCCTAGAAATGCTTATGTATACCAGATTAGTTAACTATTTGGACAAACATAACATTCTCATGACCTCACAACATGGTTTCAGAAAGGGTAAATCTACAGAATCAGCAATTGTCAGTCTAACAGAATACATTTTACAGTCCTTAGATGAGAAAAAGGTTGTCTCTGCAATGTTTCTGGATCTTTCAAAGGCTTTTGACACAATTGACCATGAAATGCTGATACAAAAATTAAGCAACTATGGCATTCGGGGGCAACCAGGTGAATGGATAAAATCATACTTGTGCAACCGCAAGCAGTATGTATCATTAGGAAACTCGTACCAATCAGAAACCAAATCCATCAAATATGGAGTGCCGCAGGGTTCGGTAATGGGGCCATTGTTATTTAATGTATTTGTTAATGATATAGGTGTTGAGGAGGAAGAAAAGAAAATATTGTATGCTGACGACATGACAATACTAAATAGTGACCAAAATATGGAACAGCTTGAGAGAAGAGCATACATATCTGCAAATGTCACAGCTCAGTGGCTGTTGGAAAATGAACTGGTTATAAATCTAAAAAAGACTATGTATGCAGTGTTTAAAAACAAGGAAAAGGCTGTAGATATAGATTTAGAGGTTGATGGAACAAGGCTGGAAGAAGTAGAATCTGCTAGATTCTTAGGTATTCTTGTGGATAATGAACTGAAATGGAAAAAACATATTAATAATGTCTGTAAGAAACTGAGCTCTGTCATATTCTTAATGATGCAACTATCACAGTATTCAGACAAGAACCTTCTGTGTACAGTGTATCATGGACTTTTCGAACCATACTTACAGTATGGAGTGACTGTGTGGGGAAACTCAAACAAACAAGAGACAAACGAGTGTTCACATTACAAAAAAAAGCAATTAGGACCATTTTACGAAGAAAGACCTCTGAAACATGCAGAAACTGTTTCAATAATTTAGGTATCTTAACTTTTTCATCGTTGTATATATACAAAACAATAATGTACATCACAAAAGGTAGTGAGGACTGGATTACAAATGCTAGTGTACACACCCACAATACAAGAAAGAAGAATGAAGTACGGAGCATACCCCACCGACTGGCAATGCTAGAAAAAGGACCCAAGTACTCTGGTATAAGACTACTAAGAAGTCTGCCCAAAACCCTGCAAGATAGTGTACTTCACAATGACTTTGCAAAGAAACTTAAAGACTATCTCATTGAAAAAGAGTTTTACAGTGTTGCAGAATACTTATGCCATTAAATTTGTATATATTGTTACTCATTATCAGTGATGTAAAAATGTAAGCTAAAGGTGTAGGAAAATAAGTGATAAAGAATTTTAATACTTTGACATGTCCTATATTACACGTACATTTACTGTGCACATTGTAATCTTACAGGATCAAATAAAATTCAATTCAATTCAATTCAAGCACACTGCTCCAGCATTGCTTTTATTCAATTGTTGAATATCTGGAGATCAATTCATGACAAACATAATTCACGTCTTGCTTACAGTGATGCTTCACTTACAGTTAACTCTTATATTTCTTTCATTTAATTGATGTGATTATAGAGAACATTTTATATAAAATATAATAATATTCAACTTAAAATTAATCCTTATGCGGCATTTATAGCCTACTATATTCTTTACAGAACATGCAAAACTGTATGTAAAATTATTGTAACAGAAAGGTCTGTGCTTTTTTAGAATTTCATTAAGATGCACCCCTTATCAAGAACATGATTTTCTGGATAAATAATTGAATAAATAAACTTCTGATCATTTCTCTTCATTCAATATGGAAAAGCATCACAAAATATTTATAATTATGGCCAGGATGGATTGTACACTTTCTCTACAACTGCTGATACTGTTTCTCCTGCCTTCCTGATGAAGGAGGCCATAGCTATCAAAATTTATGCAGTTGGGTCTGTATATATGTTGACCTCACATTCACTCCGGTCTCATGTTTAATTTATACTTTTTCTCTCTTATGCAATATTACCATTTCCATTTTTATTTGTATTATTCATTCATTCACATTCTTTTCACTTCTTCATTCATTTTCTGGTGCTTGCCACCAATAATTCACATGATTACTGCTATATTCACCTCCTCATTCTTGTTCTTCAATCTAAACACACACAAAATATTTTTGTGCCCCTCTTGAGATTTTTTGTGTTACTTTATTCAGGGAGATGCCTCTGATTTCTTCCTTCCATGCATGTCAATGTATTGCTCATCTTTATATTGCCTCATGCTGTGGTCATCCACTGTGGTGTAATGGTTACAGTCACTGGCTGGTGACATGTTACCACTAGGGTGTAATGGTTATAATCACTGGCTGGTGATGTGTTGGTTGCTGATTTGATTCCAATATCCTGAAATTATTTGTTGCTTAAGCTTCATTATATCTGGAAGGTTCTGGGACTTACTTATTTTTGGAACATTGTTATTTTCTATAACATTCTATGTCTGTGAAAACAGGAACATTTTCCGATGAGGCAGACAGTTCAACTTCATCTGTACATTCACGCATGCTACATAAACGTGCTTTAAGTATGAAGTGCCCATAATTTACACAGGACAATTGAATATGATTGATGAAAGGAGAAGATATGAAAATACATTAAATAAAAAGGAAATGCAGATGGTAAAAAAAAAAATGAATTTGACAAAGAATGTGAACTAGCTAAGTAGGAATGGCTAGAGGATAAATGCATGGCTGTAGGAGCATGCATGACCAGAGGAAAGATAATTGTCACTTACAGGAAAATTAAAGAGATCTTTGGAGAAAGTACATACACTACTGGCCATTAAAATTGCTACACCAAGAAGAAATGCAGATGATAAACGGGTACTCACTGGACAAATATATTATACTAGAACTGACATGTGATTACATTTTCACCCAATTTGGGTGCATAGATACTGAGAAACCAGTACCCAGAACAACCATCTCTGGGAGTAATAATGTCCTTGATATGCCTGGGAATTGAGTCAAACAGAGCTCGGACGGCATGTACAGGTAAAGCTGCCCATGCAGCTCCAACACGATACCACAGTTCATCAACAGTAGTGATTAGCATATTGTGGTGAGCCAGTTGCTCGGCCACCATTGACCAGACATTTTCAATTGGTGAGAGATCTGGAGAATGTGCTGTCCAGGGCAGCAGTCGAACATTTTCTGAATCCAGAAAGGCCAGTACAGGACCTGCAACATGCGGTCGTGCATTATCCTGCTGAAATGTAGGGTTTCGCAGGGATCAAATGAAGTATAGAGCCATGGGTCGTAACACATCTGAAATGTAACATCCACTGTTCAAAGTGCCGTTGATGTGAACAAGAGGTGACCGAGACATGTAACCAATGGCACCCCATACCATCATGCCGGGTGATACGCCAGTATGGCGATGACGAATACACACTTCCAATGTGCGCTCACCGCAATGTCACCAAAAACAGATGCAACCATCATGATGCTGTAAACAGAACCTGGATTCATCCAAAAAAATGACGTTTTACCATTTGTGCACCCAGGTTCGTTGTTGAGTACACCATCGTAGGCGCTCCTGTCTGTGATGCAGCATCAAGGGTAACCACAGCCATGGTCTCTGAGCTGATAATCCATGCTGCTGCAAATGTCATCGAACTGTTTGTGCAGATGGTTGTTGTCTTGCAAACAGCCCCATCTGTTGACTCAGGGATCGAGAGTGGGTGCACGATCCGTTACAGCCATGCGGATAAGATGCCTGTCATCTCGACTGCTAGTGAAACAAGGCCATTGTGATCCAGCTTGGCGTTCCATATTACCCTCCTGAACCCACCGATTACATGTTCTGCTAACAGTATTGGATCTCGACCAACGCAAGCAACAGTGTCGCAATATGATAAACCACAGTTGCGATAGGCTACAATGCAACCTTTATCAAAGTCGGAAACATGATGGTACGCATTTCTCCTCCTTACACGAGGCATCACAACAACGTTTCACCAGGCAACATCGGTCAACTGCTGTTTGTGTATGAGAAATCGGTTGGAAACTTTCCTCATGTCAGCATGTTGTAGGTGTCGCCACCGGCACCAAACTTGTGTGAATGCTCTGAAAAGCTAATCATTTGCATATCACAGCATCTTCTTCTTGTCAGTTAAATTTCACATCTGCAGCACATCATCTTTGTGGTGTAGCAATTTTAATGACCAGTAGTGTATATTAATTAGTATGACCTATCTTGCTAGTTGTGTTCTCCTTGAAGGTGTGGGAAAACATTATATTTTCAAGACCCATATCACAGAATGTGTTGCTTTTCAGTTCATGAATTTTCTGTGATGTGACTGGTGAAAAGCATTTGATCATGCAGTTCGAAGTGTTCTCCTATTGAAGCTGAAACATAATGCTATCAGAGGTGTTGTAGGTAACAGATTTTTGTATTGTATTATTAAGATTTTGCAGAGTGTTGTATTAAGAAGCACAGGGAGTGTGCACAATAAAACAGTATCTTCAGCATGGGGATTAACCATCAAGGGTATATCACAGGTGTTGATATTGGATCCACTCTTGTTCTTGTTATATATGGATGATATTCCATCATAACTCAATAACGAGAAATATATTTTTGCTGATAATGCAAGTATTATTATAAAACCTAATGGAGTAACTTCAGCACATGGAAATGTAAATGTAAAATTGACTTGTTCCATATCATAGGCAGAGATTGAAATTATGATTGACAAAATATGAATATAACTAACTGAATAGCTAAATTTCATGGAAGACCTTCAGCACTACACATCGGTAACACAGACCTTCAGCAGCACACATCAGTAACACAGAAAATTGTTAGAGGTGAGATATGGAGGTTGATACTGTCTCTTGATATTGAACTCAGATGGTCTAAAGTACCAGACCTGAATGTCAAACATGCAGAAGGTGATGAAAGAAGAATTGCTTATGCCTCCAGGTTACTCTTGAATTCCAACAAAAATTCAGTCATAGTTTAAGCTGGACAAATTTTTGTTTTGAATCTCAAATATTTCCATCAACATTATCAATGGTTCTATTTTAAACCCATATACTGTTTTGTGCTGCATTCCACAGAGCAACTTGTGAATATTTATGTGAAAGCCATATTGCATCATAATGGTCAGTGATTCACTTCCTTTGTATAATTTCTGTATCCCACAAGATACAAACAAAAACTGTCCATTACATGTGCTGAATGAAAGTTCTGCAAAAGTATGTGCTAGTCTACACCCACTAAAGCCTGATGGATTAGATGCAGAATGTAAGGATTACATTCAGAGTTTGTACCAGGAGACAGGGATGCATGACTTCAAAAGGGAAGCTGCAAGTCAGTCATTCTATAAACACAATAAAGTCCACCAACATTACAGTGTTAGCCATCTAAAGAGAAATCTAAAGCAAAATCTAAGTATACAATGAGGCTGTAAGTGCGGTGCATTCCAAACAGCTTCATAAAGTGGAGTCATCTGCTATAGTGTACACTGTGCTGGACTTTATAGGCTGGCTGGTTTGCCCAATACAATCATTTTCAGCAGTAGCTTCTACAACTGGGCATAGCCTCAATAAGGCTCTACCTCCCAGCAATATGCTTTATTTGGGTCATATCAATATCCTCATCTGGTGGCAGATCAAACATGTCTGCATCTTCATCATTGCCAGATGAGTATACAATATCTCCCCCCATTAGCCAGTATTTTGTCAGGCTGGAAGTGGTCTGGTCACTGCTTTGCCTGACATCCAAGTCAACAGTCTGCATCTTGGGTGGGGGGTGGGGAGGGGGGGTGGGGGGGAGACAAGTATGGTACTGACACCCGTGCCATTTATAGGCAATATTGTGGGTGGCACTTGGCCACTTATTTTGGGAGGCCAGTGCTGAGGCCTGTCTCCCTACTTCCAATTACCTGTGTAAGAGAGGAGGTCATAGCTGAGTGTGGTGTGTACCTAAATCTCCACATGATCACTCCTTGTGGGTTGTAGTTGCAGCACTGGATGAGCATGAGCGTGGGTGCCATTCTGCTGTATAATCGGAGGCAGGGGTGATGCCTGAGAGGCAATGGAGGGCTTACGCAGCTGTTAGTGAATATGATTGTGTCTTATTGTGATGGCTACAGTTCATAATGATGGCTGGACTAGGTGATTCTGGATGGCCACAACTTCAAATTACGTGTGCTCCCTACAGCCTATGATAACATTTTGATTTCTGTCCAATTTATCTTACTTCTATATAAAGACAAATCATTGTTTAACATCATCACCAAAAATCTTGAAAAGTACTTGACCAATTTACTTCAAATTTTTACTGAGATATATAAATAATATATAAAGAGGAAATATTGTTTCTAATAATCTCTGCCCAAACTCTTCGTCTTTGAATATGTCTGCTTGTGTCTGTATATGTGTTGATGGATTTGTGTGTGTGTGCGAGTGTATACCCGTCCTTTTTCCCCCCTAAGGTAAGTCTTTCCACTCCCGGGATTGGAATGACTCCTTACCCTCTCCCTTACAACCCACATCCTTTCGACTTTCCCTTTCCTCCCCTCTTTCCTGACGAAGCAACTGTTGGTTGTGAAAGCTAGAATTTTGTGTGTATGTTTGTGTTTGTTTGTGTGTCTATCGACCTGCCAGCACTTCGCAACAAACTGTTGCTTCATCAGGAAAGAGGGAAGGAGAGGGAAAGACGAAAGGATGTGGGTTTTAAGGGAGAGGGTAAGGAGTCATTCCAATCCCGGGAGCAGAAAGACTTACCTTGGGGGGAAAAAGGACAGGTATACACTCGCACACACACACATATCCATCCGCCCATACACAGACACAAGTAGACATTTGTAAAGGCAAAGAGTTTGGGCAGAGATGTCAGTCGAGGCGGAAGTAGAGGCAAAGATGTTGTTGAAAGACAGGTGAGGTATGAGCGGCGGCAAATTGAAATTAGTGGAGATTGAGGCCTGGCGGATAACGAGAAGAGAGAATATACTGAAGGGCAAGTTCCCATCTCCGGAGTTCTGACAGGTTGGTGTTAGTGGGAAGTATCCAGATAACCCGGATAGTGTAACACTGTGCCAAGATGTGCTGGCCGTGCACCAAGGCATGTTTAGCCACAGGGTGATCCTCATTACCAACAAACACTGTCTGCCAGTGTCCATTCATGTGAATGGACAGTTTGTTGCTGGTCATTCCCACATAGAAAGCTTCACAGTGTAGGCAGGTCAGTTGGTAAATCACGTCATGATCTGGACTCACAGAGGAAATTCTGGAGTTCTTCTTCACTGTGAGTCCAGATCATGAAGATGTCATCAATAAATCTGTACCAAACTTTGGGTTTGCAGGCCTGGGTAACCAAGAAGGCTTCCTCTAAGCGACCCATGAATAGGTTGGTGTACGAGAGGGGCCTTCGTAACCTCTTAGTTCATCCCTATGAAATCCCCAAACCACCTTCCCTACCCTCTGGCTCCTACCCTTGTAACCGCCCCCGGAGTAAAACCTGTCCCATGCACCCTCCCACCACCACCTACTCCAGTCCTGTAACCAGGAAGGTGTACACGATCAAAGGCAGAGCCACGTGTGAAAGCACCGACGTGATTTACCAACTGACCTGCCTACACTGTGAAGCTTTCTATGTGGGAATGACCAGCAACAAACTGTCCATTCGCATGAATGGACACTGGCAGACAGTGTTTGTTGGTAATGAGGATCACCCTGTGGCTAAACATGCCTTGGTGCACGGCCAGCACATCTTGGCACAGTGTTACACTATCCGGGTTATCTGGATACTTCCCACTAACACCAACCTGTCAGAACTCCGGAGATGGGAACTTGCCCTTCAGTATATTCTCTCTTCTTGTTATCTGCCAGGCCTCAATCTCCGCTAATTTCAATTTGCCGCCGCTCATACCTCACCTGTCTTTCAACAACATCTTTGCCTCTACTTCCGCCTCGACTGACATCTCTGCCCAAACTTTTTGCGTTTACAAATGTCTGCTTGTGTCTGTGTATGTGCGGATGGATATGTGGGTAAGGAGTCATTCCAATCCCGGGAGCGGAAAGACTTACCTTAGGGGGAGAAAAGGACGGGTATACACTCACGCACACACACACATATCCATCCACACATATACAGACACAAGCAGACATATTTGCCTGTATATGTGCGGATGAATATGTGTGTGTGTGTGTGCGAGTGTATACCTGTCCTTTTTTCCCCCTAAGGTAAGTCTTTCCACTCCTTGGATTGGAATGACTCCTTACCCTATCCCTTAAAAACCACATCCTTTCATCTTTCCCTCGCCTTCCCTCTTTCCTGATGTAGCAACCGTGGGTTGCGAAAGCTTGAATTTTGTGTGTGTTTGTGTTTGTTAGTGTCTCTGTCAACATACCAACCCTTTCGTTTGGTAAGTTACATCATCTTACAGATGCTCTAGTTAACATTCAGATGGACATGGACTACATATTTCTTTAAATATGGTTTTGTTTCCTTTCTTCCAGTCAGTTTTAAATATGATAGCAGGGCATGTGAACCTTAATAGAAATTGTTTATCCCATATATATTGTTTCACCTTACACATAATTTTAAAGAAAAAATGTACACACAGCTATGTGCTGTTTTGTTTTCTTCCTCACCTTTAGTTTTAGAGAAAATAAGAAAGCTGTATTTATGGCTTATTGGCTTAGGTTAGAATAATACTATGGAATCTGAATTGTCTGGAACTTTCTAACCTATCCACTCACAGATTTAAAATATGTGAAATACTGTCACTGAAGCTATTATCCTCACAGATCTAGCTACTGTAGAGATCTCTCTCCTATTGCATGTACCAATGATCCCAACTGATTTACCCATTCATTTTAAGTGATTTCAAACTCCAATAAATATTTTTTTTGAAATAAAAATAAAGATGGCTCAAAGTCAGAGAAAGAGGGGGGGGGGGGGGGAGTGTGGAGGAGTGGAGAGTGTGGGGGAAACGGACCTGGGGGAGGGGGGGGGAGAAGATGGACAGAAATAGGGGCTGGAGGAGATGGAAAGAGAGGGGAAGGGGGAGGGAAGGAGTTTAGGATGTATATCTAATTCCGATACATATTTTGCAATTGTGAAGCATTGATTTCACAATGCAATATCATCCACAATATGACAACTGCCAACCTTACACAGACAAATGGTCTTATGGAATGTTTTAATAAGCTGTTGGCAGATATGGTCCTAATGTGTTTGAAAATCAAACAAAGAGAGAAGGTTATGGTACTACCTGTCACAACATTTGCATACAACACAGCAAAACAAGGCATTAAAGTTTTGACTTTGTTTGTTCTCAGCCATAGTCAGGAGGCAGAAACAACAATGGGTATGTTGTTTCATTTAAATCTGATGATGCTGAAGATGATTACATCAAACAGCTTATTATCAGAACTGGAAAAGCAAGGCAACTGGCACACAGATCATTGACACCCAAGATAAGGACTTTAAATGTTATTCGCCATACACTGGTCTGTACTACAATCCATGAAATTTGCTAGGCATGTTTATACCTGTGCAGAAGGAGGGGCTATTACAAAATTGATTAAAATACTATTTTGTTGGCCAAATATCAAAACCCAAAGTAAATAAGAAAAAATTCTAAAATATGTTGTATGAGAAAAGTCTGGCAATTTTATAAAAAAAGAAAGTGTTGATAAAATATCATCACTATAATCACATTAATTTAAAATGTCAAGTACAGTTGAACATGTATCTTGTGGCAAAATCATTTGTATTATGTAACTGTAATTATATCATAAGCCTTAACCTTTTGTTGATTGTCAATTAAAGGTGATCATAGCTGCAACAATGAGGGAAGTCTTCTCTGTCTTGGGGTCAAAAATGAAGGCTCATGTAATCAGTGAGTTTGAGTTTAGTTTGTGTGTTACAAAGAGCATAAATGAAGAATGTTAAAAAAATGGAGTTATTACATAATATTTTATAAAGCAAAATACTTGCAGACGCATAGGAATATACAATAATAAAAAGAAGTCATGTCAGGACACCTGTGGCAAACAGGAAGATATATGAATATGACCAACAATCATCGTCCCCTTTGATTCAACAGATTATAGTTTCCTGCTCCAAAACTTTTTTATAATTTTGCAAGTATCACAGTATTATGAGTGAATATTGCAAGTAATTAATATTTTTCAACTAAAATTTTGACTTCGTTTTTATCTAATATAGAGGGAAAAAAAACCTACATCATACAACTGAAGAGACAAAAATGCAGACATGTTATTGATGTCATTTTCCATGAAGCCCTATAGCATGCCTAATCCAGACAGTGACAATAAGAGCTTCAGATATAAGGAACATGAAGACTTGTTCATCAATTGTGATGGCTAGTTGGAAGTACCTCCACTTGAACATCACCATGGTGATAAGGATGTGACAACATGGCCAGAACACAATAATCCATCTACCAAGGGTCACTGACAACTCCTGACCTAGGAAGACATGGTCCATTCCAAACAGTGGAGGAGGGAGAGCAATGCTGTGTGCTGTGCATCATCTGCCGTTATTGTGATTGCTGGCTGGCAATATCAGCTAATTGGTTCGAACCCCATTTCCAGCAATTATTTATAATTAACATTTGTCACTTCTGAAATGTTCAAGGATTAATGTATAAAATACTAAAACTTGGTACTATATTCTATGTATACATAAGTATGAATACTCTCTGCTGTGCCAGTATTTCAGATTTATCTGCACTTTTATATATGGTCAATAAACATGCTTTCAGAGTGAAATGTTATTTCTTGTTGACAAAACTGTTCTTGTAATTGTGCTTCATTCTGGATTCTAGGTGACAATATTTGCACATTATATATAGCACCTCAGCTTTCTCTGTCTTCACCATATATTACATGACGTTTTCTGACAGATCGTTTATGCCAACATAATCTTCTTTAATGATGAGTTTTATGTTATAAGTAAATAATATGATTATAAATATCATATACTAGGTGGTTATAATTAAAGTGAAGCTAGTCATAGACGTCCTGTGTGGGCTTATCATGTGGCAGCAAAACTTGGTAGATAGTCTAATGTGTTAATATGCAACTGATTTACACTGGAAAAAGTTAGTCCCAATTTTGGCTACCTTGTGCAAATCTAATGCTGTGAATGCAAGAATGACATATAGAAATGTTTCCAAATGTAATGAATTAAGAAATGGTCAGACACGTGAGAAAGGTATAATATTGATTTTATTATTAACTACCACTTACACAATTTGTTCAATATGAGCACCAGAGATGTTATGAGGTGCTACATACGCAAAACAACATAATCAACAGTTGCTCACAGCAGTTGCAGTGGAATTTGAGCACAGTACACTGGGCATAAGATTAGGAAGAGACCAAATGTGTCCCTGTAAAGTGTTCTTGGTAAATACATTCTTTTAGAAATCCTTAGAGCCAAAAGTAACATAGATTCAGATAAGTATTATTGCTATTCACCATACAGTGGAGATTTTGAATTGTAGATAAGCTCAACAAAAAGACAGTCAAACAACTAAGCTTTTGGACAGAAAGGCCTCCATTCAAATTACACTCTCTCTCTCTCTCTCTCTCTCTCTCTCTCTCTCTCTCTCTCTCTCTCTCTCTCTCTCTAATGCAAACAATATTCAAACACACATGAGAAATGAGCACAGTCTCAACAGCCATAGTCTGTGGTTGTGTGTGTGTCAGCTAGATTTGCATTAGCGTGTGTGTGTGTGTGTGTGTGTGTGTGTAAATGTCTAATTCAGAGGAAGGCCTCTCTGCCCAAAAGCTACTTATTTGACTGTTTTTTTCTTGTGCCTATCTGCATTGTTCCCCCATGAACCATGGACCTTGCCACTGGTGGGGAGGCTTGCATGCCTCAGTGATACAGATAGCCATACTGTAGGTGCAACCACAACGGAGGAGTATCTGTTGAGAGGCCAGACAAACATGTGGTTCCTGAAGATGGGCAGTAGCCTTTTCAGTAGTTGCAGGGGCAACAGTCTGGATTATTGACTGATCTGGCCTTGTAACATTAACCAAACCGGCCTTGATGTGCTAGTACTGCAAATGGCTGAAAGCAAGGGGAAACTACAGCTGTAATTTTTCCTGAGGGCATGCAGCTTTATTGTCTGGTTAAATGATGGTGACGTCCTCTTGGGTAAAATATTCCAGAGGTAAAATAGTCCCCCATTCAGATCCTTGGGTGGGGACTACTCAGGAGAACATCATTTTCAGGAGATTGAAAACTAGCGGGAATTAGTAAAGTTCAGTGGCAGGAGGAACAAGACTTCTGGTCAGGTGAATGTAGGGCTATAAATACAAGATCAAATAGGGGTAATGCAGGAGTAGGTTTAGTAATGAATAAAAAAATAGGAGTTCGGGTAAACTACTAAGAATGCATTATTGTAGCCGAGATAGACACAAAGCCCACACCTACCACAGTAGTACAAGTTTATATGCCAACTAGCTCTGCAGACAACAAAGAGATTGAAGAAATGTATATCATGTGTTAAAAGAAATTGTTCAGATAGTGAAGGGAGACGAAAATTTAATAGTCATGGGGGACTGGAATTCAATAGTAGGAAAAGGAAGAGAAGGAAAAGTTGTAGGTGAATATGGAATGGGAGTAAGGAATGAAAGAGGAAGCCGCCTGGTAGAATTTTGCACAGAGCATAACTTAATCATAGCTAACACTTGGTTTAAAAATCATGAAAGAAGGCTGTATATGTGGAAGAGGCCTGGAGACACTGTAATGTTTCAGATAGGTTATGTAATGGTAAGACAGAGATTTAAGAACCAGGTTTTAAATTGTAAGACATTTCCAGGGGCAGATGTGGACTCTGACCACAATCTACTGGTAATGAACTGTTGATTAAAACTGAAGAAACTGCAAAAATGTGGGAATTTAAGGATATGGGATCTGGATAAACTGTAAGAACCAGAGGTTGTAGAGTGTTTGAGAGAGAGAGCATTAAGGAATGATTGATAAGAACAGTGAAACAAAATACAGTAAAAGAAGAATGGTTAGCTTTGAGGGATGAAATAGTAAAGGCAGCAGAGGATCAGGTAGGTAAAAGGACAAGGGCTAGTAGAAATCATTGGGTAACAGAAGAGACATTGAATTTAATTGATGAAAAGAGAAAATATAAAAATGCATTAAATGAAGCAGGCAAAAAGGATTACAAACTTCTCAAAAATGAGATCAACAGGATGTGCAAAATGGCTAAGCAAGGATGGCTAGAGGACAAATTTAAGGATGTAGAGGCATATATCACTAGGGCTAAGATAGATACTGCCTACCGGAATATTAAAGAGACCTTTGGAGAAAAGAGAACCACTTGTATGAATATCAAGAGCTCAAATGTAAAACCAGTTCTAAGCCAAGAAGGGAAAGCAGAAAGGTGAAAGGAATATATAGAGGGTCTGTTCAAGGATGATGTATTTGAGGGCGATATTATGGAAATGGAAGAGGATGTAGAGGAAGAGGAAATGGGACATATGATACTGCATAAAGAATTTGATAGACCACTGAAAGACCTAAGTCAAAACAAGGCCCCAGTAGTAGACAACATTCTATTAGAACCACTGATAGGCTTGGGAGAACCAGCACTGACAAAACTCTACCATCTGGTGAGCAAGATGTATGAGACAGGCAAAATACCCTCAGACTTCAAGAAGAATATAATAATTCGAATCTGAAAGAAAGCAGGTGTTGACAGGTGTGAAAATTACTGAACTATCAGTTTCGTAAGTCACAGCTGCAAAATACTAACACGAATTCTTTAAAGATGAATGGAAAAACTGGTAGAAGCTGACCTTGGGGAGGATCAGTTTGGATTCCATAGAAATGTTGGAACACATGAGGCAATACTGACCCTACGACTCATCGTACAAGATAGATTAACGAGAGGCATATCTACATTTCTAGCATTTGTAGACTTTGAGGAGGCTTTTGACAATGTTGATTGGAATACTCTCTTTCAAATTCTGAAGGTGGCAGGGATAAAATACAGGGAACAAAAGGCTATTTACAATTTGTACAGAAACCAGATAGCAGTTGTAAGAATTGTGGGGCATGAAAAATAAGCAGTGGTTGGAAAGGGAGAGAGACAGGCTGTAACCAATCCCCTATGTTATTCAATCTATATATTGAGCAAGTAATAAAGGAAACAAAAGAAAAATTTAGAGTAAGAATTAAAATTCTTGGAGAAGAAATAAAAACTTTGAAGTTTGCCAGTGGTATTGTAATTCTGTCAGAGACAACAAAGAACCTGGAAGAGCAGTTGAATGGAATGGACAGTGTCTTGAAAGGATGATATAAGATGAACATCAACAAAAGCAAAATGAGGATAACTGAATGTAGTCAAATTAAGTCAGGTGATGCTGAGGGAATTAGATTAGGAAATGGGACACTTAAAGTAGTAGATGAGTTTTGCTATTTGAGGAGAAAAACAAATGATGATGGTCAAAGTAGAGAGGATATCAAATGTAGGCTGGCAATGGCAAGGAAAGCATTTCTGAAAAAGAGAAATTTGTTAACATCGAGTATAGATTTAAGCATCAGAAAGTCTTTTCTGAAAGTATTTATATGGAGTGTAGCCATGTATGGAAGTGAAACATGGATGATAATTAGTTTGGACAAGAAGAGAATAGAAACTTTGAAAATGTGGCATTACAGAATAATGTTGAAGATTAGGTGGGTAGATCACGTGACTAATTAGGAGGTACTGAACAGAATCAGGGAGAAGAGGAATTTGTGGCACAACTTGACTAGAAGAAGAGATTGGTTGATGGGATATGTTCTGAGGCATCAAGGGATCACCAATATAGCGTGGAGGGTAAAAATTGTAGAGGGAGACTAAGAGATGAATACACGAAGCAGATTCAGAAGGATGTGGGTTGCAGTAGTTACTTGGATAGGAAGAAGCTTGCACAGGATAAACATGGAGGGCTGCATCACAGCAGTCTCTCAACTGAAGACCACAACAACAAGAACATCTGTAACTGCTATATGGTGAGTAGCAATCTATCCTTCTCACAATATTGTCATTATTTTATTTCGATTTTCAATGGATTCAGATCAGGTAATCTTGCAGGTCATGCATCTGGAAAATCTCTGGGAATAACATGTTCATGGAAGGTAGCATTAAGCAGAACTTCCACTGCATGAGTGGCATGAAGTGTGTCCCCATCTTGCATGAAAACAGTGATTTCCATGCAGTTGTGCTCCTCCAAAGAAGGATCAGATGCCCAGTGGAAATGTCTCAGTAACATACAGACATCATGGTACCCTTGACCTGTGTCTATTCCCTTCAAAGAAAAATGAATCAAGAATAAAGGCACTTGTGAATCCACAGTGCACAATCACATAAGGTGAGTGCAGTGGCTCCCCATGTGCAATAGGTGAATTAACAGTACCCACTACACCCTACAGTATAAAACGTGCCTTTGATTCCATAGAACATCATCCAGCCACAAGTCACCAATTTTGGTCCATGCCAGAACAAAGTCAAAATGTTGCTGTCAATCATGAGGTTTCAGTTGCTGCACTGTCTTGTATGGGTACCAGAGTAAAACACACTTCAAAGCTTTCCATACTATTGACTATGGAATGGACAGTTCTTGTGACACTGCATGAGCCCTAGCACCACCAGGGGCACAGGCTGCATATTTAGTTACAACAACAGCAACCTCATCAGTAACTTCCACCTCTTCTTTCAGGTGCCACAGAAAACTCAACTATGTGTTCAAATTACATTATCATCTCTTTAAAACATTTAATGACATCAAGCCTCTCCTCAGACGTTTCAATCAGCAGTACTCTCTCACTGCAGCACTCTAATTGCTGCTGTTCACATAAAACAGTTTCACTAACCATACTATTCACTCACATTATGGTTTGTCAAATGACAGCATGGATATTATATGGATAGTGTACAGCACAAGATTTTCACCTGGTGGCTAAGCTTTTCTTACAGTGGGAATTGGTAAATTAATTTCTAGTTTCCTTTCTTCCTAACCAACAACTTGCCTTTCCTTGCAGCGATAAAAGTCTGGTAATTACTTCTTTTCTTAATCTGACAGTATATTATCTCTCTGTCATATTTGAAGTGAAATGGTTCACAGTCTAAAAGCAAATATTACCTTTACCTGATAGCCATTATGTCTCTTACCATTCCTCAGTAAGAAACATATTACATGAATTTGTTACAGCCAATATTTCTGGAACTGTTCAACAAAAAGATACAGTCACAGATAACAAGAAATTATTTGTATTGTTGTTCAGTTATATGTAACAACAGTGACTTCAGTGGATGGAAAGGTCCATACTTACTAGTCTCCTACGGTCAAGATACTCTCGCATCTGTAATATCATATTACGTCTCCCAGCTAACAGATTCCAGCGACTCCAGGCAAAGTTGTAAACACTAGAAGCATGTGCCATGCAGTGATACAGGTGGTCCTCTGCCACACAGTGTTTGGGTGCAGAACCTTCCACATAACAAAAGGCATCAACTGGTGGGAAGATGTCAACTCCCCCTCTTTTCATCCGCTAAAAAACAAGGAAAGGTAAATGCACATTGTTCCATGATAACATGAGTTAGGTTGTTTTTTGGGCTTATATGTTACTAAGCTAAATTTTAATCATTTTTCTCGAGTCCTTAGATACAATGTCCAACAGTGTATGTAATTTTCATTCAGAGCTATTTTGCAGTTAACCCACAAAACCTGGTACATGAGAACCACTTTTACAGGTTTCCAAAGGAGCTTGTGGTGGTGTTCAATTGCTTCAGACAATTACATGAACTACAATGTGAAGTTGTATAGCAGTTAAGACACTGGCCTCATATTTAGGATGAATGGACTCCAGATATAACTGAGGAAGCAGCAGTGTTTCTCAGAGTTGTGGCTATAGCCTGAGTAAGCACAAATAGAATACAGAAATGTAATGACAGAATCAAACAATGGAAACTCCAGGTAGGAATATCAACAATGTAGGAAAAGATAGATTGCTACTTACCATAAAGAAGACGTTAAGTTGCAGACAGGCACAATTAAAAGACACTTACACAAAGCTTTCTGCCACAGCCTTCATCAGCAAAAGGGAAACACGCACCATTCATACACACAAGCAAGCACACCTCAGGCACATATGGCCACCAACTCCAACAGCTTGAGCCAGAAAGCTTAGTTTAATTGTCTTTTAATTCTATATGTCTGCCAATTAATGTGTCTTCTTTAAGGTAAGTAGCAATCTATCTTCTCCTACATTGTTGAAATTTAGTGGCAGTAAGGTATCAACTAGAAAAGTTCATGATGGAAGGAACCTTCTGTGGTACACAGCCTCTCCACAGAAAATTTTGACAAAACAGAGATTACAGCATAGAAGGTGCAAAACAAAGCAAAAGTCTATAGACAGAGTGATGGTGAACGAAACACATTCGATTGTCAAGAGAGAAATGTGCAGTGCTGTCAACTACTACTGTAGCAGAATATTAATGACAGATATCTCATGAAAACTAAAGGATTTATGGCGTTTATGGTCATATGTAAAGCCTTCAATGGTACCAAAGTTAGTGTCCATTCACTCAATGACAAAACAGGAACTGAAATTAAAGGTAGCAAAGCAAAAGCAGAAATGCTGAACGCTGTTTTCCAAGATTTCTTTACGAAGAAAAATCCAACTATATTGCCAGTGACAATTTCAAAAAACACCAAGTCCCAAACTCATGTATTAATGCTAACCTAGTGAGTGAACATAAACAAAATGTTCAATTTAACGACAGAGAAATCCATGAAAGAAATGACAGTGTAATCCAGAAAAGTGTATGCAAGAAACTGTTCCAAACTATCAGTAGAAGAAGCGAGAAGTACAAGAAGGGCCGGATTCTTATATATGGAGACAGTCATGGTCGCGAAATAGCTCAAAACATCACGAATATCCAAGATGACTTCACAGCTGTGACTCACATTCAACCTGGTGCATCTCTTTCTGCTGTAGTGAAGCCGTGTGTGCAAGATAGTGAATCATTCTCAGTAAATGATTATGTTGTTATCATTGGTGGTACAAATGATGTGGCTAAAAATGAAGCAAATGACGCTATCAGGCACATGAAAGCAACACTCGGTAAGTTGACTGGACTTCAGTAATTGTCGTTAACATTCCACAGAGACATGATCTAATGAACCAATCTATTGTGAACTTGAAAGTGCATAAAACAAATGTTCAGCTTAAAACAATATGTAACAAATTTCACAATGTGTCTTTGGTAAATGTCAGTAACCTAGATAGAAACCTGCACACAACTCATAGTATGCACGTGAACAAGAGAGGTAAAAAGATTGTGAGTATATTAATTATTGATGAAATCAGATGAAACATCACACAAATCAGTGTAAATAAGTGCATTGCTATGGAATGGCACAACCCACCCAAACAGGACTTGCCACATGCGACAGCTACAGCTGACAAGCCAGGGAAACTTGTAAACTCTGCTGGACATCCTGGTAGCTCTAAATCTCCCTGTATGGTCCAGCAGGAGAATCTTGGCCCTAATATCATACAGTTGAACCCTTGTACTCTTAAAAACAACCAGTCTGGAAGGGTGACACGTCCATCAAGTGTTCAACAATCCAAACTCACTTTCAAATTAATTCAGCAGAACTTTCAAAGTATTGGCAATAAGCACGAGTTGGATACCATTACAGCAACTGATAACCCTGATATTTTAGTTATAAGTGAACACTGGTACACAGATGTGCTAATTAGTGTATGTAAGCCACTCTCCATGATCTTTTGCTCTGCCTTCAGTAGAAAAGAGAAACGTGGTGGTGGGGTAGCTATCTTTGCAGCCAGTGGTAGTAATTATAGTGTAATAGATGTAAGTGCTTTCAGCATTGAGGGTGTAATAGAACTAGCGGCAATTAATTATAAGTGGGGGAAAGAGAACTTAAGTATTATAGGCCTATATACAGGCCTCCATCTGGTAGCCTAGATAGTTTCTTTGATGTTCTTAATCACCTGCTTGTTGACATTGACAGTAAACACTGCAATAAAAATGGCTGGGATAACATAATACTAACTGGAGGTATAAACATTGACTTGCTGTCCAATGACTCTGTATCTAAAAAACTAATGCTAATACTAGCTCAATTTAACTTAACATTTCTGATAAATGAGCCCGCTAGAGAGGTCAATAGTGTAAAATCATGCATTGATAACATTATAACTAACATGTCCCACTTTACATGCAGTGCATCAGTTCTGAAGCTTGCCATTTCTGACCACCACACAATACAGGTATTGATAGAAGCTGAAAATCTTTATGTCAATAGAAAAGAGAAACAATATGTGACAAAAAGAATCACCAATGATGACAATGTTAAAGATTTCAACAGTCTGCTGGAAAGCTTACAATGGGGTGAAAAAAACAGCATTACTTTCAGTGATTTTTCATCAGATTTTTATTATTGCTTCAATGTCTCATACCCAGAAATGACCTTTACAGTAAATCACTGCAAAAAAATACAAAAAAATAACTGGATAAATCATGAAGTAAAAACAGCAAGAGAGAAACTTAGAGTTTTCCAATATGCAATGATAAATAATAACAATAATTATAGACTAAAGGTAGAATTTAAGAACAGGATTACTATAGAGATCTTTTGCTAGAAACTAAAAGTAAATATGTAGCCACAATGCTAAGAAACTCTACTAACACTGGTTTAGCTGTTTGGAAAGTAATAAATAGCTTTAGGGATTGTAAGGACAGATCAACAAGTGATTTTACTATAAACCATAAAGGGCATATCATGAAATATCAATGTCAGATTGTAAATGTTTTTAATGAATACTTTTCTTCTGTTGAAAAATATGTCAATGACCATTTTAAGAATCTTCAGCATAGATATAAGGGCATTCCAATCAAACAAAGCATATACTTGGCCCCAACCAATAGCAAGGAAGTCAAAAGCATAGTAATGTCATTAAAAAATACAAAATCAGAAGGCTATGATGGATTGTCTATCAGTACACTGAAAAGATGCATAGACAACATATCTGATGCCATGGTCACAGCAGTAAATGATGTAATTGCATCAGGTTGTTTCCCAGATAGTCTAAAGATAGCACAAGTAACCCCGATTTACAAGAAAGGTGATAAATCTACAATTGAAAACAACTGCCCCATTCAATCTTACCTGCATTTTCTAAGGTAGTTGAGAAAGTTATTTATACTAGACTAATGACATTCCGGAGTCAACACAATTTAATATCTGGAAATCAGAATGGTTTTATGAAAAACACGTCAACTTCAGTAGCAGCAGCACAATTAATAGACAAAATAATATCGGCCATAGAGAACAAGGAGTATGTAACTGGAGTGTTCCTTGATCTAGAAAAAGCTTTTGATTGTGTCAACATCACCATATTACTTGACAAGCTGTGGAACCTGGGTATCAGAGGAACTGGCTATGAGCTAATAAAATCGTATATGAGCAATATAAAACAATTTGTCTTGCTTAAAACAAACAGTGGGTCTTACAAATTTAAAATTACTGATATCAAATATGGAGTGCCTCATGGTTCTGTCTTGGGGCCCCTTATTTTCTTCATTTATGTTAATGATATACAGTATTGTTCTCCTAACTGTACAAAAATATTGTATGCAGATTACACATCAATAGTGTGTAAACACAAAGACTATGAGAGTCTAGAGGTGCTGTGCAACAGTGTAACTAATGAAATAGTCAAGTATTTAAATGAAAGCCATCTAAATGTAAGTGCTTCAATGACTGCAATGGTGGAATTTAACAAAAGGATGAAATTATCCATAGGAAATGACATTAGAAAAAAGGAAAAATGGACAAAGTTCTTGGGAATTACAATCCAGGACAGCCTCAAATGGGACATGCATATCGATTCCTTAGCATGTAAGCTGTCGAAGAATGTGTTTGCTATAAATATGATTAGCAAATATTGTAAGGACATGTGTGTACTAAAAACTGTTTATCATGCCCTATTCTCATCAAATTTAAACTATGCTGTAGAAATATGGGGTGCAACAACTCAAGCCAACCTAACCACATTATTAATACTACAGAAAACAGTTATCAGAATTATTTGTGGTGCCAAACCTCGAGAATCATGTCGGAATCTGTTCCCAAAATTAGGCGTGCTTACCATTATAGGTGGATACATATTGAAAGTTATATTGCTTGTGAAAACAATAAATCCAAATTTCAACTGTGACCTGCACCATTACAATACAAGGCAAAAGTTCAGATACCATGTAAATAGCCACAGAACAGCTTTATATGAAAAAAATGCACTTCGTGCTGGGCTGAAGTTAGCCAATGCCCTACCAGAAAGTCTCACAACCCTTACTACTAACAAATTAAAAGATCAACTAAAAAGAATTCTAATTGAAAACCTTTTTATTCCCTAGATGAGTATTATATCTGTATGAAAAGTGCTTCATAAGTATGTCAAGCTCATAGTTTTAAGTAACATACAACTAATATAATGTTGATAACAACAATATTTGTAATATTGTGATTGTATACTACCAAATGTAAAATGCATCAAAATGTAAAATTTATTAATACAAACAAATCTTTAGTTTGTAATTTATTAACTGACCTAATCAGAAGAATAATCTGTATGATGTCCTGAAACTGTATTATTTCTAGGGATTGTATTTGATTATTTGATGTTGAATAAATATTATTATTATTATAAATTCTAGCACCACTGAAAAGAAGAATAGTGTAGATATTAATGTCAATAGTGTTGATAAACTTCTGAAATCACTAAAATTGAACAAAGCTCCAGGGCCTGATGGACTCCTTAACAGACACTATACCTCATTTTCATCTGTGTTAGCCTTTCTTTTAACCATAATCTACCACTGTTCCTCTGAACAAAAAACCTTACCCAGTAGTTAGAAGAAAATGCAGGCTGCACACATCTACAAGAAAGGTAGCTGAAGTGATCCACAAAACTGCTGTCCATTCTCCTTGAAATTTTAGAACATATTCTGAGCTCAAACCTAGCTAGGTGTCTCAAACAGAATGAGCTCCTCCATGTTAACCAGTACAAATGCCAAAAAATATTAATTATGCAAAACTTAACTTGCAGTTTTGTCAGGTAACATCCTAAAAGCTACAGTTCAAGGCAGTATTTCATGATTTCCAAAAACTGTTTGACTGTATGTTTATAATCAAAACTACAGTTATATGGGACATCAAGCAAAATTTGTGAATTATTGACAGATGTAGAGGTAACAGCAGGCATCCCCCAGGAAACATGTTGGGACCCTTGCTGTTCATGTTGTATATTAATGACCGGCCAGAAAACATTAACAGTAACCTCAGCCTTTTCACAGTTTGTGCAGTTATCTATAATGAAAAAAAGTTCTACAAATATCCAGTCAGATTTTGGTATGGTTTCAAAGTGGTGTAACGATGGGCAATTTGCCATAAATGTTCTGAAATATAAAATTGTGCACTCCATAAAAAAAGACAGAAATAATAACATATCCTATGATTGCAATATCAATGATTCACACTTGGAATCTCTCATATCATACAAACACCTAAAAATTACATGAAATGGATCGATTTCTACTCACTGGGTAGAAGAGGCATTGACTGACAGATAGGCACATTGGATAAAAGACTTAGAAATTATCGGCTAGTGGACTAAGTCCTTTGTCAGATGTAGTCAAAACACACATTCACACATGCAAACCTCACACAAACTTGGCCACTGTTATAGAGATATGAACTGGAACCATCATGTAGGCTTCATCATAAATCACTGCACATTGCACTGTAGTGCTCAGTGGGAACTTAATTCTTAGTCATCCAGTATGGCAAATGTATCATTCATACACAGAAAGCCACTTCCCCCCACTGCAAGCACTACTCACTATGCAGTTTACAGACTATATTTGTAACAGAAAGCTTGCTGAAACCATGTGACAGACTTCAGTTCATTGTTTGAATGCTGGGGAAATGCAACCAGTCTGCAACGAAGTTGCTTACAGAAGACTCATTTGACCAATCTTACAGTACTGTTCAAGTGTATGGGACATATTCCAAATACAACTAATAGGGGATATTGAATGTATACAGATAAGAGCAGCACAAATGGTCACATTTGTTTGACCCATGGGATTGTCATAGAGATTCTGAGAAAACGGAACAAGCAGACACTTGGAGATAGATGCAAATTATTGTGGGAAAGCATACTTACAAATTTTCAAGAATTTTCTTTACATAATGAATATACTACAAATACTGCACATTGTTCCCTAATGCTCAAGGGACAAGATTACACTAACAGGTAGTGTAAAAATCCTATAAAGACAGCTATTCTTGAAACCTTAGGCAAAAAACAGCACTTTTTTAATGCACTTGAACATAAATGGCATGGTTACAACCCATCAACATGAAAGCATGAATAAAATTAATGAACTACAAATTTTACTCTCAGAATGTAAAAATATTAAAATTGTTTGTTTAAATGAGCATTGGCTTACAAAAAATAGTATCATAATTTTAAATAAGTTAAAAAATTTCAATGTAGCCTCAAGTTTTTGTAGAACAAATAGTACTCATGGGGGCTCATGCATACTTGTAAATAACTCTGTAGAGTATAAAGTAAAAGACGATTTCAATTTTCTAAATGAAGAAGGAGTATTTGAAAGCTGCTCAATTGAATTAGAAACAAAAAATATTATTATTGTTTCTATATATAGAATCCCACGTGTAGAGATAGCAAAATTATTTCTACCAAAATTAAAAAATCTTTTACAGAAAGTCATCAATGAGAAAAAGAAAAAGGCATTAATAGCAGCTGCTTTCAATATAAATTTATTAAATCAAACAAATGACTAGATAAAGTTTATGGACTTAATCCAAGAATTTGGTTTCAAGGTAAACTTCATGGAAATCACAAGAGAAAATGAAAATACATGAAGTTCTGCTCTAAATTAGAAGAGGTAGAGTGGCAAGTAGAAGATGATACTACACTCTCTGTACAATTTAACAGGTTTCTAGAAATGTGTGTTCGTAGCAGGTTTCTAGAAAGTTTCTAACATGTACTTAATGAAATATTTCCACTTACAGTATTCCACACAAAGGTGTGAAATAATCTAAATTGGCTCACCACTGGAATAAAAATATCCAGTTGGAAGAAAAGACAACTGCACAAGGAGTTGAAATACAATCAAGACCCTGTTTTCGTAAATTATGTCAAACAGTATAAAGGCTTATTTAAAAGAGTAGTGAAAGCTGCAAAAGAAATGGTAAATAATAAATACATCTTGGCTCATGAAAACAAATCAAAGGCAGTCTCGTCTGTCATAAAATCAGAACTGGGGATGAGAACTAACAGCAATGTTATCTCCAGAATTAAGGTGGGAAATAAAACTATAACAAATCCTGCTCTGATTTCAGAATCTTTTAACAATTTTTTTATAAATGTACCAAAATCACTTGTAGATGTAGATGGTTATACCAAAAAAGTACAATTAGGTTAGAAGGCGGAAGAATGCTTTAACAAATTTAAAAAAAAATTCAGCCAAAGATGTAGAGAACACTACATTACAGCTCAAAAACCTACTAAAGTAGTTAAATCAGCTGCCAGGATAATAGCTCATCCCCTTTGCTCAATAATCAATAAATCACTCTAAGAAGGCCACATTCCAGATGCCTTGAAGCATGCGGAGGTAAAACCTTTGTTCAAAAAAGGTTCAAGAGAAGATATCGGCAACTACTACCCAATCTCTATTCTCCCAATTTTCTCAAAAATCTTTGAAAAATTACTAGTAATGCAAATCAAAAGATTTATAGAAAAATCAAACATACTGTCAGATAATCAATACGGCTTTCAGAATGGCAAAAACACAATAGACACCATACATGAGTTTGTGAAAAAATTTGTTCTGCCTTACACAAGTCTAGCAAAGTTGCAGGATTGTTCTGTGACCTCACAAAAGCATCAGATTGTGCAAACCACACAAAGAGAAACCAAAGAGTAGTTATATCATCAAGCAAGGGAAATTTCTACTCTGAATGGATGATTATTTCACAAGGCATTCCACAATGCTCAATTCTGGGTCCAATTTTATTCTGACTTTACACAAATGACCTGAAACTAAACATAAATTCACACTCAGTTTTATTCAATGATGATACGTGTTGGCCTCATCGAAAGCAATTTCTCAGAACAAATTCCCTCAACTGTCACAAATCAACTAGGCAGTTTAGAAAATTGGTTCCAACTAAATGGGTTAAAACTGAATATTGGAAAAACAAATTTACTAAAGTTTAAAACTAAAAACTCTAAAACAAATGAATTTCATATTACCTGCAGAAACCAGGACCTGAAAGAATCAGATTGTGTTAAATTTTTAGGAATACATTTGGACCAAAATTTATCCTTGTCTTCACATATAGAATACTTAGCAAATAAGTTAAACAGCCTGACCTTTGCTATGAAGATTTTGTCATATTCAACTAAGAAAAATAGTTTATCACAGCTATTTTGAAGCTGTTATAAGGTATGGCATTATCTTTTGGGGTAATACAAGCAAAATCATTAGAATATTAAAATTACAAAAATCAATTGTTAGAAATATGTGTAACACAAGACCAAAAGAATCTTGTCACCCACTGTTAAGAAACCTAAAAATATTAAGTGTCCTCTGTTTGTACATCTATGAACTTATTATTTTTGTATATAGTAGTCCTATGTTATTCACAGACAACAATTTTAAGCATCAATACAGCACTAGGAATAAGACAAACTTCATGCTTCCTACTCACACGTTAAAGTTATATGCACAAACCTTAGAATATATGGGCATGAAAATCTACAACATGCTAAAAAAAGGAATAAATAAACAGCATGGAGCTAGGGTAACTGAAACCAAAGCTGCACAGGTTATTAGTGGAGAAATGTTATTACTCCGTAGAAGAATTTATGAATGATGATGTGGAAATCCGAGCAAGAAAACATCACCTGTAAATTAAGCTTAGCAGTTTTGTGTCAAACAATTGATTGTAAAAATATGTTCACTGAGTAAACACTGTTGTTATATATTACTTTGTAAACTGGTGTGTTGATATATTGTTTTTGTAATACTGTATATACAAATTGTAATTGTAATGTAAATGTAATGTTGACGAGTCCCCAGTACATCAAATCTGAGATTTGACTTTGTATGATATGGGATGGTAAAAATTCTGATTCTGATTACACCACACAAAGCTCCATGCTCCATGTGTGAATGAATCACAAATAAGTTCTAGTAACTGATACAGTGGGAAGTGCACTCTGCCATGCACTCCACAGTGGTTTGCAGAATATGGACTTGAGCAATATTCTAGGTTGTGTCTCATAACTGTTTTGAAAACAATGTCTTTTGTAGACTCATTGCACCTACTGTACTTGATATAGAGTCTATGTGATCATTCAGTTTCATATCCCTACAAACAGTTACACTACAGTAATTCACTGATTCCAGTTGTGAGTCATCAGTATTGTGGTCATAAGTTATTATGTTTTTGTGTTTTGTGATATGCACAACTTAACATGAACATTAAAGCAAGTTGCCAACCTCTGTCCAACACTTTGAAAGCTTAACATAATCTTACTGAATATTTGTGCTCCTTTTTTCAGACAGTACTTCATTATAGAAAACAGTTTCATCTGCAAAAAGTCTGCCAGGTCATTAATATAGAACATGAACAGTTACCTCCCTTACACACTTCCATAGCCCACACCATAAGTGCTTCTACATCTGTCAGTGACTCTCCATCCAAGACAACATGCTATTTGTTTTCTGCCAATAAGTCCTCAGTCTAGTCATACATTTCACTTGATGCCTCGATAGGACTGTACTTTTGTTAATAAGTGTTGGTGGGGTATGACTCATTTTTTTAAATTTTGCTTTTCAGAAGCGCTGAATGCTTTCAACTGTGGCTTTCAGGATGTTGTGTGTGAAAAGTGCAAGTTGGATTTTGCACGAAGGTGTTTGCAAAATTCGTGCTGGTTGGTACAGGGGAAGTCATTCCATTTTAAAGATATCATTATGTTTGATTCAATATATGTTGTAAGAGTCTGGAACAGATGGATGTCAAAGATACTGGCTGACAGTTTTGTGGACAGTTTCTACCCACATGAAATAGCTGCCAAAACACGTCTACAGATATTGTATTGGAAGACTCAATACATGGAACGACAAACCAACAATGTACACATCATGCAAACGATGTATGGATCCTTAACAAAGAGTCAAAAAATTTAAATATTTATGGGAATACATACAAATAGCAGTATCAAACAAGACATCTAACATAGAACTAACAGAATGACTCCAGAAAGCATACAAACTCACATGGTCACATTATAATAAGAAAAGCATATCAAGACAGGCCAGAATTAGACACTACAAAACAGCTGTATTACTGGAAGCACTATATGCATCAGAAACAACCACAACTGGAGCATCAGGCATTATAGAGACAGAAAAAATAGAATGCAAAATTCTCAGGAAAATATTTGGACCTATACACAAAGATGGGATATGGTTTTGATTTGATTTGATTTTTTATTGGTCCAGTTTTAGCATACAGCACAAATTGGACAAGTCAAAGATAAGTTACAATAACACATAGTATTAGCAAAATAGTAGACAAATTAAAAATAGGTACCTATTATAATTAATTTTGTCACTTATTCATCAATTCTCTGACAGAATAGAAACAGTGCTTTATTAGAAATGCCTTTAGTTTAGCTTAAATATTGGATGAGTAGCATTTTTTATTTCCTCTGGTATCTTACTGTGTAGTATTATACCAATGTTAATTATGCTCCTCTGATAGGTGGTTTTATTTTATTTAGCGTATGGCTAATACAGACATACCATGAAATTAAATTACATATACATATGTATATATTGACACACAAGAAGCTTAAGTTTGTCTTTACAACTGAATATCCAGTCCTTCAATCCAGCACACTGCATCTGGAGCTGCTACCAGGAAGTGCTCTTTGGCGCTGTGATAGGCTCGAATCCTGCATTCACTGACGATGTGGTGAACAGTCTGGTATGGAGCCATGCAGTCACAGGCTGGATCAGGCAACTTCTTCCACTTAAAGAGAGCATCCCTGCATCGGCCATGGCTGGTACAGATTCTGTTGAGAGTAGTCCAGGTCTTGCGTGGTAGGTCGAATCCACTTGGAAGTTTAGCACCTGAGAAGATGTTATGCAGGTGCACATCCGTCATTGCTTCCCACTGACCTTTCCATTCTTCAAGAGGTTTGAAATCCTTAGCAACCATGTCAGCAGCATCGCACAGAGTTGGATGGCGTGATTTCAGTCTCTTACGATTTAAGGGGCTCCGGAAAGGCTCAAAATCATGAAAAGTTCAATTTTTACTTTTTTGCGTTTTCTGAATCTGCAGATTATTACCTTTTAATAGATATATAATTTATTCAATTCTGAAGACTACAACTATTTTTAAATTTTTTTTGAAATGTGTTCTACATGGGCGTGACCCACTGTGGCGCTGTTAAACTGCTGTCAAATGGTGTTATTATTAACGTCCGTGTTCATCAGGTACATTTTAGTGATGTGAGATAAAGTGTGTGTTGTGGCTAACCTGTGATGGTTCAATATATATCGCTGGTGTGATTGTCGATTGTTTCATGTTTATTTACTCTGTCGTTATCTCGAAAATATTCGTAATTAATTCTGTTTCTTGAGTCTCTGTTTTGTTGAAGTATAATAATGAGTAAAAGTAAAGTTATTAGAAATCCTCTGAAGGCTTTTAAGAAAAGGAGAAATGTTGGAAAGCCAAAGGTATGTGTTATTACTGTAAACAATAAAGACAATAACCAAGTGAGTGAACCTAACCTCTCAAGTACACCTGCCCATAGCAGTCAAAGTGGGAAAGAAAATACTTCACAGAAGAAGCTTGGTTCAATGAGTGAAAACTATGAATGTTTTATGGGCGAATCGGATGTGAATGAAATATTTGATATGTCGGTTCTCAAAGGAATTTTTTCAAACTGTGTAAGATGTATTCATTGTAGTGAAGTTGGTCTGGAACTCTCCATAATAAAGCACGTAGGACTTGCTAGTGAAATACAACTGAAATGTGATAAGTGTTCATACATGACCACCTTTTGGAACAGTGTTGCAGTAACTGCAACTGAAGAAAATGGTAGCAAAATCTACGAACACAACATTAGATTTGTTTATTCCTTGCGTTCAGTTGGTAAGGGTGCTACTGCAGGTGCAATTTTCTGTGGCATCATGAATCTTCCAAATCCCCCAACCAAGTTTACGACCTATAATAAATTAATAGGGTCTAAAGTAGAAGATGTCTGTATAGAATCTATGAAGAACGCTGTGGAAGAGGCAGTAATGGAAAATAATGGTAACAGAGATTTGACTGCAGCGTTTGATGGTACCTGGCATAAACGGGGACACACATCTCTTCATTGTGTAGTATCTGCCACCAGTATGTATACAGGGAAAGTTTTAGATGTAGCAGTAATATCAAAGTATTGTAGATGTCCACAAAAATATAAAGGTACACATGAAAATAATTGCAAAGCTAACTATAGTGGCAGTAGTGGAGGAATGGAAGTGGCTGGTGTTGCCAGTATATTCCAGCGTTCTGAGGCGTGTGATAAAGTGCGATATGTTAATTACCTTGGTGACGGTGATTCTAAAAGTTTCAAACATGTTCAAGGACTGAAGCCCTATGGTAATGATGTTGTAGTGCAGAAATTTGAGTGTATTGGACACATACAGAAGCAAATGGGAATAAGACTTCGGCGACCGAAAGCTTCGTACAAAAAACAAAAACTCAGTGATGGTAAAGGGTTGGATGGGAAGGGAAGGTTAACTGACAGTGTAATTGACAAAATACAGAACTATTATGGAATGGCTATTAGGCAAAATACACAAAGTGTCGACGAAATGAAGAAGGCTGTTTGGGCTCTTTTTTTTTCATACTTCTTCAACCGATGAAAATCCCCAACATAGCTTGTGTCCCAAAGAAGAAGACAGTTGGTGTAAATATAACAAAGGATTGCTAACTGGTGAAGTGTACACTCATAAGCAAAGTCTGCCTCATGCAATAATGGAGGTGATAAAACCTATTTTCAGAGACTTAGCAGCACCTGAACTGTTGAAAAAGTGTATTCACAGAAAAACTGAAAACCCCAATGAAAGTGTAAATTGTGTTATATGGTCGAGAATCCCCAAGACTGTATTTGTTGGAATAGAAACACTTCACTTTGGTGTGTATGATGCTGTTGCGACTTTCAATGATGGCAACATAGTAAGGTGCAAGGTATTTAGAAATATGGGAATGAAGATAGGTTCTAACATGGTACGAGCGATGCTTGCTTTAGACAAGGACGCCTTCGGGCTGCAGACAGGGCTGTAAAGAGTCTAGAAATACAAGCAAGAGTAAACAGGAGGAGGAACAAGAGGAAGCTGGAGGAGTAGTTTGCGGAGGATGAAGATAATCCATCCTATGGACCTGGAATGCACTAAAAAGTTAATCCAATCTTTGTCGCTCGATTCCCAAAACTTGTATTTTCTCATACTAATTACATGTTTTCTAAGGATCTTCCAAACATATTTGTTTCAAACTTTCAGTAAATGTTACACAGTACCTTCTGCATAATTTAACACAGCCTTTTTCCAAAAAACTGTATATTTTTGAATATATAAATAAAAAATTAAAAAAATATGAATTTTCATTACAATTGAAAAAAAATCATCTTTAATAACTGAACTAAAATTTTGTAAAATCCCTGTGTTAAGTTATAGCCCATATTCCAATAAATAATCTGTAAAAAGTTCAACTTCCTACCTCAAATACTTTGTGAGGAAAGATGTAATTTATAAGCGTTATTTTAACATTGCAAGTATAGGGCGTTCTGGAGCCCCTTAAAAGTGGCAGGTCGCTATGCACAGGTAGGTTAGAATTCCTGGAGATCTTGTGGAATTCTCTCATAAGGGCAGTACATCTACGTAGATCAGGAGGCATTATACCGGTTAACAGTGGAACCCAATAAACTGGAGTAGATCTGACTGCACCAGATATTATGCACATTGTTGTATTCAGCTGGGTATCAACAAGCCTTGCATGATGGCTGTTCGTCCAAACAGGTGCACAATACGCAGCACTTGAGTACACCAAGCCCAGAACTGAAGATCTCAGGGTGGTTGCTGAAGATCCCAGGTAGTTCCACATAGCTTATGGAGAATATTGTTTTGAGTCCTCAACTTTTGAGCTAAGTTAAGAAGGTGTTGTTTGAAGCACAGTGTATGATATAGGATGACACGAAGATATTTTGGGTTCCAATTATGATGAAGAATTCTGCCTCTGAAACTTACTTCCAGTTTTACATTCGCCAACCGATTATTTAGATGGAAGCAACACACTTCTGTCTTACTCACACTGGGTTGGAGTCTCCAGATTTTGAAGTAATTATCTATTGCAGACAGGTTGTTGGTTAGAATCCTTCTGTTGTCTTCATGTACTGGTGTTTTACAGCTAGAGCCAGGTCATTGGCATAGCAGTATTTTCTGGACGAAGTGTCAGGTAGATTAGATAGATACAGGTTGAACAGTAATTGTGAGAGAACTGATCCTTGAGGCGATCCATTGTTTAGCTTCCTCTCCTTACTTATGTTACTTCCAGTGATAACCTGGAACTTCCGATCGCTTAGCATGCTGTTAATCAGTTGAGCCATTGTTCTGCAGGGCATGATGTGGAGAAATTTGTAGATAAGATCTTCACTCCACACAGTGTCAAAGGCGACAGTTAGATCAACAAACGCCACAGATAGGTGGTTGTTCTGTGATATTTTTGATGTATATTTGATTTCCCTCTGGTAATATAGTTGCGTACATTTTTGTTCTGTAGCAGTTTGCCTGTTTTCAGGAGGTAGTCCCTAGTGAACAAGATACTTTCATAAATTAATAAACTTGGAACATTTAGAACACTAAGCTCAGTAAAATGGGGTTTACAGGAGTCCATCTTTTTAAGGCCACAAATTATTCTAAGATCTCTTTTTGCATTCTAAAAACCTTTCCACTGTGGGTTGAGTATCCCCAGAAAACAATCCCATATCAGACTAGTGAGTGGAACTGTGCATAATATGCCTGCAGTACTGTTGTTTTGCTTGTTGTAGTCTTTAAGATTCTTAGGCCATAGCACACAGATGATTGTTTTCTAGACAAGTTATTTATATGTGTGTCCCACTTAAAGTCTTGCTGAACCCATAGACCCACAAATTTTGTGACACATTTTCTAGGGGATCATTTTTTGATTGTGCTTGAATAGACATTTGATTAGTTGGAGGAATTAAATGAAAATCGACACTCACAGTTTTTTCAGTATTTATAATGAGTTTGTTTTTTTGTGAACCACTCGTAAAGTCTTTTCATAGAACTTTCTGCTGTGGAGTGCAAAGTTTCTGGATTGGATCCAATGAGCAACATGCTGGTGTCATAGGCAAACAGGATAGTTTTTGTGGGCCTCATATATTCAACTAAGTCACCCACATAAATCAAGAAGAGTAGTGGACCTAAGACTGAGCCCTGTGGTACACCATATTTTATTGGTAATTTGCTAGAAAGAAAAGAGTTGTTTCTTTTTTTATTCATTTCAAAGACCTACCAATGAGTTGTACAAACACATTGACAAACTCACAGACATGATCAGAAAATGCAGACTAAATTTCTACAGACACATACAGAGAATGGACAACACCAGACTTACAAAGAGAATCTTTGATGTAATAAAACATTCAAGCCTTAAAACAAGTTGGTATCATGAAATAGAGGATGACATAAGGCAGCTGGGGATCAACAAACAAATGATAAAAGACAGAAAGGAATTCAGGAACAAAATGAGGAATGCAAAATTTATGGTGAATGAGAGGAGGAAGACGGGAGCATTATGGACAGAACAAAGGAAACAAGAGCCAAGTTTTCTACAACAGGATTTACAAAACACTATAAATAAAGTTCCAAGAATTTAACAATATTATGAAAGGGTCTGGACTTTTGATTGTTTGTTTAAAGAACTCATATGAAGATCCTCATCAGTGGATTAAAAGGAACTGGTCAACAGAAAATTTGTTGATTCACGATTGGCTCTATTGCATTACACAAACTATATTTAATAAGCACTGGCAGAATATTCAAAACATGTGTAACCATGTCTCTCTTTTCTATGATAATGTCACATTTTCAATATATTTTAGAGATTGTCTTTCATTTCAGATGCATAAAATGATATTTTAACTAATTAATCATAATGGAAGAGAACAATGTTGCCAGAATACCAACTTTTTACATAAGTATTTTCATAATACAGATCTCTTCAGTATGTCCGAGAAATAAAAACATATATAATTTTAACACCACATTAAGAAATTTTAATAAATCATTAGTGAATGGAACAATGCTACATAACTAGTTTATTAAATTTAAATCATACATAATTGTAATCATGTGCAGTGATAATACAGCTGCACTAAGTTCTTTCAGTAAGCCAACAATGTGGCTTTTGCAATGGTTTATGAAATTCTGCTGTAACCCAAGAAACATTGTCTATGACAAAAATGATAGCCCCAAGGATAGGTATTCTTTGTTATCTTCCTCATCTTCCTATTCTGCACCCTCCCAGCATTCAACTACAAGACATTTTAAAACCAATGGTTAGTCTAACTCTAAAATATAAAATAAGTGAACAGCAGTCAACAGCAGTATATTTATTTCCAGCTTCATTCACAAAGCTGTTATCCACATTGTAACACAATTTATTTTTATTGCTACAATTCTGGTTGTATCACCCCAGGATGCTTATGGTGATACCAGAAACAGGCGAGACTCAATCGCACCAGCAGCTTATGGTCACCCCAGAAACAGGTGAAACTCACATCAGCAGTTTGAAGTAAACATCATAGGTCTAAGACATTAACCAGAAAACAGTAGCATCTACAATACTAATATTGACATTAACAGTGGAGGACACAGAAGTGCAGTCTGAACTATATACTATTGCCTGTGACTCATTTATAAATGAAGACATGTATTAGAGCATTGGTTCAGCAACAATGTTACTGATAATATTACTTCTCATAGTAAATGTTAAAGCATTCAATACACAAGGGTTGTACATAAATATGGAAATATCAAAAAACACAACAGAGCAGTAGGCCTAACATTGTGTCAGAAACCTGTTGGCATTCAAAACAGCTTTCAGTCACCTCATAAAGAATAAATACAGGTCCTGTTTGCTTTCAAAGAGAATCTTATACTATTCTTTCTGCAAAATAGTGGCAGGTTCACATAACAATGATGAAAATGAATAACAATCACACACCAAACTAGACCACAAAGGCTCAATAATATGGAGATCTGGTGACTGTGGTGGCCAGGGAAGATGCAACAGGCCATCCTCATGATCACAAAACCAGCCCTGGACAATGCAAGCTGTATGACCAGGGGCCCTGTCATCTTGGAACACAGCATCACCCGTGGGGAACAAACACTGTAAATGGAATGGATATAATCACCTTAAAATGATCACATAATCCTTGACAGTAATGCAGCTTTGCAGAGTAACCATGGGGCTCATGGTATACCAAGATATGGATTTTCCTTACATTCATGGTACACTCGTGAAATGGTTGTACAGGAAAACCCCCACTTCATCGCTATCTCAGAGATGCTGTGTCACATCGCTTGTGTGCTGACTATAACACCACATTCAAACTCACATAAATCTTGATAACCTGCCATTGTAGTGGCAGTACCCAATCTAACAACTGTGCCAGACACTTGTTGTCTTATATAGGTGTTGCTGACTTCAGCGCCATATTCTGCTTGTGTTTACGTATCCCTGTATCTGAATATGCATATCTACACCAGTTTCTTTGGGGCTTCAGTGTAAATAAGTAAATATTAAGACGTGATGGAACAAAAGTTGGAAATTTCAGTAAGTATAGGCAAGGAGGGTATCAGGGGTTAGGAACAAGTTTTGGATAAAGTTCCTACAACAAAATTTCTGAGGTGGTCCTGAAAATAAGATTTCAAATCACCCACATGATGAAGCAGAAATCAAGATGATGGGTACTGTGTTGCAGAGAATTCTCTGTAACAAAGTATTAGGTGTTATCCAATTTTCACATCTGTCTTTCTTTTGTTTATATTGAAATATTCAAGGAACAATACCAACAGCTGCCATAGTGAGGTCTTTCAAATTTATGACATTACTATCTTAACTCATAATTGTTTCACAAGTAAAATGTTCTCTAGCACCATAAATTCATTTTAAAGTGTTTTTAACTTACCTTAATTAGAAAATATGGTTTGAAGTATGTCCCAACAATATCTTGCAGAGCATTAGTTGCACCATTCTGCAGGGCATTTAAGCACACCTTGTCCCCCTGTACATAAATGAACAAATATAAAACTGTTAATGAGTTAGAAGTCTGTTACCATCACTAATAAATCAAGAATAGACCAAATTTTACATTTGGGATTAGAACTGTATTTATGAAACTACAACAAAGAACCGTAGGAAAGATATTTAGTGTTGTCAGTATTGGAATTAGTTTTCTATTTGCTAGCATTGCTAGAAATATAGATAAGAGTGCTGAGGGGTGAACATGAGTGAAGGAAGGAGGAAAACCAAACTAAGTGCACTGAAATGCAAATGGTATCTACAGAAAAACATAAATTTACGACAGGGAATATATAACAAATTAACATAGGGGCATGCTGCCTGTGATCTCAGTGAGTGTTTTCAAAATGTAGAGGAAAGTATACGTACAGTGGTTGAGTTATAATGTCCCAGCCTGAAACAAAACACCTGTAATGAGCCAAAATAGATGCACAGTGACAGATTCACTCTCACAGGGCAAAGAACAAAACCACTGCATCTCACAAGAGTTCTGTCCATGACTTACAACAACACACTGAAACCCTATATACAATATTTCACTCCCAGCATTTTAGGTGGGTCATACCTACATGAATTTATATTTACACAGAGGAAAAGAGCACAATGATCAACTGTAACAACATTAGATAGTGAATGAATCTAACTATAAGTTCACATGAAAGGGTTAATACAATGATGTTATTTCACATGCTCATAGTACACATGCACATGGGTAGGAGATTTGTGGAAAGTATTGAAGGACTCACAAATTGCAAATATGCTCATGAGGGCACACAGACTGCATCATTTGGCAGGTCCTAGTGAGGGGGGGGGGCTGTTGTCCTCACTAATGTTAATGTGCCAGTATGGTTCGCGGGAAGAATGACTGCTGGAAAGCCTCCGTGCGCATTATTCAACACCCTCTCGAAAACTGGACAGCAAGCTACACCATGATGCAGAGCACCTCTCTTGCAGAGTCTGCCACTTGAGTTTGCTAAACATCTCCATAACACTATCACGGTTACCAAATAACCCTGTGACAAAACGCGCCATTCTTCTTTGGATCTTCTCTATCTCCTCTGTCAACCCGACCTGGTACAGATCCCACACTGATGAGCAATACTCAAGTATAGGTCAAACAAGTGTTTTGTAAGCCACCTCCTTTGTTGATGGACTACATTTTCTAAGGATTCTCCCAATGAATCTCAACCTGGCACCTGCCTTACCAACAATTAATTTTATGTGATCATTCCACTTCAAATCATTCCGTACACATACTCCCAGATATTTTACAGAAGTAACTGCTACCAGTGTTTGTTCTGCTATCATATAATCATACAATAAAGGATCCTTCTTTCTATGTATCCGCAATACATTACATTTGTCTATGTTAAGGGTCAGTTGCCACTCCCTGCACCAAGTACCTATCCACTGCAGATCTTCCTGCATTTCACTGCAATTTTATAATGCTGGAGCATCTTGTTCCATTTCACCACAGGGTTGCATACGAGCATTGGATTTGGGGTGCCAACAGGTGCAACTGGCACTGCAGAGAAAGCTACAGATCCACTGGCACTGAGGGTGCAGATGCAACATATTGTGTCATGGAAAGGGTGTCTGGGGTTGGGTCTGGCAGCAGGGGCAAGGTGATGAGCACTGCTGGTGGCTCCTCAGGGATCGGTGCCAGTGGAATGGGTGGCTCTGGCACTGGGTCCCATGCACTGGATGCTGTATCGGTGACACCAGCAGGTTGGCGGCATCTGTGGGGGCGTCATCGTTGTCTGGTGCCAGCTTGATGTTGATCACTAGAGGTGCACAGGGGCTGAGTAGAATGAGATTTGCAGTGTCGTTGAGGTGCAGAGAAAAGGTCTTTCCTCTGTGCTTGAGGACAAAGTGAGTGCCCAAGTACTGTGGGATGAGCGGTGGCTGGCAGGCATCTTTGCAGCACGTGAATGTGAGCACATCTACAGGTCCCAGTGGACAAATGATCTGCACGCACCGTGGCACTGTGGTGGCTGCTGCTCCAAAGTGGGAATGCAAGCGAGCAAGAAGGGGCAGTGGCTCACCCAAACCACCTGGCACAACGAGAGGCTCACTGTATACGAACTCAACAGTGGACATCCCAAGTCGACTTTGTGGGTCACTTGAAAACTTTGGAGAACCAGTGGCAGGGCGGCAGACCATGTGACAGTTTGGCAAGTGAGGGCAGCTTTTAAAGTCCTGTGAAACCACTCCACCATGCCACTTGTGGCAGGGTGCTAGCTCATTGTTACATGAATTAAAGTGCCACAATTCTCGGTGGGAGTTTTGAAAAGGCAGCATGTAAATTAGTGCCATGGGCCGAAGTTATTTGATGGTTGGAAGCCTGCAGTGGATATAGCATGTTCCAGAAACTCGATCTCTTGAGCATCAAAAATGCTCTCCAGGTTAATATCAACCCCTGCCCTCTGGAGGCAGAAGAATAACTCCTGGAATCTGCGAGGTTGCAAGGGTAGCTTAGGATATCATCCAGGTATGAAAAACACCCCAGGGGGCCATGGAGAACACTGTCTAGAAGCACTGCCAGTTTTGGGCAGCATTGCAGATCCTGAATGACATAAAAATTATTTCAGAGAGGCCAAAAGATGTGATAACTGCTGTTTTCTCAATGTCCTCCAGGCTGACCAAAATTTTCATGAATGTTTTAAGGCAATCTATCTAGGTGAAGACTGTTGCACTGTGTAAGGGATCGTGATCCCATGAAGATAGATGCTAGTATCTGACGCCCAGGTCAATAGCAGACAGGAGTCGATTGTCGAGTGCTGCAGGAGGCAGTGAGACGAGTGTTGAGTGAGCAGTGGTGCTTGAGAGATGGGTAAGAATGGTGGTAGAGTGAGTAATAAATGGTAAATTCACCGGAGTATGACAAATGAACACATCCCCCCTGGTCGCCGTGGGGTGGACCCTCATCGATATCGATTCGCAAGTGATATGAATCCTAAAGTGACAAGTGCCAAATTACGTGTTTTGCGTCAATCACGTCGGCCAGCAACAACCATGGATTGCAGTGAGGATTGTTGTGAATGATAACCATCATCATTGCGTGTGACGATGCACCTAAAATCACCAACTAATAAAAGACATAACCGTAATTAAACGTGTAAGGCGAAGGTAGCAACTGCCTCAGAATTTGTGTGTTAGTAGAAAATACATATCAGTTTGTACATCGCAACCTCTGTGGTCCTTAATAATAGACAAACTTTTAATCATTCCACTACTCAGTCTCAGAACAGCCGCACTCAGTTGAAATACCCCCGAAACTACAGAAGAAAAACCGATAGCCTTTCATCCATTAATCACACGGTCATATAATCATAATAATTAACTGTTAGGTGGCTTTGGTAAATTATACAAAACCCAATAAAGGAATTTAAATGGGGGTGTTACAACTGGAGAGGTCATTGCTGTAGCTGCACAAGAGGGGCACGGGTTAATAGTTGGGAACTGTCCACGCGTTTAGTGCCTGATAGTATCCACAAGGGCGCCACTCTTATCTTTTCTGGGGTCCATGTGAAGGGTAGAGGCCCACGGGCTTTTGCAGGGGTGGAGCACACTGGCAGTGATCACTGCCTCAATCTTACCCTGAGTGGCTCTTTGCTTGTATATTGGAAGATGGCAGGCACTGGAGAAAACCAGATGACCCTGCATTGTTGCTATGTAGTGTACCATGTCTAGGTGCACCATCTAGGAGAGAGGGTTTGGGGGAGGGGGGGGGAGGTGGGTGCTGAAAAGACAAGTGATGAGAGGAAGTGTGGTATCACATTTCAGTACCACCCCACAGGCATCATAGCAACGGAATTTCAAGTTTCCATGAGATGATGATCACAGTTGTGTGAGATCTTGTGGGCCAAATGGAGCACACTCACTGACCCACACCTCCAGTAGCTGTGAGCACCCTCTGCCACTGCAACAAAGGACAGCCAATAGCAGCTGCTCACCTCATTTGTGCTCACAGCTACTTTGCAATGAGGTGTTACACAGATGCTGCCTGGTCACTGCCCCATCATTGTTGTTCATGCTTTAGTACAGAGACATTTTCCCTTGTGGACATTGTGATAGTTGGACTCTGTTTCTTGCTACACTATATGTAATGTTTCTTCTTATATTTGCCAACATATAAGTTAAGTAAATCTTCGGTTTACTGTGTTACATTACCCGCTAATCACTTCTTTTCCTTCCCAGCTTTCCTACGATGACAGTTGCCCCACCAATCTGTAGACCACCTCCACTTACCATTGTGTATGCAGTCATACACAACTTCTGGTGATGAGACATCGAGCTTATGTGTGACAGTCATAAATCATAATTGCTTTCTTGCTGTTCTGTCATCTTTTTGTTTGGTTTTTGTAGCTCTTGCTTACTCAATGCTTGCTTTGCTTGTGCTCTTTATGTTCTAGGTTTTAGGTTTGGAATTTGTCACTTTTGCCCCCCCCCCCCCCCCCTCCTTTTTCTATTTTCTCTGTGCTTCATTTTCTTACTATTTTTTCTTTCCACTGTTTGTCTTTGCGCCTTGATTAACTGTCTTGTTCTCTTACACATTGCTTACTTATTATGGCTACTAAACTGCACTTGACTGCTGCACCACCTGCAGTTACTTTAGTTTATTCAGTTTCAGAGTCCACAAATGGTGCAGCTGCTTGAAGTGATGAATTGCTTCACAACAGTGCAGGTGACTTCACACAAGACACTAGACCCAATAGGTGTAACACCACCTGCACTGCCTGTGTATGTGCCGTCGTTTCACCAGTTTGACGAGATTAAGGAAGACTGGACAGAGTACCTTGCACTACTCAATGCACGTATTGCAGCACAACACATATCAGGTACTGCCAAACATTATTATTTCTTCTCCATGGCAGGAGTGGTATATATCACTTGTGCACCAGATTCTTTCCCATGTCCCACCCTGACCTAGTAGACCATGAGAACTTATTGCAGGCACTTACTAAATATTATGAGGATAGTGTTCAAGTGACAACTGCCCATTACAATTTCTTTAGGTTGTTTAAGCAACAAGGACAGACATACCGTCAGTGGGTGACTGAAGTGCAAAGCCTTACTAGATAGTTTGGATTAAAATGTAACTGTGGCAAATACTACAGTGATACAATGGTTCCTGATGCCCTCATACGCACTGCAGCAGACTGCACAGATTCTTAAATAATGTCCACTCTTTCTTACAACAGGTTCTGCAGACTATCAGTGTTCGTCCAAAAGTACAGAAGACAATTTTGGAGGAGCACCTATTTGTCTGTAGGTAGCTGTGGCAAAAAGGCCTCACCACTGGCTTGCAAACAGTGGTACTGTCAGCCACAGTCAGACAGTGTTAATAAATATGGGTCGCAGCAGGCGCAAGGTGTGAACTCATAACTCATGCACGTTCACTGATCTTGGCCCTTGCATGAAGTGCCCTTCTTTTTTTTGTGGCAAATGAGGACATGTACAATGTACAAACTGTGTGCTTACAGAAACATAAAACACCTCCTTCTGCAACTTTAGGTCACAACATGTGTGTAGTGTGTTTTTGAAGCCCCAACAGTGTGGTAGCCATTCAGAAAAGGCTCCCTACTCATTTATAATGCTACAGGAAGACAAAAAACATTCTGTGTCTCTCACTATTGCTGAACAATTAGTCAATTGGCAACTTGACACTAGAGCTTCAGTGACTTTGCTCAGCCATTGCACTTATGAAGTGTTAGGGTAACACAAATTGTGCACATCATGCCATATGCTAACTGTGTATACCAGCCAAGACATTCCTGTCTTAGTATCTTAGGTACTTGTATCCTTCCCACAGCTTTCCAAAATTTGTCAAAGACAGTGACATTCACAGTGCTTTCCTATGAAAACAGTGCTAATATTTTCGGTCTAGACTCTTTTGATTTGTTTGGGCTAAGTATACAGGATTATGAACATCCTGTTTCTTACTTTGATCCTTGGGAGAGTGTAGTTAAGTTATGTGCAGAATTTCAGAATTTGTTGCCCATGTCAAAATGAAGGCCACTGCACAGTCACATTTTGTTTGAGCTCTCCCTGCCCATCACACTCTTTGAGAACAGGTGGCTCAGAAACTTAACAGTTTGCAAGACAGAGGGGTCATAGTGCTCACTATTGCCAGTCAGTGGGCATCCCCTCTTGTCATTCTGAGGAACCTATCGAGCAGATGCCAGTTGTGTGCCAATTTTAAGGAAATTGTGAAGCCCCAAACAGTCATTGGTGGTAATGCCTTGCTACATACTGGGTGCTGGTCGTTACTTTTCTAAGACTGATTTGTGTTGTTGTTGTTGTTGTGGTCTTCAGTCCTGAGACTGGTTTGATGCAGCTCTCCATGCTACTCTATCCTGTGCAAGCTTCTTCATTCCCAGTACCTACTGCAACCTACATCCTTCTGAATCTGCTTAGTGTATTCATCTCTTGGTCTCCCCCTACGATTTTTACCCTCCACACTGCCCTCAAATACTAAATTGGTGATCCCTTGATGCCTCAGAACATGTCCTACCAACTGATCCCTTCTTCTGGTCAAGTTGTGCCACAAACTCCTCTTCTCCCCAATCCTCTTCAGTACCTCCTCATTAGTTATGTGATCTACCCATCTAATCTTCAGCATTCTTCTGTAACACCACATTTCGAAAGCTTCTATTCTCTTCTTGTCCAAACTATTTACCGTCCATGTTTCACTTCCATACATGGCTACACTCCATACAAATACTTTCAGAAATGACTTCCTGACACTTAAATCTATACTCAATGTTAACAAATTTCTCTTCTTCAGAAATGCTTTCCTTGCCATTGCCAGTCTACATTTTATATCCTCTCTACTTTGACCATCATCAGTTATTTTGCTCCCCAAATAGCAAAACTCCTTTACTACTTTAAGTGTCTCATTTCCTAATCTAATACCCTCAACATCACCCGACTTAATTCGACTACATTCCATTATCCTCGTTTTGCTTTTGTTGATGTTCATCTTATATCCGTATATCTTATATATTTGTGTGGCACTCACAAATCCCTCTGGATTGATGGATCTTTGTATTAACACTCATCTAGGTCATTTCCAATTTTTGAGCTTGCCATTTGGCAGTGCTTCCACACCCGCCATATTTCAATGCTTTCTGGAGTAGCTCACTGCAAAAATTCTTTTTTGCTGAAATTGTCATCTCAGGACACACTCCAGAAGAACACATAAGCAATCTTCACACTCTGTTCCAAGTGTTGTCTGCAGCTGGTATTAAAAATAACAGAGACAAGTGTGTGTTTTTTCTGACTGAACTTGAGCACTTAGGACGTGTCATTAATAGTCAGGGTATTCACCCCTTGCAATCACATTTGCTTGTTATCTGTGACCTTCTGTCCCCAGGCATCTGTGGAAATTGCAGCCTTTGTTAGTGAAGCTCACATATTACATCCAGGTTATTCCTAATGCTGTTCAAATTGCAAGGGATTGCATCATTTGTGCATGAAAAATGTTTCTTGTGATCAATGCCTTGTTCATTTTGATCCACCCAAACCTATGATCTGGTGCGTGGATGCTTCCTCTTACAACATTGGTGCAGTTTTATTACATAAATTTGATTCTGTTGACAGACCGACTGCCTCTGCTTCAAAGTTATTGAGCAAAGTTCATTGTAATTATTCACAAATTGGAAAGGAGGCTCTCATAACTGTCAGTGATGTCATTAAGATTCACAGTTTCTTTTTGGCAGAAAATTTCATGTGGTGGCTAACCATAAATCTCTACAATCTTCACTTAGCACAGTGCAGAAGTTGCAACAGTGGACTCTTCTTTTGCCAAATTATCGATATGACATGTATCCGCCCCCCTATAATCATACTAATGCAAGTGCTCTTCTTTGCCTATCTGTTGGCCCAGATTTATCATTCAAGTCCTCTGCTTCTTGTTGCTGCACAAATGCACAAGACACAGATGTTTGCATAGCATTCAACTTAATCCATTGACTTACTAATATTTTTCCCTATATTTACCGTTTAAATTTATGAAAATCAACATATTTTGTCTTACACACTCTTATCAAAATTATAAATTTTTTGGTAGTAATTCCTTATAATTCTTACCTTACTGTTTATTTAAGTGATGAGGAGTGAAGATAATACTGTTTTAGAAGTTTTTGTTGGTGTTAGACAAGGGCTGTTCAGAAGTTTTTGTTGGTGTTAGACAAGGGCTGTTCAAAAAGTAGGTGACTTTTCAAATGGCACGGGCATATATTCAGTTATTGATCTTTTTTTTTTTTTTTGTTAAGTTGATACCTATGTACCGAACATATGTTCACAGTTTCAAGTGTACAGCATACTTCATTTCTTTTTGACAGATGGAAAGGTTAGATGTGTTTTAGTGTGCTCGGCAATTTTTGATTATTATACAAAAATGGAGCAAAAAATTTGCATCAAATTTTATGTGAAAAATGGAATTAAGTGCTTTAAAACACTTGAAACATTAACAGAGGCCTACAGTGAGTGTGCTCTAAGTAAAAAAAAATGTTTACAAGTGGTAGAAGCTCTTCCAGGATGGTTGAGAACATGCCAATGATGAACCTCACTCTGGATGCCCCAGCACTTCAACAACAGATGATAGCATTGAAGCTGTGAAGAAAATTGTTTTTGATAATCATCAAGCCTTCTTGGTTACCCAGGCTTGTTTACCCAGGCTGCCACCAATTCCACATCAAACGGTCCATTTCCTACAGCCTAGGGCTTCGTGGCAAACGAATCTGCTCCAGTCCGGAATCCCTGAACCATTACACCAACAGCCTGAAAACAGCTTTCGCATCCCGCAACTACCCTCCCGACCTGGTACAGAAGCAAATTACCAGAGCCACTTCCTCATCCCCTCAAACCCAGAACCTCCCACAGAAGAACCCCAAAACTGCCTCACTTTTGACAGGATACTTTCCGGGACTGGATCAGACTCTGAATGTGGCTCTCCAGCAGGGATACGACTTCCTCAAATCCTGCCCCGAAATGAGATCCATCCTTCACGAAATCCTCCCCACTCCACCAAGAGTGTCTTTCCACCATCCACCTAACCTTCGTAACCTCTTGGTTCATCCCTATGAAATCCCCAAACCACCTTCCCTACCCTCTGGCTCCTACCCTTGTAACTGCCCCTGGTGTAAACTCTGTCCCATGCACCCTCCCACCACTACCTACTCCAGTCCTGTAACCCGGAAGGTGTACACGATCAAAGGTGTAACAAAAGTGACATATGACCACATGTGTAATGGCCATTACGGAGTGCGTTATAAAGGTGAGAGGGAAAAAACATATGAGAAGGAAGTGGACTGACAATAGAGGGGAGCTAAATGAAGGAGATGCTAATGAAGGATAGAAAACGCAACCAACGGTTGCTTCATCAGGAAAGAGGGAAGGAGAGGGAAAGACGAAAGGATGTGGGTTTTAAGGGAGAGGGTAAGGAGTCATTCCAATCCTGGGAGCGAAAAGACTTATCTTAGGGGGAAAAAAGGACAGGTATGCATTTGCACAAACACACATATCCATCTGCACATACACAGACACAAGCAGACATTTGTAAAGGCAAAGAGTTTGGGCAGAGAGGAAGCAGTGAGTGGTAGAAAGGTGCACAGAAAAAAAAATGCTAGATGTCATAAGCAATCAGATTAAGTGCTTCATAAGACATAGAAAAAACAAAACACACACACACACACAGGCTCATTGTTGTTCCTGTGTACTATGGCCTGCGTGTGTCTGATGTGAGCAGTGATCTTTGCTGGCGCAGGTAGTGGGGATAGAGATGAGGTGTGGTGTAAAGAGGGGGAGGGATAGCAGGATAGTATTGGGGGTAAAATGCTAGTACTGCCTGTAGGAGTGTGCAGGGACATGGTGGGCACAGGATACTGGGCTCCTAGCTGCAGCATTGGGAGGCAAGTGCTGGCATGGAGGGGGCAAAGGGAAGAGGAGAGAAGTAAAAAAGATGTAGCAGGTGTGCTGTCAGGATAGAAGGCATGAGTAGGGCTGTGGTGGAAACAAGAAAAAGCATAGAGGCAGTTGGGGAAAAGGGGCTAGTGAAGATCGAGGCCAGAGGGTTACAGTAATGAGAGATAAGTTGCAGGGAGAGTTTTCACCTGTGAAATTCAGAAAAGTTATTGCTGGTGGGAACAATCCAAATGGCACATCCTGTGCCAAGAGACAGTTGGATCATCAGTTTGCTGAGCATGCCTAACACCACAATGTGCTCAATTTCAATGACTGCTTCACAGCCTGTGCCATCTAGATTCTTCCCAAGAACACCAGCTTTACTGAACTGCACAGATGGGAACTCTCTTCGTAACATATCCTTTGTTCCCATAACCTCCCTTTGGCCTCAATCTTTGCTAAACCCTGTTCTCCAATTACCTATCCCTTTCCCTGCTATAACTCAAGCCCCACTCATGCTTTCTATCCTGCCTGCACACCTGCATGGCCCTTTCTGCTTCTCTGCTACTCTCCTCTTCCCTTTTCTCTCATCCTCCTCACACACTTCCAGCACAACCTTCTGATCCTGCTCATCTGCAGCCCACAATCCTGTCTCCAATACATTCCTGCACCCTCCCATAAGCAGCACTAGCATCTTTTCCCAACCTGCTATATCTCTTCCTCCCCCAGCTCACACCCCTTCTTTACCCCCACTGTCCACCCCAGCAAATATTGCTACAAATCTCAGAAGAAGTTGCAGTTAGGCCTCATAGTCCAGAGACGACAGTGGCCATGAGTATGTAAATTATGCACTTATGAAAGTGTTTGTACTTTGTTTTGTCTACATCTGATGAAGAACTTATTCTGATAGCAAAATAGTATTCAGCGGTATTTTTTCAATGTGCACATTTGCCACTCAACATCTCATCTGCCACTCAATGTCTTGTCTATGTGGTGAGTAGCAATCTAACCTGTTTATATTGTTGTTATTCCATCCTGGATTTTCCATTGTTTGACATATGTGTAGTTTAAAAGTATTTACTTTTAAAATTAGTCTAATTTTAGGTTAGTGCGCTTTATCCAATGTTTCTGGAGGAAGTATATTCCACCTTGAAGTGTTATTCTGGATCTTCAGATGCCATTCTATGGTTCCTATATTCACCTCATGGGAGACAAAATATTATCCAGCCACAAATTTACTTACGTGGAGAAACAATATTAGAAATAAAAATAACCTCCCAGCAACACTTAATATTACCCTTGTGCAGAAAGGAGCTAAGTATGCAGCCAAAAAAATATTTCACTACTCCACTTGTGAATCTATGATGCTGGTAGACAATGAAAACAGTTTAAAAACAGATTAAAATCATTTCTGTTTTGTAATTATTTCTACTCCATTAATTAATCTCTGGATAGACAATGTTCATATGTAGTTGACTTCCATTGACTAAATTTTAGTGTAGATTAAGTTAAAAATCAATTTTTACTGTGATAATGTGTAACATCTGTAAGTTTACTCACATGTTCAGTATGACAGCAGGTTATCACAAATATGATCTATGGAACATAGGAATACTCAAATTAAGTTAATTGTAGCCAGAGGTAGCCAAATATGGTAAACTGGGTTAATATTATGACCTGTTGTAGTTCAAATCCTTCTGTTTTCCTTTTGTCAAAGCGCTTTTGTGATCAGGTCCCCTGCACTGATGATAGAAGAATTTTCTTTTGTTTCCAAGCCATTCCAAACATATTTTTTTATGTAGTCTGTTTATGCATCTAGTGCTGTATTCACCAGTTAAATAAACATTATAATCTGAAACGTAATAAATAAGAAAACCTTGCTTGCATCCCAGAAAAAGAATCATCACAACCTTTGTGACACATGAAATTGACTCTGGTCTTTTAGGTGCAGTGCCACCAGATGTCACCCACTCATCTGATTACCTTTTTTCTGTAGTGGACCCATTTATTACACAACAACCAACTGGTGCAACAAATAAACCGATCTCTTTTCAAAACATTGTGAACATTGAGAAATTTATTTTCACAAACATGTGTGACCAATATTCAAGTAATGCTTGTAAACTATTCAGAAACCTTTAATTTCTACATTCAGTACCATATTGTGCACTTTCCTGATATTTTCATCCTTTGTTGAAGTTTTGGGGTGTCTTTCACGTGGATCATCTTCAAGAGAAATATGATTACATTTAAATTTATCTGTCCATTAATCAACTGTTACAAATGAAGCAAACAGCCTTTTCATATTCTTTCACCAGCTTTGGTTAAATTTCTTTTGGTGATAAATCATCCAAAACAATGACTTTTATAATGGCATATTAGTTAAGTTCACAGTTAAAGAAAAATATGTGCAGCATAACTACTTTTAAAAGCCACATAAAAAAACTAATGTGTATATCAAGTTGATGTTAGTACTGTATGCCACATGTATAAATGTATTAAAAGCAAAGTTTAATTGATAGCAACACCATCTTCTACTGCCATAATATTATTTACTTGTCATATGCAAGTAGTTATCTGAGACAGTACACCAATTTACACAACTGAAACGTGAAAGTACCTCATCATTGTTGGAAATTGCCTCTATGTCATAAAATAAACATATACTGCATGTTATTTCATAAAACCACATTTCTAACCTTTATATGAAACTCCACAATGACAACTGTAGCTGTTATGCTCAATATTATTCCCCCATTCTTGAGGTCAGGTTTCATTTCCCAAGACTGGTATGGGAGATTAAAATAACGATAAGCAGCAAGGCCTATTGGACCAAACCTCCCAAGCCTAAATGTTATAACCTGAAACAGATATGAAACATGTGCATCATTAAACAGTCTATGTTAATCACAGGCTAGGCAAGAACCAAGTGGAGCTAAAAATAAAACTGATAATATTTTATCAAACAGTAATTAAATTTAATTGGATGTGACAGACCTTCACCATGTTACAGTTTCAAGTGACTGTAGACTCATAGGACGCAGGCTAAAAATAAATACAAACCTGGGAAAAATAGACTCATCAGGCAAGATGGCAGAAATACAAATTATGATTATACAGTTATTTATTTGAGAATAGGGAGGTATAAGAGATCAAATTAGGCAATATGTTCAGCACCTTACAAAATGAAGATTAAATATAGCAGGAAAATTCTGGTCAAAAGTAAATAATTTAGACATAAAGGGAACCACTCACCAAGTAGCAGAGATGTTGGTCATTGACGAGCACACACAAAAGAGAAGGAAAGTTTGCTTGCTTTTGGAGTGACTCGTTTCTCAAACGAGAGTACTAATACATGTCTAAAAGACACACACACACAGGATGGGGCAAGATTTATGTTGGGTAGTGTGGGTAGATGGAGAGACAGGTGGGAGAAAGGAAGAGGGTTTGGGGTGTGTAGCTAGTGGCTTGGAGGGAGGCAGTCAATTCGCTGGCTAGGAATGTGGGAGGGGGGAGGGAGGGATGGCAAGTGCACAGGCTAGGTATGATGATGTGAGGACATGAATTGGGAGGGAGTGATAGGACAGAGGAAAGGGTAGCTGGTGGGTGGAGGGTATGAGAAAAGTGAGCTAAAGGAAACTGAGGCCAACAGGGTTATGGGAGTGAAGCAGTGTTGCAAGGAGAACTCCCATTTGCATAGTTCTGAAATGCTGGCGATTGGGTGAAGGATCCAGATGGTCCAGGTTGTGAAGCAATCACTGAAATCAAGCATGTTGTGCTCAGCTGCATGTTGTGTCACACGGTATGCAACTTTATTCTTTCCTCAGTTTGGTGATGGCAATTCATTCTTGTGGATAGACAGTTCATTGTCATACCAACAAAAAAGTTGTGCAGTGATTGCAGCAGATGTAGTATAATGCATAGTTGCTTTAACTGGTGGCACCTTCCTGCACCAAACGTTTTCTGGGCTATCTACAGAAAACGTTCCTAGCCTCCCAAAACCCCAAACCGTTATTCCGGTTAAGGTTCACTGATGATATCTTGATAGTATGGCCAAGACACCCTATTCTCATTCCTCCACAACTTCAAAAACCTTCTCTCCCACACCTCAAATCCAGTTCAAAAACAAATTTTCTGTGCCATTTCCTCACACACCTCTATACTCTAAGCATCCTCAAGAATCAGCTACAAAGATGTGTCCCTCTAGTAACCCATTATCATCATTGATTGGAGCAACTGAACCACACCTTTTGCCAGGGCTTTCATGATTTATCTTCTTGCCCAAAAATACTTCCAACCGCTCCTAAAGTGATGTTCTGTTATCCACCCAACCTGAACAGCATCCTTGTCCATCTCTATGCCACTCCCCCTCTCAATCCCTTGCTCCAGGGAGCATATCTCCGGGGAAGACCATGTGCAAGACCTGCCCAATCCACCCATCCAGCACTACCTTCTCCAGTCCCGTCTCAGGTTTATCCTACCCCATCAGAGGCAGGGCCACCTGTGAAAGCAGCCATGTCAGATACCTAGTCTGCTGCAATCACTGCCAGCTTTTGATGTTGATATGACAGCCACCAGTCTGTCCACCATAATGAATCGCCACTGCCCAACTGTGGTCATGCTCGATTTCAGTGGCTGCTTCACAACCCAGGCCACCTGGATGCTCTCCCCAACCCTCCCCCCACCCAGCCCACCACCACCAGATTTTCTGAAGTATGCAGATGGGAGTTATCTTTGGAACACATCCTTCACTCCCATAATCCTCCTGGCCTCACAGTCTGCATTAACCTTCTGTTCCCAAACCCTCCACGCAGCAGTTTCCCTTCCTTTGGCTTATCATCCCCCCCCCCCCTCCCAAATTATATTGTATGTCACTACCCATCAGCTCTGACACCCATGCATCACATGCCTAGCTTGTGTAGCTGCCACCTCCCCCCCCCCCCCCCCCCCATTCCTAGCTGGCAAACCGGCTGCCTTCCTCCAGGCTGCTAGCTACCAACACCAACCCCTTATCCTGTCTCCCACCTCTCTCTCCATCTACTCACCCTACCCAAACCTCTAGCCCACCCCCATCCACCAGCCAAACTGCAATCACAGTATTGTGCTTTGGGTCAGCACTGTGAAGGGGCACAATGTGTGTGTGCATGGTATGCAAAGGTAATCACTATCCTACAGTATCAGTTCTCAATAAGCTATGATACGAATCAAAAATTTGTGTGAAGATTTCAGAATTTCAAATCTCATGCTAATTGTTATCTTGAGGCACGCATTTTAAAATCTACTTAAATCTAAGTTCTTCACTGTAGTTGAATGTGTGCCAATTTACTGTATTACTCATATCTGTAAACAATCCAAACTGTTTGTTTCTATATTTTAGAATGAATTGGGGACTGGGATGGAGGGTTGAAGAAAATGGATGGTGATTGGGAGACTGATTATGTAACACCCGTACCATTCTTTGTAAACAGAAAATTTCTGTTATTTTCATTGATTCGATTTTCTATAAATATGTTGCCAGTATTCATTATTAAATTATTGATAATATTGTCACTAGCTTTTGTATAAATCTTTTTCTCATTAATGTTTGCCTGTTTCATAACATGATAACAGCATCTTCAATGCTAACACTTTTACAAAGACAAAACATTTCTTTCAAATGTGTTGTTTTTAATGTTTAACCTGAAGAATTTGTAACACTGCTGACCACTATACTAACATCTGATGGACAACAGAAGCATTGTAACATATATAAGGTAACAAACATCTGTTTAAAAATGCATCTACTAATATATTCCACCCATTTACATTCACTGGAGGTGCGGTATTTAAGTACCAGTAGGAGTACAAATTAATAGGGTGACTGCACTACAAACTGCAATCGCTTGAGGAAAATAGAAAAAAGTCCTTCACACTGACTTCTAAACATGAAAGTACAAAAGGAAATTGGAAATCATAGTGTGTAAATGAAATACATTTATTTGCCACATACTAAAATTAAAGATGTTGATACAGCATGGACAAGTTTTGCACCAAGAAGAGCAATGAAACTAAACATATTGAATATATTACACAAGGAGACTACTTTCTCAGAAAGTACAAGGTAGTACTAAATGTAGTTCAGTAAATGAAGCCTGAGAGAGTCGAGTAACACAGCAGAGTTGTGTCATAAGCATGATCATGTTAACTCCAAAGAGGTAGAAGTATTTTAGTATCAAAGGTGTCATTGTCTAAGCAGTTGGGCAGCTAACAGAGATTCTCATGCAGGCAGCAAGGGAGTAATTGCTAAGGGCTCTGAAATATATCTTTAGAGAATCACTAAAGCCAGTAGTAAGGTCTATGTCATGAACTTAGTTCACCTTGTATTCCTCTACTGTTGTTTAGGGTGTGATGATACCTCCATCAACTGGGTTTTCCATTAGCTCCTTGTCTAAATTCATGTCCAGAGGTACTGAAGAAATCAAAGTAGGAGTGAAGGGAATATGTAGTGAACTGGCACAGATAGCAGCAGATAAGAAAAATTATTCATAATCCAAAATAAATCAGTGCTCACCTTCAGCAACGTGATTTCACACATAACTTGTCAAACATGTGCCAGGGACCTACACAATATTATACAGTTATTATTATTGTACCTGCTTATCTTCATTAAACTTCGTGTCATGACAGTCTTCAGTTGACCAGAAACCTTTCTCACCATCCCACCTGACCACAGTTGGTGGTTCAAACCAAAGAACATTATCAGGTAGCCTGCAACATTGATAGAATTATATGGATTTCACCAACTGAATTAAACAATAGTCAACAAAGAATCAGAGACAGGAAAGATAAGGTTGTAAGAGAAATTATGTCACTAAACAAAGGATAAGGTGATCCTGTAAGTATGTGTGCCACCTTGGATTCTGGACTCCTTGTGGGCCAGTGTTCTGTTTTAATTACTGCTGGCACAGCAGTGTCCTTGTATCACATGTTCAAGTGCAGTAAGCATATATTTATCATTGTGCAGTCTTTTCTGGTTTGTGCACTGCCACAGTCACACTGTAGTTGCGTGTAGCAGCTCATATTAACCGAAAAATATCACATGAGACAATTGGCCATGATCAGTGGTGGAGTCCAGAATTTGTAATTTGAGAGTGCTAAAGTTTTATAGGTGTTTAGTGCTCCAGATGCCTAAACTGTAGTTGTTTAGTGCTGCAGCTACCTAAGTACTGCATGACAACAGCAACAAAACGTGGTATGTGTGGTCATGGTGCTATTTAGGTATGGGCAACTTGTGTATCTGGACAGGGCAACAAAATTACTGGGGCAGCAAACTTTTGGCATCAAAAAATTATTTTTTAAGTATAAATGTAATGTGCATTGCATCAACACTCAGGTGTTCAACAATTTATTGCCAAAGTGTTGACAAATATTTCTATCTGTCATTGAATTTGTATTTTATTGATAGTCCATTTGTATAAAATCTCCTGTGTACAAGCCTACAGGCTATGGTATGAGATAGCTCTCCACCTAATAATGTAGCCTATGAGATCTTCATTGTTATGATGGCACCATACACATCACATCATTCCATGTGGTTCTCAAGTTAAAATTAAGGTATGTAGTTCAGAATTTGGAATCAGTTCTGTGGTGTCACCGCCAGACACCACACTTGCTAGGTGGTAGCCTTTAAATCGGCCGCGGTCCATTTGTATACGTCGGACCCGCGTGTCGCCACTGTCAGTGATCGCAGACCGAGCGCCACTACACGGCAGGTCTAGAGAGACATACTAGCACTCGTCCCAGTTGTACAGCCGATGTTCGTTGCAGTGGTTCACTGACAAATCACGCTCTCATTTGCCGAGACGATAGTTAGCATAGCCTTCAGCTACGTCATTTGCTACGACCTAGCAAGCCGCCATTACCAGTTATATTGAACTTATTATACTTTTGTATCATCAAGAACGATGTACTCCAATTATGGATTAAAGTTAAGTATTACATCATCTACGTACTTTATTTGCAATTCTCAAGACATTGTCCTGTTCCAGACCTCACGCCAGTCTGCGTGTAATTAAACGCGTGCATTTCGGCCTCCTCTAGCAACACGGTGTTGGCTCTTCTGCCAACACTTCATATGGCGACGAGGATGGGATGTTCGTATTGCCCTAATTTACTTGTGTCATGGCTTCGCCACAATCTCCAGATGTACTGTCCGAATTTTATCGCTTGCAGAATCAGCAGATGCAGGCATTATTGGATGCCCTTGGACAGCTCGTCCAGGGTCAACGTGCAATGCAAACCAATGCGGCAGCCACCGCTCCACCGCTACCGCAGCCACAACATGCAGTTGCACCACCTTTTCGTCCTTTTGATGCGGCACTGGAAAGCTGGATGGAGTGGTCCCGCCAATTTGGATTCCATCTCGCCGCCTACAGAATTCAAGGTAACGAGCAGCAGCCTTTCTTATTGTCCTGTGTAGGCGTCCACACGTACCGAGTGATAGTGAAATTGTTTCCCCAACACGACGTAGCAACTCTGTCCTACGACGAAATTTTGTCTTCATTAGATGCATATTTCGAAGAATCAGTCAATGTAGTTGAAAAAAGGTATACTTTCTTTCGTACCAAACATACAGCTGGTCAGACTAATTGGAAGTGGGTTGCAACTTTGCAAGGCCTTACTAGGGATTGTGCTTTTGAGTGTGAATGTGGACTCCCTTATTCAGATACTATGGTGCGTGATGCCATTGCACAGAACGTTGCTGATGTTCGTATCAGGGAACAGATTTTGAAACTAGTCAATCCTTCCCTTCAATAAGTGATGGACATATTGGATCGGCAAGACACACTTGACTTTGCTCAGGAATCATTTGAAACTTCGCCAGCCGTGTGTCACATTAACGGGCCCACCGGGTGCGCTGCACGGAACAGTAAACAGCCCTCGCGCCCGTCCGCGCAGCTGCCGCCAAGCCCTCCACTACGTTTGCCACGGCAGCAAGCAAATGCAGTGAAGTCATGCCCGCAGTGTGCTACTAGACATTCGCGTGAGAATTGCCCGTCACGCCAAGCTATTTGCTTTTTCTGTAGTAAAAAAGGACATGTTCAGAGTGTTTGCCAGAAAAAGCTCAGATCGGACACTCCAACCATTCCAGGCCCTTTGCTTCGCGCCGGAATCGAACCAATAATACTCAGGCTTGTGAACCTTCGCCCATGGACATTCATGCAGTTCATTCCACTCCGCCCAGTGCCACTCTCTCTAACAGTGACTGTGTTCGTCCCACAAAAAGTGTGCGTCGACGTCGCCGGAAATCACGTCAATTAGCAAGTGATTCTGTACTAGTGTCTGTTCACGTTGCACGAGACAGTCACTCTTGTCGTCAGCAGGACAATAAACTTTTTGTAGATTTGGACTTTCATGGCAAGGTCATACCATTCCAGCTCGATACCGGAGCTGCAGTTTCATTGATCAATAAAGACACGTACATACAACTGGGCACACCTCCCTTGCGTGCCGCAAATGTTCAGTTAAATAGTTATTCTGGTCAGAATATCCCTGTGTTAGGACAGTGCAGCCTTCTTGCAAAATATAAGGGACAAACAAAACTTGTGTCATTTTACATACTTTGTTCTGCTTCTGCAGTGAACTTGTTTGGTTTAGATTTATTTCGGTTGTTTAACTTGTCTATAGTCAATCGGGTCCTATCAGTGAACCAGACTGTGCCTTCAGCCAGTGTTTCTCGTCTATGTGCAGAATTTGCTGACTTTTTGCACCGGGCCTTGGTTGCGCTAAGAACTATGAAGTACATTTGGAACTGAAAGTAAACGCGCAACCAAAATTTTTCCGAGCGCGCAATGTTTCCCACGCATTGCGTGATGAGGTCGCAAGAACGTTACACGATTTGGAATCACAAGGTGTGATTGAACGTGTGCAGGATTCTCTCTGGGCATCACCCTTAGTAATTTTGCCAAAATCTTTCGGAAAATTGAGACTTTGTATGGACTTCAAGGCAACGGTGAATCCACAACTAGTGATTGCAACTTATCCCTTACCCCGCCCGGAAGATTTTTTTGACAAACTGTGCCCGGGTAAATATTTTTCGAAGTTGGACCTAGCAGATGCGTACTTGCAAATACCAGTGGACGACAAATCCCAGCGCGTCTTGGTGGTTAACACGCATCTTGGTTTGTACCGATTCAAAAGACTGCCATTCGGGTGTGCATCCGCCCCTGCATTGTTTCAGCAATATCTGCAAACTGTTTGTGCGTCGGTATCTACTGCAGCAAACTATCTGGACGATATTGTGATCTCCGGAAAGACAGAAGAAGAACATTTAGCCAATCTCAGAACATTATTTCAGGTCTTGCGACAAAATGGTCTTCGCTTGCGGAAGGACAAATGTGTGTTTTTTGCTCGTGACTTACCCTATCTGGGACATGTAATCAATGCCCAAGGCATACATCCCAGTCCAGAGCACCTCCGTGCCATACAAGACTTGCCATCGCCGCAGAATTTGAAGCAGCTATGGAGTGTGTTGGGAAAAATTAATTATTACCACAAATATGCTCCCCATGCCTCTTCCATTTCAGCTCCACTTCATCGCTTACGCCGTAAAGGTGTTCCGTTCGTCTGGACGACGGAATGCGAACGCGCCTTTCGCCAGTTGACATCGGCGTTGCTTTCCACTACTTGCCTTACGCCATTCGATCCCCAGAAACCCGTTTTGTTGAGGGTAGATGCATCGGATTTCGGGATCGGTGCTGTGTTGCGCAAAAAGATGGATCGCATGATCGCCCTATTGCCTTTGCGTCCAAATTGCTCTCGTCTGCGCAAAGACATTATTCACAGATTGAGAAAGAAACTTTGGCTCTCGTGTTTGGTGTTACTAAGTTTCATGATTTTTTGTATGGTCGTCACTTTACCATCGTCACAGACCACAAACCTTTGATGTCGCTTTTTCATCCGAACAAGCCTGTACCCCCACGTACCGTGCAGAAATTCATTCACTGGTCTATTTTCCTCTCGCAGTACCGCTACGATATCTTGTATCGGTCCACTGCTAAGCACGGAAACGCCGATGCGTTGTCCCGTTTGCCTGTTGCTGAGGATAGAGCATTCGATTCTTCCGAACTTGCTTGCATGTTCATTGATGCGGAAACCGATGATGTGGTCGAATTGTTTCCGATTGATTTTCGTCGTGTCGCTACAGCCACAGCTGCTGACCCTGTCCTTGCTACCGTTTTGCGTTTTTTTGCTACGCAATGGCCGTTGTCAAAGTCACGGATCGAGGATCCGTTGGTTCGCCGATTTTTTGCACACAAGGAGAGACTTTTTGTTCGACGTGGTGTTTTGCTGTTACGTTCTGATAATGATCAGTCCAGGGTCGTGGTCCCACGTTCGTTACAGTCCTCTGTCTTACGGCTTCTCCACCAAGGTCATTGGGGTATAGTGCGAACGAAACAACTTGCTCGTCAGCACTGTACTTGGTTCGGAATCGATGCTGCAATTACGAATATGTGCTCTTCTTGTATGGCGTGTGCCGAACAACAATCCGCACCACCGCGGAAATTCTTTGCATGGCCGAAAGCCACTTCCCCTCGGCAACGCCTGCACATCGATTTTGCTGGTCCATTCTGGAATGCTCGATGGTTGGTTGTGGTCGATTCCTTCAGTAATTTTCCTTTTGTTGTACGGATGTCTTCTCCGACGTCGTCTGCCACCATCCAAGCGTTATCCGCTATCTTTTGCATTGAAGGTCTTCCACAGACTATTGTTTCCGACAATGGCCCACAATTCATGTCCGCGGAATTTCAGTCATTCTGCAAGGCCAATGGTATTAAACATCTGACATCCGCGCCGTTTTCGCCTCACTCAAACAGTGCCGCTGAACGATTGGTCCGGACTTTCAAGTCACAGATGTTGAAGCTGAAAGAGTTGCATTCTCGGGAGGACGCGTTATTGCTCTTCTTGTCTTCGTATCGCTCTCAGCCCCGGGATGGTCGCTTGCCGGCTGAGTTGCTCCACGGTCGTCCTCATCGAACCTTGATGTCTTTGTTACATCCACCACATCAGGTTCCTGTGCAGCGGCAGCCACCTGCTTTTGCTCCAGGTGACGTTGTATACTATCACCACTATCGCGGTTCCCGGCGTAGGCTCGCAGGGCGCATTCTTCGCTGCCTCGGCCGCGCTATGTATATGGTTTTGGGGGCCTCTGGTGAGGTGCGTCGGCATCTCAACCAGCTGCACCTCTGTCATCGCACGGGTTCTGCCGCTCCCCGTCTGCTTTCAGCGACGGTGCCGTCATGTCAGCGCCCTGGGGACCCATCTACTGGCTCGCCTCATCCCCAGGTGTTACCGACAATGCCTTCCATTTTTCCCCATGGCGACGCGCCGCCGCCACCGCCGGTCCTCCCGCTGGCGCCGCCTGCAGTGGACGCGCCGCTGCAGCCGCCGGGCGCCTCCCTGGGTCACGCGCCGCTGATCGCTTCCCGTGACCAGCTGTCCTCCGACATGGAACTCTTGCCCGCTCCGGACCAGATGTCGTCTTCGCCCGTCGGTCAACCCGGAGGTCGACCCTTCGGCCCCTCCTGTCTCTCTAAGGGCGCATACACTGCATGTTGGCATGCACCCTGGACTAGGTTTTCAGGCGTTTCCTAGCTCCCCTCGGACCGAATGGCCGGGTGCGGGTGGCACAGACTCGCCTGTTGTTAGGCTCCCCACCTCGTCGCATACGTCAACATGGGGTCCTCCCCACGGCGGGCGGAAGCCTTATAACACAACCATACGCCGATTTGCGGGGGAGGAATGTGGTGTCACCACCAGACACCACACTTGCTAGGTGGTAGCCTTTAAATCGGCCGCAGTCCATTAGTATACGTCGGACCCGCGTGTCGCCACTGTCAGTGATTGCAGACCGAGCGCCACCACACGGCAGGTCTAGAGAGACGTACTAGCACTCGTCACAGTTGTACAGCCGACGTTCGTAGCAGTGGTTCACTGACAAATCACGCTCTCATTTGCCGAGACGATAGTTAGCATAGCCTTTAGCTATGTCATTTGCTACGACCTAGCAAGCCGCCATTACCAGTTATATTGAACTTATTATACTTTTGTATCATCAAGAGCGATGTACTCCAATTATGGATTAAAGTTAAGTATTACATCATCTACGTACTTTATTTACAATTCTCAAGACATTGTCCTGTTCCAGACCTCATGCCAGTCTGCGTGTAATTAAACGCGTGCATTTCGGCCTCCTCTAGCAACACGGTGTTGGCTCTTCTGCCAACACTTCAAGTTCAACATTCTTCAGTTGCTCAGAATCAGAAAAGGAAATGTCAGATTAAACACAAGAGATTCTTTGATGAGTCATTTGACTCAGAAGAGCCCCAGTGCCCTGAAGAAGAAAGAGGATCAGACTTTTTTGATATCTGGAGAAGAACGAAAAAGTCATATTCTAAGATAATACAAACTCCTCAAGATGTGTTACAGAAGAGAGTTAATGTCTACAGAATATATAACTTAATGTTTTAATTTCTCTCAAATATCACTGAACTAGAAGGTGCTCAGATTTATGATGCTGCAAATAAACTTAGCGCCATTTATAATTTTGACATAGAGAACAACTTTGGTGAAGAATGTATACATTTTAAAAACTATCTGACATCTGAAGAAAGTAGATGGTGACAAGTTGTCCTCTCTTCTGTTTCTCTGCAGAATGTTGTTTAAAAAAATGGCAATATCTATCCAAATGTGTACAAAGCACTCAACATTTATAACTCTTCTCCAGGGCAACAAACTGTTCCCCTGAAAGGTCCTTTTCTTTTTTAAAATTGATTAAGAACTACCTACAGGCATTGAGAACAACTGGTGAATCTCATAGTACTAGCCTCAGAATCAGGCATGACAGTCAGTCTGGATCTTGAGGAAGTGAAATATGAATTCACAAATACAAAAGTGAGAAGGAAGTTAAAACTAAGTTTACTAAATCCTGGAAAAGTTCAAGTAAGTGGTATTGTATCGTATACTTTAGACTGACTAAATTTCACATTTAACTGAAGTCATTTTGGTGTACAGTATTAAACTGTAGTGATTTTATTTTTGTTCTTACCATACATTGTGCCCAAATATACTGTTTCGGTAGTAATTTTTCAGCAATGGGGACTACTGAATTGTAGTAGTATTTTATTATTTTTGAATATTTAACTTACATATGTGCTTTGTGTTACATCTTATTTAAATACTTCAATAAAGTTTAAAACTAAAGTTAATGATTATGCAGTTTTATCATTGGTATTCCACAAATAAATAGCAATATTTAAGTTTAGGAAGGGGGATGTAAAATAAATTATTGCACAGGGGTGTCACATACTAAAAATATGGCCCTGGCACAGAAAGCTAATGCTTACAAAAGATTTTATGTCTGATGATGCTGAGCTCACTTTGATATAGCTTCAAAGACATCATTTAGGAGAGCATCAAGGGAGCTGTCAAATACTGTCAAGTAATGGTTTGGGTAAAAGATGACAACTGTTTTCCTGCTACCTTCAAATCTCCAAAATATAGTATTCTTCAAAGACGTGTATCTCAAGGATATTGCACTGGCAGTAGAACAGGGAGTGAACTGGACCAACCAGCTAATCTTCAGTGCAGCACTATAGCTTAAGGCAAGTGCTCACATTTATATGTAGCTGTTGCACCCCTCCTCACTGTTTAAGCAAAAGCTGGAAGACAATGCAATGCGTAGCTACTGCTGTGTAGCTGAGCATTTGTGTGTCCATATTTGCATTTGAGTTCACCTGTATATAAAAACTAGAAGAAAAGTGGAAAATCAAATATTATGATCTTTTAATTGCAGCTATACTCAATCCATTTTTCATCAGCAGGTGACTAGTTGCCTGTACCCTGTTTTTATATGGTCTCCACACTGGATTTTTCATTTGTTATAATATGTTAACTGTTCCACTGTAACTCTGTAGGAGAACTGATATTACAGGGTGTGGACAAAAATACCATAAACATAACACATTACCATGCCGAAAATGAGGCAGGAAAACTGTCAGCATTCAAAGCAGTTTCCAGTCATATCAGAAAAGCCCTGTATGGTTGTCAAGGGAATATTGTACCATTCTTCCAGCAAAATGATGGCAAGTTCTGGTAATGATGATAGAGTGGTTAGCTATCATGCATCTTTCTCTCCAAAATAGACCGCAAAGGCTCAATAGTACTGAGATCTGGTGACTGTGGTGGCCAACAAAGATGCAGCAGTTCATCCTGCCACTCATGAAATGAGTCCTGGATGATGCAAGGTGTGTGAACAGTGGTCCTGTTATCTTGGAACATAGCATTACCATTGGGGAACATACATTGTACCATGAGATAGACTTGATCAGTCAAAATGGTCACATAATTCTCAACAGGATAACCATGTGCAGGATAACCATGTGGTCCATGAAATACCATGATATGGCTGCCTAAATTATCCCAAAATCCCCACTGTATTTCACTCTTGGGATGTAAATTTAGTCAAAAGTTCAAAACAAGACTTATCTGAACAGTCTCCTGTTGTGAGCATTTGCACCACTGATGAGTTGAATTCCAGTTTGCCCTGCATTTCCTTGTTTATGAAGCTCACTTTATGTTGTTATGGTACTGACAGAGTTTGCAAGTGTGACATTAGGTTCTGCTGTGATTTTTGCATCTGTCATCCTCTTTTTTTATCATAGTTCCTTTCAATGACTGTCCATCACAATACTCAGTACACACTTTCACCTACATTGTGACTTAGCAAATTATGTTTTTCTGCCTTGCTTGCATGTAGTGTAAATCTTTGATATGGTGCCTTTTGAAATACCAGCCACTTCAACTCCCTTGGTTAAGAAGTACCCACTATTGAACACCAATAATTTGCCCATGTTTGATTTCACTTAACTCCAATGTAATTCACTCAAAACCATACAGAACCATGTTCTGATCATGACTGAGACTCACAATGTATTGAAGACATTGTGGTTCAAGATCAAATACAACAGCACACTCTGCAGGCTTCATTAGCATCTCCCTTTATGTTCAAGTGTGCATTTGTTGCAGCGTTTTCAAACTTTTGTCCAACCCCTGTACATGTGATACTGAATAGACAAATAAAGCTTTCTCTAGTCATAACTGAAAATGGACAGCTCCACATCTTACTCTATACTTATGAGAGCAAGTTCATTCAACTCTTGCTCTTGCTTTCTGAGCTCAGCTTCAATATCTTCTGGAAGTCGCTTCTGCCCTGGTTCTGGTGGTGGTGGTGGTTGGTACCTAGCCCAAAAGTCCACTGGTTGTAGCTGTGCTGGTAAGGGCACTGTGAGAATATTTAAAACAATGTTAGCTCATAACATGACAATTAAGACTGTTAAGATCTGATTATATTTGAAATAAAGCAACATTGTTATTACAAAAGATGCTGTCCACTCAAAAGTTCTCTATGTTATTCATAAATATAACAGAAATCATTAAATGAGTAGGAAGTAATAAACTACACAGACAAAAAAATAATTTCTATGCTTCAAATTACTTGCTAGTAGTAGACATACACTGGAACAACAGACGACAAACACAGCAGGAAAACATCAGACCAATTGACAATGAAATGTTAACAAAAGACAAGATTTGAAAACTGGGAATTGCAGTGGCAAAGAAGGAAGCTGACATGTCATAACAAATTTATACATTATTCAGTCATTCTCTCACTCAATTGGGAGACCGCTTGCCAAAGAAAGGCAAAGGTTCTGTGTGGGAGTTCTGGTACAGCACACTGTTTTCATTTGCCAGGAAGTTTCATATCAGCACACAGTCCATTGCAGAGAAGATAATCATGTTCAACATGGTAAGACAATTATATATCACAAAGAAAAAAAACATGAATCATAATAAACCAGATAACATATAAGATACAACTTTAAGTAGATAGAAAAATACACTAGACACTCTGCAAGCAGGCAGCATATTGAAGTGAAAAGCACAAAACCACATGAATCTAAAAGAAAAAAAAAGAAAATGCTGTATGCACTGCAGTCAAATAACACTCTGAATAGTACTCAGCCATTGGAGGGCTCCTCTGGAGACATTGTGGATGCCTTCAGTTCCTTCTCCTTTGAAATCATAAATTACACAGTTTATAATATGATCCATAATTTGAAGTCCACCATGCTCACAGAAAGGGTCACCTGCAAGATACCAGTTTATCATTAAGCTTTCATGGCAACCCGTTCCAGTATTTATTCTGTTTAATCTTGTCCGGAGTCTTCTTGGAAGGTCAAAACCAGAAACTTATATGCTTACATAGGGAATCCATTCTGTGTGATGTTTCTTCACCAGTGTTTCTGCTAGTCCCTTTCTTCCTCAAAAACTTCTAGTCTATGGATGGTTTTCCAGAGATGCATCCTCAACTTCAGTTGATTGATTGTGTGGAAATGATGATGAACAGGGAGATCACATTTGTTTGATATCTTCTTCCATTCCTTTTTTATTGGAGAGTGAAAATACATTCTGGAAACAATCCCCTCTAGGCTGTGGATAATCCATTTCTATGCAATATTCTTTCTTTCAAGAGAGCTAGCCCAACAGTGTATGCACAGAACTTCTGTGAAGTTTGAAATGCAGATTATACTTAATGATGAAAATAAAGCTGTGAGAGCATGTTGTGAGATGTGCTTGGATGGATCTGTTGGTAGATTATTTGCATATGAAAGACAAAGCTCCCAGGTCTGTGTCCTGGTCCAACATACAGCTTTAACCTGCTAGGAAGTTTAAAAATTAGTTATACCTTTTAGGAACTGCAAACTGTTCACATCTTTGTCAGAACATTATGAATATGCTGCATATCCTCAATTCATTATAAGGCAGCATAATTTTGGAATTAGTAAAAACAACTGCTCAGTATACAGAGGTGACATAAAACACATGAACAATAATTAGCACGCAGTACTTCAGTTTGTAACTTGTGTTGTGCCACAGAGCACACAGACACAACATTAATATTATCCCTGCACTGTGGTCTGACTAAGGTGGGGGTTGTGGTAGTGAAGTGGGTTAAATGAACAAGAAAAGGGTGATAGTAAGAAATGGATTAAGGTAAGAGATAGGTAAGAATTGGAAAAAGCAGAGACAGCCGGATATTGAGAACCTAGGTAAACTTGTGTATCCATCTCCCAACTGCCAAACTGCCACTCTTATATCACTGCATGGAACGAGCTAATACTTCTACTTGTGCCATGTGAAACTTTCTTTTGTGCTGTGTTGTTGTACTGTTGTCCTGCTTTCTCTCCTTGTCCTTGATCTTGCTCCTCAGTTCCCTTTGCTCCTTTCTTACCATAACAACTTCTTTATTTACTGCACTAACACCATCCAATACAAATTCTCACAACAGTGAAGCCATTGTACCAGGACAGAGTAGTTATGTATGTGTGGCGACTATCGACTCTACGAGTGATATATCTCTGCCATAGCAGGCTCTCTGACCCATGCGGACCTATTGTGCGCCGCCATATTGCTTTCCATTCTGTTTTGTTATGCCGACTGTATAAGACATTGTAAATATTCACGCATAATAAAGTTGTATTAATGTATGTTGGTGTGTTACTTAATGATCGCCGCCGCTCCGCGTATCAGGAATAACCACATTGGTGACCCCGATCTGTTTTAGTTCAATTCGCGAGTGCTATTAACAGTGATTTGTATTGTGCTACGAACAATGTTTCAACAACCATTCAGTCCCTGTGATCTGACTTCTCAGACGAAGTTTTTCAAAGTGGAAAATGAACCCATACCAGAAATCACACTGCAGTTTCAGTGCCAAAGTGAACTCCGCTGTCAATACGTGGCCCCAAGATAACCTCAATGGTTCCCACTTGGCCGCCGCAGCACGTTCCTGCGCCTATGGCTGCCCCTCATGACCGTTGGACTGCATTCTGCTTTTTGACGCCCCAGCACTGCCAACGCCTGCCGTTCTTGCTCATCTGCTGCACCCACACATGATGCCTGCTCTACAGCCGCAGACTACACAACTCTCCACGGACATCTTACAACCGCTCAGGTATGATGCAGACGCGCCTCCCGCGCCATCCTGGCTCCTGTTCATCTTCCACACGTTTTCCCGATGGTTTCGTCCGTCTCTGCCGCGTCAGTTTCAACTGCGCCCGTTACACTCCTGCAGTCATTGTTACCAGCTCCCACATGCCTACCGCCCGCTCCCGCAGCAGCACCGACTGCCCCATCCTCGCCGGTCCACAATGTTTCATCAACTTCCACACCAGGTTCTTTCGCTTGTCAAACACCGGTCGCGTGCTCACTAGTCCGAACTGCACCAGTTTCCATGGTACTGGAGAGTCTTCCGCACCCAACCATGCCCCTACCAGCCGGGGCCCCAGCAACTATACCTGCCTACACTATGCAACTGAACTCACATGTCAAGACTGAATTCTCTTCTTGCACTCCTGCTGCTTGTAAATCGTGTGGTTTTGTCCCTAATAACCAGATTAGTACAGCTACTGTGTGCCAGTCTCCTAGTGCCTACAATCCCAATTTGGCACCACTCTACACTGCTACACCATCTGCACCTCCAAGTAGTGTGTTTGCTGCACCGACCATTCCTCAGTACCTCGTGCCTAGCAGATTCCCAAAACTGCCAGCCCTACAAACAGAGAACCCTAAGACATGGTTTGCATTAGTGGATAAAATGTTGGACGTCCTAGATGACAGAGCCCAATTTGTGTGCCTTCTTAGTCACCTGCACGATCACACGGATCTTATTAGTGACCTGCTGCTTTCGCCTCCCGTGCAGAATAAGTATGTATTTGCTAAAGCTTGTATCGTTGAATGCTTATCCTGTCCTCCTGCTGAGCCGATCCAATGCATTATCCATGAGGAACACATCGATGACCGTACCCTGTCATAGCTGTGGCGCCACTTACGCGCCCTTGTGGACACAGAATTTCTACCAGACGTCGCACTTTGGACAATTTGGCTACTTAAACTTCCTTCTGAGCTACAACTGCAGCTATTGTCCCATGTGTCTGAGCCCCCCAAAGCATGCCTGCTCATTGCCGACTGTGCCTATAGCATCATTCAACACTGGTGCCTCCAGCATTTGAGTCCGGCATCCGCCGCGCCCACGCATTATGCAGTAACAGAAGCCAAGCCTACCCGCGGCAAGACACGCACCTCGCTGTCAGCGTAAGCAACGGCCCTGCCACTCCACGGTCACCCGACTGCACTACCTACTTTTACGTTGCCGCCCCAAAGGTCATCGGAGACAGCTGAGCGAGCACCTGAGTACACTCTGGCTGCGCAGCTGGCCGCTTCACCTTCCAGCCAAGCCATGCTCCTGCACCGCAAGCTGGCTCTCCTTATTGCTGGTTCCACGCTAACTTTGGTGATGTGGCTCGCAGCCGCAAACCCCCATGCACTTTCCCAAATGCTTACGGTGGGCACGTCTAGGAGCCATGTCCCACCACGCTGCCTCACGGCGCCTACCGGCATCCGCCGCCTGCTGCACTGTCATCTGCTTCACGCCTATTTGTTGAGGACACCAACACCGAACTTCATTTTCTAGTGGACTCTGGAGCCGACATTATTGTTATCCCGCCCTCCCTCACCCCTAACATAGATCCCTTATCTGCACCGCCACTGATAGCTGCTAACAATTCCCCAATTCTGGTGCTAGGTTCCTCACATCTCCTGCTTAAATTTGCCCCAGATCAGGTTTTCCCCTGGACATTTTAGGTCGCGGAAGTTGATGCGCCTGTACTGGGCCTCGATTTTCTTCATCACTATACCCTCTCCCCTAATCTGCAAGCCGGCTGTCCGACTCACGTCTCCGGTTCGAGTGTTCCTGGTGCGTCACAACATTCCCCCCCTCAGCTTGAAGTTTCTACTGACTGTTCACACTCTGCCCTTTCAGAGTGTATGTCACTTGCTGCAAACCTTTCTTCTGCTCTCTCAGCTTTCTTGCGCAAGCATTCAGACATCGATGCGTTGCACACTCAGAATGTTGACCTGCGTGTTCGCATTGATGAAGTCTATGCAAAACTGTTGCAGACACAACAGCAGCTTCTGCAACTCCGCACACCCACTCTTGCAATCGTGGACACGTCTCCTCAGCCTGGTCATTGTTCTGCAGCTGTGACCCCATTAACAGTTCGGCCAGCCTCTGCCCCTCCCCCATCTGCCCCTACCCCCTCTGCCCCTCCCCCATCTGCCCCTACCCTCTGCCCCTACCCCCTCTGCCCCTACCCCCTCTGCCCCTACCCCTACTGCCCCTACCCCCCCTGCCACTACACCCCTTACCCTACCCCTCCTGTCCCTACCCCTCCCCGCCCATACCCCTCCTGCCACTACCCCCCATGCCCCTACCCCCCCCCCCTGCCACTAACCCCTCTGCTTCTCCCACATTTTTGCGTGCAATTGCCGATGGAACGTGCCTCAGAATGCCTGTGCGGCATAAGGCGCGCTGCCTAAATGCGCAGAAACTTCGCCGTGCCAGAGACATTGTTAAATACACTCCTGGAAATTGAAATAAGAACACCGTGAATTCATTGTCCCAGGAAGGGGAAACTTTATTGACACATTCCTGGGGTCAGATACATCACATGATCACACTGACAGAACCACAGGCACATAGACACAGGCAACAGAGCATGCACAATGTCGCCACTAGTACAGTGTATATCCACCTTTCGCAGCAATGCAGGCTGCTATTCTCCCATGGAGATGATCGTAGAGATGCTGGATGTAGTCCTGTGGAACGGCTTGCCATGCCATTTCCACCTGGCGCCTCAGTTGGACCAGCGTTTGTGCCGGACGTGCAGACCGCGTGAGACGACGCTTCATCCAGTCCCAAACATGCTCAATGGGGGACAGATCCGGAGATCTTGCTGGCCAGGGTAGTTGACTTACACCTTCTAGAGCACGTTGGGTGGCACGGGATACATGCGGACGTGCATTGTCCTGTTGGAACAGCAAGTTCCCTTGCCGGTCTAGGAATGGTAGAACGATGGGTTCGATGACGGTTTGGATGTACCGTGCACTATTCAGTGTCCCCTCGACGATCACCAGTGGTGTACGGCCAGTGTAGGAGATCGCTCCCCACACCATGATGCCGGGTGTTGGCCCTGTGTGCCTCGGTCGTATGCAGTCCTGATTGTGGCGCTCACCTGCACGGCGCCAAACACGCATACGACCATCATTGGCACCAAGGCAGAAGCGACTCTCATCGCTGAAGACGACATGTCTCCATTCGTCCCTCCATTCACGCCTGTCGCGACACCACTGGAGGTGGGCTGCACGATGTTGGGGCGTGAGCGGAAGATGGCCTAACGGTGTGCGGGACCGTAGCCCAGCTTCATGGAGACGGTTGCGAATGGTCCTCGCCGATACCCCAGGAGCAACAGTGTCCCTAATTTGCTGGGAAGTGGTGGTGCGGTCCCCTACGGCACTGCGTAGGATCCTACGGTCTTGGCGTGCATCCGTGCGTCGCTGCGGTCCGGTCCCAGGTCGACGGGCACGTGCACCTTCCGCCGACCACTGGCGACAACATCGATGTACTGTGGAGACCTCACGCCCCACGTGTTGAGCAATTCGGCGGTACGTCCACCCGGCCTCCCGCATGCCCACTATACGCCCTCGCTCAAAGTCCGTCAACTGCACATACGGTTCACGTCCACGCTGTCGCGGCATGCTACCAGTGTTAAAGACTGCGATGGAGCTCCGTATGCCACGGCAAACTGGCTGACACTGACGGCGGCGGTGCACAAATGCTGCGCAGCTAGCGCCATTCGACGGCCAACACCGCGGTTCCTGGTGTGTCCGCTGTGCCGTGCGTGTGATCATTGCTTGTACAGCACTCTCGCAGTGTCCGGAGCAAGTATGGTGGGTCTGACACACCGGTGTCAATGTGTTCTTTTTTCCATTTCCAGGAGTGTATCTTTTGGATTCCAACATTCTCCGTCAGTCTGATAGTAACTGGTCGTCGCCAATCCATCTTGTGCCGAAGAAGGACGGTACTTTCCACCTCTGTGGTGACTACCGTGCTCTTAAGGTATCACTACCATTGATAACTACCCTATCCCCCACATTCAAGATTTAATTCATATGTTGCATGGTTCCCAGATCTTCTCCGTTCTCGATTGTAGCAAAGCATATCATCAGATTCCCATGTTCCCCGACGACATCCCCAAGGCAGCCATAATCACTCCATTTGGCCTCTTCGACTACTGTTCCATGCCATATGGTCTCAAAAACGCCACACAGACATGGCAATGCTTCATCGACTCACTGTTGTTTCACCTCCCTTTCGCCTATGCCTACTTAGACGATATACTGATTTTCTCTCTCTCACCTGAGGAACACACTCTCCATCTTTCCAGAGTGCTTGCACTGCTCGCTGCTAATGCAGTGGAGATCAACCACGAGAAGTCTCAGCTTGGCAGTCCTGAGGTCACCTTCTTAGGTCACACAGTCACGGCTGAGGGCGTCCGCACTACCTCCTCTCGGGTTGAACTCATACTTAGCCTCCCTCCCCCAGAGGACTTCGCGAACTTCGCCGTTTTCTAGGCATGGTGAACTTCTACAGGCGCCACCTGCCCCATGCTGCATCTATCCAGATCCCTCTGACCAACACTCTGGTGGGTAAGGATACTAAAGGCAAACGCAAACTCGTTTGGACACTGGAGATGGCCGATTCATTCAAAAATCTCAAAACCGCCCTCTCTAAAGCTGTCACACATGCTCACCCTGCTCCTGACGCACCCATTTCTATTACAGCTGATGCGAGCGACACTGCAATTGGTGCGGTCCTTCAGCAACATGTATTGGATTCCCCACAAGCCCTCCATTTCTTCTCCAAGAAATTAACCAAATCCCAGTCCAAATGGTCCGCCTTTGACCGTGAACTCCTCACCCTGTACAAGGCAGTCAAATATTTCAGAGCCGATGTTGAGGGTCGCCCATTCACAATTTATACAGATCACAAACCCTTGGCAGATGCAATGCGTAACACCTCACGCGATCTCTCCCACGACGCTTCTGCCATATGGATTTCATATCCCAATATTCCACTGATGTACAATATATCCGAGGCGCTGACAATGTAGTTGCTGACTACCTGTCTCATGTCAACATCATCACTACCCCACTTAACCTCACTGACCTGGCCCGTCGGCAAACCAAAGACCCCAATATTCATGCCTTGCGACAAGACACAACCTCTTCCCTCCAACTGGAACAACGTGCATTCCCCGGCACCACAGAACCGGTCTGGTAGCCCCTGCCCTCTCGTACCCGCAGCTCTCCACTGCCCTGTTTTTGATGCATTCCACAACCTAGCTCACCAAGGCATCAAAGCCTCCACCAGGTTGGTCACGGAAAGGTACATCTGGCCTGGTGTTAAACATGATTGTAGGATGTGGGCTCGCACCTGCGTACCGTGTCAGAGAGCTAAAGTGGGCCCCCATGCACTTCCTCTGCCAGGCACTTTCGACACCTACGATATGCCCATATTGATATTTTAGGTACCCTCCCTCCCTCCAAGGGCTTTCGATATATCCTGTCCGTTATTGATAGGGTCACTAGATGGGTCGAGGCAGTCCCTTTGGAAGATATTTCAGCTGAGTCTGTAGCTCGGGCCTTCGTTGCCACTTGGATTTCCAGATTCGGAAGCCCTACTTCACTGACCACCTCCCTCTGTTCATACTGTGGCATCGCAAAGTTTCACACAACCGCTTATCATCCCCAGGCCAATGGACTTGTGGAGCGCTGACACCGCATGCTTAAAGCCGCACTAATGTGCCACAGTGGCCAGTGGTCTGATGCTCTCCCCTGGGTTTTACTAGGCCTCCGCACTGCACACAAAGAGGACTTGCAAGCCTCCCTCACCGAGACCCTTTATGGGGAGCCTCTGGTTTTACCAGCCGAATTTGTCAGGGATACGCTGCTACCAAGCTCTTCTGAGCTCCCAGCACTCATCGAGAGTGTCCGAGGGCACGTCGTGCTCATCAAACCTCCCTTGCCTTCTGCCCACTGTAGGCCTCGTGTGTTCATGCATAAGGAACTGGCCACATGTGAATTTATCATGTTACATGACGACACAGTACGGTCAACCCTGCAGCCTCCCTACACTGGTCCGTTTAAAGTCCTGTCCCGAGGCCCTTCCACATTGTCGATACTTAACAACGGCAAACCAGTAACTGTTTCACTCCACTGGGTGAAAGCTGCGTGGGCCTTGCAGGAGCACTCTGCAAGTGACCCTGATGTACATGACACCTGCCCTCCTTCCCAGGAATCCCATCATGATTTGGATGGGCCCACCACCTCTCTCCCCCTTCCTCCCCCCTTGCAGCCTACATCACAGGCCGGACGACTGGTGGTTCCACCCCATTGGCACAGTGATTATGTCCTAGCTTCAGTCAAGCTTGCTACACCTACTCCCAAGTGTTGTGCGTGTGATATCACCATGGACAAGTGCTTTTGTAAGTGTCCCACCCCCACCGGGCTGGCACAGGATTTGATGCACCACCGTGCTCCGCACTGCAAGAAGGGGGGGGGGGGGGGAGCTCTGTGGTGTCTATCGACTCTATGAGTTATATATCTCTGCTATAGCAGGCTCTCTAACCCATGTGGACCTATTGTGTGCCGCCATATTGCTTTCCATTCTGTTTCGTGATGCCGACTGTATAAGACGTTGTAAATATTCACGCATAATAAAGTTGTATTAATGTATGTTGGTGTGTTATTTAATTATCACCGCCGCTCCGCATATCAGGAATAACCACATATGTATGTTCATCCTTCTGCTTTGAGGAAAAAATGTAGAGTGTAAGCTTAATTAATGTTTTGCAATTCTTGTTTGAATACCTGTCCACAGCTTAACATATACACTGTACTCTGTGTGTTTACCCTTACTAATTCTATTAAATGTATCTCATTAACAGTTATCCAGTATGATTTCATTCACAGATAAAATAAGGGATCATTAAGAATGGGTAGAGCAAGTTTAGAGCTCATCCTTCACCATGCTAGCGAGATTTGAACATGTAATGAGAGAAATATAACTGCACGCTGTAAGGCAATGTTATGATAATTGCCTCCTGATCAAATAGTGAGGACTGTTGAAAGCTCAGATCATGATTTTAATCATGGTACCAGTCTGAAACTGAAGTACAACATGTTTTAATTTGTAAGGCTAAGTTGACTGAAGGCAAAGGCTACAATAAGATGACTTGATTGAGATATGAAGCCTGACTGCCATCTCTCCACCACTTGCCTGATCAAAAATATTCAGTGCATGAACAGCAATAAGGAAGGGAATTATTACACTTTTTAGATATTTCATATGAGCAACTTCAGATAATTACTAAAAGTCAGCATCACAAACTTCATGGTGAAGCAAGCAGAGATGTTTCCAAGACCTTTTATGTATGGCCAATTCTAGCTTTCAGATTGCTCATGCAACAGTAGGAATTCTTTCAGAAATGAAATTTTAGTCACTGGGCTATTCATTTAACAGAAAAAAATTGAGCTCAAGTCAAAAAGCCAATAATAAATCCCTACTCATATTACTAGCTTACTGTAAGCTTTGAGCGAACTTTGATGCCATTAGTGAGAAACCTGACTTACATACGAGGTTTTTGCCTTTCTTCCATGCTTAATGTGGACCTGTTATCACAGAATTATCAGTACTCATCTGTTACATTTTAACTTTTCAATAATGTTTCCATTAATTTTAAAGCACTTATCATACTGGTTAATGAGATAAACATGGTGCTTATAGTATTCTGCATATTTTGCCCTGATGAAAATTAAAACAGTACAGTCCACATTTGTGTTGCTACTGTAATGGTGATGGTAAAGTTCTCTCTGCAATAATGGAAATAACTGAAAAACTGTGATGTCATAGTATTACTGTTTAAGGGGAAAATGCATAATTCATACAGTGCATACAGACATTTACATACTTGCAGGTCTAGTTTGACAAGGACAAGACAAAGTCAACCATGGTAATATAGTAGGAAACATGCCAACATTTTCCTGAAGTAATTTAGGGAAACTACTGTAAACCTTAATCAGGATGCAGCCTCCATGCTATGAAAAAAAGGCCAGTCTGTTTAAACCAGTGAAATTACATTCAATTTATCTATTTATCTCTAGCGTACAATAATGTTTTGCAAAGAAGTCATTTAATAATGTAAAAAGTTAGGCTACTTTGTTCATTCATTTACCATTACCAATAACACATTACACACACTATATTCATACTATTTCATAATTGCACAAACTTAATCTTTCATAAATAATTTGAATTCTCTTTTGTATCTCAAAAAAAGTTGTCTTTCAGGAAGAATTTTCATTTTCTCTCATAAGTAAATAGCGCTGTGCAAAGTAATTAAGTTTAACAGTTGCATATGAGGTATGTAATACAACTGTGTCTAAACAGCCATCACCTTCAAACTATTTTATAAAAATATTAAATTTAGAAATGCCTTGTCTGATGTCATTTTCCAATCAAAGCTTAGTAGTTGAATACCTTGACTCTCATAATGAATAAGTGTGCAAATTGCCATAGAATCATAAGAAACGTCAGTCTGTGAGAAGGATGCCAGCATTATTATCATGTGGAATGTTGTAATACGCCCTACATGAGGAATGCTAATGGATGCTTCACAAGATGCAGTGGCTCACACAACAACTACACAATTCTTGGGAAAAAACAGCTTATCTGGAAACTTTGAACTTATTTGCCAGTAGTGCAGGAAGAGGTAGCAGCTTTGCAAGCTGCAGCAGGACTAGAAAAGAAGACTGGATTAAATCAAGTGTTCCAAATAAGTAATAGAACCAGGAAACACTACAAGTATGATTGCTTCACTCTATTTGTTTCAGAGAGAGTGAAGAAAAGAACAAAAGGATTAAGATAACCCACGAAGAAGCCCAGAAGAACTCTGCAATACAGAACATAAAGTGCAAGCTAAGTGTAACAAGGAATGTTTTAAGAAGCCCAAGAAGGTCTTACTGCTTCATAATACTCAGTAGAGGGGAATGGCAGAATCAATACAGAATTTGTTTGGATGTGATTACTAGGTAATCAGCATTTATAAGGTCTCAGCAATGTCACCTGCAATTAAGGCTCACTAGGGACTGATATTGGAATGGAAGATCATGTAATAAGAGTAGGAGGTGCAGACAACTGTTTGGATTGTAACCTTAATTGTAAAACTAAGGATGAAATAAAATCCACTGTAGAGAATGCTCCTTGCATTTTTGTGAAGACTGTGTCACTCTTTGAGCATTGTGATAAGGCATTAGAACATGTTCATGCAGAGATGGGAAACTGCTCAGGGGAGATGGATATTCATACATGTGTGTGACTAATATATTTTCCTTCATGGTTTGTATATGAATGTTTCTGAAAAGAGGCTACTATAGTAGTGAATTACCAGACATATACCTCGTCACAAATTAGTATCTGTCCAGTCCCACTGATTACTGATGTGTTCCCTAAGCCTTTCTTTTAGGGAAAATTCATTCAAAACTTACAGATGCAAAATATATATAGCTACAGCCGTAACAGCTACTGGCATAACAAGATACTGCAGCTTGGAGATAATAAAAAGCATTTCATACATTCCATCAAAACATTAAAAGCTTCATAAATAGAAAAAAAAGCTTCTATGTAAAACAAAGGAAATGCAACCACTCACCTTTAGCAAACTAATATGTGGCACATAGACTCATGTAAAAGAACACAGTATTAACTAGTTTCTGTGCCGTGTCTCTTTTACTGGGTTTAAAGTATCTTGTGCTAAGAAGAGAGAATGCTACCTAATTCAGAGGACAAGCTGTTGTAAAGAGTTGAAACTCAGCTGCCACCAACATTGTGAAATCCTTCTGTCTGCTTTTAAAAAAGTAAAAATTATGTACTATGCTCAAAAAATGAAACACTCAAAGAATAAAGCAAAAAACATTTGCAACATCATTAAACAAGAAACTAGCAAAAATAGCAACCCACATCAAATGATCTCCTGGTAAATAATTTGTTTTTCATAGCAGACAGGAAAGTTTTACAATACTGGTGGTAACTGAGATTCAAATGAAATTCAATAATTGTTTTTTTTTACAGTGGCACAAAACTTTTCACTCTCTAATAAAAAATCAAATACAGACGCATTACATTCACTTGTGCAGACACTGCATGTCCCAGCAACAGACATTAGTTTCTTAAGGTCACCTCCTAAGGATATTGTAAAATTCATCATGTCACAAATTAGTAAGCCTACTAATTAGGATGGTCATCCTAGCAGAATATTAAAATCTTGTGCTGAATTGATAGGATTACACTTAATCTATCTTTGTACTCAATCAATGGCTCCTTTTCCTGATGGTAACACCCACTTTTGAATACATTTACTCCTTAATGGTTTCCATTGTTAAGAATAAAAAGATAGTTCAATCTGATATAAGTAATCACAATACAAGAAACAAAAATTATTTTCAAGTAAATTTTGCCTTCTTGTCTAGGATTGGCCTGAAGACCTGCAACAAGCTCCCATGTAACATAAGGCAAGAAATTTGGTATTATCTGAGCACACGGAATCAAGGATTGAAAATTTTTGTTCTGGTGTTCACTAACAGTGTCACATCCATTATGGACTGCTGCTATGGCAACACTCTACACACATAAGTGAGCTACGGAAGATACAACAGAAAGTCATAAGAGAAATATGTAGGGCTGGTCCAAGAGATCACTGTCAACCACTGTTTAGTAAGCTTAATATATTTACTGTTGTAAACCTGTACATATGTGTCTTGTCACTCTACATTAAATGAAATGCAAAATAATTTCAAATGAAAGGAGATAAACACTAGCGCAACACAAGGGGAAAAATTAAAATGGATATTCCAAAACACAGTCTGGTAAAAGAAGCCAACTCGACCAGAGTCAGCTCTCTAAGAATCTTTAACAAATTAACAACTTCAGCATGGTCTATGCCATGTAAATTATCTGAAAAATTGTATAACTTTTTCGCTGGAAGTACATTTTGTAATGTAAAAGAATTTTCTGATGTACAAGTTGTGAACATAAGTTAAAATTTAAAATGTACAAAAATGTCTAATTGTGTGTATAATTAAGCACAGTGATAATGTGAATCACAGATGAAGCCTATTCCATTGTCTAAGTGGTCAATGATGAACACAGATGACAAGTGGTAACGTTTTAAAACTGTGTGACAAGTAGTAATGTACTGCACACAGAACTCATTATTTACAGATACAGTTAACTATTTTATGAGAAAAATGCCAGTGTAATTAAGTAAATATTAAGCTACCAATGTTAGACAAACAGTAGCTATCTTATATAACTGAGGAAGTGCAACTTTTTCTTTTTAGCATGATTAGTACTAAGCAGTACTATGATACTTTACTATTAGTACAGTGTTCAGAATAAGTTTCTACAGTTTTCTTGCTTTCTGATAGTGTATAACTTGATCTGTTGCATATTTGGAGAACAATATTCAATCATCCTCTAACACACACTTTCTGATGTGAGCACCTTTATTATTCACAGTTATATATATAGCCACATATGCAGAGCACAACTTCACAAACTTCTTGGTGACCAAACATTACAATATATCAACAAAAGACATTACAATAATACATACAGGCGCATCCAGTATGCTACATAAGTTCATATTCGATCTTCGATTTATGTGTGCATCTGCCACACATACATTGTATCTGAAACATCTTCTTGCTGGGATCTACAGAACATGTTGAATCACTCAATTTTGAAGTATCCTCTGCCATGCACTTCACAGTGGTTGGCAGAGTATAGATCTGCATATCTGAACTGGATATCACAGGTTTCATAGCTACACAGAGAACTTTTTGGCTGCCTCATGTGAGAACAATCGCAAGACTAATATGATAGAGTGGCAAAATGTATGATTGCATATTACTTTACAAAATGGCTACCTATGAAACAAGAGGGCATTTTTGCATGTTTATTGTCACATGCTTCGCTAATAGCTTTTTGACAGTGGCAGACATCCTAATCTAAAAGAACCTCACATCACATTGGAATTTTGACTGCAATATAATATGGAATCACCAGCATGTATCCAAGATTGTGGTTAAAATACAGATGAAGGAAGTGTGGGGAATCAGCATTAGTTCTTTCTGGCCACTCATAATAAACATTCTAGAGGGAAACATATTACATGCACACATGGAGGATAACTGCATGAAAAAGATCTTCCATCTCTCCTGCCCATAAAGTTGCAGTCACCTTCAGTGGACCATAAAGAGCCAAAATCATATTATGTTGTCAGGATGAATCAGCTTTCTGCCTGTATATAAAAGAGGCTCAGCATTGTGATCATGAATCAGCTTTCTGCCTGTGTATGAAAGAGGCTCAACATTCTGATCAGTGGCAGGTATAGTGAGTACACTTTCTATCAAATGCCACTTTTATATTTATATCTATAGTTTATTTAGCACAGCACATTTTGTAACAAAAAACTGTTCCCAAATCCATTTTATCCCTCTGCAGATAGAGCTCTCAGTCAGCTGAAGTTCCAAAAAAACCCACCATATCCTAAACTATTATTTCCAAAATCCAACTGATACTGCTTGTGTTACTGCAATTGGAATGTTTGTCAAAATCAGCAAGCAGCTGCCAGCAAGAGTGATAGCTAGTTTGGGTGCAGCATTTAGTTTAGTCATCTTCTTGCATGCTGGTTAAACTCATTTTAATGATATCGAGAACATGATAAACATACACATTTGGTCATTTATTGTAACATTTCATGGAGACACCAGAGCCTCTAAACCAGTTGAAGTAGTACGTGCAGACCTATGTGGACCAATGGAAGTTATGGAATTAGGTGCTGCAAAGTATTTTCGCATTTTGGAAGATGATTATACCCAAAAGGGATTTGCGTATTTTCTTAAGTCAAAGAATGAGACTTCAAAAAAATTTCATAAAATGGTGGGGAATCAGCCAGAAATAATGAAAACACTAAGAACAGATAACGGAAAAGAATTCTGTTGTCTGAATTTTGACAGTTTGTTGAAAAACATGGCATTATACATCAGTTATCCAACAGCTATACACCAGAAAAAAGCAGTTTGGCAGAAAGGTTGAATAGGACTGTTGTAGAAAAGGCAAGATGTTTACTATTTATGATAAACTTGATAAGAGATTTTGGTTTGAAGCTGTTAATAGTGAAGTGCTGTATATTTGTGAAATAGGTTAGTGAGTTCAAGGTTAGGGAATAAAACACCCTATAAATGATGGACTGGCAAGAAACCCAACATTAGTCATCTCAGAATAATTGGATGCAAGGTCATGGTGCATATTCCCAAAGTCAAGAGAAGAAATTGGGATTAAAAGGCAAAAGAAATGATGTTAATGGGATATAGCAATACTAAAATACTACACTCTATGACCCTGAAACAAATTATGTAGTGATAAGCTGAGATATAATGGAAAATATTAATGATGCAGGAACTAAAATAAATAATCATGAAAAAAATCACCAGTTCAGTGGAGGATGATGAAAAAATGAGAAATCTGGTACTGTATTAAGAGAGGACTTACACAGTCTCTCAAAAGGAGCAGTTACCTCAGAGAAAGAAACTAATGATAAAAGACCAAACAATGAAAAATCCAGGACGGAATGTAACAGGATTATGAGAAGGAAAGTTGCTATTTACCATATAGTGGACATGCTGAGTCACAGATAGGCAAAACAAAAAGATTTTCACAATTCAAGCTTTTGGCCATTGGCCTTTGTCAACAATAGACACACATATGCACATTCACACACTCATGCAAATGCAACTCATGCACATGACTGCAATCTCAGGATCTCCCTGAACCTCTCCCCGGAGTCCATCTCTCTACTCACCCCTACCACTCCCCACACTCCCACCTTCTACATGCTTCCTAAAGTCCATAAACTTAACCACCCAGGACATCCCATTGTGTCTGGTTACTGTGCCCCCACTGAGAGAATCTCTGCTCTCATAGAGCAACATCTTCAACCTATTACCCAGAACCTACCCTCCTATATAAAAGATACCAACCAATTCCTCCACTGACTCTCCACAGTTCTTGTCCCTTTACCACACGGTGCCCCGCTCATCACTATTGATGCCACATCCCTGTACACTAACATTCCTAATGCCCATGGCATTATCACTATTGAACACTATCTTCCCCAATGCCCAATGGATTTCAAACCAACAACCTCCTTACTAGTCACCATGACCAACTATATCCTCACCACAATTACTTCTCCTTTGAATGCATCACCAACAAACAAATGCAAAATACAGCTATGTGCACCTGTATGGCACCATCCTATGCCAGCCTATTCACAGACCATCTAGAGGAATCCTCCCTAAACACCCAGAATCCCAAACCCCTCACCTGGTTCAGATTCACTGATGACAGCGCTGCTATCTGGGTCGAAGGTGAGGACACCCTATCCACTTTCCTCCAGAACCTCAACAACTTCTCCCCCATTTGCTTCACCTGGTCCTACTCAACCCAACAAGCCACCTTCCTAGGTATTGACCTCTACCTCAAAGCTGCCTACATCAATACCTCCATCCATATCAAACCTACTAACCACCAGCAATACCTCCACTTTGACAGCTGCCACCCATTCCATATCAAGAAGTCCTTTCCTTGCAGCCTTGCCACCCATGGTTGTCGCATCAGCAGTGATGAGCAGTCCCTCTTAAAATATACTGAGGGTCTCACTGAAGCTTCCACTGACCGTAATTATCCTCCCAACCTTGTACAAAAACAAATCTCCCATGCCTTATCTTTCCAGTCTCCCACCACCTCCCAAAGTCCCACTGTCTGGCCACAGAGGAGCATTCCCTTCATAACTCAGTACCACCCAGGACTAGAGCAACTGAATTACATTCTCCGCAGGGGTTTCCATTACCTCTCATTGTGTCTTGAAATGGGAAATGTCCTGCCCACTGTCCTTCCGACCCCTCCCACAATGGTATTCCACCGTCCACCGAACCTAAACAACGTACTTGTCCATCCTTACACAACCCCTGTTCCAAATACCATATCTCATGGCTCATACCCCCATAATAGACTTAGATACGTCCCCCAACACCACCTACTCCAGTCCAGCCACTAACATCACCCATCCCATCGGAGACAGGGCTCCCTGTGAAACCAGTCATGTGGTCTACAAGCTAAGCTCCAACCACTGCGCTGCATTCTAAGTACGCATGACAACCAACAAGCTGTCTGTCTGCATGAATGGCCACTGACGAACTGTGGCCAAGAAGCCAGTGGACCGCCCTATTGCTGAACCCGCTGCTAAATATGATATCCCTCATTTCAATGACTGCTTCACAGCCTGTGCCATATGGATTCTTTCCACCAACACCAGCTTTTCTGAACTGCATAGGTGGGAACTTTCCCTGCAATACATCCTTCGTACCCATAACTCTCCTGGCCTCAACCTTTGTTAGTCACTGTCCTCACCCATCCAGCCCCATCCCTGTTCCTATTCCAGTACTAAGCAGCTGTCATTCCACCACCACATCCAGTCTTTTAATTTTTCCCCTTTTCCACTACCTCCCCCCCCCTCCCCACCTCTTCCCCACCCTCCGTCTAGCCTGCAGCAGCACTTCACTGTCCACCATTCCCATCATACTATCCCTCCCCCTCCCTGGCCCGGCCTCCTCCTTACCAGCACCCAGTCGCCACTCCCATCATGCACTGGTGCTGCTGTTCATGGTGTGGTTTCAGTTCCTGAGACTGCAGTCGTGTGTGTGAGTTGCATTTGCCTGAGTGTGTGTGAATGCCTATGTGTGTCTATTTTTGACAAAAGCTAATGGCCAAAAGCTTTAAGTGTGAGCATCTTTTTGTTGTGCTTATCTGTGACTCAGCATCTCCACTATATCGTGAGTAGCAACTTTCCTTTTCATAATATTGATGATAAAAGATGTGTTACACAAGAAGATGAAGTAAAAAAAATAGAAGATCATGTAGGCAGCTCAAACCAAATAGAAGACTTGATGCTTACCAGATCTGATGCAGAGGAATTGAAACGTGCTATGGATGAAGAGATACAAGCTTTTCAAGACAACAATGCTTGGGAGGTGGCGAATCTTCCAGAAAGAGTAAGTGTTGTGCAATGTTAGTGGGTTTTAAGAAAAAAGTCAACAATGAAGGTGAAGCTCAGCTTTGTGCTAGACTATTGGCAAGAGCCTTCACTCAAAAACTTGGGAGTTGATTATGATGAGACCTTCTCTCCTGTTGTAAGGCATTCAACCCTTAGACTTCTAATAGCTTTATCCATTGAACTAGATTTGAACATAGCAATCATCCAGAATGTGAGATCAAAGAGTGAATGATGTCTTAAGCTGTCTAGAATACAAAATATCTGACTTAGAACCTTGCTTGTTTACAAAACATAAAGATGAAGGCCTAGTTAGTATGACAGCTTCATATGTTGATGACTTTTATATATTTTTCAAATGACTCAAGTGAGACTGAATTTTTGAAAAATAAGTTAAGTTCAGAGTTTGAAGTAAAAGATTTAGGAATGGCTAAAAATTGTTTGAGGATGTAAATCAAATATGATAAAGCTAATGGAGTGTTAGCTTTAAGTCAAGAGACCAATATTGATCAGTTATTCAAAAAGTTCAATATGCTAGACTGTAAAACTGTAAAGACTCCTATTGAAACTAAATTTGATTTTCTAAATCAAAAAGAAATTAAAACTGATGCGGTACTTTATCGAGCCCTAATGGGTAGCTTAATGTATTTATCAGTACTTACAAGACCTGATATCTCTTTCAGTGTGAGATACTTATACCAGTTCAATAATTCTCATACATTGGATATGTGCTAAGCGAATTTTCAGATATCTGAAGGAAACTGAGAATTATGTTCTAAAATTTTGGGAAGCATATTTAGAATTATGTGATTATGTAGATGCAGACTGGGCAAATTGTTCTTGAGACAGAAAATCATATACTGGTTTTATTTTTAAGCTATGTGATTCTGCAGTGTAATGGCAGAGTGCTAAGCAAAAGACTGTTGCTCTTTCTAGCATAGGGGCTGCATATGTGGCTCTTTATGAAGCTTGTTGGGAGGCCATTTATTTAAGGAACTTGTTACATGAACATATAAGCTATAATAAGTGTGTCACATTATTTAATGATAATCAGAGTGCCTTGAATTTGCCTGTTGATGCTTCAAATCATAAAAGGTCGAAGCACACTCATGTTCGACATCATTATATAAGGGAAGCTGTGTTCAATTAAGTTGTAAAAATGCTTTACTTACAAACAGCTGATATGCCTGCAGATATAATGACAAAATTATTGTGAAAAGAACAAACAATATGACTTTCTGAATTGTATTGGTCTAGGTATTTTTTAAGAAAATCATTTAAACATTCTGAATTGCGGGTGTCAAGCTGGTCAAACCCATTCAAATGATATTTGTATGTGATGAGCTATGTGTGTATTACCTTTGACTGTTTTTTATATCTTTGTTCCTACATGTTGTTCTGTTCAGTTCTGTTTCGTCCATATTGATTGTGTATGTTTCCACATGTAGCAAAGTGTACCAATGCAGAAAGTCATAATAAATCACTGAATGTGTACATGATTATCATGTCCTCAATATCCACAGAACCTCACCAAAAGAGAATAGTAACTGTCTTTGTGTGTTGAGTACTGTTTGCATATTTTGCTGACTTTGTGATGTAGTGCTCTTGTCTTTGTCATGAGCAGCAGTATTCAGTTTGTGTAGAGCATTTATTTTTATTTTACTTGACTAGTTCCATAGGACCACAGGTGCCAACTCCACGGAGCCCCAGGGGACCAGAGCCCCTTCAAAACTTCGTTTGGTGGGCAGGAGCCCCCCCCCCCCCCCCCAATTATTTAAGAAAATTATTAGTTATATTATGCTTCATAAAATCACAAAATTATGTTGGAATTTTTTATTTTTCTTGTTTGATGATAGTTACCTTTGTAGTGATTTCAGAATTTCTGTGTAAATTATAGAACCACTCAGCTTTCTACCATCTCGAACACATGATATTCTAGATATGAGTGCGGGATTGTAAAATCCTACCTACTGCATGACACATGTTTGTGTGAGCAGGTATAAAGTCAGTCGTGAGAAGGAAGTTGACACATTGGTCAAACGGCACTGACAAGTACTTGTTGGGCAATCCATAGATGTTTGAGAGGAAGAAACATGGAGTTTTTATGCAGCTCTGTGCCTATTGTGTCATTGACTATTGTTATGTGAAAGAAGGACAGCTGAAAAAGTAATCTTGAAAACTCTTAATCCAGCCTTAGAGGCAAGACCTATTTTATGATTCATGTGAAGTAGAGTCATGGTTATTAAGCTAACTCTTTTACAAATGTAATTAAATTTGTTTCTAACATTGTACAGAGCAAGTGACTTACTGGAAGTCATATATGTATGTGTAAAGTGAGAATTTAATTCTGTATGGAGTCCAAATATACCATTGGTTAACGAAATGTAGTTTGCATATCTGGTTATTTCACAAGTAGAGATAGAGGCTTAAATATTCCCGTACCTAGCATCATCCTATGGAGATGAAGTCAAGAGAGTTCTCTAGCAGCTGGCCAGCCATCAAAGAAGATCAGCAGCGATGTTAGAACATGGCGACCTGTGTGAAAGAACTTGAGAAAACAGGAATTTTAAGTCAAAAACTAGAGAAAAAGTTGTTACGTGTTGCCCTATCAACCAACCATAACACGACAACGGATAGACTCTATGACATTGGAATATGTTCAAGTATCCAATGAAGCAAAATTTGAATGAAAAATGGTAAAAGACGTGGAAAGTTCACAACTATAAAACAGCAAAGAACATTTTGATGCATTTGTCTAAGAAAAAATACTCATAGAATGCTTCAACCTAGACGATCCAGTGCGGGGAGTATACAGTTCTCACACACATCGCGGGGACGCAGATGCAGAAACCAACATACATCCAATGCCGCCAGCACCAACTGCTGTTCACTGGTGCTGACCTGCCTCTACATCTGCTCACCTACGCAATGAGACTTCTATGCTAGGTGAGCATGAAATAAAACTTCATTACGTTAGTGCGAAGTGGTACATCCTGTTGAGTGAACTTTTATTGTGTAATTATAGTATTTAAAGCTAGTTTTAAATGCTTAGTAGGGCTAAAGCACATAAAAGCATGGACAATATCAACAACAAATTGAGGTCACTCAAGAACCAGCTATGGCTATGAGAATTAGTAAAGAAACACCTGACTGGGCTGAGTTGGTAAATTTAATCAAAACTCAGTGTGTGACACTATGTTTGGTAAATTCTCAATTAAATGATCAGTCTTAAGGTAAACTCAATAGATTTGTAATTAAATACCCAGAGTGAAGTTTTGAATGCCCAGAGTGAAACTCTAAATAATCTAGCAACAAATCCAGGTTTGCTAAATGCCAAAGTCAACTCGCAAAGCAAAGAATTTAGTAATCTATGTGAAGGCATAGGTGCTCTTAAGACTGGATTTGATGCCTTCAATAGTAGAGTATAGAATTTAAAAATAGATTTAAAGAACGAATTGACTAATACCTTGACCATTCATGTAAATAAAATGTTTACTGACCTTAGTCAGAAATAGAATGACCATTTCCAAGATTTATCAAAAAAGTTAGAATTTAACATTGAGGACAGATGTAATAATGTGGAATGCAAAATTAATGAAAAGTTAGGATCCTTTGAAAATGTGTCCAATTTTAAGTTTAGTGCTGTAAAGCAGGGACTGAATACTTTGAAAGAGAGTGTAGATAAGATTAATGACTTAATACCGATTATTCAATCGCAAATCACAGGTGTCAGCACTCGCGTAGATACTGTAGAGAGAAATTTCAAAGAGAAAATAATGAACTCTGATATCATAAATGGAAGTAGTTTGGAGGAACAATTTAAAGAAATTATAGATCGATAAGTTACCCAGAGAATAACCTCCGGAAACATATCGCCTATTCTGTCTTCCGAACTTGGTGATGCCAGGAAGTGTATAGACGACTTGTGGAGAGAATTCAAGCTTATCCAGGATAAATTAGAAAAAATGTTGTCACCTAATGTGGAGTTAACTAGTGAAGCTATGACTGATTTACAGTGGGGGCTAATTAGGGGTTATCTAGACAATACCCTAAATTTCAGCCAGATGGAGATGTACATCTGACCCATTTCTTAAAAAGGTTTAACCAAGCATTTCCAAAAAATTGGTAAGATTCTAAGAAGATTGAATTTGTGGTGGAGGACCTTTTAGGGGAAGCCTCAGACTGGGGTACAGTAAATATTGAGAATTTTTACTCTTGGCAGGACTTTGAAAAGAAATTTAAAGAAAATTACTGGTCTGCCAGGTCACAAGAAAAGTTAATATCAGATCCATGGGACCCAGCGGAGTCATATATCCCCCATCATTGTTGTTTTCGGCGTTTCTTCCAAAATAGTCTTCCTGCACCGAATTCCTTTAAAATGTTAAACTATTCTGTCATCTACCCTTTAAAATATAGACCTATCCTGGAGTCTTACTGCTTAGAAAACAGAATATGACTATAAAATAGAGAACAACTTAAGAAAATCACCAAAAAGAAGTGATATCTAGACAGAATAAACTGAATAGATTCTTATATTTATGGAAAATATAATAAGATGTGACTAGCAGAACAATTTTTATACTGTAGTGTATAGATTTTCTATTTTGAATAGAGTATTTTATACCTCTTATGGGTGTGATATAGATGGGAGGGTTTGTATAAATTTTGAAAGGGGTGGATATTATAGATAAGAGTATGATTTACATGAACAGATAAATCATGACTAACACAAAACACACAGCACACCTTTCAAACAACCCTCACAAACAAGTGTGCCTGATTCTTCATCATTTGCCATTTCCATAGAATTGCTAGGATTTCCTCCAGGGACCTCAAAGGGTGAAGGTGGGACAAGTCCGTTCTGTAAGAGACGATTTAACACCAAACCTCCTCCAGCGTCTCACTAAGTACCTGAGAGGTAGGGATCCTGGGGAAGGGGGGTGGGAAGGGTTTCCTGTCTTTGGGGCTATCTTCTTTCTCTTCTTCGATCCTAGCAGCCACATCTATTTTTTCCTTTCTTACTTCTCATCTTGAGGACCCGTCTATTTTTTCCCTCTTCCCATATTCATAAACTTCTATCGCTGAAGTCCTTCTTTATTTCCATGGTTTCTAATAATCTACATATTATCTTTAGATAATAAATCTGAAGAATTAGACAACACAAACATACATCTGCATATACACAAGTATACACTTAGACATACAATTAAAGACTAGAAAGCCTGTCATGATGTGAGAACCGCCAAGTGTTGTAGGGGAAAATATGGGTACATGCACACATATATAGGAAGCTATGATGGTTCTACATCGAATATACACAAGAAAAGGTGTATATAAACTAAGAAAGAGGCATGAGCAAAGAGAGAAAATGAAAGCAGAAGAGAACGTTAATCATGATGATCAATAAGAAATGTCAGTATAATAAATACTCTAATGAACTGAAGGATAGTGGGATGTGAACAGTAATGTTGATATAGTATTTGTTGAGAGTATGGAAGTTGATAAGTAGAGGAGGACTCTAGGGAGTAGATGATGTATTAAAGAATAAATGTGGAGCTTAAGATAGAATTATATCTTTACCAGAAAATACTTAATTATGTTATACACAGATATGTATACTAGGGTAATGAATCATGAGGCCTTCTCAGAAAGGATAAGGGGGGTGTACCCAGTATTCACTAAGTATAAAGAGCAGGTGTACCTACATGGAGACAGGATGACCTGTGGCCTAAAAAAGTGGGATGTTTTGTAAGGGGCATACCTATCAGAATGGAAAGAGGAAGTGCTCTCATAAGGTCAACCCACAAGCAAGGAATAGTTGCGGATCCTAGGAGAAGAGGACAGTATAGTGACAAAAGTCACAAATTTTATAGGAATTATTCTGGAAAGTATAAATTCTGTGAACGACTACCATTATTACGTTTTGTAGACATAAATGAATATCAAAAGAACACTTTTATTTCGCCCAGAGTTCCTCCAAGCTACAACTAATGAAAATAGTACATACTAGGAAAAAGGTAGTACAAAAAGATGAAGAACAGAAAATAGATTACTTATGCCTCATAAACACCTGAATTTTTCGATTGAAAAAGAAAATAAAGAAAAGAGAAAAAGTCCTCACGATTCCTAAATGTTAGAAAAGCTGACTAAAATCTCAAGTGAATGCTCATGTCTTAATGTTAAAGTAAAATAAGAAAAGAATAGAGATACAATAAGAGAAAGCTTGTTGTTCTAGAAAGGAGAGATATGTATAGAAATCTATGTAAAAAATATGTATATTGTTAAGATATGAAATGTTATTATGAATGATATTACTTGCATAATGATTATGTATAAAATATAGCATGTTCGATCTGGAAGGGGGCATATGTCATGATTCGAGAATTTCTGTGTAAATTCTAGAACCACTCAGCCTTCTACCATCTTGAACACAAGATATTCCAGATACGAGTGTGGGATGGTAAAATCCTACCTACTGCATGTCACATGCAGGTTTAAATTCAGTTGCGAGAAGAAAGTAGATGTGGTGGTCAAACAGCACCAACAAGTACTTGTCAGGCAATCCATAGATGTTTTAGAGAAAGAACCATGGAGTTTTTATGCAGCTCTGTGCCTATTGTGTCATTGTCTATTGTTATATGAAAGAAGGACAGTTGAAAAAGTAATCTTGAAAACTCTTAATCCAGCCTTGTTAGAGGCAAGACCTATTTTATGATTTATGTGAAGTAGAGTCATGGTTATTAAGCTAACTCTTTTATAAATGTAATTAAATTTGTTTCTAACATAGTACAGAGCAAGTGACTTACTGGAAGTCATTTTAGTATGTGGAAAGTGAGAATTTAATTCTGTATGGGGTTCAAATATACCATTGGTTAACGAAATGTAAAGTTTGCATATCTACTTATTTCACAAGTAGAGAGAGAGAGGCTTAAATATTCCCATACCTAGCATCATTCTACGGAGACGAAGAGAGAGTTTCCTAGCAGTCAGCCAGCCATCAAAGAAGATTGGCTGCGAATCTCAAGTAAGTCACCTCGTATAAAAGAAGTGGGAAGTTTGTACGTCTACTTCACACTTTAAATCACCATCAAAAACGTTAGACCTTTTAAAATACATTCAGTAATGAGTTAAAACAAATAATTATTATGGTAGTAAGCAAATTAACTGAAAACAAATGATGTGAATCATGATAGTGTTACAGTGCAGTGGGCATACGTAGAATTTGTCCCGGTGTGCGAACCTTTGGATAATGTCTGGCGCCAGTGGACCAGTGCTGCGGCTGCGGCCACATCAAAAGGACTGGAGCAGAAGCGCCTGGAACCCTCTGCCTCATGGCACCTTGACGCTTCAAGACATAACAACGCCATGGCTAAATAAAGCCCATGCTGTCACAGTCATTCAGTGAGGATAGTTTCGTTCAGTGAATGCTGCAGATGTGTTTAGTTTTCCAACTTTAGTGTCTAGTGGACTATTTTATATGACTATATTTTATTCGTTTACTTTAGTCTCTTAGTGTATTGCAAATTAAGTTTGCAATGGATAAATTTGTTACCAAAAAGGCGCACTTGGAAGTTGATGATACTGCAAGTCAATGTCCATCAATTATTGTGTCATCAATTGTTTTGTCATCTTCAGGCAAGAACCATTCACAGCTGAAACCTGGACAATCTGGTAAGGGAATATCAGTTCAGAAGTCTTGGTTGATCAAATATACATGGAAAAAGGTTTTGGAAAAATTCTGTCTTCATGAAAATACCTTTACACATAAGGAAGGTGTTCTGAAACTAAATTCTATCACTAACTGAAGTGTGGCCTCCCAATTGAATGAACAGTTAGATAGTGATATGAAGAAAGGCCATTTAGCACCTATGACAATTTTTACTACCATGCAATTTCTATTTCGATAAGGACTAGCAATTAGAGGGCATGAAGATGTAGACTCAAATTTTTTTCAATTGTTGTAACCCCGAAAAAATGACATACCTGAGTTTAAAGACTAGTTAGGGTGTTTGGGGTATAAGTGGACGTCCCACGATATTCAAAATTAGATCATTGATCTATTAGGAAAGTCGGTTTGACAAACTGTGTTTAGTATTTCAGAAGATGTTTTTGCTCATCTTGATTTGTCAACGGATAAGTCAAGAGGACAGTGCTATGATGGTGCCTTGAATATGAGAGGTAAGTTCAAAGGACTAAAAAAGTTAGTTTTGGATATACAACCAAAAGCACATTACATGCACTGCACTGCTCACATGTTAAACTTGGCAGCTGTAGACAGTCTTCGCCATCTTACATCTATGAGGGATATTATGGCTTTAGCCAAGGATGTGATAAACACCATAAGGGAATCCAACAAAAGGATGGGACTTTTCAGAAGCATATGCTATGAGAGCGCCAACAACCAAGCTGGTCTAAGACCCCTTTGCCCACCTTGATGGACTGTGCGAGCTTCTAGTCTCTTGAGAATAATGAAAAACTTTGAATAACTTCTAGAGCTTTTTGAAACATTTTCTGCAGAGAACAAAACAGAGGCAGGTTACAAATGTGCAGGCTACCTTGAGTCAATGCTACAATTAAAGATTTCTTTCTTTTTACATCTTTATTGTCATGCAATGAACCCAGTAGAGGATGTCAATGAAAAAATTCAATGCCCTCATCTAAGTGTTGCTGACCTTGAAAAAATATATGTGGGCTTGATTTGTATATTGAATGGAAGGCGTGATAGTTTTGAACACTTTTGGGAATTGTGTTTAAAAGAAAATCCTTCACAAACTGATGATCATTTGCTTCCTCAGAATTGAAGTATACCAAAGAAGTATGAAAACAATGAAGCTAGCTCACCACACACTTTCAAAACCCCAAAGGAATACTACAAAGCTATTTACATTGAAGTTTGTGAAATGGTGCAATTTTGCATTACTGAGCGGTTTGCTTCAACTGGACTCACACAGGTAATTGCAGTTGAACAAGAGTGCTTGCTTTTAGTAAACAGAGCTGAAACAAAGATTAGATTAGATTAGATTAGATTAATACTAGTTCCATGGATCATGAATACGATATTTCGTAATGATGTGGAACGAGTCGAATTTTCCAATACATGACATAATTAGGTTAATTTAACAACATACTTAAGTTAATATAACAACTTTATTTTATTGTGTTTTTTTGTTTTTCTTTATTTTTTATTTTTATTTTTTACATATTTTTTTGTTTTTTTTTTCTTAATTTATATCTAAAAATTCCTCTATGGAGTAGAAGGAGTTGTCATTCAGAAATTCTTTTAATTTCTTCTTAAATACTTGTTGGTTATCTGTCAGACTTTTGATACTATTTGGTAAGTGACCAAAGACTTTAGTGCCAGTATAATTCACCCCTTTCTGTGCCAAAGTTAGATTTAATCTTGAATAGTGAAGATCATCCTTTCTCCTAGTATTGTAGTTATGCACACTGCTATTACTTTTGAATTGGGTTTGGTTGTTAATAACAAATTTCATAAGAGAGTATATATACTGAGAAGCTACTGTGAATATCCCTAGATCCTTAAATAAATGTCTGCAGGATGATCTTGGGTGGACTCCAGCTATTATTCTGATTACACGCTTTTGTGCAATAAATACTTTATTCCTCAGTGATGAATTACCCCAAAATATGATGCCATATGAAAGCAATGAGTGAAAATAGGCGTAGTAAGCTAATTTACTAAGATGTTTATCACCAAAATTTGCAATGACCCTTATTGCATAAGTAGCTGAACTCAAACGTTTCAGCAGATCATCAATGTGTTTCTTCCAATTTAATCTCTCATCAATGGACACACCTAAAAATTTGCAATATTCTACCTTAGCTATATGCTTCTGATTAAGGTCTATATTTATTAATGGCGTCATACCATTCACTGTACGGAACTGTATGTACTGTGTCTTATCAAAATTCAGTGAGAGTCCGTTTACAAGGAACCACTTAGTAATTTTCTGAAAGACAGTATTGACAATTTCATCAGTTAATTCTTGTTTGTCAGGTGTGATTACTATACTTGTATCATCAGCAAAGAGAACTAACTTTGCCTCTACATGAATATAGAATGGCAAGTCATTAATATATAATAAGAACAACAAAGGACCCAAGACTGACCCTTGTGGAACCCCATTCTTGATAGTTCCCCAGTTTGAGGAATGTACTGATCTTTGCATGTTACGGGAACTACTTATTTCTACTTTCTGCACTCATCCAGTTAGGTACGAATTAAACCATTTGTGCACTGTCCCACTCATTCCACAATACTTGAGCTTGTCTAGCAGAATTTCATGATTTACACAATCAAAAGCCTTTGAGAGATCACAAAAAATCCCAATGGGTGGTGTTCGGTTATTCAGATCATTCAAAATTTGACTGGTGAAAGCATATATGGCATTTTCTGTTGAAAAACCTTTCTGGAAACCAAACTGACATTTTGTTAGTACTTCATTTTTACAGATATGTGAAGCTACTCTTGAATACATTACTTTCTCAAAAATTTTGGATAAAGCTGTTAGAAGGGAGATTGGACGGTAATTGTTGACATCAGATCTATCCCCCTTTTTATGCAAAGGTATAACAATAGCATATTTCAGTCTATCAGGGAAAATGCCCTGTTCCAGAGAGCTATTACACAGGTGGCTGAGAATCTTACTTATCTGTTGAGAACAAGCTTTTAGTATTTTGCTGGAAATGCCATCAATTCCACGTGAGTTTTTGCTTTTAAGCAAGTTTATTATTTTCCTAATTTCAGAGGGAGAAGTGGGTGAGATTTCAATTGTATCAAATTGCATAGGTATGGCCTCTTCCATTAACAGCCTACCATCTTCTAATGAACACCTGGATCCTACTATATCCACAACATTTAGAAAATGATTATTAAAAATATTTTCAACTTCTGACTTTTTGTTCGTAAAGTTTTCATTCAATTTGATGGTAATACTGTCTTCCTCTGCTCTTGGTTGACCTGTTTCTCTTTTAATAATATTCCAAATTGTTTTAATTTTATTATCAGAGTTGCTGATTTCAGACATGATACACATACTCCTGGATTTTTTAATAACTTTTCTTAATATAACACAGTAGTTTTTATAATTTTTGATAGTTTCTGGGTCACTACTCTTTCTTGCTGTCAGATACATTTCCCTTTTCCGGTTACAAGATATTTTTATACCCTTAGTAAGCCATGGTTTGTTACAAGGTTTCTTACGAGTATATTTAACTATTTTCTTGGGGAAGCAGTTTTCAAATGCATTTACAAAAATGTCATGGAATAAATTAAATTTGGAAAAATCAACGAGTTTTTCAAAAATGGCCTAGACATTGAGAGACTGTGCTTACACTTGAATATGTTAGCCGATATTGCTAATAAAAACCAACTGGTCTTAAAAAACATGCACGATGTAAGAAAGTACATTATACAAGAGCCTGCAGTTGTAGAAATGTTATGTGAAGTACATTAAGCTTCTCTAAGTATTTCTAATTATGGCAGCATCAGCAGAACGGTCATTTAGCACCCTTATATGTCTGAAGTCATATCTCTCATCAACAATGGGACAGAAGTGATTGAACAACTTGGCTGTTCTTCATGCCCACCAAGATGTTTTTTATGAATTAGGTATCCAACCAGTCATCAACGACTTCATATTCAGTAATCCAGTCAGACAGTTGACATTTGCACCTTTCTAAAGACACTCTAGCCCTAATAATAGCATTTAGAGCAATATCAAAAATCTTTATAGAATAGAGAATTAAATAATACATAATGTCAATTTTTCAGTTTTGAAATATTAGTACTATTTTAGTACTGTATTACTATAGTACTGTATTAGTTATTTTCAAATACTTAAATATTTTTAGGGTGTAAGATCCAATTAAAACCCACTAGTTACATATTTTTTGACTGAAAGTATTAGGCATACTGTATTAACTTTATTAACTGTATTAAAGCATTAACTTTGAGATATTGTTTTTATTTAATGAACCCTGAGCCTTATTTGAAGTAAGCTTAAATTAGCTATTTCACTTATTGATCAAAGTGCTATTATTATGCGACAGCAATATTTTATGTTATATTCTTTTAATGATAGTTTAGGATTTATTTAAATACAATTTCAGTCTTTTCATAGCTATATATTCACTGATCATATGAATCTAAAATGCTTTAAAAAACTTTAAAACTCACAATTTTTCATCTAAAATTTAGAAAATTTCCCAGAGTAAGACCCCCCCACCCCAGTATGGACCCCCCTCCCCCCAATATTTTTTATAAGTCAGCACACCTGCATAGTACCAAAGTGAGGAGCAAATATTCAAGGTTGTGGAACGTGTCAGTACATAAAAGTAACAGCAGATAAAATAAAATGTTTATGAACCCATAAAATGACAAGCCATATGCTCATGTAAACACAATCAACAATTTAACACAGGAATCAGATTAATGTTCAAGGAACTTCTCGACAGAACAGAAGGAGTGACCTATGAAGAAACTCTTCAGTTTCAATTTAAAAGCACATGGATTACTGCTAAGGTCTTTGAATTCTTGTGGTATGTTATTGAAAATGGATGCAGCAGTACACCACACACCTTTCTGCACAAGAGTCAAGGAAGTGCAAGCCAAATGCAGATTTGATTTCTGCCTAGTATTAACTGAGTGAAAGCTGCTAATTCTTGTGAATCAGCTGATATTGTTAACAGGAAATGACAGTAAATAATATATATATTTGGAGGCCAATGTCAGAATACCCAGACTAATGAACAGCAGTCAGCAAGAGGTTCATGAACTTACACCACTTATTGCCTGAGCTGCCCATTTCTGAGCCAAAAATATCCTTTGGGAATGGGAAGTTATCCCAAAATATAATACTGTACATTATAAGCAAATGAAAATAAGCAAAGTAGACTATTTTTTGTGTCAAACTATCACTTACTTCAGATACCGTTCGAATAGTAAAAATGGCAGCATTAAGTCTTTGAACAAGATCCTGAATGTGCACTTTCCATGACAGTTTACTATCTATCTGAACACCTAGAAATTTGAACTGTCCAGTTTCACTAATCATATGTCCATTTTGTGAAATTAAAACATCAGGTTTTGTTGAATTGTGTGTTAAAAATCATAAAAACTAAGCCTTACTATGATTTAGCGTTAGTTTATTTTCTACAAGCCATGAACTTATGTTATGAACTGCACTATTTGAAACAGTGCCAATATTGCGCACAACTTTCTTTACTACCAAGCTAGTGTCATCGGCAAACAGAAATATTTTATAGTCACCTGTAATACTAGAGCATATATCATTTATATAAATAAGGTACAGGAGTGTACCTAGCACTGATCCCTGGGGCACCACACATTTGACCGTGCCCCACTGAGGCCCCATATCATAGCCATTCTCAACACTGTGGATAATGACCTTTTGCTATCTGTTGTTAAAGTAAGAGGGAAGCCAACTGTGAGCTACTTCCTATAGTCTATAATGGTCCCACTTCTGAAGAAATATTTTGTAATCAACACAGTCAAATAAATGCCTTAGTTAAATCAAGAAAGATATCTAGCATTTGAAACCTTTTGTTTAATCCATCCAGTACCTCACAAAGAAAAGAGAATATAACATTTTCAGTTGTTAAATCACTTCTAAAACCAAACGGTACATTTGATAGCAAATTATGTGAAATAAAATGATCAATTATCCTTACATACATCGTGTTTTCAGTAACTTTAGTTCAGTTGTTTCATTATATGCTCCTACTTATTGAGTAGTGATTTTTATTTTTCTTGTTGTTTGGTTATTTTGTGGGTGTTCGTGTCAAATTATGACACTGTACTGTAGTTTAAGTCCACCAAAGAGCAACAGTCACCTGACTCATTATGAATTAAGTGGCCTTTGCAGTGCTACAGTCTTTGATGAATGAGTGACATCCAGGAGCAGCCCAGTAATAATTCTTCTAATGCATCTAATGTGTGCTTGTGTTGGTGGTGTATATGTTGTATAGTTGAATGCTGGTAGAGATGGGTAGGGCATGCACATATTGTATAAAGCTGCAGTACAAGCTGCCCTGGGCTATGATGGGGCTTCCGGCAAAGGCAGTGGCACCTCTAAAGCCTGTAGTGTCATGCTGTATTCCCAGTATTGCAGTGCTTTCCTATATGCCTGACTTGGATGGTTGACATTTGCCTGAGGCTGAATGGCCAATTGTGGTGGTGTAACAAATCTTTAGGCAGATGGCAGAAGTGAGTACGGGCCACACAGCTTTTCCCTTAAGCCTTAAAAACATATTTGAGTCTTGCCCATTGCTGAGAGTACCTTTAAGACCCTGCAGGATGCTTTGCCTGTTGCAAATGAGGTCAATCTCCTTTAAAGCTCTGAATAAAAGAAGAGGGTGAATTGGCTGTTCATTGTGAACTCCAAAAGACAGGTGGATGATGGAAAGCAGAACAGGAAGTTTAGTCAGTGTCCACCTGGGTTCATAGTCCATCCTTGATTTCTACTGACATTTGGTTGATATGGTGCATGCAAGGATGAAAGCCGAGCTAGTATTTTACAGCATTGTTCCCAGAACCAATTGTGGTCCTCTGATGTGGAGCCAAAGAGCTTAAACCAGGGACTCAGATTATTCTGTGACACTCTCTGCTATTGGGTGGAGAATTGTAGGACACATCTTAACAAGGTAAGAATGTGGTAAACAAAGGTAATGGCTACTAGCACAGCAAAGTATGTTTGGCATGTAGGCATGTACATGCAGATTTTTTAGGCTGTAGAAACTGCTCCACAGACTCAGTAGAAAACTCATGCACTGGTTTCAGAGAAGGGAGCATATCAGATCCACTAATTACAGATTACTGCATTTGTCACTGTAGGCCAGAAAAAGAAAACAGTAATATAGTATTATTAACCACAGGAATGACTTTGGGAAGATCCCAGAACTAGTCTCACTTATAAGTAGTAATAATGCCCACATAGTATAGTCTGTCTCCAAACTACCTGTGAGCAGGCAATTCACCTCTCTCTCTCTCTCTCTCTCTCCCTCTCTCTCTCTCTATCTAACTACACCACAAAGAACTATCACAACCTGTTTTAGAAAGTTATAATGATCCTTCCACGGCACATCTTTTGGATCAGTGGTGATGTAGTGCCAACCCTGCCACAGCAGGATCTGTGGTGATGCAGTGTGCAGACACAAAGGGTGTTTATTTTCCAGTAAATGTGTTAACACTGCATTGAATACAGAATTAGGTACTAATATAACATACAGATGCAACACACACCTACAGAACCTATGTAAATCACTGAATACTGCATTACAGTGCTTGGCAGGAAATTTATTCGTTATCATCCAGTATGACAGTTGAAGTATTCATTATGAAAAGACCACTCCCCTCAATGCAAGTGCTGCTCACTCCTCAGTTTACAAACTACACTAGTAACAGAAATCCTGCTGAAACCAGGTGGCGGCCTTGAGTTCAGTGGTAGAATACTAGGGAAATATAATCAGTCTACAAAGGAATAGCTTACAATATACCCATGCCATCCATCCTAGAATGTTGCTCAGTTGTGTGGGACCCATACCAAATAGGACTAACAGTGGATATTAAGGGCAGCATGAATGATTGGCCTATGGCCTATGGGAGAGTGTCACAGAGAGGCCAAAAAAACAATACTGGCACACATGTGACAACAGATTCAGACTATCCTGAAAAAGCTACATAAAGGGTTTCAAAAACAAGTTTTAAGTGATGAATCAGGTGTGCACAGAAGCATTTAAACAGTCATTTTTCCCACACTCCCTGAGTGAACAGAACTTGAAAAAGTCCTAATAACTGACACAATGGAAAGTACCCTCTGCCATGCAATTCATAGTGGTTTGCCAAGAAGGGAAGTAGATGCGGAACTTGTGATGTTATTTCTTCACTGATAGTCCTCAGTGTTGACATACTGCATTTTTATACTGGCTGAAAAATGGGGTGTGGAAGTTCAACACTGACTACCGTAAATGATGTAGCTGACAGTTGCACAGTTGATTTTCACAGTTCTTTACTTTCACTGTTCACAACCCCACAATATTACACAGTTATATGGCCAGTTCACTATTGTTTAACTTTTGATAAGCCTCATTATTTGTTTGCAGGCAAATGTCAGCACACTGCTACAATAGTTTACCGTTGAACATCTATGAGCAGTAAAAACCTAGCCACACAGTTCTTGCAGAATAATACGGTACGTGTGGCACTATTGAACAGACACTGTCATTATTTTAACACATGGCCTATTTGTGTTACTCTTATTTCACCATTAAATTGATGCATTGCTGATGACCTAACCAATACAGGTTTCTCGTCTCAAAATCGGCCATGGACTGACTGTCTCGGGACCAAAATTCGGGTCTTTATATATCCTCACAATAATGGGTACTGAAACTACACATTGTTTGATGTTTAATTTCCAGAAATTACAATTAAAACATAACAATTCAATTAACTAAATATATCGAAAAATTCCTCCTCTTTAACAGTTCCTTCTATCACAAAGGTTAGGCCAAATTATTTGTTTAAATAATGAAATTAACAGATATAGTTATACAAACAATACTTTTGACAAACGTGGTAATTATTTTGAAACTAATTAAGGGCTGGTTTTGCCAATATGTTTTCAAATAGAGCGAAATAAATACTTGAAGAATACTAGTAGTTCTTCTTCCAAATGTTTATAATTATTAAAGAATTTATATTTGTTTTTAAGCCAACAATAGAATTTATGTCATGAACCAATGACTGATTTCACCCTCTAATAAAATATATTAACTAGGAATAGTCAAAATAAATTAGGAAATTGATTACACACACAAACTAAGCACAAAATTAGATCTGGTGCTATATTCTTTAATACTGAGGGCCAATCTTTCTCTTTTATACTCATGTATGTTAATAGTAATTAGTCAAAAAATGAAAAAAATTAATTTAAGGGAGCAGATGGCAAAACAAGAGAGTAAGTAAAGAGATCCCAGCTTGCTTTGTCACAAACTGAACACTGTGCTGTACTGCAAAGGAATTGCAACAAATTTTGTTAATTATGACTGGTATGTATATCACAAAGAAAGACATGTTTACAGGCATAAATAAGGCAATAATATTTGGTGAAGTTAGTTTAGATTCCATTTTTGAAATAATTTGGACAACGTTAAAAGAGAATCAAGCACATAAATTGGGTGCTATTTCAAACTTTCTGATTCAGCAGCTATGTTGGCAGAACATTTACTGATAATATATTAACAGTAGGAGTGTGGGTCCTGTGATCTTGCTCTAAATGCCATACCAAACTTATCTTCAGCAGTTAGTTAGATACTCAGTTTTCAATTCAATTCAATTCAATTTTTATTATTACATAACATGCCTTATACAATCATAGATTTTGACATATAGGTGACTTGTCAGTTTTACACTATATATAATAATAATACTAAAAATAGACAATAAACTAATAATATATATGGTGTAACATCTTCAAAGAGGTATTTTAATTACAATTATAATGCATTGTTGCCATTCATGTAATCTTCTACACTATAGTAACATTTATCTTTCAGATATTTTTCCAGGTCACTTTTGGTATCTTTCACATTTGGGTCATCCATATCTTTCCATATTTTATTTACATATTTCATGCCCATATAGTATGGGGTTTTTTCATATGATTTTAAATGGTGGGTAGGTAGCATGCAGCTCGTTCTATATCTAGTATCATACTGATGCAAGAAGAAGTTGCCCTCAAAAAGTTGTGGGTTTCTTTTCGTGAAAGTGAGAGTTTCATACATGTATATGCTTGGAATGCTATTAGATCTAGTTTTACAAATAAAGGTTTACAATGTTGCTTTGGTTTTGCTCCCACCATTGCTCGGATGATTCTTTTTTGTAGTCTAAAAGCTCTAAGTAAATTTGTTTTTTCAGACCCCCATAAAATTATACTATACCTAATGACTGAAACAAAATATGCATTATATACAATTTTTCTTACAGCTCAAGATATTCATAATATATACAAGGCTATTTAGTCGACCCAGTATGTTGTCCACATGGTGACTCCATAACAGGTTTTTATTGACTAATACACCAAGGAATTTGACACAGTCTGCAGTCTCTACGTTTTTGTCACTTATTCACTGCGCAGATTCTTTTGTGGTGAAATGAGCAACTTCTGTTTTTGTAAAATTTAATGTCAAGTTATTGTTTTTGACCCATGCCTCCACTTCCCCAAGTGTTTGTTCAATATGACGAATTAGGTCTACCTCATTTTTACAACAGACTACAGAGGATGGTATCAGACTGGACCTGACATGGCATATCATTAATATAATACAGAAAAAGCAGTGGCCCTAATATTGAACCTTGTGGAACACCTAATTGAGTGTGTTTCCAGCCAGAGAGAAATTTCTTGCCATTGATGTTAATAAGTACCCTTTGCTTTCTGTTTGCCAAGTATGATAACATCCAGCTAAGAGATTTGTCTTGAAAACCATAGCGTGACAATTTTTGGAGAAGCAGGTCATGATTTACTGTGTCGAAGGCATTGGACAGGTCACAAAAGATGCCTGACACACACATTCTGTCATCAAGACATCTGCTGACTTTTGTGACTAAGTCATTTATTGCATGGATTGTGCTGCGGCCTTTTCTGAAACCGTATTGATTGCCTAAGATAATGCTGTTAGATGAATTGTGATTTTCGATCTGATCACATGCAGCTCTTTCAAATATTTTTGAGAGAATTGGTAACAGTGAGATTGGCCTATAGATGCCCAATTCATCTTGTTTGCCTTTTTTATGTATGGGCCGAACTTCTGCATATTTTAATCGATCTGGGAAACATCCCTCATCAAAAGATTGGTTGATTATGAAAGAGAGTGGATATGCAATACTGTGACGGACTATTTTTATTATTTCAGTGGGGACCTCATCCCACCCCGCAGATTTTGAATTTTTTAGGGACATTATGATTTTGATGACATCTGAGATGGAAACATGAGAAAACTTAAAGCATGGGCATTTGCTGTCTGTCATATTGGGCTTTGTTTTTGGAGGTGAACAGTCACCAAATTTGTTACAGTTTATGAAAAAGTCATTGAACGATTCACAAATGGCACTGGGTTCTGTAACAGCTCTACCATTTATCACTATTTTAGAAGGGCATTTTCTCTCTGCCTCTCTGCCAATTTCGCTTCTTATAACAGACCAAACAGCTTTTGATTTGTTTTTTGCATTTGAAATGAAGTTATTATTCGCAGTACGTTAACTATTTTGACAAATGTATTTTTGTATGTGCTTACATACTTAAGAAATTGAGGGCTTCGATTTACTTTTGCCTTCATATGCAGTTTCCTCTTAGTAGCACTAGACATTCTAATTCCTTTTGTTACCCAGGATCTACTTTTTTGGGACCTGGTCCTCACTGTTACGAAAGGGAAGCATTCATTGAATATACTCAAGAATTCAGTTAAAAAGTTATTGTAATTGTCACTTGTGGAAGTGTGTTTGCTGACTGTCCACTTGGTTTGGCTTAGTTTTTTGCAAAATACTTCCACATTTTCTTGACTGAAATTCCTACATCTTTTCGTTGTGCAGACTGAATTTTGCTTCGGTAGTGATACAAATGGCGCTTTATGGTCTGATACTCCTAAATCTAGAAGAAACTTTTCTTTTACATAATAATTATAACTACTTACAATATTGTCAATACATGTTGCAGAGGTTGCTGTAATTCTTGTGTACTGATCAAAATTTAGATTTAGCCCATTTGTGGCTACCAGGTTCTTTAAGTGCGAAGAAAATTTGTCACCAGTCTTTACATCTATGTTGAAGTCAGCACATATAACCACTTTCTTGTACAGTTTCTCACTTTTTAATTTGTGTAGCAATGTATCAAACTTATCTAAAAATACAGAGCTTATATGGTACCCAGGGGTACGATATATGCTGATAATTAGTATGTTATACTCTATACAACAACTTTCAAATGTACCTTCTTCATTCTGATGGCTAAAATTCTGTCTGATATCATAGTCTACCGTGGAATGAACTAGTATGCAAGAGCCTCCATACCCATTGGTCCTACAAAAGCTGGTAGCCAGTTTATAACGTGTGAGTTTATTCAGGAGACTGATATTTTCAGATTTTAGCCAATGTTCATTAAGGCATATTACTTTCACAGGTTGTTTCACACTTCCTAGCAAAATTTCTATGTCATAAATCTTCCTGATCATTCCTTCAGACAGACCTCTGATGTTTAAGTGCATAATGAAATTACTACTGAATATATTATTAGGTAGAGGGCCTTTAAAACTAATTTGACTATAAAGTAATGGAACGTCCACCTGAATGTTGACTGCTTGTTCTGGATTCGTTGTATTGGGCCAAACTCGGAAAGAATTGGCCCCCTTCATCAGTTTCCCTGTGTGTGAGCATCTGGATGATGAGTAGGTACAGTTTTCTTGACGATAATTGCAATCTCTGCTGTATCTTCTGAGGCTGGTTCTGGCACCGTCTCATCATCTTGACGTGATGTTCCTGTTTGAGCTGGTGCTGTGGTTGCGACTATGTGTTTGATTTTGAAGTTGTTTTCCCGTTTTTCCATTTCCTTGGTCGAAAATGGTTGCATGGCAATTGGTTGTCTTGCAACGTCGTCATATTTTTGTATTAATTTCGCTAGCATTTTGCCAACGTATGACTTGCCAGCGTTATTATAATGTAGTCCATGTTTCGTAAACAAATCTCTTCCATCAGGAAGATCAAAAAATGTTACATTTTGTTGGGACTTGCATATTTTGTAGAACTGTCTGTTTACTTTTGCAAGTTCCAGATTTACGATGGAATTGTCTTGCAGGTCGAATCTGTGCGGCAAGCTAGTAACTATGATGTTCGGAACTTTCAGATCAAGTAATGTAGTTTTTAAACACTGGGTCGCATGTTTACCCTCATTCCTGTATACATCATTGCTTCCACCCATGATTATGACGGCATCATTCTTAGATAGCTCATTAAGTGAGTTGCTGCTCTTAATTATCTCAGTCAAAGGTGCACTGGGTTTCGACATACCTGTTGACGTTAATAACGTACTGTATTCATTTATTTTTTCGGCAATTTTCTTGCCGTGGCTATCACCAAGTACAACAACTCGTCGTTTGCTGTTCACTGGTTTATTTTTCGTATTAGATGTTTTCTTGACTGTGCACTCGTTTGGAAATTTCGTCACTGATTTTTGTTCGTCATTGTTCGTTGTCTTATCACAGTCTTCGTCTAGTGCTGTGAATTTATTTGATAGCGGTATCGCCGGAACTGTACTCACTGTCTGTTTGTTTGTTTTTTTTTTCGGCACACGCCGCGTTTTTTGCGCAGAACGACGGTTAACAACACTGTCTTGTGCTAGACGATGATCTCGCTCTATTTCTTTGTATTTCGTTTCCAGTTCTTGATATTTCTGCTGAAGTTCTGAAGTTCTTCATATTTCGTATTTATAGTCATTAAATCATCTGTAAGCACACTTATTATTTTTTCTTTTGATTTTATTGTTTCCATTACCTCGTTTATCGTGACACTCACAACGCACTGACGGCATGTCCAGTCATGTTCGTCTTTTATATATTTTAGATTCACTTTAACACATTTGTCGTGATACCACGACCTGCACTGGATGCATAGGATACCTCTCTTTACCTTTTTTACGCAGATTTTACACGCATCACTATCACTTTTTAAGGAAACTGAGACATCGTTACAGAACCAAGTTTCATTCGGCGCCATCTTGGACACAAGGGTAATGTCATAGACCTGCTGGTTACAAATAGTGCCATTCTGATTCACTTAACACAGAATAGGTAATTAGTGACAGTAATGTCATTACAATATCACTGACTATGAGTGTAAATTCACAGATATTCCAATGCACCAAATGTGACTACAGCAGAAAAGGGAGGAAGTCACAGAAATAAGTGAAGTATCCTCCACCTCACATCAGAAAGTTGCTTGCAGCATACAGTTGTAGTAATTGATAGTTCCGATTGTTTTGAGCCATTTTCTTCACAGGCACATTTCAGTATGATGCACCAGTGAGGTTTCAGGAGACTGTCAAACAGCGCATGTTTCCTAGTATTGAAATGCTATGCATGCACAAAGGTGACAGTAAAAAGCCACTCTCTGTTCATTAGATTTTCATGTATTTATATTTACAACTAGTAAATACCATCTCCAACCTGTTATTTGGCAAAAGAATCTAGTGAAGCTACTCACGCTACTGATGGGGCACTGTCCCCACCTTGTTGAGGACTCAACAAAATTTGTGTAATTGTTTTAAAATATGCAGTAAGGAAAGAGAGATCTGGCAGTTGACTTTGAAATCACATTGCAAAATTTCTCATTACGGACAACAAAGTGTCTGATGGCCTTCACTTAATGACCGAGAGCAGTTACGTTTGCTTAGAGTTATTAGTGCTAACAGACAAGCAAGTCTGAGTGAAATAATTGCAGCAATCAAAGAGGGATGTATGATGAACGTATCGATTAGAATAGTGCTGCAAAATTTGGCATTTCTGGACCTTGGCAGCAGCTGACCAATGTGAGAGCCTTTGCTAACAGCATGACATCGCCTGCAGTGCCTCTCCCAGACTCATGACAATAGTGGTTGGACCCTAGATGACTGGAAAACTGTGGCCTGGTCAGCTGTGTCCTGCTTTCAGTTGGTAAGAACTGATGATAGGGTTTGAGTGCGGAGCTGACCCCATAAAGCCAGAGACCCAAGTTGTCAACAAGGCACTCTGCAAGCTGGTGGTGGCTCCATAATGCTGTGAGGTGTGTTTACATGGAATGGACTGGGTCCTCTGGTCAAACTGAATTTATCGTTGATTGGAAATGATTATGTTTGGTTACTTGGAGACCATTTGCAGCTATTCCCAGACTTTGTGTTCCCAAACAATGGTGGAATTTTTATGGATGACAATCCGCCATGTCAATGGACCACAATTGTTCATGGCTGGTTTGAAGAACATTCTGGAGAATTCAAGCAAACGATTTGGCCACCCAATTTATGGGACATAATTCAGAGGCCAATTCGTGAACAAAATCCTGACTGAACCAGCAATACTTTCACAATTATGAAGGCTATAGAGGCAGGACGACTCCATATTTCTGCAAGGTGCTTGCAACATCTTTTTGAGACCATGCCACATTAGGTACTGCACTAGGCTGGGCAAAAGGAGATCTGACAAAATATTAGGAGATGTCCCACGACTTTCCTCATCTCACTGTACTGTTATGAGGATGATACCTTCGTGCCACTTGGGGATGAAATCCTACTGGAATTTCTGTGGTACCTCAATAGCATACATGAAAGCATGAAGTTCCCTATGCATTTTCCAATGCTCGATTACCTCTCTTGAGCATTTTAATAAAGAAGAAACAGGATGTTATCCTCTGGCACTCTGCAGCTCTACGTCAACAGTAGAAGTCACCATCATCCAGCGCAGTACTTCTAAATACTTAACAGAGTGTGAGTCATCTGCAACAAAGAGAGCCTGTCCTCTGAGTTAGAATATCTACATGAAATGTTTTGCAGAAATGGCTACTCAAAGGCAGCAATAAAACATGCTCTCACGACATCCAACTCAAAAGAAATTACAAATGATGACAGCAAGGGCTTGGCATTGCCACTATATGCTGGACTACCCAATACCGAGTGTGGTGTCACCGCTAGACACCACACTTGCTAGGTGGTAACTTAAATCGGCCGCGGTCCTGTAGTACATGTCGGACCCGCGTGTCGCCACTGTGTAATCGCAAACCTAGCGCCACCACAGGGCAGGTCACAAGACACGGACATGACCTCGCCCAGTTGTACGGACGACATAGCTTGCGACAAGACGTATCACGTCTTCCTCTCATTTGCCGAGAGACAGATTAAATAGCCTTCAGCTAGTCCATCGCTACTACCTAGCAAGGCGCCATGTGTATCATTGCTAATTGCTTACTACTATGCAAGAGATGTATTTCAACAAGAACAAGACTACATTAAAGTTAAGTATATTAAAATCTCTCTTCTTTTCTTTATAGTTTTCATCCAGTCTCCTGTTTCAGAATTTACGCCCGTCTGCGTTAGTTTCGCGTGCACCTAGCCACTCATTTTGTCGAGACCTTAGGGAATCGACACAACACCGAGATCGCCTGAATCCTCGGCAAGCATAGAATGAAGATTGTTTTCTGCTCTGCATTAAAATTTTTGCACGTTCTGGGCTTGATAAAAAAATCCTAGGACTAAGAACACTGGGCATGTTTGGCATCATGTGTGGTTGGCAATACACAATCCAAATGAAACGCTACATCTCACAGAGTTCTGTAGAATACACGTGGAATGTCATCCTCAACTGTACAGGCCAGTTGTCAGCAGATCACTATTTTATAATTCTAGAATCATAAAAGTGATAGAAATAATAGTGCACAAAAATCTTATGAACAGGAATATCACAGCTCTAATTTGAATGATGTAACACAAAAAATTCACCAGGAAGATTCCCTGATTAGAGCATCATCAATGGACAGGATGGAGTGGTAGTTCCAGCACTCAATACATGTGTTCTCCCTGATACCAATATCCCCAATACTTGAGATTCTCATTTATGAGCATTCACAGTTGGCCCACCTGGTGCAGCTCCAGGAGATGAAAGAAACAATGTGGAATGGAATATTTACAGCATGCAGTAGGTTCCAGACACTTTCCCAGAAGATGACATGGGAAAGATTGTATGCCACTGCATTGTGGCCAGCTGAAATCTATATGAATCACAAAGCCCAGCCTATGGGACAGTTAATGATTAAATGCCATAACACAAATAAATGTAATCAATAAATAAAGTGATATAGTGCAGCAGTCTATTTGGACAATGACGTACCCAGATAATGCTGTGAAATTCACTCTCGCTTTTATTTACCCCAAGTTAACATATAATGGTCTTGCGAGGCTAAAATTTTTATTCACTGGAGCAAACATGGTTTGAAAGAGCAGTGGACTCACAGCAAGCAGAGCATGTGCAGTCCATGTTTAACATGTGCCAGTGGCATTGTGCAGTGCACCAACCGGTTATCATGAACAAATTTTCCACATCAAATAGTTCTCCCAAGTCTACCTAAAGAACTGTTCATCAGTAACAATAATCACACTCAAAAAACTACACATCTTCAAATCATAAACTGATGTGCTGATTGACTATGACCCATCTAGATCGCACCCCACACTGACACTTCATCACACACATGGATCATAAGCTGCAAAGATCTTACCACTTTACTCAACCATGGACAGCTGCCAGAATATCACCCTACATGCTACACATGTTCCCTCCACATATATGTCACATGACTAACATCTCTAGCTGAAACAGATGCTACATGTCTGACCACCCGTAAATATCTAAATCTACACAAATTACTACATATACTATGTCAATATACAAGTTTGAATTGCATCATTTGATATTATTTCTTCTTGATTACACTTTGATAAGTTATAAACATAACATTACATATTGTATTCGGCATGAACCAGAACAGCTTTGCTAGTCAATTTATCTCCTTTTTTATTCTTGCAAATTCCACATTATGTTACTCAAAACATATCACTACTTACAGTAATGTACAAATTCCTCATTCATCTAAGAACAGGCAATTAAGGCATTATTGTGAATTAACAATGTTATGAAAAGAATAGTTTGCTACTCACCATAGAAATGACAAGGAGATTTGCAGACAGTCACAACAAAAAGAATGTTGCAAACTGAGCTTTCGACCAAAGCCTTCTTCAGAAAGGAAAACACACACATACACACTCACACAAGCAAGCACACCTCATGCACACATTAATTCTGTCTCAAGCTATATTGCTGGTATTTCAACCTGGGCCTTCAATAGTTTGATTATTCATGCAGATGCTAACCGTTTCATGTATTTGAGGAGAACTCTGCTTTTCCTCACAGTAGCACTAATCTATGATTTTGTTTATGTCAAATATATTCATTTTAAAATGGATTTCCTGCACTAACAGATGGTGTATTGTGCACTGTTAGTGCGTTCATAGCTGTTGTTATTGTTGGTTATAACTGATTTCACATGCAATAATTAGTAACTTATTTGATAAAGTGGTTCAATCATGTTGATAATTTTATAGGCATTGTCTTTTTATTGAGGCTGCAGTGCTCTCTTCAAATTTACTGTAGCTCTTCTCGATGCAGTTTTAGCTTTTTGGTTGATAGAGACAGATCCTCATCATGCTGCTAGTGTCCATGGCCATGCAGTTCCGTAGTTTTACCACTCTCTCCTCATGAGAAATCCCAGGTAACTCCAATTACCAGCAGACCAAATACCTCCTCAGCTTTCCACTTGGCTTGTTGCAGCCACAGGGTCCTCGTTTAGTTCCCTGGCTCGGCCATCATCTTGCAGTCTGCCATCTATATGCTGCTCAACTAAAACCCCTCATTGCTCAGTCAGTTTTCAGTCAGTTTACATACACTGCTTACTGCTTACTGCTTGCAATGTCACACACTGAACAAACTAAATGATGGTTGCTACTGCTGCTATTTTACCACTACTCTTTGGGTTCTGTCATTGTCAAAAATGTTCTGCCAGTTTTTGATTACACTGATGGGTGTCTTAAAGTCAGACAAAATGCAATATGTACCTACAAAAATAAATTTTAGGAGGAAATAAAATATCCGTTCCTTTACAAAACTTGATGAGAACCAACATAAATAACTGGGCCTTTCTTGAATTATTTAATATGAAATACTTTTAACACAAAAGATATTACTTCAGTCATTTACCAAGAAGAAATCACTGATGCTGATTGACAATATAGCTTGCTTTCACATTTATTGATTACCTCTTCACAATAAATAAATAATTTCAAACAAAGTTGGTCTCTAAAAAAAGTGTAACGTTGCACTGAAGTTTACTCCCTGCTTCCAGCCTCCACCCACTGCCCCCACCCATCGAGTTGAGGCCACATATGAATGTCTGGAGCATCTCATCATTAAATCCACGGCTGACTGGGAATATGCTTTACCTCAGAAAGTGTGATGGGACTACTGCATGAGAAAAATAGCACTAGAGGAAGCTTTGATGCTGTTGTAATAACACAGAAGTGGATCATTTAGTTAAGATGACAGATATATTGAATGAGAACAGATACATCAAACTTCTTGACTACCAATTTTGATAGTTCATATGTCATTGTAATACTGATCCTGCATAGTGTTGTAGTGTATGTTGTTGGTCCATAAATGATATGATGTACAACAGATACAGAACAACCTGTCTTCCTGTCTCTTTGCCTCCCAAGAAAAACTGAATGATTGGCGTGAGGGACATTCAGAAACAATCACTGATCTGGGCAGCCCGATTTGGTGCCTGGAATAATGTTCCTAACATCAGAAACTTCACACTTAGAAAACGGCCAAGATGTGTCACTTCGGTAGTCATCTGCATATCAGAAGGCAGACAGTGGAGTGGTGTGCAGCAGGAAGGAGCACTACATCACTCCAGTAGCATCATTCCGCTGCATCTGTTTGTAGTGTGACCTTCGGCGAGGCTGGTTCGAAAATATTTTTCAACACAAGCTACCTACCCTCCCCCCCCCCCCCCCCCCACCCACGCAGTCATTTCCTTAGTACACTGTACCTGTGTGTCAGTTTTTGCTACTAATGAAGATAGGCACTATACACAAATCTTTCACTTGGAGGCACACTGGTATCTCTCTCAGCTTGGTTCACCAAATTATGGGTTCTGTCATTTGGGCCTTAAACTTGTCCTGTACTTCAGTATGCATGTAGTGCATTTGACATTGATTTTCATATTCATTTAGGTAAAGTGAGGGTACTTCAGCACTGTAGAGTTTATTAAGGGTGGTATAAAGCATACATGTCAAATATTACATTAACTCAGCTGGCTTTTGAACATTGGTGAACATATTGTAAATTGATTTCTGAACGAATCATAAGTTGAATTTTCATTTCATCCATAGTGTATGTGATGTCTCTTCCAGGAGTTCCCTGTCACATCTAGAAATAAAAAAACTTTCCCGCAGACAAAAGGGGATGGGGCTACACAGGCTGAGCAGAATACATCTGAACGGATGAAAGCAAATCGCTGTTTATGTGGTTGACTGGGTGTGCGAATGATGAGCATTGTTACGGTATAATTATCAGGAAATCCATAGACTCAGACTACCAGTGGAAAAAACGACTAACAGGAACAACAGATAAGAAAGATTAAATATAATCTTCTTGGTGTAGCCAAGAAAATGAAATTTTGAGTGAAAATTTTTGCCAGAACCCTATACTATCCCAGGCATGTTCAATAGGGTTCATGTCTGGAGAACATGCCGGCCACTCTAGTCGAGCGACGTCGTTATCCTGCAGGAAGTCATTCACAAGATGTGCACAATGGGAGTGTGAATCGTCGTCCATGAAGATGAATGCCTCAACAATATGCTCCCTATATGTTGCACTATTGGTCGGAGGATGGCATTCACGTATTGTACAGTCATTACGGCGCCTTCCATGACCACCAGCAGCATACGTCACCCTGCATAATGCCACCCCAAAACAGCAGGGAACTTCCACTTTGCTGCACTCGCTGGACAGTGTGTCTAAGGCGTTCAGCCTGACCAGGTTGCCTCCAAACACGTCTCCGTCGATTGTCTGCTTGAAGGCATATGCGACACGCATCGGTGAAGAGAACATGATGGCAATCCTGAGTGATCCATTCGGCATGTTGTTGGGCTCATCTGTAACGCATTGCATGGTGTCGTGGCTATAAAGATGGACCTCGCCATGGACATCGGGAATGAAGCTGCGCATCATGCAGCCTACTGTGCACAATCTGAGATGTATCATGACGTCCTGTGGCTGCACAAAAAGCATTATTCAAGATGGTGGCGTTGCTGTCAGTGTTCCTCTGAGCCATAATTCATAGGTAGTGGTCATCCACTGCAGTAGTATACCTTGGGCGGCCTGAGCGAGGCATGTCATCAACAGTTCTTGTCTCTATGTATCTCCTCCATGCCTGAACAGCATCGCTTTGGTTCACTCTGAGACGCCTGGTCACTTCGCTTGTGGAGAGCCCTTCCTGGCAGAAAGTAACAACGCAGATACAATCGAACCGTCTAGGCATCGTTGAACTACAGACAACACGAGCCTTGTACCTCCTTCCCGGTGGAATGACTGGAACTGATCGGCTGTCGGATCCCCTCCGTCTAATAGGCGCTGCTCATGCATGGTTGTTTACATTTTTAGGCGGATTTAGTGACATCTCTGAACATTCAAAGGGACTGTGTCTGTGATACAATATCCACAGTCAACGTTTATCTTCAGGAGTTCTGGGAACCAGGGTGATGCAAAGCTTTTTTTGATGTGCGTATTTCCTAACAAAAAATTTTTTACTTGTAGTGGGTATAATGTGCATTTGATATGGGTACTTTATGAATTACATTCCATCGTGTCATTTATGTAAATGAGATGCATACAATGACCATTTATGGCAAAACAGTCTCGCTTTTTTGGCGTGTATTACAATTGCCGCAGTATTAGAAAGATCTGTTTTGTTTTATCTAGCAGACAGTGATGAAATAGACGTAATCAAACCGAGAAATCACACCAGTCTTGGCTGCTATTCATGTTAAGATCTTTTTCAGTATGAGACAACGATATTTTGATTTTTTATGTAGCAAAATGGTTGACGAACTTCGTTGAGGTAATAGATTCTTTTGCAAAAAAGAAAGCATGCCATGTAAAGCTGTAGCAAGACAGAGAGAAAATAATGCTGGGACCTTAGGATTGAAGAAATATAT